>NW_026086937.1:18660536-19260536 GCF_022539395.1 Myiozetetes cayanensis
TATCAAAGGTATCTTAACCCTTTCAGCCTGGCAGGGGAAAGCTTGAGTGATCTCTTGGCAGTTTAAAAACCAAACTCATTGCCACACACCATTTGACCAAATTTACTTGCTTTTTCAAGCTAAATTTGCTGTCAGAATGTATCTATATCCATACACATAGATGGATATCTACTGGCACCTTCTTTAAAGCAAACCATATTCCCAAATTTAACATCCACGAAACCTATAGCATTGATTAGTAAACTGTTAGCATTGCCAGTTTCTGACATTTGAATCTTTCACCTTGTTTTCAGTGAAAACAATTCCAACATGTTAATGTACAGATCACCAGAGATCTTATTTTATTCTTCCAAGTTACACACGTGATAACTAGGAGCTATCTTAATGATCAGCATTTCCACTGTTTTTTTTATCAAAGTCACAATGGGTTTGAGATCTTTTCCTCTCTTTCTTATTAACTAATGCCCGTGAGATCTTTACTCATAACATTTCCTTGCTTACTGACAAAATTAAAGCCTTAATACCACAAGATCTATGCTGAGGCCACAGTGTCACAGGCTTGTTCTCTGACCTTTGGCGAACTACTTAATCACAAGCCTTTATACAACTGTGGTTTCAGCAATATATTTTTAGGGTCCTACACATTGCAAGAGAAACCTCCTTTATCAATGAAAGTTTAACATAATTAGTGTCAGTTCACCACTAATACAAAAATTTCAGCTATTGCTTTCATGTTTTGCACTTCATTTATATACTGGGTGACTCTGAATGGTTTTCCAAATGGTCTGCAGCAAACTTCTAAGACACATGTACACAAAACTTGCACAGTGACCTCCATCTGTAACAAGGCCCCCTTTTTAAAATTAAATTATTTCTGGAAAATTATTCTTATCTACTGCACAGAGTATTCTCAAGCACACCAAGTCTGAAAGTAAAAGATGCTGTTAGGTTTGCTAGCTGTGGTAAAGAAGGACATAAAATGGCACATTTCAGCTTTTTAACCCCGGATTGGCTGTAAAGCTTCAAATGTTTAAGTTGGTTGCTTCAATTTCATAGCCTCTATAACCCTTAGGATTTTGACAAGATTGCTGCAGACTGAAAGTCTTAAGTAAGATGTATACACAAATTTCCCAGATTGGAATTAAAATAAAATTCTGTAACGTAACTCTGGGAAAAGAAATGCTCAATGGTACACAAAGGAGCTGCCTCTCCAAGTCCACACCTAAATTTGCCTGTCCTTGTGACAACACCTAAAGGTATTCAGAGGAGTGCGATGGAGATGTTTTCACCTCTTACTTAAAGCAATCCAAACCACCAACAGCCCTTTTTATCTTCAGAGTTCATGCTGTTGGACAGCAGACTGCAGAAAGATAAAGAAAGGTCGGTTTTTCTGGATGGAATGAGGAAATTGCAAACAAATCTCCTCCCTGCTCATTATGTCTGTACATGGCACAGCCTTTATTGTTCCCTTGCTCTCAGTACAGCAGGCTTTCCCAAAGTTACAGCTACAGAGGTTCCTTTGGATCACCAGGAAATTTCCCTTCTTCTCTTCCCCTTTGAAACTCAGATTTGAGTGTTTCTACAATTCTTCTCCACATCCCCAGCTGTGCTGACAGTCCCAGTTCACTGTCTCCTTGCTGCCTAATTCCTCCCCTGGGAACTTCCCCAAATGAGCTTTTTCAGGTGCTTTCTGGCACTGTCTTTGCCTTACCCCCCAAGAACACTCAGTCAGACTCAATATTCAGTGTCAGACAGGAAAATGTCCTTCTCCTGCAGCATAGCCAAGTTCTTTTATCAGAAGTGCCAGGGAAAGGGTGGTAAAGCACACACAGAAGGCACCATCTCCATCAAAGCTTGGAAAATGATGATGTGGTTTTTCAGGCTGCATAGAGGTAGTTCACCTAACTTTTTTTTTTTTTTTTTTTTACCAGGGGAGTCTATATTGCTACCAAAAAAGCCCTTACAGCAGTGAGCAGATTGAACTGTGCATCTCACTAATACCAGACATTAGGGCTAGTTTGTACATTAATAACTTTTCTGCTTAGTACAGAAGGAACCATTTCTGCAAAATTAAATCGAATCTTACTTTTTGGGCATGTTGCTGTTGTTTGTGTGAAACTGGTCTGCATTGATCCACTGTGGAAATGCTACACAAAAACCAGGAGAGAGACTGGGACAGAAAAGGTATACACCTTAGATGGCCCTTAACACAGGCACATCAATTTAAAATATGACTCTGGTTTTGTGAGAAAAAAAGATTGAGTTATTATTAATTTCTTTGAACTCTTCCTCTGAGATGTCTTAGAGAAGACCTGACAGAATCCAATCTTCACTGTATTTAAACATATTTTCTGAATCCTTATCTGTTCAGATGTGGTTTAGAGAGACTCATGTCTTGGTTTTTGTCAAAGATAACTGAGGGGTTTTGTAGGTCCAAACATAACTCTTCATATCAGCACTAAGACTCGAGGAAATTCTGAATTGCAGCACTTTATACTGAAGGGATCCCTAAATGATTCTTTTCTTCTCACAGTCATTCAAGAACTTGAAAGTTCAGGGAGTAGCCTCAAATCTCTCATTCCCATAAATTTAACAGAGGTCACAGCATGGCCAATTCAGCTGAAAAGTGTTATTACAGAAAAACTTGATGATACTTTTATGTTCACTGATGTGAACATAATTCTCTGGGTCTTTTAGCTACATATAGCCCATCTTATCCACAGAGACACTTCAGCAGATATATACAGTACCATGAGCAAAGTTAAAAGTGATGAATACTCTGATTTATAACTTCTACTGATAACAAGATGATAGAAAATCTTAAATGTATGGGTGTTATTATATACACTGTGTAACTTTGCTCAGCAGAGAAGGAATGGGGGAAAGAAAAAATATTTATCACACCTGAACTGTGGGGACACTCCCTTGAAAGACCCTTGTTGCCTGTAAAGAATTGAGCTGATCTCTCTAACTAATGGACAAAAATATGAAAGATAGGTTTAGCTCTTTAGGTGCTAAGTGTGGATGTGAATCTATAAACTTTCTTGGGTTTAAGGACCACACCCAGGGAGGAAAAGGCATACATAGAAGAGCTTTTCTTCTTGACAGATTTAATCATCTAAAGAGATCTCAACCTGCTGAGTTGACATTGCACATCCTAAAGATCAACCGCTGAATTGTAAATGCATAGGCAGAGAAAGGAATTATTATAACTAACCTTGTCAGGGATGAGGAGCTGGAAAAACAGGCCAGCTGCCCCTCCTTCTATTTTAAAGCTGTGGTGACTGGTAAAACAGATTCAGGTGAGAGTCCCTTGGTAATACCCCACTTAAAGCAGAGGCTGCCTTCACCTACTTCATCCACATCAGCAGGTTCTCAGCGCTGGTCTCAGTGTGCTCCAGGAGTTTAAGCACACAGCCTAGAAAAATATTACTTTGTTAATCTTCATTAGAAATCTGCTTTTTAAGCTGATTCTTAGTGAAGTCACTTAGTCAGATGAAATCATTGCACTCTAAACAATCCTGTTAGGGAAGCTTATCCAAGCAAAGGGCGTTCAATCGCATTTTCATTAGTAGAACTATACGGTTATTGTCCTGAAAGACAGGGCTCTTAGACTTAATCTATTTGCTTAGACTTGAATTTTCTCAAGAACTGAATGTCAATTTTTACTACTTTCTGGCATTACAAAATCAGGTTGCCTGTAGATCAATAAAACAAAGATTTGAGGACTGAAGGAGGTCCTGCCCAGTGTCACAGCTCTGCCAGCGCTGAGAGCTCTCTGAAATTTTAAGAAGTTGTGGGTTTTCTAATTCTAATGATGCACATTATTAATTAGAACATTATTTAATGAGAAAACCTGCTGTTCACCACAGCCAGTGACTGATTTATCTACCAGAAAAAAGAGTAATTTTAAACAGAAAAACATTATATTTCTCTCTTCTAAGTTCTGTACAGCTCAAGGAGATGGGAAAGATATTTAAATTCATCCCTTTTACTTTCCACAGCAGTTTTCTGGAAGAACAAGTTCTCCCATTAAATGAGGGGGAGAGTTTCTGCTTTCCTTGCCTTGTATCCCTCTTTTATTTCCTTCCTGTGGGACACAGCAAAGCCTAAGGCAGAGTTTACCACTGGCTTACTGAAGTAAGTAGCTCTCAGACTTCTCCAGCCTTGACCCCAAGACAGCCACAGATTTGGGGAGCCTGAAGTTTAGCCTTAATTTTTTAAAATAGGAAAGAAACTTTGTCTTTTCCAAACAGTGATTTTTAGTTTTTAGCTCATTCTCTACCTTTTTTTCCTTCCCTTCTGGGAAGGTAACACCACATTTTGTATTATGTTCCCATATATTTGCACTGATTTCTGTAGGGCTAACTTTAGTTAAAACCAGGGTATATTTTACTTCAGTTTTCTCCATTTATCAGTGACAAAAGGTGTTTCTATGTAACAAACAGTGTATTATAACATTAGTAAACACTGGTTTTGTTTCTTGTACAGCTTTGCACTAAAGGCTATCCCTTGAAGACGTCCCCAAAAGATGTTTGCACTGTTGCCAGTGATATTGAGGCAAGGCTTCTAACATGCTGCTTAAAAACTGGGGAAACCTTATATTGCCATGAATCATTCACACAGGTAAAATTAAATTTTGATTCTATACACAACTAAGGCTGAAATAAAAAATTAAGCAAAGACTATGAATACATCCCGTGTAGAAGGAATCAGTCTAACAATGAGAAAAAGGGGAATCAATAAAGCACAACTTACATATGGCACTGATGTTTGGATTGGAACAATTCTCATAATCTGAGACATTCACCACAATTGCCATGTATGAATTTACTGCTCTGATAATGCAGAAGGTAAAGATATTACAGGGAAGTCACATCCATAGTTCATGGCACCCTCAAGACTGAAGTTAGGCAAATATAAACATGCTCAGCCTTATATGACAGTAAGCATATTATGAGCTCTTGATCTTTTTCAAACCAGATTAGGTCAGGGATGGCTTCAAATTATTTCCATTGCATAATTCCTCATGGGCTCACTTGTGATCCACATCAAAGACCAGCACCACCAGCAGCGCTTAAAGATGCCAGAAACAAAACTTGCACATAGTGGAGATAAAATTCCCATTAGTTTCAGATGAGTTAGGATTTTGCTGGGTTTGTGCTGCCTTTAATTAGCATTCAGACACAATGATAGTTTCTGTTAAGCGTGTGCATGTCATGCCAGCAACACTTCATTATTGAGGCCTCCGTTCATTTTTCCCCTTGTTTGAGATGTATTAAGATGGACACTGCAATTAGTGCAGGGTGAGGTTTTTTCATACAGTCATCTCAAATGAATGTAACTGCAGAAGAGTAGTTACAACAAAAGAGGAGGCACAGGCTCATGTCTAAGGCACAGGACACAGCAGGGAAGGGTTTGTCGGTATGGAAATGCAATGCCATCCTGGCAGCAGGTTCACTCAGCCACATACACAGCCATGGGATGTTTGAGAATCCTGACCTAATGACAAGGTCTTCAGCTCCCATCTCCACTCATCCCCACGCCTTTCCCAAGCGTTTTTGGCCTGGAAAGCTATGCCTACCTGGTGCCTACACACATTATGAGTGCCCATCCTTCAGACTAGTTCCAGGTACCATCCTGGGCTGTCAGCCCGAGGAGTGGGGTAGAGAACAGCAAAAACTTCAAAAAACACACACCTCATGCAAATTAAAAACTAACCACACTTTGTCACAGTTTCTCAAAGAAAAATAAATATATATATATAAAGACTGATTGGACTCCCAGCTTTTGGGAAAATTGTATCACTCTCTTATTCTAACTGTGATTTCCAAGGACACCAAAATATGAAAGCTATTTGGGCAGTTAAAGTATGACTAGAACAGGAAATACTTTTTAAAACCTCATTTAATTTGTCTTGACTACAAAACAGTAAGATGTCTTGACCCCAGTGCTACAGAAACTAAAGCCTATTCAGACATGCTTTGGTACTTATTGCCTTAAAACAGAAACCATGACCTACAGAAACCCCTGATGTACAGAAGAAATAAATGCAGTCAGATTGAGATCAGTGGAAAATTGAAGGAGAGAAAAAAATGTCACCTTTTTTCCTCATATATAATTCTCGTATAAAATTATAACAATTTGCTCTTAACTCCTTAAGAGTTAACTCATAAAGAAAAGTGGCAATCAGTAATGCCTGTTTTCAATACCACTCATTTAATAACTTTGGGCATAAATCTAGTGATCATAGCAATGGTTGTCCCATTGTGAAATGCAGAAACTGATACAATACTATACCAGTAAAAATATTCTGAGACATAATTATCATAGACAAGACTTGAAATACAATCAATAGCTACTTTTTTTAAAAGAACAAATAAATTAGTCTGAGCTGTCCTACTAAAAATAGCTTCCTTCCATCAGTTAACTCGTGCATATAGAATTTTTATTCCCATTGAGTTTTTGTGTCATCACATTGTAATGGTTTGCTGGTAATCCCTTGGTGTTAATCATGAATCCAAATTAAAATATTCATTTCTGCATTTATTTGCATTTACTGAACTATTCTTTCTTTAATTTCATGTAAATTTCACAGCTCCTGCATTCATTTCTGAAGCCTTATTAGCCAAAAATCAGCTTTAACATTCTCACACATGGTAGTATCAAATACATAGAAGTGGGTTTGCAAGGGAAAAACTCACAAAATATCATAACTAGAGAAACAAAGAAAATAGAGGAAAAATCCCAGCAGCTCAGTTTTATAATGTTCAAGAATAGGCATCTGCAGGGGAATAGCTTTCCCATTCTTAAGAAAGGAAGGAGAGTACAATTTACATCATCAGCTTTAGACTCTGCATGAGAAGCCGAGTCTGGATCCTCCTGAAAAATGGAAATTGTATTCTCCTGTTTCTTATTTTTCAAGGCTGCCTTTAGCATCACTGGCACAACTAAGGACACTGGCTGGTTCCTGATCAGTTGTCAGGCTGACACAAAAAATTTACCCTTTGTGATCAAACACCATTAAAACCATGTCTCATCCATCACAGCTCTGAGCAAACATGCCATGGATTGACCTCACCAATCAACATCTGCTGTAACCTACTTGACCAGCACTTTTCATCATAAGATAGCCATCAAAATAATTCCTAACTTGCAGTCTGAAGCTATAAAATGAATCACACAATATTTACGTGCCCTGTGGTCCTTTTGGCCCAGGCATTATGGCATACCAGGGTTTAATGATCTTAATAACCCCATATGGCTTGCTGAGAAATTAGATTTTCCCTTTGGTTGCAGAAGGCAATTTTCAATTACAGCAGATGGCAAAACAGTGAAGGTCTGAGAAGTCAAGAACTGACGAAGAAACCTCAGATTAGTACTTAGGCCTTATGTTGCTCAGCCTAATAATGTCAGTGGTTGAATATTTGCCCCAAATGAAAACAATCTTGAAGCAGAGCATGGCATTTGAGCAGAGCAGTCCCCCAATTACACCTGCTCTTCAGAGGGCCAGGCCCAACTGAGATATCCAGAAAGCCACAACTGCATATGGAAAAACAACCCTTGGTGTATCACATACACAGCTCAGCAACTGTTAAGACTCAATTTTATTTGAAATTGGAGAGAGTCTTGCTGGACTCCAGGACAATTGAAGATGGAAATACATTTTATGAGTAACTTTCTCAATGAGACCCTATATACCCTTAAAGTTTCTTTGTTTATTTTGGCTTTCCCCCCAAGCAAGATAAAATAAATCTGCATTGAGAGCTTGGGACTTTCTGTCTGCACATGAGAAAACAACAGAGAACCTTTCTATTGGAAAGATGCATTTTGCTGCTGTACTAACCCTGCTTGTGTGGTCCTCCTGGCACACAGGGTTTGGGGAATGACAGACATGTGGCTTCACCAGTTGTTCATAGAGATTCTGTACATGGATCAAGCACTAGAAAATGCAGAAGAAGTTAATGCCACCTACCCAGCAGCAAGTGACAAAAAAGATTTGGATTCATATCTACCTCTTTGTGACCACTCCCTGCCCAGCTGCAGAATGCCTGTTGGTGCCACAGGACTCCTCTGGAAATTGGCTCCCCAGTGAGGACACAAGCTTGCCCACCATAGGTGGAAAGTCGCCCCTCTTCCCAAGGGGATAGCTCCCATGCCTTAGGAAACCTATGACTGGTGGTGAGAGGTGCATTGGGAAGTGCTATCTGGAAAGGTACTTGTGTCCTGCCTCCCCCTGGAGCATCCCTGGGCTTCAGTCCCTGCCATCCTTTCCTTGATCTGGAAATTGTGGATGTAAGGGTTGAAGAGAGAAAGAGGAACTAGACTTTGTGGCACATTTCTTCAATGTTGTCTCTAAGTAGGGCCTGAAAAATATGTACATGATGATAAGGGCTGCTGTACAGAGCTATTCAAAGTCTTTGGAGGTTAGCAGAGATTTTCCTGTGTCCTTGCAGACTCCGCTCCACAGCAGGACCCGCTGCCAATTCTCTCCCTTCCCCCAGAAAGGCAACGGTTAGAGAATGCAATAAATCTGTAAAGCTTTTTCTGCTATGCCTTTTTATGTGTTCAGTGGAAGGCAGGGTTCTCTAATGCCTCTTGCACAATTCATAGGGAGACACATGAAGTAGAAAATAGCACCTCTGTTAAGTAGTACACGATTGCTTTAGTGATGAGTTAACAGAGGGAATCTCTTATGGAGGCACAGTGGGGGGAAAATCTGAAACAGCTAAAGGCTCACAGATTTACTTCTAAATCCTCTGCATTTTTCCCAGTGACTTTTCAAACACTCACAAAAGGTTTAAAATCATTTACAATGATCAAGCTTTATGTAGTATCTGTCAGAAGAAAAGACATCTCAAAAGACATCTGGTATTGGTCAGTGTATTTAGACAGGGCCAGACAGGACTCTTTAACCCCGATCATTCAGAACTTTCAGGTGAAAAATTCAATATTCAGCTAATTCTTCATTCCCTAACTTCCTTATTTGGCACCTTTAAAATAGGACTATATTAAAGTAACTTTAGAATGGAATTCTAGTGAAATACTAAATAATCAAAAATAAGCAATACAATGATGAAATGATACAGCGCAGTCAATAGGCATTAAAATGGAGGCAGAATAAAAGAAGAGCTCAAGGAATGCATAGATTTTTAGGCTGAAATATAAAAACAAGGAAATGTAATAACTGATAGTTCCAATCTGTGGGAAGTCTATAGTGCAATGTATACTTTGCTCTAACTACTCTCCTAATCTCTTTACCTCATCAGAAAAGGGAATAAAAAGAAAGAAAAGAATTAGCAGCACCAAATTACTTCAGCAATTGTGTTAGGCATATTACAATATACATAATAGATGAGATATTATTAATACAGAGCTATTCCATTGGGATGCTCTGGATAATATAAACCAGAAGTACTCTTAAAAATAATTCCTTCTCGTGCATTATTTCAAATATTTCTATGTGCTTCAACTTTGTATTACCTTTTAAATGAGCATCATTTTCTCTGGATTCTGATTCTCAACTCTGAACCATCAGTTATTTCCAGGTCATCATATCAGTGACATGGTTCCTATTTTAAGGGCTGAAATTCATCCACTGAGGTCAAAGGCTTCATCCCCCTTGACTTTGATGATGCTATATTGCAAAAACATTTATCTACGTGTGGTCGGATCCTATTACGAAAAGGGACACTTGAAAAATAAAACAAAAGCCATGATGACATACAATTCCTTGTAGAAAGAAAAGTATGGCAACACTGACCTGTTTTAGAGTTGAGATACCTGTCAGCAGTCCTAATGACAGCACAAAATTTGGTGCTACAGCTGGAAAGGTAGTGGGCAGTACATTGTGCAAACAAGACAGGGAGTGCAGAGTATCTTCACTTGTGTTAAGATGCTTTGGGAGCTTTGAAACAAGATATTTCTAAATATCTTTTTGTTCTGGACCAGAGAACATTCTCCTTTTTACCACCTTCACAGCTCAGGAACTGAGACTTGTATAGCACATTTATCTTATGCTTGCAATTCAAAGCAAATTGCTGCTGCAAAACCTTTTAGCATGGCAGTTATATTTCACTTCACTGACAGAGAAAAGGCGTTGTGTGAAACCTTTTTTTGGGAACCCACACTTCCTCCCTTCCTGTCTGTTTAAATACGAAAACATCATGAGATGGTTTATTCTGCACACTGACAGTCCTTACCCGTAGATGCCATAACTGCATTTATTTCTGATGGGCTGTGCAAAAAAAAAACATAAATCCAACTGCACATAGAGAAGTCAAGTGTCCCCCTTCAGTGTAAGAGGACTTGGTCCTCTTCCTTCATCCACCTAGGTTTGGTAGAAGATTTTCTGTCTGTTTGGTTCAGTGATGATGGCTGTGTTAGAAGGGTTTCCTAGTGATACCAAAGAGACTCACTCCAGACTCTGCCAAATTTTCCTTGGTAAGCAATATTCCATGCAGCTACTCTTGTAGCTACATCTACCAAGCAATCCTGGCCCCTTATGTCCTCCAGCTTTTTTCTCTGTAATACAGATGTTATCTAATTTTGCATATCACTTCTTTAAAAAGAGTGGCCAGGGCAAGGAGGGAATGGTGCTCCCTCCTTCAAGGACCAGAGCACCCAAACCACCTCACTCTTGTCCTCTGGGAGACAGAGCTTCCTCGTTCCTGCTCTCACAAGCCAACTAAATATTTCCACCAGCTTGTTCCAACAGGGAGGGTTTTTTCCTCTTCAAGGTGTCATCTTTGGTAAACTCTCAAATAGAGGAAAAATGTCTGCAAGCTTTTGTGCATCCAAAACACATCCCTCTTAATTCCCTACAACAACACCAGGAAGAGAAGTGGTTTAGAACACAAAGCTGGCTACAAGCAAGCGTGCCACCTTGAGGTCCTCAGATAAAACTTAAATAAAATCTTAATATCACTGTGCATGCAAATCACAGGACAATACCATGAGGTTGATTCCTGGCTACCATAGGGTTCAGGAATCTGTCTCTATTAGAGCTGAACTCTTAAGCCAGCACTTGGGATCACAGAACAGAGCACAGCAGACTCAAACAGATGTAAGACTAGAACCATACCACAGATAATAAGCTGTCTGCCACATGGATGAAACAAGGAAAAAGGAGAAAGTTGAGGTTCAGTGTAATTATACACGATTTATCAGGTTCATCCACAAGTATATTGGGGCTGGATCACCAGCTGTACTGATTGACAGTGTTCACTGAAGATAAAAGCATTGTATTAGTCTACAGCAACTGAATACATGGCTCTGCTGAGTGCTGGTTGACACATCACTTGCACTGACATTGTCTTTAGTGCTGTGGTGAAGAATGGCTCAGCAACTGCATCTGTGCAGTCACTCAGCACCCACCCCTGCAGCTTTACATCTCTCTGCAGAGATACTGCTTTAGCACTGAATTTTTACTTCTGATAAATCACCTAATTCCTCTCTAACAGTCAATTATAATTGACTATTAAGCCACGCTGTATCTCAGGAAAGTGTGTGGATAACTAGGAAAAAGAAAAAGTTGCTACTCTAATTAAAGAAAGAACTACACGCACCTCTACGAACAAGCTGGCTTTTACTCACAGGACTAGCAAGAAAAATGAGTTTATCTGCTTTAGTATTGAAGTGTATTTTTTCACTTGTTTCATCTATAGAATCATCTTATTGACTTTTTCTTGGCCTGTAAAGCCCAAACACGGATGATGCAGTGGATTGTAGCAGAGGCACTTCTTCATGTCAGTCAGATTAGAGTTAAATCCCTGTTGCATTTAGGAAGGAATTTGATAGAGACTGTGCACCTTAGGGAAAAGGCTGTGTGATTTCCAGCATCCAGTTCTGATGTAGCAATCTGAATTTCTTTGCACACTTGCTCTCTTAACATTGGGCAGTAAGATTGAAAGGAAAGCCATAGGCTGATGAGTACATCTTTGATTTGCATACTCCAATTGCTGTGGTGGGGAGAGAGTTGATGCCTTCTTCCCCTCTTTCACCCCCCTCCAGTCTGAAAAAAGATAACAGGACAAACACTGTATTATTTTTAAGAGAAGATGTCAAGATGAAAAAATGAAAACGTCAAAAAAGAGGCTGATATACAGCATTACTTAAAGACTGTTTTGTTGAGAAAAACTGACCAAATGATTTACGAAAGGCTTTTAACAGGGCAGTCTTTGGATTACAGTGAAGATGAAAAATAAATGAAAATCTATTTCAAGTTTACTTTAGCCTAGTCATTTGACAGATGAGGGCAAAACCTGGCAAGAACACAAGTTTTAATCTTCAGATGTAGTGACTTTATTTGCAGTTTTGCCGATTAGAAGTTTTCTCTGTCCAAAGTAAGAGCTTTTCAGAATATTTTCAGGTGTTTTCTGTTGAAAGAACCTTTTTTTTTTTTTATGTGAAGATCCCATGAAAGGCACATGAGTAAAAGGACCAAAGATGCTTCTGCTCATGACACAAAGCACATACAGAAATTGTCCCCACTGTGCTGCAACCGGTGTGTCCACCACCTTCTTCCCTTCCCAATTCTCCTTTCCAGCCTCACTCTTGAAACTCATCCCTCCTAATTAATTACTGGATTAACCAGCCTAGTATCAAGATGCTCATGGCTGGAGGTGGATCTTGGAGCATGGACTTGTTCTCAGTATGCCCAGCCTGGCACATTTCTGCCTGGCCAGATGGGTCCACCATCTGCTCCTATTTGAAGGAAAACTTCCTGGAATTAGGGTTTTCCACTTAACCTTTGTTTGTACAAGTCCTTTGTTTCCTCTTTTCTTTTTTTTTTTTTTTCCCTTTCACCAAAATCACCTGAAACACATCAGAGTCAGATTTAAAAAGCCAAAGGGGCAGCTCCTCACAGCTTTGGTGCACCCCTGGCATTAAATGAGCACTGCTCTGCACAAAGGCCACTGAACTGGAGCTGCATCAGCACAGCAAAGGGCTACTTTGGGGGAAAGTAGGAATACAGCAGGAATTATTTCTAGTGTATAGGCTACAGAGAGCATAGCAAAATCAAACCAAACTCCAGGAGTCAAAGGTAGCCTTCTGCTGTTTGCTCATGCTATTTAGGGCATGCTATATTATTTTTCAGTATAGAATTTATAGATCAAGAGAAGCAGTTGATCTCTTTGAGACATGTTAAAAAAAAATCAAGATGGAAAAACGAAGAGCTGATATCTAATTCTATGAAAATCTGCCACAGTTCTATATTTATTATAAGCCTATCCCAGTACATCCTGCTCAAAGTCTTACAGAAAATGTGTTGCTAACTACCAGGGAATCATTGATTTTTTTTTTTTAATTTGTTCCCCTCACAGTGCTATTGCTTAGCTGTGGTAGAAGCCACAACTTGGAGAGGGGGATGAAAATGAAAAAAAATAAAATAAAAATCAATACTACTATTATCAACTGTTGACTACAGTTTATAGCAGCAATAATCTTTAAAAGAGCTTGCAAAGTCACCAGTTGTCATCTACATAAAGTATTACTGTTTTGATCAAATCATTAAACTATATTATTTGATGCTTTTGTCATTTTGATTTGGTTGAATTAAGTTTTGGTTACCATCAGTATTGTCTAAACTTCAGAGCTAAATTACGTTTGGCCGAGAGCTGCAGTGTTTGCTGTCGGCTTTATCTTTTTGTTGCTGCTAAGGGTGATTCATTCCCTCATTAAGAGCAACTAATTTTTAACATCCTGTGCTCATTCTTACATTGTATTAGCTCAGTATTTAGATGTGCTCCCAGTCACCAAGGCCTGTGCTTCCTCCAGTAAAGCCATAAGTTATGAGCTCATTTGTCACAGGTTTTATACAAACACACACACACACACACACACAGCCCTTCCTCCTAGAGTGGTAGTTCCTGCAGAGTGATGCTTTCTCTCAATACAGTTTTCTGGGTGGTTTTTTTTTTCAGGTGCTGGACTGTGAAAGCGCAGTTCTGAGGTGTTTCCTGCTTCCTTAGGATGGTCTTCAGCACAACTGCATCTCCAGAGCAGCTCTGCTCATACAAAGTCAAGCTTTACCATGCCAGAACAGGAATGTTTTTCTTTATTTATCTCATTGGTTGCAAATGCAGATGTTACCATTCAGAGCTTCAGGCCTTCTTCTGTGTGCCTTGGAGAAAGAGTTTGATTCCCCAGTCTACAGTATCTTGGAGATACTTTAAGGTTTTAATGTATTTTAAAAGCCCCTTCTGAAGGCCACTTTCATACAGTTCATGAGTGCTGAACACATAGAGAAAAGAGAGCATCTGAACTTCTAAAATGCATCAGTTTTTTTCCATAAATGGGAATTTATTGCTGAATATGTTTACATATATATTCATACCATAGTTTCAAGATGATGAATAAACTTCAATAAATGATCTGGTTAGGAAAAGGATTAGCTCTGTAGTTATTAATGTACTGAAATCGTAAAGGTAGTAGTTTGTTATGCTAACATGATATTCAAAATACTTAATGAGGAAAAAAAAAGCCAGTTTGCAAGTTTTCATTGTGATAGAATGTAGTGTTAAAGTTGATGTCCTAAGCCAAATATAAAGCATGTATGTAGTGATAAATACTAAATTTTGCATTCTAGAACAAGGTCTGTGTGGCTTTTCTCCACGTACTGGGAGCAGTGCTGCTGACCAGAGAAACCAGTCACTTGCTGGAGATCCCACAAGTGGAACTAATTAGATGTAGGAGCTGTCACTCCTGCCTTCCCCTTGCCCCCCCCAGAAGGCCACCCTGCCTGCCAATCTAACTGCTGAGCCTCTGCTATTTTTGTCCTTCCATCTTTTTCTGACATTGACTTAAAACCTGTAACTTATTACACCTGGAACTGCATCTGTTAAAGTCCAAGAAACATGCCAAGGGCCACCCACGTAGAACCTATACTTTGTGCAGAAAGTATTTCAGAATCTTCCAAGTTCACATTGAATACATTCTAGATGCACAGTTTCTCCAGGTAGATGGGTTAGACACCTGACACTCCTGTCTGCAGAGGAAGGGCTTAACAAGAAGTTGTACTCTAGCAGTGTTGCTTATGGTATGATCATCAAAACCCTAATGAAATTGCATTTATTATATACCTCAATAAAAAATTTATTAATGTTTGTATATCACAGCTGTCAAGAGAGAGTGTCCATATGACATTTGAGGTATAATGTTGAGTTGTATAGATTAAGTACATACAGTATGCCTTAAACTATTAGTAGCTTTTAATGATTTAAGAAATAAAAATTTAAACACATCCATCTCTCTTATCTTTTAAAGGAGCATTATTCCAAACCCAGCTTCTCTCCGGAATCACCTGCACCAAGCTGCTTGATTTTGGTGCTTACAGAGATATTCTGAAGCTGCAAGGCACTGCTTGTGGCTCTCTAATGGATTCTCTACATCCCTTTCATTCCAGCTCTCACTAGTCAGGATATCATCTTATATCCAGGCTTTTCCAAAATCAGTGGGAGCTTTGTGTTGGCTTTGTGTACACAATCTCATGTGCAGCAGAGCTCCAATCCTCCTGGTTGTCATGACATGAATAATCCCAATTACATCCTTGGTTGTGGTTAGGCAAATGCATGTAGGAACATTCACTGGTTCTTGGGCACAGGGGGGTGAGCCCTGATCAGCCACCAGGGCTGTGCTGGGGTAAAAGCTACGTGCACAAAGGCATCTTTCACTCTCTGGTTTCTCTGTAACCCTGGGCAGAAGCTCAAATGTGCTCCAAATAGATGATGGGGAGGAGGGAAAGAAAAAAAAAAGAAAAAAGAAAAAGAAGGAAAAAATAATCAAGATCTCAGGGTACACTGTGTTATGCTGCAAAATTTAGCCTGTGTGCAGCTGATGAGATTGCTGGTGTGAACGGGAACTGCTGGCAGGAGGAAAGCCTGCAAGAGGAAGCTCTGCTTGTGTGCTTGCACTGATGCTGCCAAAAACTTAAAGTTTCACCATACAACAGAAGTTTTTAACCACTGAAAGAAATGCATGAGGAAATGCCATGGTGACTTGCTATGTATCACCATTACTACTAATATTGGACACTTACAAGGACTGTTCAGCTGAAGACCACAAGCTATATCACAAAATATTTCACAAATCATTAGGTAACTAATGGCAGAGCAGTCAGTGTGAATCAGGCAAGAGACTGAAAGGGTCACTTTGCTCATCCTTTGAGATGGATGCTTATGGTACAGGTCTGAAGCTGTTAAAATAGCAGCAAAACAGTACAGGGGGTGGAAGAAGACTTTATCCAAGCAGACAAGCAGAGCTGCAGAGAGGATCTGGGAAGATGAACTTCAATTTTCTGTGCAGGACTTCTGCCAAAGACACCAAGACAAGCACTTTTCCTTCAGCAGAACACACATTGAGATTATGTCAAAGTAATCTCCACTGGCTTTCACTCCTTAGTACAGGCAGAAGAAATCAGCTCCCCAAGCAAGGAAACCATTTTTTCTAAATTCCTTAAGAAATGCAATTTCAAACACACCTGGAATATTTCACTTGAGTTTAAAACCCTCAGAGAGAAATTGTCACCATCAGGCTCAGCCAGATGTTTTAGACAGGTGAGGAATCCTTCCTAGGATATTTTCAAACGCCCAAATTCACCAGTATCCTAAGAGGTGAAATGACAAAAGGGGAATTTTTTGGGGTGTTGGGGAGGAAAAAAGGGTTTCCCCTGTAAGTCAGGTTGAAGATTTTTAAAAATAATAATGTTTGTTTCAAAACACACATTCCAAAAACTGATCTTTCTTAAGAAGTAATGCAAATAAATGGCCATATTTGAGAAGACAGCATAAACCAAGAAGGTGTTCATAAATATGGTTTCAAAATTAAATACAAAACTGTGATTCAGATAAGCAATCAGTAAGTTTACTACTTCAGCAGGCAAGAGGGAACGCTGTCAGACTTTTTTCCCCACATGGAGTAGCTTTCAGGAAGCTAGATGATTTTAAATGAGATTATGCATTTTGTAAAGGAGAGGAACATTCTGACAGACTGACTCCAGAGTGGTTCCAAAAGCAGTGACTATAGCAGTGTTCAGAGTTTAGCCTAGTTTAACATAGTGTTATAGCAACTGTGCAGAACTGCTTCTGCAGATTGTGTTAAACTAAGCTTAGCACTACTTCTGTCATCTCTCTGGAGTCACTGGTCTTAGTCAAACCCCACTCATGATGCAGAATGTACTCTGCTCTTTACAGACAGCCCCTGGCACACAGATAGGCAGTTGCACTTTCTGGAAATACAAATTTGGGTTTTTTTAACATAAGCCATCATTTATTTATGTTTGGGGTTTTTTTAAAGAGAGCATGGTCATCTATTCCTTTTTCTAAGTATCCCTCGCCTTCCCGCCAGCTCATGTGATTTTTAAGTTATTGCATACTGCATGAAAAACACCCAGAGCAGTGTTTGGGTATGTGAACAGGAGTGGCTGGTTGAGAGCAGCTCAGCTTGGCACAGGCAGCATGGATAATCACATTTAACTCAGCCTACCTATCAAGCTGAGATCCCCTGAGATTTTGTCTCTGAAGACACGCCAGACCGAATTCCTCGGTTCAGAGGAAGCCGTAGGTTAGAGCAGGGTCAGCTGTAATTTAAGCAACTCTCAAGTTCCTCTGTGTGCAGTTTTCACTCACACAGCCCAGTATCAGGAGAATAAGCATAGGAAGGAGTCTAAATGCAAGGACGTCTGAATTAATGTAAGGAGTCTGTTATCTGCATCTCTTTTGAATTTTGTCAGCTGCACAGCGGTTCCTCTGGGATGGCACTGTGATAGGATGCCACCATGTAGCGTGCAGCCTAAGGCCATTTGGCATTGTAAAGCAATCCCAGAAACACCACTGTGGGGTCACAGCATCTGCAAACGATGAATTCCTAAGCGCTGCAACCACTTTCACTGAAGTGTCAGTTAGTAAATATATTTCTCCTCTTTTGGTGTCTCTGATGTTGGAAGACTGGTCTTGACAAGCATGGTAAAGGTTTAAAACTCAGCAGGGAGAAAATCTATTTGAGTTGAAAGACCATCTTGGCCCCTGAATAAATGGGCATCAAATGTGTGCTATATAAATTTAGTCTGGAAGTTACCAGGAAGGTTTAGGCATTTAGAAGGCATTTAACCTTAGGATCAGCAGCAACTGGAAGTGTCCTGCCAAAGGACACATTGTCACAGCTGATCAAAAGACCCCTTAACAACCAGAATGGGAAGTTCAGGAAAGGGCTGTGGGCTCAATTCTGTCCCAAAACTAAGAAAATGCTCTCGGAGAAGGCCAAGGAGAACTCAACCTTCCTGGCAATGTAAGGACACCACCCCTGGAGATGTTCAAAAAATGACTGGACGTGGCACGTAGTGCCATGGTCTAGTTGACAAGGTGGTGATCAGTCAAAGGTTGGACTCTCAGAGGCCTTTTTCAGCCTAAATGATTCTATGGCTGCTGCCTTAGGGAAAGCCAAGATAAGGGACATGGATGTGCAAGGGGATGTGCAAGCCACAGAAGAACCTCTATCCCACAGTCCACCCTATCTGTAAGGACAGAAGAGACACAGCACCCGCCCCTGCTTTCAAGGACTAGGGTTCTAGAAAAGGACTGTGCACCCAAGGGTGAGCCTTGAAACTCCTGGAGGAAGTTGTCAGAGCCTACACATTCAGGTCCCCAAGCCCACAGGCTGTGATCCCACAGCTGCCTGTTATGCAGCTGCAGGAAAAGGTCTAACCAGATGAGCAATAAGGCATGAAAGCAATTTTTCTTCTTTAATCCATCAGTGCAGGCTATTGCTGACACCGAATAGCCTTGAACCAGTAGTAAGGTGAAAATGTGCACGTTACAGAAAAACACCTATTTCCTTTGAAACTGGAGGTTTAAACCCACAAGTACTAAAGGTGTTTGGCCCCTTTTTCTCATTAAGCTGTATAGCTCTCATCTTTCTGCTAATGAAAATGCTGTGCTGATTTAACAGTGTCACTGTGTTCTGTGAAAAGCTTAAGATAGCTCTTTTATCACCAGCTAGAACACCAGTGACTTGAAATTAGTTGTATACATGTAGGGAAAAACAGACTGTCTGTCCCTCTGCCAGAACAAACAACTCATCTTCATCTGACTGCATAGAGTAGGGGTAAGCAATCCGTAAGAAGGAAGAAGTTTTAGGATCTTAATAGCTGTGGGATGGCTGACTCAGCTTTTTGACATTCCTATTTAAAAAAAAATAAATAATAATCTAGAAAATCCTGTCAGCTGAAAAGCAAACTAGGTCTGCAAGGAGTAAACCTCAGCCCTCCAAAAGAGTTCAGGTCTGTGTACCCTTTTAGTCAGGCTTCAAAAGGCAGTGTGAGAAAGCAAGGTGAATTATTTGAGTTAGTTTGTATGTCTGGGTTTGTTTTATGAAGCCTACAGTTGTCTTAAGGAAAGATGTGTAAATCCTTGGGGTTGGGGATACCAGCTGCCTGCCTTTGCCCACACCTGCCTCCTGTGCTACCTGCCTCTGCATCCTGCCTGGGCTTCCTCATGGGATAGCAGGAAAGTTTAACTTCTGTCTCTATCCTAATTATTTCAGCTTTTCTAAACCCCCCCAAAAAACCCCAATCCAATTCGACTAAAAGGAAAAAAAAACCTGTTGTCATAGCAACAGAAACCCTCCACCCCATCTGCAAAAACAGAGAGTCCCTCGAGGCCCCAGGGCTCACCAAGAGGGAGAGGGATCACTCCTACAGCTGGGCAGGGTTAATTTTACACCATTATTTCAGGAGCTGACAGGGTCAGAGCCCACTGACCACCCAGGGGTGAGGGCTGCAAAGCAGTGATTCTTACACCCAGTGCCCAGTGGACACATGGCCCAGAACTAGGAATGAAACAGGATTTGTTTTTCCCACACACGTGGAGGGGATCCAAGAGCTTCTGCTGGTTTGTGATCTCCATCCTTCCCAGAGGAGCACTTCACAAACTGGACCTTAGAGAGCAGCTCTGGAGAGTGCTGGGATCAGCCAAAGCCCAAAGGAAAGCTCACATGGCCAATTATTAATTTTGACATCAATATATGATGTTAGTCCGTGTCTAAAATTTACCATTATCTCAGTGCCACACACATTATTCTTTATCACCTGACAGTGTCCAAGTGTCAAAGAGCAGCTTGCTGTCACATCAGAGGCAAGAGGCAGCCTTCAGTGCTAGTTTTTCCACACCCCCTGCCAGAAGTAAATCTTTGACAGCACAAGGTCTGTCCCAAACTCTGGCAGCATGAGGTAGAATGGGAAACAGGAGAGCAGAGCAAATCCAGAACAACCATGGACCATGTACCTCTGAAGGTTTCATTACATGCCTGCTGCCAGCAGTTCACCCCAGCCATCCCATCCCTTCTCCAAATATCTCCACTATGAAGTCAAGATTGGCACAGGGTCCTCCCACTCCTTCTGGGATTTGTACAGCACACCCATCCTGGGTAGTGTTTGTTTTCTGCCAGGTCATGGAGAGCCCAAGGTCTTGCTGGACTTAGTGACCTGTTTTCTTGAACATCCCCTGTCGTTTTAAAAGGCTTGTCATTTCCCTGTGCATCGCTCAGCTCACGTTTGGAAGGCAATTTCTGTGTCCTTACGTGGCACTTGCCATTAAATGAGGAACATTTGTTATCACAGCAGAGCAATCTCAATATCATGAAGAAAGTTGTTACTTGCACGCAACCATGGGACAGATAATAATAAATACAATAAATGTATTCTAAATACAAGGGCCATTTCCCTTGCAGGAAACTCGTTTCTGCTTTCTAGCAATGGGCTTATGGCCCAGAAACTTCAGCAAAGACAGCAAGTGTACCCCATCACCAACCTGGGAGGGTTTGGCAGGACAGAAGTGTTTTATAGCAGCTTCCTAGTGCATTTAAGGCTTCCTAGTGAAAAGTTAAAAAGAAAGTTTCAGTCAGTCCTCTGCAGGAATTAGCAACATCAAGATGTTATGCATACATAACAATATTTTTTGCCCCATTTTAGGGCTAGTCTACAATTAAGTAAAACCAGATATAAACAATTTCATATCTGCTCAGTATTCTGAAGTGCTCTTTATCATTCACCATGTAATGGTTTCCAAATGTCTCCATAACATCAAAGTAATGAGGGTACACTTATTTATGATATATGAAGATATTTAAAAATAATATTTTGTTCACTTTTCAAATAGGATAATTGCATTTAAATTACTACCATCTACTTATTTCAGTTATAAACATCACTTTTATTTTCTAATCTCAGAAGAAAATAAGGAACGTCATCCAGAAGAGAGCAGCAGCTTATGTTGCATTTTGTATCTCAGGCTCAGTGCTATTGTATTAGAGATCTCAAATATGTAGATGTCTGCATCAGGGTTGTTCTAAACAAGAATATTAAAGTTCCTGTTAAGCTGAAAAGAGCTATACTTACCCTTTCCAAACAGTAGGTCTGCACAGGATTGACATCACAGTGCAGTGGTTGAGGGCCTCTATTAGTACCACTTACTGCAGATCTAGGTGAACTCACTTGAAGTAGGGAGCAAAGGTAATTTTCAGCCATTTATCAGCCTCTTGATCTTAGCAGCAATTAGGGCTGAATAGCATAGGAGAGTGAAAGTTACTCTAATGTGCATGGACTATGATTATTCCTCAGGCTCTGCCATCTGCAGGGAAATCCTCTTCTCCCCTTCTGGGCTTCTTTCTCTGCAGCTCAAGGGGAGCAGCCAAGGATTAAGGAGCTGACCTTGAGTCTTGCCTTCACGTATTTCCAGTATTTACAATGGTAAATGAACACACAAGCCTTTAGCAACAACGTTAATTTCTTTTCTTCTTTGGAAATGTAGCACTTTGGTGCTTTCCAGAAAATTCTGCCTATTTCTATACCCACACCATCCATTTCCTTGTCACAGACCTGCGTGGCTGCAGCAAAGGGTTTGGCTGGGCACTGGCTGTTGGTGTCAGCAGCTGCCACACTCCAAAAGCTGCCCTGGACTCATGCACAGTCCTGTGCATGTCTGGAGATGGGCTGAAGGAGACAGTTCAGGATCTCTGGTTTGCTCTTCACTGGCACTTACAGAAATATATCTTATTATTCTGCACCACCAAGTGGCCAGATTGAGCAGGGATTGCAGAACACCTTTGGATCTGGGCTTACTACATCACCCAGATCAGTTTGGTTATGGTGTGGAAATACTTACTGACCCAGAGTAGCAACTAGAAAATAAAAACATTAGAATATGAAGTCATATTTTGAACATGCCCTAAGGTGTTCGCAGAGGTGTGTTGTCAGAACTGCTTCAGTTCTCATATCAGACAGAGTTCTTTGATGGGCTGCACCCCTGAAAATCAGGCGTATTTTAAGTATTTCAAATTCAGTGGTGGATGGTTCTGTAAATACAAGGCAAATATTTCTGAGTAGCAATGAATAGTCTTGCCAGAAGTAGGAAGAATGCATGTATCTTTGCTCTTTACCATGAGAGATTAATCCCACTATCTTTAAAAACTATAAAAAAAAATAAGATGGCATTTCACACAGAAATATGCATTACATGGTCTAAATGAGAGCTATTTTCCTATTCTTTTATACCTTATGTTTCTTGTGCTCAGGAGGATTCACAGTTGAACTCCTATGTAGTCACCCTCAAGGTACAGAGTGAAGTCTGTTGCTGATCAACATTGCTTGTCCAAAATCCCCACATGACATAACAGCTGATACCAATGCATGACATTACATATCACGTTTAATATATGATATTGATATTGGAACAGGGCAGGGAGCGGTCCCTCATTCTGGTTTGGGGAATATCAGATTATGTATCAGGAGACTTCTTCTCTCAAGATGTTAATGAGCTGGGTCACTGGCTGAGTATCTTAAATAATAATTTCATAAATAGTATTTCCTTAAGTAGTACTTTACTTAAATCTTATTTCAGAGTGTCTCACAGGGTCATCAATCTCTTACTGGAAATCTTTGTTACTTGGATTTCCATGGGCCATTTGGAGAGGTAATCACTGGGAATCAGGACCCCAGCTCAGTGCTTTAAGCCTTCATGTACTGCAGTGGGAGCCAGGCTTTTAACCTGCCTAAGCGCCTCAATCGGTCCCTTGTTTTTTGAATGTTCAGGTTCCTAAATATTTTTGAATGCCCAGCTCTGTAATTGCATTCAGGCAGTGTAATTTCACCTTTGTTCCAGTGTCTGGAAATTCATAGTTTCCTATTCCACGTCACATTGGTTCTGTGCATTGAGACCTGGAGGCCTTCAATGAAAAGTCTCTTGCTTGGGAACGTTTGGGGTTGAACACAGGCCATACACATAGGGCCTTAATCCTCGTGTTTCTTTTCAAAGTGGAATTTTTAAAGTCCCTTGTAAGCTCTGAGGTCACAGTGCATTGGTCCTGACCTGTGTGTGTTCCCTGATGACCGAGGAACTGAGAAGTAAAACTGGGATGGAGGAACTCGAAAAGCTCAGAGGGATTTTCTTTATGTGCCTCACCATTCCTGATGTAACGCATGGCAGTACAGGGGAAATCTAGCAGGGATGGCAGCAGATGTTGAAAAACTAAGCACGGATGCTGGAAATGTAAGTGTGCTTCTGATTATTTAAATAAGGACAAATTAAGAAGGAAGAATAAAGAGAAAAGGCATTTGTCTGGAGTGCAGCAGTGCCTGGAGACTTTTGCCACGATCAGAGCGACATTGTGCTGTGCAGGCTGTGAAGGATTAGCAAAAGGTTGAGCCAGGGGGACTCACACACCAAATCAGTAAATCAGTCAAATATGAGTGTCTGCATTTTACAGCTGGTGCTGAGAAATGGAGAAAGATGAAGAGGCTTGTGCAAGGGTTGATTCCAGGTTTGTCCAGGGCGCTGTGCACCTTTGAAAGCAGTGCCACGCTGGGAGAAGCAAGAGTTGGCTGCCACTGAGGAGTGAGAGGTCACAAACTAGATGTCATGTTGTGCTGCCAGTGGGATGGATCCTGATTTCCCCAGCCCACAACCTGCAGCTGGGATGGCAGGGAACTCTGTGATAGTCTCTGTATTGACTGGTGGTGTTCAACCAGTGTCAGGCTCCAGCCACGACTGGGTGATGCTCGAGGTTGACTTGACAGTTTTAGTCTTTGAAATGACAGCAGTTGAGGGGGCAATATAACTATAAGACCCCAAATTGTAAATGACCATTTGCAAATGTCTTTTGGCTCCAAAAAACCACGAGGCTTCAATGCTTAAGACTTGCTATATATTTAGATCAGAAGTCCCTTCTTTCTGCTGAGGTGGCTGCAGGAGCCACCACCACTCCTGTACACTGCTATGGACAAGCTAATGCCATTGCCTTGGGAGCTGGAAGCTTTGCAGGAGATCAAATGCACAGAATAACAGGACACATTCATTCAGTCTTCCCTCAATGTTGTGCCACATGGTTGTTTCCTTTTGCACCTCAGGACACAGTGAAGTTCTTTCCTCAAAACCATCACCAGGTCAAGCAGGCAAAGCTGGATGCTTTGCTTACCTCCTCTGCTTCATCCACAGGATCCGTATGTCATTCCTGAGATTAAACCCTGGCACCATTTGGAGACAATGAGCAGTTGGCCAATTATTTTCCAGGCAATGAGGATTTCATCCTTTGTTCATCCTGTGCCGGCTGGGCTAACGATGTTCAATTAGAAACTGCTCTTTGTTCTAGTGCAGTCAAGAGGACTCTTGCCAACGATTTGAATGAGCATTAGATAAAGCTTATGGCTTATTCCAATCCTTATGCAGAAATCCATGGATCCCACTGAATTGCTTTTCTCCCAGAGAAATTAATGGGAGCTGTATGAGAACATCTAAGGGAAGATTTAGTTCCTGTTTGTAACAATATGTTACCCCCTGATACTGGGCCTGCTTTGAAATGTTTATTGTTAAATCCATGAATTTTTGGTTATATCTCATTAAGAACATAATACAGCCTTGGAAAGTACATCCTGGAAGGGTATTACGACTGGATTGGGATTACTGTTTTTGAGACACTTTTAACTAGGGGGAAATTTCAAATTCAATTTACAGTAATGTCAAACCACAATTAATATATAGGCAATGATAAGGGGAACATGCAGAAGTACACATTGATAGCACTACATCAACAAATAAACTTTTGGTGCTAGTAATTAGGTACACAAGATTATTATATGTTTAATTGACTAAAGTGACAATTTGGAATTACATCTAGTCACATTTAATTGGATTTGGAATCTCTAGAGGAAAAGAAACAGAGAGCAGTGTAGAGAGGCAGCCATAAAAGCAAACTGATTTTCTAAAGTCTTTTAAGACTCTGCATTAATATCCTTTGCACAATAGTTTTTTAATATCCCTCAGCCTAGAAAGAGTAATGCAATGATTGTCACAGACAGTGGGAGTACCAAAGCTTACTCAATTAGATGACAAGACAATTGATTACTTTTAGTTTGGGGTGGGTTTTAAGATATAGTTTAATCAAAGGTGAACTATATCTCTGTTTACCATAGATAAGTGATATTCCAAGACTGTCAAGCCAAAGGGTATTATATACATTGATGCTGTTCCTAGAACGAATGTACTTACATATATTTCAACCACAAATAATGTAAAGCAAAAAAAAAAAAAAAAAATCCAGGCTAAAATATTGTATAGCAGCCATTAAATATTTGCTTAGAGTAAAATACTGGAAAGTTATTAAAATAAAATGTAGAGTTGCTTGTTGGCAGATAGCTTAACTAGCCCAAAAAATGTTTATCTTAAAGTTGGACAAAACCTGAGAGTTATGTGTAATCCTTTGGTACAAACCTCAAGTTCTAATATTACCTCCTTTAAATATTGATGTGTGCATCCTGCTCTCACTCATTTATTCTGCTTTTGTGATCGGGAGCCCCATGATTGCTGACTGTACGTTCATCATGATGGGAGGCACCGTGCACGCAGCAAGCGACCTCATCCATCTGTATTGGCAGGCGAAAATTGATAGCCCAATGAGGAAGGAGGTGCCTATCTCACTATTAAGATCAAAATGAAGGATTACTGCTTAAAAGACTGCCGACAAAGGTAGCTCTTGGGCATATCAATCAACAGGACACTATACAGTACCACGGTATTTATAATGAAGTAGATTTCCTTGGACTAATTTTAAGGGCAAAATTCAAGGTTGTTAACCCTTGACTCATACTTCAATTTTATGGAGTGCTATAAAATTTAATTCTGGATACTGTATAGTCCCCTAAGCTATTTTTTGTGATGTCGTCCTACCTTAGTGACACTTTCCTTTTGCAATTTGCATGGCACTAATCCTCTGATGCCTTTCCAAACTCTTCAACCAGAAGGGGAGCAAAAAAATGCCTGTAAAAACTGGTCTCAGAGGAACCTGCAGTGCTCTGTGAAGGATGACTAGGCAAGACCCCACTCTACAAAGATTACTTATGTGGGGAGTAGACCATTGACTTTAATGAGGCTTGTCTGAGTTATACTTATTTGAGATGGTTGTTCAGCCCCATCAGCACAAATTAAAGTTTAAGGGTATCCCTCCTGCTCTGAGCAGAGCTCTTAAACAGACTTGGAGGTGAACAGATGCTGGATCCTTTGTTGGGAGACGCTCACTGCTGCAGACTCCCAGAATGTACCTGGTCCTCAGGTTCTCCACACAAAGAAGTTAAAAATACTAGGAACAGTATACGTCCTGTGCAACAAAATTTCAGGGTTTGATTCTGATGGTATTTATTTTGGTTTATTCTGTGAGATCATCTGTGACATCTGTACCGTATGTGGAGTGGTGCAAAATATTTCTGACGTAAGCCAGAGTAATAAAATTCAGAATGTGATCTTTTATCTTCCCCCACATGGTAAATTCTTCATTTTTTTAAACCATTATTGGTTGCATTCTTCTTGGTAAAATTGAATAAATCTCATTCCCAGGAGCTGCTGAATTTCAGTACTGCTGTGAGTGCAAAGTGCATCTCATTCAGAGAATTACCCACTGGGCTACTGTTTGCAGTGCCTGTGAACTTTCCTATGTGCTTTCCAGCAGAGAATTTCTTCTGTACAAAACAGTTTGATTTTTTTTCCCCACTGGGTCAGACTTGTTTAAAACCCTGAGTTCACAAACACGTTTTATGAAGGGGTCATTTCTTCAAATGGAATGTCTTTTTTGGTCTCTTAACACTGGAATCCATTGACTTCCCTTCTTGATGTCATGGACATGAAGCTTCAAAGAATAAACCTTTAAAGGGGGAGCTGTCATAGCTGTCCTCTCCCCCAGGGGTTTAGACTGTCCTGCTATGAAACAGGGCTTAAAAAGTAGCATGAAGGACAAGATTCATCACAGTTCCTCCTTGCAGAGGCTAAACCAGAAGCTGTGGTTGGGTTAAGGTGGGAATGAACCAGAACTGAGAGGGTAATGGAATCGCTTCCAGCCATTACCATCATCTGCCAGATAGCAAGGGCCAAATGATTTGGCAGTAGTGGTACTATGGCTCATCGTGCTTTACTCCAGAGCTCACAGCTCATTCCTCTTCCTGATGGAAAGTCCATGTGTGGGCCTTCCTGGGCCCCTGTGGTACCACGAGGCACCACCATGCTGTTTGTGTCCCTCTCCTTCTCTGCGTTTCTCCCAAGTTTGCTGTCATCTTTGACTGCAGGAGCTTTGAAATGCCGGTAGAGATTCCACCATTTGTTTGATTCCCCACTGTACTTGATTTTCACCAGGAGACAGAGATTGCTCTGCAATTTTGTGTTTTTTGTGTGTGTGCCTGAGCGTGGGCTACGCGAGGGATTCAGCGGTATCGGGATGCTGACACACACGCAGGAGAGGCAGCTGGGTGCCCAGTACTGCTCCCACTCAAGTTAATAGCTGGCACTCAAGAGAAGCTGCTCCTGAAGAATATATCCCCAGCACCAGTAACAACCTTTCCCCCCTACAGCTGATGAGTTCTGTGCACTCAGCGTCAGGGGTGGCTTCTGTGTCATTAGAGAGCACAGCAACAATTATGCAGGATGATGCAGCATGTGACACTGCTCTGGGACTTTCCACCACAGAGAGACTGAGCAGGAGGTAGCATAATCTTTTTTTATTAATATTCTCTCTATTTCGTGGTGTAAAGCTGAAAATAACTTGTCACAACTATACATGCTCATGTGCTTTTGTAACCAAAGCAACAGCTATTGATGCACGCTTTTCTTGCTAACTACTCCTCTGCCCCAGAACTCACCAGGATTGGCTCACGACCATGAGTAACATTTTCCAAGGAGAAAGGGAGTAGAAGGGGAACAGGACAGCTTGGGTTTTTTTCCTTTTGTGAAGAAAGATTTTTAGATTAGATACATCACTCTTTGCTTTGATCGGTGGGTCATGTATATAATCTTCTGGTGTGCCACAGACTACTCTTGTTTCTTCTTTTCATGATTCTTTTAACTGCTGGGAAAGGCTTTTCCTCCTCACAGCCTGCCTTCTCCTTCTGCTATGGCTTCAAATCTTTGTACAGACCACTTGAATCCTTGAGCTGACAACTTTACTGCAAAAAATTCAGGACCTTAATTTACATCTGCAAAACTCTTTATTATTTATCCTGCTTCTAAATCACTGGGTTTTTCCCTCCTGATCTATTATTCCTTGTGCTCAGAGCAGTCTTTATCTTGTATCTCCTCCGGTTTTCTTCTCCTGATATGGGTCTTATACTTTCCTTTGAACTTCTCCTATCCCTGACATCAACTGCCAGGAGTCCTCTTTCCTCAAAATCCTTCTTAAAACATCTTCAAATTGCTCTGCTCTTCATTATCAACCTTTACATGTTTCCTCTTCTGCAGCAGTGACCCGTTCCATGTGACTGTGTACCTCCTCTAAGGCACATTGTAAGGCTTGTATTGCTAGATTTTTAAGCCAGATGGGCTCATACTGGTGAATTATCTGACTCTCTGCATAAAAACACCACAGAATTGCACCCTTAACTGCCTGCACTGGTACCACGAGAGAAAAGCAGAGACTGGTTTTGAGAAAGTTACGCAATCGCCTTTTAAGCACTTTAAGAACAGAATTTTTACCACTGCCCATCTAATAGTTGATTTGTCTCATGGTTTATCCCTGGTTTTCCCCCCCAGTTTACAAATTGGGATCTTACTCATCCAGTCCAAACTTCCAGCAATTTATATTATGCATTAATTTCTGAAAGCTTAAAGGACCTTTAGTACTTGTTATCTTCTTCCTGTATATGTATCTACGGATCATGATCAAGGCAACTTTAAATATTCTTTTTGATTAGCTTTTTGATTAGCTTTCTCTGATTGTCCCCTTTAAAGTAAATCATCTATTTCTGGATCTTCTGTACAGTGATACGTAATATCTAATGCCCTGTGTTGGTTTTGAATATTAATACCCATCTTCCATTCTACTCTGAGACAAAGGTATAATGCAGATGAGCGGTGGAAAAGTAATTTGCAATGGATAATATTATTCAGTAAGTTGGGCCTTGTTCTCTGTTCAAATATTTTACTCCGTGGATTGAAACTATACATTCCAAGCTAACACATCATCAAATAAATGGGCTTTTTTTCATAGCCCACTACAGATACGCACTGGATGATTTGTGTATTGGCTGCTAGATTGAAAATAGGTGAATTAAATAGAGTTCATCACAATAAATAACAACGGAAAAATTAAATGTATTATGGTAAATATCTTCAGAGTGGTAGCAGCAAGACAAAGTGAAAACTTACTTATTACTATAATCAGGTAAGCTCCCTAGCATTTATTGTCAGCAATGCCATTTCTCAGCTGGTAATAGCAAAACAAACAGTAAGCTTGTAATATTTCATCCCACAGAAAGAATCCCACTCCAAACTGTCCAGTTTTATTCACACCTCTGCAAACTATTTCCACTGTCTAAAAACTATGCAATATAAGATGGATGTTTCATTCTGTGAGTAAAAATATATCACACCCATATGACAATATCAAAAATTCCCGATGTTGTCAAACAGGAACTTTGCAAATACCTTGAAAGTCACAGCCTGATTTCACCAATATCTGGTGCTACCATCTTAGTATTAAGTGCCTTTATTGCCTAATTTATAAATATCTCAGTCTCAACTCATTAGCACACTACAAATACAATTCCTTTTATTATTCCAATTTGAAAATCATGTGGCCTATTTTACACTAGAGGTTGAGCTCCAGCATCCACTATGCACTTATACCTCCAAAGTCAATCCCATCCAGCCAAAGTCTCACGCTAAATGCCATTGCACCAGCTATACATATGTTGCAGAAGCTAACAGAACCCCAGGAAAGCATTTCAAAGCTTGTAGGTTCATATCTGCATGCTTCCATAGCCATCTGTACTAAAAGCCTTAATTCCAGGATGCAGCCAACATGTATTTGCTACAGCTCAAATGGAGACCTTTCATTTGCATTGGAGTAAATCGGGCTTTTAGCTTTAGTTCCAGTTCAACCCCAGTGTTTTGGCCAAGACTGCAGCCATCACAGAGCTGCTCTTAGCAGATTGAAAATGAAACTTGTGTCTCTGAGGATATTTCTATCCACTAAACTCAATGCCACAGAGAAAGCTTCCAGCAGCACGTGAGGGTCTGTGTATGTTACAGTGAGCTTTGTTTTGCATTCTGGTCACTGTTATGAACATCAGGTGCTTCCATTTCAAAAAAATCTGGGCTGTTTCAAGCACAGAGCAACCTGCATATCTATCAGACGATAAAGCCAACAATAACCCAGCCCTGCGAGGTGGCTGAACACCGACAGCGCAGCGGTGAGCGCTGTCAGCTCCTTCAGAGCTCAGCTTTATCTCACACCTTGCGGGGTGAAAATCCAAGGCAACAAAGTTAAGGGAAAAAGCCCTTGGTAGCCAAACCCTCCTGTGCAGTCCCAGCTGGTGCCCAGGCCCATCAGCAGCCCTGTGTGCTCACGCTTGACCCGTGCCCTGCCACGGGGCGTGAGGTTTCCAAGCTGGCAATGGCAGGAGTGTTTTGCAATCCTCCTAATGGAACGACTGATAGGAGCTGACAGGCAGCCTCTCTGGGCAGCCTGGCCATCATATCACTGAGAAAACATATTTCTCATTAATTCTTGAAGCTATTTTAGCAGACCATGCTGTGCCACACTTCACTGCAATAAAGTCCCGCCTTTAATCAAATCTGGGGGAAAATCCATTTGAGGTCAATGACTAGTGGGTGTACTGGCAGAAATAAGGGCCTAGTATGCCTGAGTCTATATTGTCCCAAAGGTCTCTGCAGCTTGTTGCTGCTTTAAGAATTAGTTTTGCATTTTCTCATGCCAGAAAAGAGAAAACATTTCTCTTATACCTCTTCATAAACACTAAAAGGCAATTATCCTTCTTCTGTACCCATGGCCATTTTGAAGGACAACACTTGCCTTGAAACACTGAGCTTTTAATTTTCTGGTGGAAAATTGGGAAGTGATGATTCTCCTTATCCTGCATATCAGAAGAACAAAAAGATTTTGGCCCTAAGCAGAAAGAACAATTTATCCTTAAGATGGTGCACGGGTATCCAGATGATCTCAGTGCAGCTTCTGACCAGTTCTTGGGTTTCCTATGTTCTCACTGCATCATGACTCAAGCAACTTGCTAAAATTAGAATTAATAACATTTTGTCAGGGCAGAAGGAGCCTCTTCCTGTGTATGCCATTTCAGAGACTCAGAACAGGCTTTGGAATACACTATTTGTAAGACATAACTCTCAGCTGCAGAAAATCAGCATCATTCTGCTCTCAGGTACAGTAGTAAAAATATGGAGTAATTGAAAACTGGATTGAGAAAGCAAATAAAATAACATAGCAGAGAGTTTCTATCATGTAGATACTGATTTGGGAGCTTTTCGTTGCTGTTGTTATTGCTGATATTTCCATTCCAGAAACAATTCTACATGTGCAAATCCAAGGAATTTAACATTTTTCTTGCATTCTTTCTTCTTTATTAATATCTACCTCCACATATTTTCTCCCTGCTTCTATTCTTCTGGTACCAAATCATTCACAGTAGAATAAGTACTAATAGAATCAAAATGCTAAGAGAAGGTATTAGTTTAAATGTCACAATTATTAAGACAGATGTATTAATTGTCCCTAATTTGAGGAAAGATGGATTTATTTAGTAGTAGCTGAATGTAATAGGCAAACACATATGTTGCTGTAGTTGGTGGCTGTTGAAATCCCAAAATGAAACAAAATACCAACCCAGTTAGGATTGTAACTGTTAACAGGAGGCCCATAAATCACGTCTCAAAGATGCTCAACAGGAACAACCCGGTCAGCAAAGATCCAGACCATTTGAAAATCCTACAGGGCAGCTCAAAAGTAATGTGCATATTTCACAAGCAGAATTTTCAATTCATTCTGGGTTTTACTCATTGCAAAGCAGAGTTTTAAGATTTACAAAGGAAACCTGAGAAACCAGTGCAGAAACCCAGCCATTTGGTGCTGTTTTCAGGCCCTTATTATTCCCTTGAGTTGCTAAGGTCCTTAAGAACTTTCTCATCCATTATCCTCTTCCTTTTTTTTTTTTTTTTTTTTTTGCATACCTTCTCCTTTCTTTACAGGCAGGAGTGTGTCCTGTTCCTGGGATCATTACTGGTGATGTGGCTTTTCATCTGCACATCTGCTCTTGTAGAACCACAGAGCACACCACGCAAAAATAGATAGAGTCACTTTTCAGAAACATCTCTATACACAGTCAACTTGCCTTCTACTAAATTAGCAGCCATTCAGCCACATAAAGTAGTTTGCTGTTGCAATGACTCAGGCATGATTTTTCACTGACCCTCTGAGCAGTGCTGTCCATTTGACAGGCTAACCACATCAGTCACCATCTCAGGCTGTCTGATTCATCTCCTCGCATATAAGTCAAGTTCCCAAAAGATGTTGAGCTCAGTGCTAAGAAGGACTGACACCTCTTTCAGTTAGTTTCTGCCTTTTTTTATCCTTCTTCTTTTTTATTTTTTTCTTCAGGTTAAAAACCCTGAAAACCCCTTACAGCAAATATCCCACCTTTCTCCCAGGAGTATTTCCTTGCCAGGCTCATGCCCTGTCTCTCAAGCACTTGCCTGAACCACCTGATGGATGCAGCATCCAGATGTCGGTCAGTGGGATGTGACTACATCCTCATAAAGCACCCAGTGATCCTCAAGCTTTAGCTCTGCCTGTCTGAGTTCAGACCCCTCTCTGAGCCCAGGCTGCCAAGGCTGTTCAGCTGAGCACGGTTTATAATCCCCTTTCACAAAAAAACCTGCTAAACTGTGACCCATTCCTGACCTAGCAGGAGCCCTGCAGAGCTGTCCCAACACATGCTGAGGACTTGGGGTGGCAAAAGGCTTCTCCAAGCACTGCAAAGGCAGCTGCTGCTCAGAGCAGCCACAGTGAATTGCCTGCCTGCAACCAGGGTGTTCCTCACCACAAAAACTCTCTCATCTTTCAAAAAGTGTCTGTGTTAATAAAACTGGTTAAAAACTATAGGTTTGGACACTGGATTAATGTAGAGGATAATTGGCATGTTCGCAGAGGCATCACAGACAGGGAGTTTCCACAGCAGCCTCCAGCCTTTCCATATGCTATGTATTCCGGGATTTTTCTTTAATGAATAGTGATCTCTTTGAAAGGATGTAAAACACGGATTTCTTTTCTTCCAAAACATAAAAAGAGACTTAATAGAGTATCAAACAGGTCTCGAAGCCTAAGGTAACACATCTGCAGTACCTCTGCTTTTGGGAAGACATGGCTCTATCGCTGTGGAGCTCCACAAATCTGCTTTCAAAACACGCTGCGTACGAAATAACTCGCAGAGACTTAAATACTTAATAACTTAAAACCCTAAATAAGCTGATATTTGATGTGACCTACATTAATGGGGAGGCACTACATGACAGATAAGCAGAAAGTTCTCATCTATTGTATAATGCATGATTTATTCATACCATAAACATATTGAGAAAAGGATGTGCTCTAGCATTCTGTCTACTTATTTTTCCCACTGAACAAAAAAAAAAAAAAAAAAAAAAAAAAAAAAAAAAAAAGAAAACTTACGTAAGAAGATCATGCTGGTGAGAAGATATTCATATCACAACAGCCACAGACTTAGTGGAAGGGCTGCCAGAAACTTCTTTATGGTTGGAAAGATATAGAGCAAAGCACATAGGTTGCACTGCAGCACACCCGTAATTCTAACTACTAGCCTAGGAGAGGAAGCAGTTCATAGAAGAGGCTAATGGCTTTACCCTGACTGATACCATTGCATTAATAAAAATCATCAATAAAAGCATCAGTTCCTGCTGTACTGTAAATGAAACAGGGGCTGAGTGTGCACTGCAGCTGCAAGATAAGGCACTAGGGAAGATATCTAAATTTTTGGCTAATTCTAGATGTCAAGATAATTGGATTTTCCAAATTAAACCTTTCTGTAGTTAAAGAGGATTAAGGTTAGGGACTGTGGCAAGGAAATCTACTGTCACTGTTATGATGACTTTTTCACTACAGTGCCATTTTTCTTCTCCTATGTCTCTCTAAGCAGGCAAATTTCAAGAGCTTCTTAAAAATATTGATGTAGTTACATCATCCGCCATCAGAAGTTGGCATGGGAAAGCTTTGTTTCTTGTACATCTACTTATCATTTTATGAGTTCTTAAAAGAATTGTAGTGAGTGTTGACTCACAGAATTACAGACTGGTTTGGGTTGAAAGGGACCTTAAAGATTATCTCGTTCCAACCCCCCTGCCATGGGCAGGGACACCTTCCACTAGACCAGGTTGCTCTAAATCCCATCCAATCTGGCCTTGAACACTTCCAGGGATGGGGCAGCCACAGCTTCTCTGGACAACCTGTGCCAGGGCCTCACCATCCTCACAGGGAATAAAACCTTGGATACTGCATAGCCAAGATGCTCAGAGAAGAGTATAAGGTGGGATTGGATCAAATATATGTTTAAAACCTTTATCAAAGCAAAGTGTGTTGTTGATGAAGGGTTTTTGGCTTCTTATTTGTCGTGATAGAAGTGTACATCCCTCAAACCCATATTTGAGGCATCCCCCAAGCTTGTGCTTCATGCAGGAATTAATTGGTATTTTAATAGAAGTGCTGACAATATAAATACTCCTTGAGACACTTTGTCTCCAGATGGTTTCTCTGCAGACTTTCTCTGATTCCCCACACTTCCAAAACAGGGATATAAACCTCCTGACATTGCAGAGCATGAGTCAGTCCCATAACTACAAAAAGAAATCTTTCATATTACCAGATTACTCTGCAGCCTCTTCTTAAACAAGTTTTTACATATTTTCTGAAGCTGGATTCTGTCCACTACTGACATGAATCACCAAAATCAGTGGCCGTATGTTAATCATAGTCCTTACATTACAGTACATTGCTAGAGGAGCTCTTTCTTCCATTTTAAGGTCACCTCAAGGACTTCACATTTTCTAACTCTGCTGGAACAAAGGGCTGGAGTGCAGCATCATGTGATGAGATATCACTGCAGAGATCACTTGCAAGATACACACAAAAAAAAAAAAAAATCATCTTTCTTTATCATTTTATCAGTTTAGCAGCTGCCCCCACACTTAGGAGAGAGCCTGACACCACTTCTTCCACTCCAAGGGCAGAACAGCAATATCTTCCTGCTATATCTGACAGGACATTGTAGAAAGGACCCTTCCAATGCAAGGACATCAAACCACATGAAAATGGGAAAAAACCCCAGTTGTCCTGCCCACTTTTACAAGGACTTTCCTGAAAGTCCATTGAGCCCTTCCAATCCTCTCCACACTGTGACTGTATCTTGAGTAACTTCACAGTGTACAAGGCAGAAAATGTTCTGTAGGCATCCCTGTTTCCTGGATATGTTGCCAGATATTCATCCACAGTGATGGACTTCACTGCATAAAGGCTTAAGGAGAAAAATCCTTCGGGATTTCATCATAAAAAGTTTTCTCCTCAAAAGTTTTTATGGGCAGAAGTTCCATAGCTTTAAGGACTTTACCCCATAAAAATCCGAGAGGATAGTAAAACAAATAGCGGCTATGTCCAGGGTCAGTAGCCTGGGGAAAACAAATGCTCTTCGGTAGTAATAAGAATACCTTCAGTAACAGTATGGACCAGAAATTGAATCTGTTCTTTTCCCCACTGGCTGACATTTTACCATTATAGTCCTCAGAGCTGGTCACTATTTTCTCTGCAGAGTAGTCATAGGCAATGCAGAGATGCCATGGGTGTGACTTTGAGCTGTTCTTGAGGATGATAAACCCAAATGCGAACTTTGCAAGTAGAATACAGAGCTCACTTTTTCATCTTCCTCATTCCGCTTATTTTAAATCTGAAGTGTATGGATACACCCCAAAAATACATTCACATGCTCCTATCAATCCAGATTAGGAAAGGGCTGCCAAGATATAGAAAATAAGCAGAATACCCAACATCTCAAAAAAATAAGGCTGGCCTAATTCTGCACCGATATTTACACGTGAAATTCAGCAAAACTTGAACAAGTAAACCTCTGCTTTTTAAAAATGTACCTTGGAAAGTCAGATTGGTAACATTGTTTTAATGCTGATCCTCTTAAGGGCCCTGAACAACAAGATAATTAAAGTCCATAGAAACAAGAAAACCTAAAATCACTTTCCTGTCAAGCAGTGCAGACTGGTAAGTATTTCCACAGGAAGGAATGGGCACAGATCCATTTGTGTGTCCTCAAAGCTCTTGGCAGGAGAACACACTTGCCATGTTCTGGTCTGATACCTCCAGATCTGTGGCATTAACCATGGATAACACGGTTGTGCCCATGGATAACATGGTTGTACCCATGGAAAGATGGAACTTCTCCTCACCTGGGTGGAATGCTATTATTGCCCCAGGTGGTCATGATACTATTACACACATTTGAGGCTTGTTAATTCTGCAGGGCTGACCTGGCCACTCCAGACTGCTTCCATTCCAATAAATACAGGATAATGGGCTGACTAAACATAGATTTCTAAAATATAAACAGATCCCCAGTGATACCCTCGAGATCCAGGCAGAGTATTCAGTGTAAGAGCACTCAGGGTGCTCGTGTGGAGGCCTATCCCCAGAATCTACTCCAAACAATTATGGCATTTCTACGGTATTTCTGCACAACTCATACCAATAAACAGGATGGAAATAAACTGGCATAAGACCATATCAGAAGTTCTGTTTTCTAAATCCATTAGAGAGAAAGACACGGATACTTAACTAATTGGCACTCTCAGCCTTCCATTCCGGGCTGGTGGGAACAGTCGTCAGCTAAACCAGTGACTCACGGAGGCACACTGTGTCTTGGATAATTTTACAGAGGTGGAGGATAGACTGGAGAACAAATATGAGGGCTTGTCAATAAAATACCAAGCTGGATCCCTAGTGATACCTTCTGTGAATCACTTCAGTGGATAAGGGGATCTGGGAGATTCGTACACCCTGTGAAAATACACATACATTTTCGTGTCATGCTTTTCTGACCATCTCTATTAACTTTAGGTGTCACTTTTAACCAGGTTTATTCTTTTGCCAAGATGCATTAATGAAGCCTTGCAGTTTCCCCAGTTTTCAGAAAGCAATGCCCACCTCAAGAGGACAAAATTGTTGTTATCAGCAGATGCAGCCTCAGCACCACTGAACATGTTCTCAAGCCAAAGGCCAGGCCAGGAGGAGCTGCAGCTCAGCCTCCCTTGTCCTGATGGATAATAGGGCCAAGCAAGGCTGATCCAAGTCCAGCAGCTCCTCCTGGCAGCTCCAGCACCAGTTCATTGGGGTCCACTGAGTGTGAAATCCACCTCTCCACACCACACCAGCACAATGCATCATTTAAGTCATTTTTAAGGGATGAAAAGGTTCATAAGCTTCATGTTGCCCTCTGCACAGGAGTGAATTTTACTCTTAATGCAAACGGTGCTTAAATGCAATATTTTAAGGCTAATATTCCGTACAGGCACAGCGTCTGATTCATGCCAACCCAAGGGGCAATGTGAATGCTTAGCATTGTTTAACCAACTCCCAAGGACTGAATAAAACCCTCAGATGAAAGCTGTGACCTTCAGAGAGCATGGAATCACTTCTTCTTTTCATCTAAAAGATAATTTAGCTAATACTTTTCTCCTCATTGAGGACATAGGCTCGCTGCACTGAAAACTGTTTACAAATGTTCTTTCTCCATTAAATTGATTTTCTGAGTATAGATAGGCAGTGTTTTCTGGAACTAATTTAAATTCCCCTCTAATTAATACTCAAGATCAAAATATGTTATCTTTGCATGACTGGGCAATTATTAAAGGGAAAATATCAGAGAAAGTGTGTGTGTGTGAGGGGGGTATTTTATTTTTTTTGACTAACCATTTCCCAATATGAAATGTATCATTTCTTCGCCTTTTTTCAGGCTTTAATTCAAGAAGCTTTCAAGAGAGAAATATCTTTTTTGGTTGTGTACAGACCATTTGTGAAAGGAGATGAGAGGGCCAAAATAAAGGAGGCAGACAAAACCTTTGCTAAAAAGCACTGTGATTACATGCAGCACATATTTACAGGTAACAGCAGATTTCACTGCTCTTAAGCACTGTGTGCTGTTTATATGTGTCTCTGACTTAAAAAGAGGTTGAGAGGCTCTGTAGCTTGAGGTCCAGACATTTCTATACCTCTAGGGGAAAAACTGTCTTCTGAGATCTGCTCTGTGATTGTCTGTGGTTTAGGCAGTCAAATGAGTACTCAGGCGAAGTACAGACTTTATACTGCAAATCCCCATAAATATTATTTTTATCCATGAAGCACCAGATTTCCATCTTTGGATTTCATTATTGCAATTAATCTTTTGTTCAAAGGTAGGTTTGCTGTGTATTGTGGTGACAGGGACACTCAAGCTCATTCCCATCTCCATGGGTTTCCACAACCACTGATGGTCATGCCTGCAGCAGGGCCCTCCCTTTCCAAAATTACCTTTCCCTTTCATGGGCTCTACTGGACTGACCACCACCTTTAAGAGCATCTCAGCTGCAGGGATGGGAATAGACAGCAAGGTTTCCTTCAGCCTGTGGATGATAAGTCAGATCCAGAGTGAACAAGGGGTTTATCAGAGCCTGTTATCATCTCCCATCACAGTGAACTCAAATACCATCTCCTGGGGGTAAACAGATGCTTAAATTCTGGTGACCGTGGGCTTGTTTCAAGAGGAATTGACATGACATTTTGGCAAAAGAAAGGCAGAAGGATAAAAGGCATTTCTTCCCGTCATTAACCTGGTGATTTGGAACATAGTTGACCCAGATAACGCTTGGCTTTGAGTTGCTGATTGAGAAACACAAAGGGAAAAGTACATTTCCCACGTCAAATTCTGGAAAGCCTCTATTTTCGTCACACAGACTGGCTGTGTAGCTCACCTCCCACTGCCACTTTCAACACAGTCATCCAAAAGGCTGAGAGGCTGCCTGCTCCCTGCAAGAGTTACCCCCAGGTCAGACAGCTCTAACCCCGCTGAGCCCAGCACTCGGTGGATAAATCACGTTTCCAAAGGGAGACACACGGCAACTTTGGTGAAGAAAATAAAATCTACTCCTAAAACACAAATAGGAATTAGGAAACCAAGTGTTTACCATGAAACTGTGCAAATAGGTAGCACGAGTAAACTCGCTTTGTTTGTCTTTGTTTTGCTTTAGAAAACCAGTATAAAACTAGATCATTTTTTACAAGTTGCAGAGCACCCATGTATTGGATTTCTGGCAAGAGCTTTGGGGTTGTTCAAAGAGAGAAAATAAGGACTTATTTATCATGAAAGTTGTAAAATCCCTGTCTTCCTTTTACTTGCCAATGCGACTGAGGAGAATATTCTGGGACAAAAGTACTGGCATTAAAAGAAGCATAAAACAAAACTCCCTCAATTTACAGCAAGGGTGAGACTTTCAAAAGCATATAAGCAAACTCGGTGATTTTTTTGTTTCATAAATCACTGAATGAGTCTGAAAATGTCATCAATCATTTTCTTATGCCTCCCAATAAGGAAAAAGAAAGAAGAAAAAAACGGAGGGGTAAAATATTCAAGTCCTATAGCATTTTATAATCTATCAGTTAAAATAATTGCTTCAATTTTATACAGGTTTTTCTGAGTGCAGGTTTTGGGACCCCTGAAGTTTCTAGGAATAAAATGGTATAGAAGAGAGGGAAAAAACAATATCTGTATCAGGGCTGCTGTGGAAACCCTCTCAGACAGAACAGACATGGCTCCTTTTCCTCCACTTGGTGCTGAGATAACTCAAAACAGTGTTAGATTAAATCAGCTAAGACAATAGAGGTTCCTCAATTTAACTATTCAGATCTGACCTAAAATCACAGTGCCCACCCAAAGATGACAACACGGGCAACAAGTTTAGCTCCCAGCTCAGTGTGTTACCAAATGAGAATCCAAACTGCAGGTCTGGATCTCACACAGGTGAAATTAAAAATAGAAGCTAAGTCCCATTTTAACAGTGGGTGTGAAATACCAGGCATCTCACGAACATGTTATTTTAAATAATCTTCCTATCCTGTAACAAATATCTGTCCAATTTTAGTCCGAGTTCTGCTGGAGTGTAAGGGCTGAATTGATTTCAAAGTTTTGTTATTGCCAGGGAAAAGGAGCAGGTACACATCGAAATCCGAGTGTACAATGCAGTTTGTCACAAAATTGGGAATCCATCAGAAGCAGAATATGCTGCAAGGGAAATATCAGGTCCAGTTGCTTTGATTTATATCGGGGTAAGTCCAGAGAGCGCCGAGTGGGGTTGTCCATTTGTCACTGTGACCGCACAGCCTGGCATCTTAAAAGCAGAGCTCCCTGCAAACAGAGCACTCCTTTGTGAAAAGTGACACTGACATTCAATCTAGGTTTATTTTCTGCAGGGGAAGGGGAGGGAGGATAGAACTGGTCCAGTTCCCTACACAAAGGTGGCTTGTACAAGTGCTCTGAACATCTGTCCTTCCCGAGGTCAGGGCAGACCCACTCGGCTGACTCACAGGGTTTTTGACAGCAGCACTCACAAACTCTGGACATGCCACAGCACAGGCTGTCACATGCCAGCTGGGTGGATCAGAAAGGACATGCAGGAAACTTGGGATTGTGGTGGTGGTGATGGCAAAAGCACAAATCTGTAGGAAACTAAACCTCACAAATTCAGGGAACAACAAAACAGCTCCTTTTGCAGCTAAAAGATCCGGATGTTATGTTCTGAAGGGTTGAGTTATTAATGCTTTGGATGATCAGCATTGAAAAGTGCATAGATGGGAAGAACATGCCTTATCTTTTGCGTCAGCAAAACTGAAGCTGTAGATGCAAAAGGTTGCAAAGTCTGAAATTTCAAAACACTGTTAGAGCTGAATAGGTTGGTTTTGCCACCTTTTTTCTGTCAAGCTTTCTAGAATCCATTTCACTCCTTTTCAGACTTCCTTTTTTTTTTTTTTATTTCCTCAAAAAAAACCAACCTCTCTTACAACTGAAAAGAAATATGCAGTGGAAACTACTTTAGTTTTCTATTCCAGATCATCATGGAATTTACGTGTGGCCAGACATGGCTGCATCTGACTCTACCCAGTAGAAAACAGCCAATCTTTTCAGGTACACCAACTTGTTTAACGTCTGAAATAGCTCAGTGGTGGTCTCCATGATCCTTGATGGATGAGGAGAGTTGAGGGGTTTCTTGGGGCCCATTTCTCTGTGCTGGCAGCTCTGACTGCCCAGACAGCTCTCCCCATCCCCTTCACTCCTCCTCCAGTTTACCCTCAGCCTTAAGGATCCTCTATGGAATAAACACAGTCTATGGTTTTGTGATTTCATTTCCTAGACCAGAAAGAACCTTCCAGTCCTACCATGGATGAAGAAACAAAAAGACTGGGGGAAAGCAGTAGGAACAAGATTGTGCCAGTAATGGATTTTATAAGAAGCACCAGAATAAGTGTGAGTATAAGATTCCTTTCTGGTGTGTAGTGTGTGTGGTGGCAGAAGCCTCTGTGTGTGCGTGTGTGTGTGTGTGTGTGTGTGAATGACCCGTGCTTTTTGGTGGGTTCTTCATGCTGCACGTGCTCCTCCTGTGTCCAGAAATTGTGTTCCATTAATTCTATTAGGAGATGAATTCAAATGGGGTTTACATACCTTTAAGAAGCAGTCTTAATTATTTAACAGTGTACCCAGTTTATTTAAAATGCCTTTACATGAAATTTTCTCAAATCTTTATGGCCTATTTTATTATAGCCCTTCTTCACATAACCACCAAAACTATTGTTAATATGTTTAATACTCATAGTATACTACACCTACCACCAGGATCTCCATTAGGTGTTAGTAATTGCTACTTGAAGCATTTCTAGTGGTTCAGATCCTGAACCCTATGTGTTGAAGTATGTGAAATAACCTTCAGATCTGCTGCAAACATATTAAAGGTATAGCAGTTAATTCTACTCCATACCTTCCGCAATAATGTACACAGCATTTCAGCACCGTGGCTGTTGATTAGCACAAAAGGTCAAAAATCAAATTTGCATGTAGACTAGACTGTTTTAATGCAATTCTTAAATTATTCCTCTGAAAATAGGAGGAAGAAGCCTCTCCTCCCCAGATTGTGAATGCTAATGTTAATGCTTTTTCCCCAGCAATAACCGGTTTCGAGTTTTCTGCACGTTGAAGGAATCAGAGCCATTTTCTCGTCAGGGGTGTCTTAGCAAATCACAGAATTTATATTCTTAGATAGGAGGTTGACAAAAACTGCTACTTAGCAACCCCTAGCAAGGAAGAAACATTAGCTAGATATTTGGAGAAGCTCTATCTCCTTTAGTCTCAGAGAGCAGCTGCTGAAACAACAGTAAGTGCCTGCACTCACATGTTTAGTGGGAGGTAAAGGTGCTTAGTACTTTTCCAAAACGGGTGCTCTCAAAGTGTCTGCATTGCTGAGAGGCAGGAGAAGCAGGCTGAGGTCAGACATCCCCAAGGAAACACAGCTGCTTCTCTCCAGTTCTTCCCTGAGGCCTTGTGCTGTTGGCTTTGAATGACCAAAAGCCCAAGTTATTGATGTGCAGGCTAATAGAAGTGGCATCTTTGAGAAAGTGAAATATCTGTTCCTGCTGTGGGCATTGCACTTCAATGCACTTCAAGAAGCTACAGGTGCAAACAGGCAGTGGGTTTGGTACTGGATACAGAATAAACCCGTTTTTTCCAAAAGCCCCAGTAAAACAGCAATTAAAAAAAAAAAAAAAAGAGTCCACAATTCTCTCTTTGGGTATAACATAGAGCTTTTTGAGGTGAAATTCCTCTACCACAGTTACATAGGCAGCAGCAAACTTGCCTTTTTTTTCAAGGAGGTCGGCACAGCATCCCTGGGGCTCAGGCCAGGGCCACCCCAGTGCCACCTCCAGCAACACAAAGAAAGGAATAACATGGTTGAACCATGGTCCTGCAAATTTATAACCAGCCCTGGGGGTCAGTGTGGGAGCTTTAATGGAGAGGAGGGAAGCTCCCAGGTAGAAGGAGTTACCACAGAGTTAGAACACCTACTAATTCCATATTCATTGTCATCCACTTTCCTTTCAGTTGTCGTAGGATTACAAGATCCAAGCAAGACAGAACCTCTGACCCAAAGAGCAAATGACAATGCCAATTACACCTGATAATACAGAAAGGCACAGAGCCAGAGTTGCTCTCCTACTGGGGATGAACATCTCTTTATGGACCTGACAGATATGGCAAATTTTGCTTCCTTGAAAGTATTCCAAAGTTTCCTTTAAGCTAGAAATATGACCCATCTTATTTCCATCACACACAAAATAAATTATAAACTTCTGTAAGACAAATTTCAGACTTGAGCTGTACAACAGAAGATAAAAAATAATATCTTTGGTTTTTAATAGAATTAACATTCCTTTCCGTCCTCTTTTTCATTTGAAGATGCAAAAGTACAATCCAAATTCTTGTCCTGATCAGATTTTTTTGAAACAAAGACCTCACTGCTAAAGTAGAGCTTATTAAGCCATGGCAACACTCAGTACTCAAGTCAATTCTGCCAGTTTTGCAGCCACGCAACCTAGAATTAGTTGTATGCTTTATACACACACCACTGTCAGCAAGACGTGAAGTTTCATGTTAAAAAAGCAGAGGATTTTCTCTTTCCCTCCCCCATTCTTCATAAAGAACAGCCAGTCCCATTTAAATCAAGTGGACATTTGTGTGTCATAAAGCAAGAAGCATTTGAGAAAGAATGTCACAGTCTGGTCCCTGTGCAGCATCATCTGTGGCTGGTGGGGAAATGCCATAAACCTCCTCTACCCAGAAATACATACCACGGCACAAAGGTTATTTTATTTGCCCTAAAAAAATAGCTACTGGCCAGACCTTCAACTACTCATTTCCCAGCCAAGATTGCCAGCACTGACAAGTGGTTATTCTATCAAGGTTATTTCACTGGGGTAATTTTTCCTACTTTGCATACATCAAGTTTGCCTTTCTCCTGCTGTAATCCCATGCTGATGACACATGATGCTACTTAAGAGGAGAAACAGTGGCCAGAGGGGCTTATTATACTGCTCGTATCATAAAGGTGAACAAAACCTACCATATGATTCACAGCATGATGCTTATATTTACAGACCTCACTGTTTTGTTGTCTATTTTTTAAGTGGAGGGAAAGTGTTTATTTCACACAGATTTCAGCACACAGACTTTCTGAAGGATACCAAGGGCATTAAAGAAACATTATGATGGATTTTTTCCGCTTGTTACTGCAATACACTACAGAGCTGCTTGCAAGGCATAACTTCATTCACATTTCTGAGCTGAAAAATAGTGGCAAAGACTCCACAATAGAAAAGAAGAACTACTGGGGGCATTCCAGGCTTTTGCAAAGTGGTGCTCTTTAAGCTGAGAGTTAAACATGCCGGGCATATTGGATGTGATACATCCTGCTTAAAATCCAGGCTGACCAACCTCTTTGCTTTTCTTTTTCTTTAGCACTCAGCAATTTAGCTTTATTTATAAATAGAAGTGGCAGAAGGGATGACTCCTTTCTTGCGTATAGAGAAAAGCAAAAGGTGGGGGTATCGTGCTGAAATTCTCAATACATGAAAGGACAAATGATTCACTCCTCTCACATGCTCTCCAGCTCCTTTTTTGCAGTGAAAGCCCATCCCAGCTTTGCTCTGGTTGTTAGTGCTGGGTGTTTAGAAATAGCAGGTAAGCTCCCTCCAGAACTGACTGATCTGCTTTGTGTGGGTGCTCTTTCATCCCAAGGTCAGAGGAAGGAGAATGTCACAGGGCTGATCCTCGGGCCTCAGGACCTTATTTCTCTCCCAGCAGGAAGGTCTTCAAAGATGCCTCTGGGAACAAACACCCTTTTTTGTTTTATCTTAAAGGGAACTTGAACAGCAAGAAGTTTTCTAGAGAATGCTCCCACTTGGGAGGACCCCTGCCTCAGACAAGACTGCCCGTTATGAAGTAATTCCTCAAGAAATAGTCCATCAATTGCTCCTTTTTACTTTTTCCTTTAAATTCTTGGCATACCAGACAATAGGGATGAGATCCACCCAGAAAGTAACATCATCATCATTTAATCGTTTATTATCTGAATATGTTACTGCATTTCTAACCAGGATACAACTGTGACTCCATAATACTACATTTGTTGATTCCTTTGCTACCTGATTCTTTTCCACTGGAGTCTCAATTTAAGTTTGCTATTTGCTTAACCTTCACTGTGCCTAGCTGAGCTGATTCCATCTTCATCTGATTGCCAGGTAACTTTATTATGTTTTTTACTGCAGCTTAGTAGCCCCTTGAATTCTGCTATAGTTCATGTAATTCTCATCATGTGCATCAGCTCCCTGTGGAATTTTTTTCTCCTGCCAGCAGCAGTTATTTACTTCCTCTTTCTGCATTTCTCATTGTCATTGCAACACCACCTCTGACAATATTCAACTCCCTTTAATCCCTTCAAAAAAACCCTGGTTGTTGGTTATTTATTTACTTCCAACCTCCTCTAAACTCACATAGCATTGCTGTGTCCATGGAGTGTGTGTTGTCTCAGATACCCAATTTGTTTCCCATGGCTACCTGCTCTGCTCTCATATTTTTCTGAAGACTCAAGCAGAGGAAGAATTGTTTTCTTTTAGCCTTTGCTTTCTTAATCACTGGAGAAGCCCCCAACAGACACAGCACGATGAGAGAGGATTGTTACCTGCTTTCTTAGCTGATGACTCAGCGTACTCATTTCTTAGTGCTCACACAAAAAGGGTTTGGGCGGATTTCAAGAATAGCAGAGAAAGAACCATTTGCTGCACCTCAGATGTTGTGAGACTATTTCATGTTGATAAGAGCTCTCTTTCTCGTGAACTGATGGCTTCTCCTTATTTTAATGCACACATCTCTACCTGGGAAAACAGCTGGATGGTTTTTGGACACAGAAGATCAGGTGGAGACAGAGCTCTGTTTTGTTCCTTGCTTCAGCACTGCTCTAACTAGACTGGGTCAGACTTACAATTTCACATATCAGAGAGCCCAGAAATCTCCTTTCTTGCTAATATCTCCCACTAATACTAGATCAGGTCCTGAGAAACTGACTCCTCAAGTGATAAAAATAGTTTGTAAGAAGGTTGTCCTGGTCTGCTCTTAGAGATGGGTCAACAGAAATTCATGACAAGGTGGGTCCGGAAGGACTCTCCTGGCTCCTCAAGTCAAATCACCTGCTGTTATACACCTTTGTGTCACCATATATCTTATTCATAACTTGAGTAAAATTCTTCTTAGAACTAGTTAGGCTTTCTTTCTTTACTGCTCTGGGTGAAACACACTGCAGACCTTCAACCTGAATTGTCAGAAGCTTAATTGCCACCCCAGTCTTATTTGTACCTATTTATACACAATGGTCCTTCTGCTATCATTGTCTTTTATGTCTCCTTCCCTTTTCAGTTGTTTGCTCTCTTTGGAATTTAGCCCTGCATTATGTTTATTGAGAAGAATAATAAGCTCTTGGCATTTTCATTAATAGACTAATCAAAGCACACTTCTCTCAAAAGAGGTATCTCCTACCGTGCTGGCTTCTCTGCTCCATGATGCTTGGGTTTAAATTAACCTCTCCAAACACAGCTGATTGGATCTATCTGCAATACTCAGAGAACTGCTGACCAGAGCTCCCTTTCCCTATGCAGTGCCTGATTCTCTCCTTCAGCTAATGGAAATACCAGTTCATTGGCTCAGCTCTTTCTTTTCCAGTTGTTCTCATATCTGGAGCTCTCAGACTACAGCTCCAGTCCTGCCACTGGTCTCCAGCACAGTCTTTTATTTCAGACTATTTTACCACTGTCTTTGGTATTATATTAAAAGGGATAAAATTAACTGTATCAGGATTATTTGTGTTTTTCTAGAGTTAAAGAAAACTGAGGTGTTTTCTATTATTATTCCTGTAAGATGTATGGAAAGATTAGAGTTGTTACTAAATTCTTAGACTTGATGAAAGAACCACTGTTATAATCATTTTGGTAACACTTGATGCTTGCCTAGTGAAAATTTCTGCAAAACCAAGATCAAGAGCAAACCAAATGGTCGAGATTCTTTGTGATCAAGATTCTTTGTGAAGAGAAGTTCAATTTAAAAACAGGACACCATTTACTGAAAAATAAATGTCATTTCAAACTTCCCTTTCAGTCTCATTCCAAACTTTCCTTTCACTCTCTTCAATATACAATTGGACCTAGAATCACCTACCTGAAGTGCATGGAAATGGCAGCATCAGGGTGCCACCATATGGAACTGCCAGAACAAAGGTCTGCTAAAAATACTGGAAGTGGTTTTGAAAATTGATGCCAATTCTTGGAATTTCAGGCACTTAAGTGCATTCAAAACCCTGATTAGATGAATGGAAATTTCACTCTGAAGGGCTGAGCATTCAGATATGCAATGGCTCCATCTCGTCGGGAATCTAGGCCAAATTGCTTTTGAAAATCTCAGTAGGGTGCTTATTTGCATTTTTGGCATCAGAATACTTCTGAAAATATGGTGGCAAGGCTGCCATCCATCAAACACTTCAGCAGGTGCTGAGATTTTATGCAAGCACTTGGCTGAGCTTCTGTATTCACACACTTAAAATTTACCATGTGCCTGGCTGCCTGGAGGATCACAGACCACCTCTGCAGGTTTTAGTCCCTCAAGGTTATATATTTGAAAACTCTAGATTTGCCTAGTCTGCAAACAAACCATAAGCTGACACACTGCGTGCTTCCTCCACCTCTTCACTGAAACTTTAGAAGCAATCCATAAAAGTCAAGTAATATCCAATAGAGGAGATGATGGGAAAGCCATTTCCAAATGAGAAAATTGCATTTGAGTTTATCTGCTGTCCCCCTTCCCATATGTTATGACTGCATATTTATTTTTCTAGTACTGCTAGTGAGATTGTGGCAAGAAAGTCTGGGGTTTTTAACCCTCTCTAAAGATTGTCAGCAATGTCATTTTAAAGGTGCTGGATGCCATATTGCTCAACCCATTACCAGCACAAACATACAGGTTGATAAGCTTCAAGGTATAGGGCTTATAAGATAAGGGTTTTTTCCTATGACTCTCCTCTAATCCATTTGTTTTTGCTGGGGAAAGAGGACAAGCACAGATCACGTCCAAGAGTGATGGAGAGGTTCCATTGCCTCCTTGGCTGCTTGCAGAGAGAGTGGAGGAACAGCCCCAAGTGATGAATCAAGTGATGGCTGAGCTGGCCACCCTTCCATACCTACAGGAAATCTCTTGGGAGGGTGCCAGACTGGTCACTTCTTATTTCTAGCACTTATTTTGGCCTTTAGAAGGAGGCAGCCAGGTAGGGAAGGGCTGGGACAGAGCTTTGCACTTCAATTTTCTCTGGAAGTCATTTTTCCAGTGTGTGGACCTGAAGTAGTTTTTAAATCCTCCTTCAGTGCTTTGTCAGAGGAGGTGCTGATCACCTGCAAGGATGACTTTTATAGAACCAGCATGACTCATCTGTGGGCATATTTTTAAAACCTCTTCTTTTCCCCCAAACCTCCCCAAATCAGTCTGGGGAAATGATTGCAATTATTCAGATCGTGCTACTTTGAGTTATCTAACATCAGAAGCCACCTGCGGCAAAACAGGCCCAATCTAGTTACAGCTGAGGGAAAGGAGAGGAAAGGTTTTCTTTCCTGCTTCCATCCACAACTTGCTCTCTGTACCTGAATAATCCTGTGTGCCTGCTATGCTTTGTTTTTCCCGTTGTGAAAGGAGGGCAGTGATGCCAGTCATTAATAACCTGATAGTACATCAATAAGCTGCAATCAGAAAGCACCATATGATTACTCTTCCTCAAGGCTGTCAGGTTTTACCATGGGGGAAGGAGGGAACTCAGGCAGATGCAAATTTTAAGCATTTCATTCTAGAAAATAAATAAATAAATAAATAAATAAATGCAAGTCCCTCCACGGTCCCTGCATTTAAATGCAGTTCAATTTTGATGATCCAACTAAAAAACTCGTGGTTTTCCCAAAGCCAGTCCCTTGCCATTTGTTTGCAGTCCTGCAAAATCTCCTAAGCTCTGCAGAATTAAAGCTTCACAGCAGCTTGCTTTAGGGAAGAGGAGCAGCAGCCTGCAACTGCAGGAGGTGGTTGCCAGACTTTGAAGTCTGGGCTCGAGATAAGGAGAAACGACATTGCAAAGAAACTCTGTTATTAAAAGACATTCTCCTTTTGATGCAAGTTCTCTAGTATTAAACTTCAGCAGGCCCACATTTCAAGGCTGACTAAAGGGTCTTGAGTTATTAGTACATATTTCAGCGATAGGTTTTTCTCCAGGGCACAATATTTTCAGTACATCAGGCGTCCAGCAAAGGCTCTTACTCTCTTGTCTGTATCCTGTCATGTAGTAATCATAAGCCTGACCTCCCTGGAAAGCTTTCTGGGGAGGCTTTAGGCCACCCAAGACATAGGTCTTCAGTCTCTTAAGGGTAGGACTGGGCAGAACAAGAGTCTGTGCTGGGAGATTTAAGTGACAGACTTTAAATCTTTCAACGGAACACACATTGTTTGTTTACTGAGCCCAAGGTAAAAATGTTTTTTAAAAGAATAAAGACAGAAAATCTCTACCAGCTACACTGCATTAATTCAGAATTCATTTATTTTTCTTTGTTCTGCCATCCTGCTGTAAAATATATCTTTATTCTCTCTTTGCAAATGGAGGCTCGGTTGCTTTTAAACTGGAATATTTTAGTAAACTTAAGGCACCACAGTGTTGAGGCACAAGACTACAGGCAAGAACTTGCAGAGTAACTTCACCAGGGAGTGATTAATGGGCTTTATCTTTCCTGGTGGCACCAGCCCACATGGCACAGGCTTTTACTATGCCAGTAGGGATCAGTTCCCTACCACATCCCAGCATCATCAGGCACAGAACATCCCTGCCCATCGTTGGGTCTGCACACCTGAATCACCCAGGCAGTGAGAGATTCTCACTTGCTCAGCCCACCTGTCATCCTCCTCATTTCACAGGGGTCCAGGCAGGATTCAATGTTTGGAGGACTGGGCTGTGCTGGTGTCATTCAGCACCTCTCAGTGACTGCTACAGAGGCAACCCCATGTCCATGGGGTCAGAATCACAGAGATCTAAATTTTTCCTTTGAAGAAAACTGAGCTGGCCAAGTTCTAATCTCGCTTGGACTAATAAAAATTTAAAATAATTCCTCTGAGGTCATTCTGACTTTACACTGGTAAAACTGAGATAAGACTTTATGACCAAGCAAGGCAGTTAAATTGTGTGAGTTAGAAAAGGCTAAAGATGCCAAATGTTTGCCTTCACATACAGAAGAAGTTGTATAAAGTTTAAAACACGCTGAATTTATAATAGTGCAATTCACCAGGATCCCAAAGGCATTTCAGTTATAAACTCTTCTGTGTAAATGTCTTCCTGTAACTAAATAAATAGAGTCCTAATATACTGCACAAAGAACCTCAACTGATGCCTTTTTAGGTCAGTATTTATTCAGAGACCCTGGGAAAATGAAGATTCTGTGGTTTCAGTTTGCTTGAACAGTTGAATGCAACTGGAGAAAAAACCCCGAAGAAAACCTTTCCAAGGTTTATGACTTCTCTGTCACCATATTTGTACACCATAAATCAAGATGAAAGGTTGTTACAAAAAAAAAAGGGAAAAAAAATCTATTTTCATTTAAAATCAAAAAAAGGACAAGTTTGTTTGTTGTGGTTTTTTTAAAGCAGCATTTCTCTTTGGGGGGATTTTCCAAAAAATATCAGCTATGGGAGAATTACTGTGGTTTGCCGACTGCCCTCTCTTGTAGCAGCCTGGTTTACCTTCCAATAGAGCTGGTGAAAAACTTTGGATGACAAAAATTAAAACCAGAGCACACACTGAGCACTTTTCACTGGCATGTATCAATGTCAATGAAACTTTGATTGTAAAGATTTCTTGTTTTATCTTCTTGCCCAAAGCAGTGAAATCTGCAGGCTGGTTGGGCCACCAGAGCAGCCCCTTATGGGTGACAGACCAATGTCCTGGTCCCCACCCCAGTGGGTGCTGTTCAACCAGTTCTTCAGAGAGAATTACTCCATGAAAAGCAGCAGAAACATCTTCCCTTTCCCCTGACCAGCTCCTCCAGTGCCTGGTTGGATGCAGAACCTGTGTTTTGCCCATTCTGCCCTTAATACCCTTAATCTCTGGGATGTGTCTATTCTGGATTCATAGAAGGAGATTATGTGTCATAAAAGTATTGTGATGGAAGATTTCTGAGAGGTTAACTCTTTTCCCATTGAAGCCAGAGGCAGGAATTTGCAGTTTTGTTTTTCATGAATGCTGATACGTGACTTAAAAACACCAGAAAGTTTTCATCAAGTGTTTGGACCAACAAGATCCAGCCTAATGACTGCACAAGCACAGAGGAAGCAGGCTGTGACTGAGCATAGCAAATTTCTTAAGTGAGTCAAAAGAAGATTCCTACATCCTTTATCCAATGTTGGGATACAGACAAATAATTTTGACTTCAAATATCTGAGTGCACAGAATAATTTGAGGAAATGCACATCTGCTTCTTGAATCTCAAGGCAGCATTTTCGTACCTTGTGCAATGACCCTAAATGCTGATGTTTTCATTTTCATCACCTATGTACTCATATTAGACTGCTGCCCACCTAGGTACAGATGGAAGAGACAAATTCTCAAGGGAAGATACAATTTCTCCATGAATTCTGATGCTTATATTACCCAATTCCTTGTAATGAGTAAAATAGTTGGGAGGAGACTCCAAAAACCATTGTTTGGGTTCACTTTAACCAACTAAACATTTTGGAACAGACCTACTGGAGCACAGCAACACCACAGGTATTAAACACCACTCTCTCCCAGTTTGTCCTAGACACCAGTGCCAATGGCTGCTCAAGAATCAGACCCTTGTGCCTCTCTGCCTGAACTAAGAAGAACTGAAGTATTTCCAAGTGTTTGGGAAGGGTGCAGGGTGAGGAAATGCCATGGAAGGGTCCTGGAGTGAGGCAATGCTACAGCTATCTGGAATTTTAGCTTCCCCTCTCACACTAAGGACTTATTAGCAAGTATTTTCCCTCAGCTTCTTTTTATAGTTTACACTAGAAATTGTCAGCCTTGGGTTTATGCTCTGTTATGCTGAATGATGGGGAGAAGGAATGGTTTGCCAAAGGAAAAGGGCAGTAAAAGCAAGGAAAATGAGCTAGATACTTCCAGCTACAGTAAAAGCATCTCAGCTTTAGTGTCGTCCTCTTGTGAGGTTTTACATGCTACTTTAAATGATGATACATTAGCCTTGGGAGAAAATACTAAAAAGCATTCATGTACGACACAGAATAGCTCAGACAGCTGAAGAATAAAATACGGAGCCTTTATTCTTTACAACCCCAGCCCTCCTTTGCTAAATATAAACATTGACTGCATTAAAATGTATAGACTTAAGTACAAATTTTCCAGAGGATTTTTTCCCGTTGTGAAGTATTTTATACCCACAATAATAACAGTGTAATGGCAGAAGCAGAGATGAGGTGGCAGTGCTCATTGTGTGAAAGACGAGTAATAAAATCATCGGCGTACAAATGATTTTTTAATTAGGTTTTAATCTGTGTATTTAGAGAAGTTATTTCTGTGTGAATTCCACACTGATAATTTTTATCTCGGTGCCACAGCTGCAGTCACTAATGGCTGGTGGCATGGACACCCTTGAAGTTAGAAGTGAAGAAGATTGTGTGTGGAGTAAAATTCAGAAGGTAAAAACCTGCAGCAAAGGGCACGAGGGTGCATCATTCCTTGGGGAGTAACTTATACCTCAGTCATACCTGTTTGAAAGGTAGAAAGAAAGTAGGTGCCATTTGAAACTTGACCACAGGCCTGGAACTTTACTGGTGCTCAGGCACTAAGCACAAATACATATTTATTATTTGATTTAGCCCTTGCATTGAACTTTGTCCACGTCAACAGTCTCATGGGGTTGTTTAACACATTAAAAAAAATAAAAAAAGGAAAAAATCTGACCTGACTAGCTTATTTTTTGCTGATAATTAGAATTCTCTTCCATCTTTGTCATTTGCAGTACTGTGCTAATTGGATGTTGGGGGGAAAATTGTTGGGGAATAAAATTCAACCCAGCAAATTAGGTCTCTTAGTGGAGCTCAAATGAGGCTTTGGTGATGTGAGAGGTAAAAGACATGTAAATGCCTTTCTGGATTCTCTGCACAGCAACCGGTCAATTTAATCCTGAAAGGATTTGTGAAATGCAGGGAGTCTTGTGCTGGTTCTCTGTACAGACAAATCTGACCCGACAGAATGAATAATAGGTCAGGCTGGGTTGTAATTGTAAAAATATAAGATCCTCCTAAGTCTTTCAAAGCAGAGCAAATCACAGCTCTGGGCATTCACCACCATCGACATTCAGCCACTCGTGAGGAAAAGGACGTGAGCAACGCGTCACCAGGAAGGGAAAATGTTATTGATGGTTCCTACAGCTCCACCAGATCCCAGAGGGAGGCACACTCGCTCTAAATTGTGGATACAAAGGGAGGGTGGTGAATAGAGGGTTTGCATTTCTGCACTGGCAGGACTTTGAAATTGCCCTTCTTTGGGATTTGGGGTTTACAGACGGATTTCAGGTAAGATACTGAAAACCCCAAACCCTCCTGCACTGAGTCAGTGTACCCAGAGTAAGCAAATAAGGTACTGATGTCTGAAAGAAACCACAGGGGTGGAGGGTCGAGATATTTCAAGGTGATTGTATTTGGTATATTTCTAAGTTACTTGAATTAAAATTTCAGAAAGTATCTATCTCTTCTGAGAGAAAGTCTGAGTAGGTGTGCATTGCCTCAGTTAGCTGTCAGATCAGTGGCTTTTAATAAAGTTTTCCAAGAACAGAATGTTTTCAGAAAGTAATCAAATCCTGAATGCCCCAAATTATGGATAGACTGGGTCTCATCTCTTTCAAATGTGCATGAGGCTAAACAAAGGATAAATATTCCTACCTTTTTGACATTGCACAGGGATAGTCTCTAAAACTCTCACACCTGCCTACAAATCAGAGGATAATCTTTGGCAACACAAATTCTATATATGATAATTATTATATATATTTACACAATTGCATACATTTTTCCTGCCACATGTAATAAACATTGATAACTAGATTAATGCAAATGATATATCTACCAATAGGCTGTTCCCTGTACTTCTCTAGCTCTTAGCCCTCCCGTTTTCAGACAGTAGACTTAAATATAAAAGGCAGTTTTTCAAAGCTTTTCCAAAACTCAGGATTTTAATTCACTGTCAGATGTTTGAACAACCAGCCCAATTTTCACAGTTCTGAATGATCACAGGTCAGAAGCTGTTGAGAATGGATTGCAGTTGTGTCCAAGGACACAGATATTATTTACCTATTTATTAATAAATCCTTAAAATTTTGTTTATTCCCACATATTTCAATAGGAAGCGGCCCATATTTCATTGTAAATTCAGTAAAGAAAAGTATTTTCTTTTGTGTATTTGTCTATAGGTACCTATGTCCTTTATATTTCTCTGAATATAATTTTAACAGAAATCAAACTAGCGTTTAAAACCCAACTGGTATCCCATATTATGCCACATGAATCTGTGCATAATTCAATATTTGGGATTAAAATTTACTCAATCCATTAAAATCTGCTCTCTGCTTTTGTAAAATTTGATGCTTCAAAATTTTTTCGCGTTCTGAACATATGTTTGCATTTAATTTTTGACAACTCAGATAACTATTTGATTTGAGGCATCTTGTTCCAAACAGAACTCACTGTTTGCTTCATAATGCAATAATATTTTTCTGTATTATATCAGAACAGAGAAATTAAAAGCATCATCAACTTTGCTTTTTTAAGAAGTGCATTTCAGCATATTCTGGTTTAAATAGAGGAGACAGGAGAGCACTCAGAGAGCTTGGGGGATAGGGGTTGTTGGATTTTCTTGGTGGTTTGCGGTTGTTTTCTAAATCAGCTCTAATTAAGAATATTACACTAGCTTAAAGATCTCTAACACGTTACTAAGGAGGAGAATTAAATCTGATGATTAAAAATTGATGTCGTGTGGATTAACACATCACTTGTGCTGGAACCATTTCCAAAAGTTCATATTTCTCAGTTCACTCATTATGTGACACTGACTGTAGGAGAAAGAACCTTCACACACATCTAGTTACAAGGCAATTATTTGTATTTTTGCTATTGATTTAACTTATCTGGAAACTGTGAAAGAGCATAAAGGAATTTATACAAACAGCTATAAGCGCAGAACTCTGGGAAGCTGTCAGTGATGCTCCCTCCAGTGAAGTTTGGCTTTTGCAGTAGAAACAGCTGTTGCACCTAATGAAAGCACTCAACATTTTTCTCTAATGCAGCAGAGTTATAGCAGTGCCTATTTTCCAAATGGTTAAAGGGTCTGTCAGAATTGCCGTTACAAACCACTGTTTTCAGAGTTTTATATTCCAGAGTCAGCCATAAAAAATTCATTCAGGCTGAAATCTGACACCGAAGGGCAGAAAGCCTGAGACCCAAACACTTTTCCTGTTGTCACATTGGAGGGTTTATCAAATTAGTTTGAAATTAATTTGGACAATTTTGAATTTGCAGGACTGACAAAGTGTGTAGCTTCAAGTGTTTTGGGTGTTGTGCCTCTCATCCAATTCACTGACAGATTTACGTTTTTAAGCCAACTGATTTATCAAGTGGGCTAATTGTTTGTGAAAGCTTAAACACAAAGATATGAAATATTATCTCATAATTAGCTGGAGAAAAGAGAACATCACTGCCCAGAAGATGCCTTCCTTGGGCTATGACTGCAGCCACAAGGAGAGCTGACCCAGGAAAGCCTAGATTACCTTGGGAGATTAAGAAACATCCTCCTATAAAGCCTTTACCCATGCACTAGATAACCCTGAAGAATGCCTGAGAGGCAGAAAAATAGGTTGGTCAGTCTCCCAGAATGCCTGTTCTTCAGGACTTTACCAACAGTTGTGCTTGCAGTCCACTGGATAAAACTTGAGCTTTATATTAGAAATTTGGGGAAATAAACACCCTCAGACCTTACCAGCAATTAACAGAGGGACTGATACCCAGGCTATTTCAGGACTATGGGTCTTCCCAAAAAATTTTACCACCATCCTTCTTTTTATAGTCGTCAGAAATTCCCAAACTGAACTTGCTGGTGGCCAGACCAGTGGGCTTGCAGAGGGTTTGAGGTACCATATTAGGGCTTGGGAATTCTTTTTTTTAGTTACTGCCTTTGTCCAGATTGTGTTAAAGGTTGAGTCTTGAAGGTACATAAATATCACACCATCAGCATTGCATGAGAATGGACTTCTCTAAAGCTCCTCTTATGCATAGTATCTAAAGCAGCCAACAGGAAACGTTAAGGGAAAGAGAATCAAACCCACTCGTCCAAGGGGGCTTTAATTCTTCACCAGTCACAGAGGTAGAAATGTGGGTTTGCTCACTGGATTTTAAAGTGTAAATTCTCTTCTTAATAAACTCAAATGTAATCTGAATTACTTTAGCAAGTCTGATTTAGCCCAGTGGTTTAAGCAATGTTCTCTGATGCACAAGGCTCAGCAGCAATGAACAGGAGACTTCCAAGAGATACTGGGGAAAACTGGGATGATAATTCAGCTCAGTCTCACAAATATCAGTCCAGGCACTTAGTCTCAAGCAGGTGAGGACACTCCCTCATAGCCAGATCTTTGCTGACAGAGTTAACACAACATAGATGACATATACTATGCACATCAGCGCTGTAACTAGTGGAAAAGCTCAGCCCTGAGTAACTCAAGGAATCAGGTCTCTGCATGGACCTTGCAGGACTTTATAGCAGCTACAGATGGGCAGAGAGGTTTAGAGTATCTCAGATACAGCAGGAAGGCCCCCCCCTTTCCTCTACAGAGCCTTTGCTTCTCTGCAGCCTTGTAAGTCAGAAAAATATAGAAATAAAAGAGATTACTTTCCTATCTCATAACAATAAATTAATTAATAAGTCCTCACAATATTGTTACAGTGAGAGGCATTTCATTAAATAAATAGGTACTTTAGAGCCTATCAACCAGAAACTTTTGACATCCAAAGAGAGAAGAGCTGTGTAAGTGCAAGTGCCACAATGGCTCTGCTTCCCCTACAAAGATAATAATGCAGCTCTACTTCTCTCCTCCATTTCGCCCCTAGGCTTTCATAGCAGTTTCACAGGATTCTCTTAACATCATTTGAACAGCCAAAGGAGAGACAGGAGCTGGCAAATAAACACTTTCCTGCACTTCCACATGTGAGACACTTCATAAAACCTTCACAACTGAGTTTACCTCAAGGGCATCACGTACTTTGCAATTTAGATAAGTTATTATGCCCATCATTTGCTGAGCTCAGTGGAATGCCTGTTTCATAAATCTGAAAGCAGAGCAAACATGGATGAGTGAATAAAAGAACAGATGTAACTTACATAAGGATAAGTATATAACAAAAGCTGCACTAATATATGTGAATATGAAATGAGGTAAAATTAGCCTAACATATTATGTAATGTTTTAACCAGGCACGTAGATTTTTCAGCAGTTGACCTCTGCTTACTGCGCCTCTGCCTTCTGCAGCAGCAGGGGAACACTATCTGATAAACTGTGCTCTTCCACTCACATTATCTCTTAATTGAAAGTCAAACCATGGAAAAGGGCCACAGACTTGCTGGGATTTTGGTCAGCCAGAAGAGCAAGGAGGGAGATTCATGGTATGTTGATGGAAGGTGGACATGTTGCTGAATAGTTTGTGCTGGCTGCTGGGACAGTTATTTGATGGATATGACTTTGTAACGTCTTATAGAGCCATCCAAGCCCACGCCACAGCCACTGAGACCTGTGCTTGTTCTCGGAAAATGCAGGCTTCAAAAATCCTGCTTTATTGCACTTTCTTGGCTCAAACTTGGCTGTTCCTAAACTATAGAAGGAAACTGGTTCCTGGTTTGTTCTCTTCTTGGGGCTGTGATGCAGCCAGGTGTTTCATGAACGTATGGACCTGTTGTGAAAAGGGAAAGCAGAGTATGGGAAAGGGTAGGAAAAGCCTTTTCTGAAACAGGAGTGGAAGTCTAATATGTAATGTCTAATGTGTAATGAAGTCAGAAAAGTGCAAATGCAAAAGGAAAACAATGTTAGTGATACTGATTCAGGTAGACAGAGTGAAGGAAACCAAAGAGCAGAGCAACCAGGTAGAAATGTAAAAATTTTTATTAGAGTTAACCAAAGATTGGCTTCACGTTAAGATTACAAATAACATATTGAGACATTCTGGAGGATTAACTCTGAATAAGCAACAGCCTCAAGAGGAATAAGAAGTAATTGTGGCTTAGGTTCTATAACCTGGCACCGAGTGAAGTTTTTAGATCAGGCAGAGGGAATAGGGAGGGTGTGTGAACAGAAAATGAGATCTGCCCCATTGAATCTCAGGTGATACAAAAGAATCATAGACAACTAAAGAGTCCCATTAATACATTCCACCCCCCTGTAGGGACAATAAAAGCACAACAGCACTCACGGAGTTCTTTGTGTAAGAGCGAGGTGACAGTGGGATTTCAGCAGTTATCAATACTCCTGGTCTCTAAAATCAATTTCCACCCCTGTGAGTCTCTGGTTCTTTGTGCCTTCCATACAAGAGAATAAAAGAAGCCCCAGCAAGATGCCTACATGGCCCTTGGCTACACTGGAAGAAGCAATTGAATCCTACCCATTTCTCACTCTCCAGTCACCAGGATCTAATATAAAGCTGATTAGTGATCACACACTAAACAGCTCTGACTCGTGATAGATCACCATTGCAATATAAAGAACAGAGGCTGTGGCTACTAAGAAGCAGTGAACTTTCAACAATACAAGGTTTTATTCAAACCTGAAGGAGACATTTTAGAAAATTTTAAGTTTGCTGCTTCACATCAGAAGGAAATTTCTGTACACAAAAACGTGGTTTTATTCCAGCTAAATCAGTCAGTCTAATAACACATATCATCTATATCCATGATGCTTAGGCCATGACAGCTCCAACAAAACACTGACAATGCTATCAGGAAGGAGTTTTGTGCTGAGAAAGGCTTTGGTCTATTCCACCAAACTATAGGGTGTGATAAGTCACTGGAATAATTTTAAATAGCAGCAAATCTGGCAACTGAGCAGTAAATGTCCTAAAATTGGAATAATGTAGGTGGTTGTAGCTGCCTGGCAGTTAAATCACAGGCAATTCTGGGCATTAACAGCCCCCACGTAAGGATTTAGGTAAACATTTCCCCAGCACTTGCTAATTGTGCCATCAGTTATAAACGGGCAGTCCACTCACCTGGTGCCCTCTGCCACTGAAGGTCTCCAGCCCTATAAATGCTTGCTACCAGGAAGTGTTACTGCTGTAAAAGATAGTGTGAGCCAACATGGTTGCTCATGGTAAACACTGTGCTGGACAGGGATTTCAGGAGAGCTTAGGAAGTACCAAAAGGACTGTCTGAGTTGTAAGGTAGTTAATAAGCATCAATGTTATTTTTTGTTCTGTTCCTCGTCCACAAAGACTCTTTCCACCATCTGCTTTATGCACTGGGGCTTTGTTATTGTGCTAAGGACCTACAGGCAAACTCTGGTTTCTGTTTCACTGAACTCATCCCTTACCAGTGGAAACGCGCACCGGAGCTGTCTGTCAGAATTCTCTCTTTAAGGAAAGGCAGTGCATACAAATGAGGCACGTGAGAACACAGAATCAGAGTGTGAGGGACAGATTTATCTCTGCATGGCATCTGAACTATGAACACTTCCCGTGGCAGGTTCAAGGCAAGAGCTGTGTGGTCAAACAAACACAGGGAAGTGGCTTTGCCCTGTCCATGGCAGCTTCTGTGCAAACCTACTTCCTTCCAAAAGCAACCACAGCAGTCCAAATGTGCTTCACTTAACACACACACAAACAGTAAAAACATAATTTTTTTCCCCCCAATTCTGAGCAACCTTTGCTCTGACTTTAATGGATCAGGATTTAATTTTTATTAAAATAAGAGTAGCTTTTCTCAAGCTTTTCCTCCACCCTCTACATAGCCACTCCTACTTACTCATAGGCCCTTCAAGTGCTGTTCCTTTGGTTATATTCACTCCAAGGAACACTTTAGCAAGTAGCTCTAGGAGACAAAGGAAAACATTGAGAGGTATTTCCTGTTTAAAAGCAGCTTATTTGCCTTCTGTTACTTATAACTCACAAGCAATAAAACTAGAGTCTGTATGCCAGAAGATCCTTCTTGCCATTATCTGTCATTTATAGCTCCTGCATACATTTACAAAAGCACCTTCTTTGAGCATGACTCCCCAGATTTGTATTGGGGTTTAGGAAGTTTGGATGTTTAGGCATTACAGAGAACGCACACACGCCCTTGCGAGACATACTTTTATGATTTTTACAGAGTCTGCTTGCTGCTCATCCAACTAAATTTTTTTCTAAACAACGTTATTTTCCTAGAGGAGTTCGTCCTTGGGGTATTCTGGTTTTTTCTCATTTTATTCTAAACTCTTTAGCAGGTACTATAACTGATATTTTGCATTTGCATTCAAAGTCACGCCAATCTTTCAAAAGATGTTTGTGCTTTCAGCTTAGCTTGTGATGAGGACAGATCCCCCACTTTTGAATAAGCAGTGAAGCTTCCTTTGGACAGTCAGTAAGTCACTGAACACAGACATCTGTTCCTTGGAACGGCCCCTTACAGCAAAGGTTGACAAGTTCTGTGACATCTGTGGCCCATCAGGACTTGGACAAAGCCGTGCTGAATGATGGATAGTCTCACAGTGCTCCCTCATCACAGTCAGTACATATCACTGGGTTGGGAACCATATGTGGGATGTCTTATCCCGATGAGCGCAGAAATATACTCGAATTGAGGTATTTCAGGGCCCAGCCAGATGCACCCAGGCAAGTTCAGAAGTGACTGACAGGGCATTACCAGAAACGCAGTAAGTTTTTCAGAAAAGGAGAATTGAACTCCCCACAAAGCCCTGCTTTGAAGAGAAGGTCGGTCCAGATGACCTCCAGAGGCCCTTACATTGAAATCTTGCAGTGATTGTAATTCAGCTGCAGCCAGCAAGTGCTGCTTACACATCCCTCCGTGCCATGAGCGAATCAATCAGGATGGCATCCAGAGAGCAGGGCTCAGCACTCACAGCAGCCAGTGGCTCCCCTTTATCCATCACTGGACAGCATGTACAAAAGGGCAGGATTAGAAATATTTTTATATCCTCCAAACAAGGCCCGTGTGTTCCTCATCTTTGCGTGGATCTATAGAATGTCATTTTCAAGAACTCCTGTAGGTTCAAATCAAACCCTAAGCCAAAGGGACATCATATATTGTCTCACCTGATAAGACCCTCTGCAGTTCATCCCTCCAGCTAATCCTGTTCAGTGCCTGTTACCCAAAGAGCCCAGTGTTTTCATTGCAGGCATAAACTGCATTAGACACATAACAAAACCGAAAGTATTTCTGGATTCCACCCAACCTTAGAGAACAATATAAAACCATTTCAGTTAAGAAAGAGCAGATCACCTCAGTATTTGCACAGGCCACAGATCATTTCCTTCTCCCAACAAACTCAGAAGTAAAATTCAGAGCAGAATAATTGACTTACAGTCCATCCAGCTACTTCAGGTGCACTAATTATTCTTTTCACCTTCTCACTCCATATCGGAATAGAAATGCCTTGACTTGTGGCACTGAGAAAAGGCAGGCACAACCTCACTCATTCAGCTAATTTTCCCCAAGAATAAAAGAGCAACAGTACTTTTGAGACATGACTTGTCGGTGCTGCAAGTCTGTTCTGATGTCTCAGCAGTACAGCAAAGGCTGTGCCATCTTGACCAGGAGCTTCTTGGTCCAAGGGCACACGGAGGCCTTGTCCTTCCCATGCATTTATCTGGCTGAAAAAATAGTGTCATTTCCTTTGTGTGGGTCAAACAAGTTGGCTTTTATTGTCCTGTTTCATGTTTTCATTCAGCCACCAGCCTAGAGATCTCTCTCTGCCCTGACTTAATACCACGAAGCCTTAGGTACACAGACCCAGAGTAACCCGCTGGCTTGACTCCCCAAATAACTCATGGGTATAAAGCTGAAGGCAGACAGTTGAAAACACCAGCACTACATATGTGAGCTCTTGTAGAAACCCGGGTGTTTTCTCAATGTTAATTCCCTTGCTCTTTGTTCTGCCCCTCCCCAAAACAACAATTCCCACCACTGGTATCTTCCACAACATTATCAATACAGGAGTTTGAAGCACAAAGAATTCTGAGGCAATGTAAAATAAATACAGTGTTAAGATCCAAAGCACAAAATAGACTCCAGTGAGTACCTGGTTTGTTTTCAGGTTTCTGTCCCCAGAACCCTACATTTCTCTACATAGCTTGATCCCAAAGCACCTACAGGTAGCACACAGCTGTGCTGTGGACTGAACCTGTAAGTAGCATTAAAGGCATCTTTTGTTTCTGTTTCTTCCCTCTTTCCATTTGATCTTCATTCTGTTCATTCCCTTTTCCTGCTCCCTCCAGCTGATCTGATCACAGGGGCCAGACTAAAGACAGAGAGAAAAATCCAGTAAGAGAAGTAGGGTCAGGAGCAGTCTGAAATCAGGAACTAATGAGAAAGAAAGAGGAGGAACTTGACTAAATTTAGCAGTCATGCACCAAGAAGACTCTAGGTGGACCAGGGCTGCAGACATTGATCCAAAGCAGAAATGCTGTGAGTAACTGCTGGGAGAGGGGAATACTCAGAATATCTTGAAAGTAAGGTGTCATAGCAGCAGAGGTTTAAAAATAGTTTAAAGACCAGTTTGTCTTCCCAAGTTCTCAGGTCACCAGGCACTTGAGAAAGAAGACCGTGAAGGCACTGTACACCTGCACTGATGGGACCAGTGTGGTATTGTATGCTCAGGGCTCTATTTAAGGGCCTTCACTCCAAGGATGTCAGTCAGCAAGTTCAGCTACAGAGAGCTGAGCACAGTCCCTGCAGATGGGATGTGATGCTGCTGCCCAGCTCTCAAGCACAGACTGTGACACACATGAATACTGTGTGGATCGGGGGATTATAGGTGAGGAACATAATCCAAATACAAACAGTGTAAAGGACTGACCTGACGCTGTTGATCTCTGTGGGGGCTGGGATTGGGCCCAAAATGAGCCTCATGTGAATCACCAGCAACACGAGTAGTGAATGCTCTTCTGTGAACCAAGCCCTGCAGAGCTCTTCACCTGGGCTTCATATGGTAGGTGCAGGATTCAGCTATATATCCCTGGGATTCAGTCTCAGCACCAGCCTGTAGCCAGTTACTGCTCTGCTTGGGAACAAGTCACAAATCTTTTCCAAAATCCATTTTCCTACAGCAGCTGTTGTTCTGACACTAATCACGTTTGGGCTGGCTACAAACTATGTCCTTCTACCTGCTCCCATCCACGTGGATTCTTACTTAAACAGTTAGTGGGAGGAAAAGGAAAAAACATAATAATAAAAAGAAAAGAAAAAATGAAGCTATTGATTCAAGAAATTTGCATTTCCCAGTGAGAGCCCCGAAGGTGCCTCGTCGCAGCCAGGCAGAGAGGAGCGGGCACAGGCAGGTTTTAAATCAAGGCAAAAAGGCAGAACATAATGCTTCCAATTTACTTTCTTAAAATGAAATGTGCAAGCTAAAAAGCCATGAATTAGCACTACTGAACGCTGCAGCCACAGAAAAGAGATTTTTAAGCCGTTCCCCACCCCCCCTCCCTCCTTTATCTTGTCAAGAGACTGTATTTTCATTGTGCTCGCACGGTAATTTAAATCACGCTCGGGCTCAGCGTGTACCGTGTAATCGTGAGTCGGCAAGGGTTTGAATGCCATCACTGCTGTGCAAATAACATCATCAGCTCATCAGCTGTGTCAGTAACATTGCAATTATGTAAGTGACTATTATTTCCACCCCTGATATGCCATATTAGGACTTATTTTGGGGGCTGGAGCTGACAGGTGTTCTGTCAATATGAAATGCATACAACAGCAGCCGAGCTACGGTTCCAGGTAGGAACATCATTCCACTGGGACTTTCTGGGGGCATCACCAGCAGTGGCAGCACTGCTGGATGCTCCTAAAGGAGCTGCTGTAAAACCTGTTGCTGGGAGTCCCCTTTGCCCTCACCCCACACCCTACACAGCATCCAGGACCTGTTTTTCTTCCTCTTACCACGATTTGCGCTCACCCAAACAGAAGCACTACCCCCAAAATAGAAACATTTACTTTTAACTGCAGAAGAAAGTTCTGTAGACATTTTATTTTGGTCTGTTGAAGAAGAGCCTTGGGGGCTTAGTGCTTGTTTTTAATATGGCTAAGCCCCTGGATGGGAGCTTGGCACTAAGTGATTAGTCTTTCTGAGGCTTCCCGTGTGCTTTTGGCCAGATCAATGATTTCCTAAGCTTTTATTTTCAGCTTCTTAAAAATGAGGCTGGCATAATGATTCCTTTCTCTAATCCTCCCCATGTTTATATGGTGAGCACATCACAGCAGAGCCAGCCTGTGAAGCTCCTCAGAGAGCCCCAACCTCCCTGTGCTCCTCTTGCAAGGATCTGTTGGCAACAAAGGAGCACAAGCCCATGTGCAAGTGCCCATCAAGGTCCACCAGCGCAGCAGAAGCTCTTTTCTGTAGCAGCATGCCTGGTGCTAAGCACAGCTGATCCCCTGCAAATGAGCCCCCTGCAAGATCCTTGGAGGAGGCAGAGCTCCTCTCTGGCAGCTCCTCTCCCAGACCCATTCCTTGTGCCCTCAGTGGCCCAAAGGGAGGGATGGAATTGTCCATAAACGTTTCTGCTTGCCTTGATTTCTCTCTCTCTCTCTCTCACACACACACACACATCCCTCACCAACACAAACCATGGCCAGAGCACAGGGCACAGCTCCAGGTTCAGGGCTGAGGGGCACTTTGGTAGCAGCTCAGTACATGAATAACTACAATAGAAAGCCACGCTCGGATTAATTCCGAGTCAACTGCTCTGTGTTGTGCCTAAGGAAGCAACGTTCCATGGAATGTGTGCCAGAATGATAGATTTGGACTTTCCCCCCCACCTTTTTTTTTTTAAGATTATTTCAGCTTAAAATGCAATTGGAAGATTGATTCTTTAGATCCTCACATTATATAGGGTCTGGGTCTAGAGTATAACTCAGTGTGAAGGGAGATGATTCTCATCTTCACCTCACAGAGACGCTGTGTATCGTGAGAGCTGCCAAGAGAATGAATAAAGGTAAGGAATGAGGAGAGAGAGCCATAAAATTATGAATGCCTGGTATTTACAGAATACCTGTACATGGTACTATTAATCTATATTTTTGGTTGTTCTTAAATCACCCCTGCAAGGAAGATGTGTCTATCTGAATATGCTCTTTATTAGGATAATTATGTTTTTGTTTTGGGGGGACACTGAGGTCATCCATTCCTTTACTGTATTCTCTAGTGTATTATATTCATGGGAAAATATATTTATTCAAAACTTCATTTTGATTTAATAGAAAAATGGTTCTTGCCACAGCGATGTGGAATACTCATTTTTCTCCATGTGTTGATTTTTGGCATATAAATGCCAGGAGCCTCTGTTCTCTTTCCTTATCAAGAAAAACTTGCCTGAGATTAATTTCCTCATCAGCCCTTCCTTGTAAAGCGTCTGTTTTTCAATGCCATTTAAAGGCATAGTTCTGATAAATCCCTGGTTTCAATGTACGGATTTCGATGAAAGAGTCTATTCCACAGCAGTAAAGTCATTGAATTCAAATAGAAAGGGGGAAAAAAACCAAACTTATGAAGTCAGGTACTGCTACTTCAGCCAATTGTATGAGAGGTGCCCTCATGTGTTTTTCTTTCTAATGACAATTAGTTTTGAAATAAACTAATTGCAAAAGCTTTTAAAATTTTTATAGAGGGGAAGGGACACGCTTCTGACACCACTTCTTTATAATTGCATATTGGACTAATTGAAGACTACTTACACACAGCAGAAGATAATTTCTAAAGAAAAAAAAAAAGATGAGAATAGCTGGGATGGAAAACATGAATTTGACTCCAACCTGTACATTTCTGACCCTGACAGTTTGACTACAGAGCCAAAAAGATTTATAAATTTTATAGGTATTTGATAGATAGGTCAGTAAAAGTCACCTTTCTACTTAATGCTCCTTTACTTCTCTATAGGTTATCTTTAGCAAGACCTCATTTAGCAAGACTTTATCCTGTACTTCATTAGTCTGAACTGTCTGGAGAAGATTTCTGTGAAAGGCTTATTTTAAATTGAATTAACTTTAAGTTACATAAGCTAAATAAAATTGTATCAATTTAAATTTAATTTGTATTGATTTGTATTAAATTTAAATTGTATTAACTTGTAGTACATGTTAAACTGTAAGTAATACCCAGCCAAAAATTTTCTGCTCTGAGAGTATTCTGCACCCAAACTCTAAGTTCCTGCTGGCTTGATTATCAGCCAAGCAGCACTGAAAACAAGGATCCCTCAATCCTCAGCTAAGAAAGATTTAGAGCCACACTGCCTTCTCTCCATGTTAGTGCCTTACACTACTGATATTGGAACCATCTGTAGGTGAAAACTGGCATCCTGCACCTTATGGCTGCAGCAAGTGCAAGAAACACAGCACTGAAAAGAGAAAGAAAAGAAAGGAGCCCAGCTGTTGCCCCGTGGTTAAGAGTACAAAGGTCTTCACTCTCCTCTGTGCCTTAAGGATGATTTTTCCCCATTAGAAGGTAATTGGGTTTTTTCCCCCAATGCACAGACACCCCAGGGAAGAGAAGAGCTGCACCTGCCTCCTCCAGAGCCATGTCAGGGATCGGCCCCACATCTCTGCCTCCCGTGGGCACATCTTCCATCACTCTGGTCTGCAAGGGTGGGCAGGTTCCCAGAGCCCTCAGAACTGTCAGCAGGGAGCAAACAGCACACTTAGATTTCTCCAGAGACCCCCTGAGCAGGTGACGCTTGCCCAGCACCCCCAGCTGATGTGCACAGGCTCTGCTAAGGCTGGCAGTGCCTTTTGGTGCACCGTGTTTACTTTGTAGGAGAATAACCTCACCCTTATAAAACCAGCACTGCTTTTGCTTTTTCAAGGGTGATTTTAAAACAAAAGGATAGAAAGAAAGAAAAAATCCAGCCCCCAGCTCTAAGATTTAATTAAAAATCCAAGACCTCAAAGGCATTTAGCCACTTAATTCCCATTATCTGTTTATCACAGAGAGGAGTCTAAATCCTACAGATTTTCAGCTACTAGAGACCATCTTCCTAGGCTCTCATAAAAGAGTTCTGAAAAATAAGAAAGAGCTGGCAAAAGCTTTGATGGTCCTTTGTTCATTGTTAACAGAATAAAGAAATCTTTTTGAGAAAATCTGAGCTCCTTAAAGATGTAGGACAGAGAAACGAAGAGTTATTGCCCTTTGGAGACAACATTATTTTGCCATGGAGTTAGTTTTGTCAGATGAAGTTTTATGACACATAGTGGCAATCATCCATCTTTGATGAGCAGACATGCACTAAATCAGAAAGACTGCTCTCCACGGATCATCGAGTCACAGCACGCAGCTTAGTAAATCATGGGGCTCTTAAATAAATACTCCTAATTTGTTGCAAGCTGGCCTACAATTCCGCAATATTTAATGAAAATCGGGTATTTTTACCTAGAATGATGGAAAGGAGTAAAGTGCACGGGAAACAGGTGATCTTTGGGAACAGCAAAGGAGCACTGCCAGGGAAAAACAGTTGTCTCTGCAAGTTGATCGGAGCACACTGAGAGAGATGTACCAGTCTCATCGTGGAGCTTTGTGAGAGACCCAGATCCAAGGCAAGATGTGACATTTCACTTCTCAGATATCAAGTAGGGCGGAAAACCTGTCTTACACTGCAGATCAATACATCACTTAGAGAGAGAGAGAGAAAGGGAGAGGGAGGCCATAGCCCAAATCAATCTGTAAGGTGTCGGAAACATCTAGGCCAACACCTGGCTACAGTGCCCTTTAGCCCCCTGAGAGCCACAGACTAAAGCAGTTGACAGGAGATGAAGTCAGCCAGGAAACAACACAAAGCAAACATGAAAGGAGCCTCTGTCATGGAGAAGGACATTGCTGCTTTCCAAAAATACACATACAAAAATACATGCATAGATTCCCAGGCCCAAATGTGCATAGTGTTTTACTCAGGACTCTTCAAATTGTACAGACAAACAAACAAACAAAAAAACAAACAAAAGGAAAGTATTTACTCCATGCATATACTACATTTTGGCTGGACAATGAGGAAGAAGTTGGGGGGCAGCAGATAAACTTGTTTTTTAAAAGAAACTGCAGACCGTGTCACAATGAATCTCTGGCCTCTTACTGGCAATTTCTATAGGGTATAGACGTATACCATAGCTTCTCTCATTCAGAAAATATTATTACAAGTTGGACTTCTTTCCTCATCCTCCTTTTTGTTAAGGGCACATTAAAAGCAGCCTGACCCATGGCTGCTGGGGATATTTTAGTCCCACACACAAGGACACTTCTGAGACCACTCCCCAGGAGTTCCACTTTCAGGTCACTTCTCTTTCAAAGACTAGCTCCCAGATGAATAATGGGGGGTTGTTTCCCTCCATCACAGAAATTTTTTTGTCACAAAAATGATTTATCTGTTGACAGCCAGGTTCACTGCCCCCAGGCAACTGATGGCAGTTGAAACCACTCAATGAAAAGCACAGAACACTATTACCAATTTAAAGAAGGGGAAGGAAAAAAATAAAGTACAAATACTCCTCTCCTGTAAGACTGCCTTGTAACTCCTCTCTGGAAGAGGTACAAGCAGAGTCAACTCTTCCAGGTGTTAGGTGTATGTTTACTCTTGGGTTACAACACTAATTACTATTTGGATAAGGTAGACCAGGCAGTGGTTGGCCTTAAAATATTTTTCACTATTTGTGAAGCCTCTTCTGGTAAAGAAACTTGAAAATACAAGGTTGTGGTTCAAAGTGATGGAGAGTGGGTCTACACCTAAAGTATTGCATTAAACACATCCCCAGAAGAAGAGGACAAGATGGATTAGTAGGGACTAACAAGGACATGCATTAGGGTGATTCATGGGCAGGGATTAGAGCAGCGGTCTGTTTGTGGCTGATATCCCTGTGTAGTCGATGAGAGGGACAGTACTCAAATGATTGGGAGCAACTCAGTCACGCTCCTGCTCTGCAAGTATCTCCCTCTACTTCTGTTTTGCATCCAAGGTGAAGGCAAAAAGAACAGTTACATCAAGTTTTCCTTCAGATTTGACTCTACAGATTGAAAACTCCTGAGAACAAGGACTGTCTAATAGTCCAGTCACAGTGGCCTCTTGGGAATTAGTGTACTAATACTTTTAAACAAAATGCCATAGAACCACAGGTTCCTCAAGGCCTTATCCAACCTGGTTTTGAACACTCCTGGGCAACCCGTTCCAGTGTCTAACCACACACCAAAAAAAGTCTCATATTAGCAAATCTATAAGCTAATCATGAGTTTACTGACACAGAAGACACAGGAAGGATGTTAGGCACCACACAGCGCTTCTAAGACAAAGTCCATGACTAAACTGAGTAGAATCTACATACAGTGTATTAGACTTATAACTCAGCTAAGAAGTCATACGAATGTAACCTGTTGCTTAATCAGTTGCTAGATGTGATCACACATCTTCAATCTCAAAAACCAGAGCAACAGCGGGCCACAGTTTTACATTTTTCCATTTGAACTGCAATTATTGTCACAAGAGCCAATTTCACGTTGGGCCATTTCTTGTTCTTGTTGTAATTCATCATGAGAAGACGTGAGATCTAAGATACCTCAGCAAGGCATAGTCCATGAATAATACAGTGCATTACTTTGACCTTTTCAGTTTGCTTTGTAGTGTGATTGGCCAGCCATTCCTGTCCTCCCCTGTTAACCACCCCATTAACCTGGGATGAGAAGGTGGAACGGACAGACAATTAGCCAGCAGAATGCTAAAAAGGTTAACGCAGGAGCTCACAGCCCCGGCTTTCTTGAGCTTCAATCAGTATTAAGATTCTGCAATCTCTTTCCTCCTTCAAAGTGTGCAGGGAAAAAAATAAGAAATCGCACAAGATGAACTTTGTTCTCATTTCAGATTGTAATCATGTAGTTCCTTGCAGATGTCACACTTGGATGATTCTAGAGTATGCGTGAATAAAGCGAGAAGTGTGCTTATTTTTACTCCTCTCAATATGGAGAATATTCAATCAGAGTGATGAACTTTTTCTTTGAAGCTGGACATCCCTGAGTAAAGGAAAATTGGAGAGAGGAGAGGCGAAGGAGCTCCATACGGCAACGTGATTTCAAAGGTCACTCTTGCTACGCTGACTACACCAGCTGAGCCATTCCAGTCATTTCCTACTCGGAGGAAATGGTGGGATTTTTACATCCTGTGGACTGTCAGCTGCAGAAAACTTCATCTCAGTTCTCACCAAGACTCATAGGGTAGGTTCATCTCATATGTTCAGGCACATGTAGAACATGAGGCACAGTAGGTCTTGGTGAAGTTCCAGAAGTGCCCTTCTGTAAGCAACTGCCCCGTTTCCATGCATTTCCACACACCTTTAAAATATTCCATTTTTTTTTTTTTTTTAATGAAAGATCACACCACCAATGACACAGAGTTATAGGTAAGGATCTGAAAATGTCTTCTGAAGCCTTGCAGTTAAAGGGCCTAATTGCAAGACTCCCCGTGAGCTTCTTTTGCTTGTTAAGATTTTCAAACCATCACTCCGATGGTTCGGTTGTGATGACCTGGGGTAGTTTGTTTTTCAAACACTACCACACTCGTGTCTTTGGAGAAATGTGTTACTCTGAGTTGCTATAACTAGCAGTGATATGAAATACTTTGGATGGAAGAGGGAGAAAAGAGAAAGAGACCTTTTCACCACCCATTAGAACACCAAATTCTACATTTATTATGGGTATTGACCGCAATAATGTGGAGTCTTTTTTATTACCTCACAGTAATAATATATTCTCTATTTTGCTTAAGGTGAACAACGATATTCAGACAGGAAGAATTACTAACAAAGAAAAGATAAAGCTTTAAATTATAAAAATGACTTGATAGTTTCTCTCTGTAATACATTTTAAGTCCAGAAGGGACCATTAAGTTCACCTATATGCCAAGGATTTTTACACTGTACTTTTTGATATATGGGATCTCAAGTAACATGCCATTTCTTTTGACCCTTGCTCTTGAGCACAATCTCTGATGGATTTTTATAAACTGCACATTGAAATATTCACTCGCTTAGGGGCCTGCTCGCAAACTGAAAGAGATTAGGGAAGCATAATTTCCTTCCAGAAGAGCAGTCTTTTTTTTTTTAGGTTAAAAGTTTTGCTATGTTTTTGTAACAATTTCAGTGAAACCAGCATAAAGTTTATCAGGCTGCAATACCTTTAATGTGTTGACTTGAAAAGACTGGTAGCAATTTTAATGCTAATTCTGGGTTTAAAGTTTGGAATAGAAATGAATATCTCTGGGCATTTAGCAAGAAAAGTTATAGAAGTTATGCCATTTACAGGCTCTTCATAACTCTATCCACTGCTGTTTAGGACTAGACAGACACCATCATGAGAAGAACTCCCAACCTCAACAGCTCATTTCTACAGATCACTATCACAAATTAAAGCATATCACAAATTAGGAGAGTACTGGTCTTGTCAAGAATCAGATTAAATTCTGGGTATGTTGAATAAAAAAGGCAAATGAAGAGAAAGGAAGCCAAACCATTTCTGCATTTGTTCAAGTGTGTGTTCAAGTGACCTGGGGAGTCCCTGTGGCAGTAAATGAATTGTCCCCTCCCACAGCTAAAGGATTAAAATCTCCCTTCTTTATGCTCGTTAAATGAGGGCTGAGGTGACCCCTAAGAGAATGAGGGTGCCAGGAACCATGTGGAGTTTTTGTGCTGCTCTTCATGGTTTAACCCCAGCCAGCAACTCAGCCCCACGCAGCCACTCACTTGCTCTCCCGGGTGGGAGGGAGAGAATCAGGAGAGCAAAAGTGAGAAAACTTGTGGGATGACATAAAGACAGCTTAAGAGGGAAAGGAAAAGCCGTGCACACAAGCAAAGCCAAACAAGGAATTGATTCCCCACTTCCCATGGGCAGGCAGGTGTTCAGCCATACCCAGGAAAACTGCGACAGTGACTTTCCATCACACGTAACAGTGACTTGGGAATGCTCAGAGTGATGGCATTTGTCTTCCCACGTCCTTCTTCTCCCCCAGCTTTACATGCTGAGCATGACACCACATGGTCTGGAATATCCCTTGGGGTCAACTGTTCTGGCTGGGTCCCTTCCCAACTCCTTGTGCACCATCAGCCCCCTCGCTGGTGTGGTGGGGTGAGGAGCAGAAAAGCCCTTGGCTCTGTGTAAACACTGCTCAGCAATAATGAAAACATCCCTGAGTTATCCACGCTGTTCCCAGCACAAATCCAAAGCACAGCCCCATACCAGCTACTGTGAAGAGAATTAACTCCACCCCAGCCAAAACCAGCACAGCTGCCTCAAACAGTCTCTCCCCAAAGCCTCCTTTATAGCAACACATCAGTAATTTTACTTTTGAAATATATTTATCCGCTCATATTGTAAAATGTACCCTAAGAATTTTTGTTTTCCAAAGGGGTAAGAACATAATTTTTTTACACAATATCAACAAACAAGCTGAGATAAAGCTTTTTCTGTTAAGATGAGGAGTATCACTTTTTGTGGGGGTAAAATCTGGAGGTGCATAAAAGCCATTTCATTAGTAATCAACAATGATCTGTCAGTCAGAGTTACTGTAATTCATGAACTGTTAAGCCAAAGCAAAAATGGCAAGTAATTAGACTGTATCCATTAGAGCTTCACTAGCACACACTCATACAGCCAGGGTTTCAATCCGAGGGAGAAGGGGAAGTGTGAAACTCCTTAATATATTCTGCTTTTTAATTAGCAATCAGTGCTGATTTGTCAGCCATACCAACTCTAATGAACGAGCCATTGAAACACAGAAAAAAGAGGCACATTTTCAAAATCATTTCTGCTTATATTTACATTCCTTCCAGGCTGAAACATTGGAAGAACTACTGAAATACCATCTTTGCCATCACAAAGCAGCAGAAAGCATGTAGGAGCTCACAATCCAACACAGCCAATGCACCACTGATGGTTTGGAGGAAGACACAAGTTGAGTATTTAGGAGAGGCAATTGATACCTCCAGGCACTGACAACTAAACAATACCTTTGTTAACTGCACACAACCCAAAATCTCCAAGAGGTCAGGTAGCACTATTTATATTCCAGTCAACCTCATTTTAAAGAATCCATTAACAAATTGATAGTGTCTTACCAGGCTGCTGCGCTTCCCTCAGTCTCTGGGTGGAGAAGGAGGTGAGGGAAGAGAAGTGCATGAAGTCCTTCTTTATCTGATCTTCACAGGCACCAGGGAAACCTGAGCAGGTGAAGCAGAACACAACCTGCTTCTGGGCTTTGGTAGGCACAGGGTTTTATTTCCTCCAAAGCAGGATGGGATCTATAGTGCTCCTGGAAAACTGAGCAGCAAAGCTGAGCTCTCAGCATTAGATCAAGAGCCTCTTCCTTCTTCCTCAGCCCTCAAAGAAATTGAGGTGCTGGGTGGGGGGAAGAGAGAGGATGAGGGGGTATAGATTTTCTCCTCTTTTTATCCACAGTAATATAAAGAATTTTAATTGCTTAATTTCACCAGTACAAAGTATGTGCATTGTGCCTCCCTATATAGGGTAAAAGTTAAAGGCTGCTTTGCTTATCTAAGTACCATTTATATATAAATAAATACACATATGTATTTTTATATAGAATTGCCAGCTTCAAAAGCAGAGGGTAGGTCCTACTGTAGTCAGGCTCTGTACTTGAAGTCAATGTATGGATCAGCTGATAAAGGCACCAACACAGCTTAAACTAATTACAATTTGCAGGTAGGGTGGTAATTGCACTTCTAACTGCCTAAATTAGGCAAACAAATGCCTGGTTGCGTTTGTGTAGAGGCTGACAGGGTACCCTGTGCCAGCTGAAAATTCAGCCCTAAATAGTGGTAATGTTCTCATTGAAAAATGACTTTTGTTTGCCTAACATCTGACAGCATTACATCTATTTCACTAGATGTTTAATTAGTTTGTTTTCACTGTGTTCCCATTTCCATGTCAGCTTTCCTTAGTGGTGGGAGAGAGCAGGTTTCTGGCTCTGTGCTTAAAACCAGTCCCAAGGCAAAGGACGTGGCACCAGTTTGCCTTCACGCTTCCAACGTCAGCTGCGTGGAGCACTCAGCCAACATTTTCAGCTTTCAACAGCTTTTGTGGTTTTAAAGTACATTCTAGCTGGCCCCTGCTTTGTCTCTGATGGCTGCCTTTCAGAGCTTGTAAACATCCATCTCGCAGTGGAGTTTTCAGTTCCTATTTTTGAAACAGCAACTTATTTTTCTGCAAAACGCAGGTCAAGACGTCCTACTGAATCTACAGATTCGCAAACAGGCACTTTCAAGCAGCTGTAAACTCTCCACACCCTTTCTCTTTGAACAAAAACCTATAAAAGATTAATGATGTTGGGCCATAAATGCTTCAATAGTTTGCCATGAGAGCATGTTTATGAATTCTAGGTACAGGTTTGTCGATGGCTCCAACCTGTGTCCCAGGTTTTCCTCCGCTCTCTTGGCCAACTGCTGGTTCTTGAATATCTCAGAGGGTTCTTCTAATTTTTTTTTAGCAAGCACAGAAGTTATTGCTTCCTTATGCACCACTCCACCAAACACCGACCCAACAGAAAACCCTTTCCTTTGACAGCTGCTCTTCAATTACAAGAGGCACCAACTTGAAGCAATGGTTAAGAGTAAGGATTCTTGTAGCCATGAGCACAGCTCACTGAACTGCTGGATTCTGTACAGCCCAGCAGAAGGCTGTGTTTTAAATAAGGACCATCTTTTGATCTCCTCTTCCAGAATTCCATTCTTTGTGAATGAAAACAAGTCCCTATGCTGACCTGTGGTGGGTGACTGTGTAGCACAGAGGTAGAGTGAATGAGAGGTTATTCCAAAAATATGGAAAAAAGCAGAAATCAAGAGCTGTTGTTGATTTTTAGCACAGTATTTATTGAATAGCTTATTTTCTAGAACCACTTTATCATGTGTCAGTGCATATTTAGCTCAGGTGCTTATTTTGAGTGGATAAGGACAAAAAAAACCAGCCCACAGATACATATATCCAGGGGAGAAATGTGAATATTTTAAGAAAAACAAAATAAAAAAGATTCAGGCCTGCCAAGTGGTATACTTTATTAGGAATAGCTACATAGATAATCAGATTAGATGTGTAGGCTGGAGCCCAACAATGTTTTTTTTTTCCCATGTAAAAAAGTAAACTTTCACAAGAGCTTGTTTAGCAAAGCCAGAAGCAGTGTTACTTTAAACAGTTTTATTTACATTGCTTAAATTCGCAAAAAAAGATATAAAAAACAGTGTAGTCTGACACATTCAGAAGCATCACTAGTTACATATAGATACAAGACAAAACACAGGTGGTTAAAAAGCTACCAGAAGTTGGGAACTCCTGCTAATACCGACAGTTGAACTGTTAATGAAATGCAGAAATATACATATTTAGATAGTTCGTGGGACAGCATTGCATTGTACAAACTGTTCAGAGATGAAAGAGGTGAACACACAGTTTTGAAGGAAGACATAAATACAGGAGAAAGCCAGGTAAAAGCCTTTAGGAGTACTACACCTGAAATTTGGCACACCAGAATTGGACCCTCAAGTTACAATGTCACACCAATAATCCCATGCATTAAATAATGATTCATCAACCAACTATGGGGATGGTGTGGGGCTTGGTTTTTTAACAGCCCTACCTACTACAAGGGAGTGTATTCTTTTCCTCAGACTTCCACTTCAAAGCAATTCAAAGAATTCAGTTAATCATTTTTGGTGGTCAAATCTCCTCGTGGCCTTTAAACTTACTGTTCATACCACTGTGTTACAGTGAGGCTGCAGGAGACCACAATCACAGAACTCAATTCTATTTAATTATAAACAACTACATTTATAAAATATCTGGAATAAGCAGCTGTACAACAGGTTAACTGTCATACTTGAAAGGTCAGGTACTTCATAATGCATCTCCATTTAAGAAATCCACAATTCAAACATTAGAGTGCTCTGCCAATTGATGAAGTTAGGCAAGCATAAGAGTCATCCAAACTAGCAGTAAATTATGTGATCATCATCTTCATTTCAAGATCTGACAAACTAGTTTATTGCCAAGAGGGGACAATTTCCACGAAAGAAAGTGTTATGTTGGTGAGAAAATAAAATTTGTGCAAGGGAACACTGAGTTTAAATGAAGGCCAAGTCACTTATTCCACTGATTGGCTGACCTGCTTCAATACAACTAAAAGCCCCTTGTGATTAACTTAGTGTTATCTAACATTTTGCTAATCATGGCTAAGTGCTAATGACTAAGGTACCATTAATGTCAGTAACAGGTCAGTGACCAGCCAGCAGCTTGTCAGTCACTTCCACACAGCAGTGTCTTTTCAACCTGCTTCATATCAAGTGGGTTGTTGACCGGCTTAATGTGTGACTCCTCCTTTCAAAGATTGAGGGAAGGCTGACCAAGGAAGGAGACGGAACACCCTGTTGGAGAAGAAAGGAGAAAAAAAAAAGTTACTGATCATTTATTAGCCAGTGTCAATAGTGCAGTAGTCATTTCTCAGCCTTGATACATCACACGAGGAATACGAGAGTGCAGAAGACCTTTAAGATCGGCAGCTTTTGAATTTAACGATTCAGCATTTCTAGAGTTAGAAAAGTTAAACACGTTTTAAAAACTGTGAAAGTTTTTTTTTTTCCTTGTTATCAGCCTTGAGAGATTTGGAATGCAAGAACATGTTTTTGAAGAGTAGCTGTTAACTAAGTATTAGCATACATCCTGCATCAATCTTTTTGCAATAATAATCTCCCTCCAAACTGAAGGCAAGATACATTATGATAATCTCTTAGAGAAACAGAGCTCCCCTCAGATCCTACAACTTTCTGTATTATCATCAGCTCTGAGCCCCAGATGAGATGCTAAACACAGCATCTCCTTGGCTGCAGAAGGCAACAGATATCACAAAGATTTGTCAAAGCTTGCTTTAGCTGTGCCTGGATGGGCACACACCAGGCAAAAAGCTGACTTTCCTGATGCCGGGAGAATAAGCTGCTTCTGACACTTAAAATTACAGTGAAACCAACACATCAATATGTAGCGCTAAAAGTAAACCTCTTTGGATTAGCTGAGATTTTATATTCTTTTCACATTAGACCTCAAGATACTTTCACAAGCAATGCTCTGTCGCTCTTTACAGCACAGCCAAGCTTTTCAGCATATCAACAGGTCACAGCAGTCAGGCAGCTCGTGCACCTGCATGCTTCAGGAACCTGTTAAACAGGGATATTTGGGGCAGGTAAGGATATACCACTTCACTCTGAACAAGTCTTTTATGCCTGTTTATGGCATGCCTTCTATTTGCACTCATAGGGAATATTTGAAAATAAGATCCTAAACTCCTCTTTATAGAACAGCTCTTATTAGATTCTCAAGTATTTCATACCAGGTATCTTTTCCATTTTATAGATAAGGCTGCTACCATAGGTAAAATGAGCTGCTCAAGACTTCCCTGCAACCAAGTTAAAGTCCTCAGAACTCTGGCTAATGAACTACACTGCAGCTTGGACAACTGAAACAGTAATTCAATTGTAGACAAATTAAGAAAAACACAGAAAACCACAGAAAAAATAGATTTAAGAGGATTTGTGAAAGAATAAACTTTACACCCAGAACCAAAAAGAGAACTACACCACGTGTGAGTGTTGACTCCAACCCTGTGCATCAGGATGTGTCAAAGAAGAGCCCAACACCATTTAAAGCACCATGTGGCTTCCAGGGTTCTATAACTGTACCGTGCTCTCTTAATTTAGAGGAATCAAGATCTTTTGCTCACTTCAGTCAGGATCTGATGTACAGAATTTTTCAGCACCATACTGGTTATTATCTCCAGCATCAGCACAAGTGGTGGTAATAATGGGGATAGGACATGGTCTGTCCAAGGCATGGCCATTTAAGCTTTCCAAGTTGGAAGAGGTTTTTTCTTGTGCAGCATTTGAAAGGTGAATATTTGGAGAGCCAGGACACAGCACAGGTCGAGGCTTGGAATTTTGAGAGCTCCAATCAACAGAATTGGAGCGATGAACATGAACAGCACATTTGGCAGATCCATTTAGGCTGCACGTAGAAGATGAACGAGCCATCTACAATCAGGAAGAGGTTCAAGGGTTAGTCCAAACAAGAAAAATAACAAGCATTCAACCTTTATTGATATTTTTACTCTAGTGTTCTTTCTACACCAAAATATTTCCACATAAGCACAGGCCAGGATTCAATTTAAATAAAACAATGTCTGAATAACCGCTTTGACTTTCTTAATGGACTCAGACAGGTTTCCTGCAGTTTTAGTTTCTTACTCAACAACTGCACTGGTATTCCAACTTGAGGGGCTGGAATCCAAACCTCTTTTCCCCTCAGCCTTATCATTCAACCAAAACGGCTTTATGCAAGTTCAGTGGTGTGTGGGATCGGTTAAAAAAACAAACAAACAAAACAAAAACCAAAAAACAACACCACCACCACCACACATGACCTGCTGCCAAGCTGCAGCTTAATACCACAAAGGCCCAAGAACTCTGGGAATAAACTGGAACAGGAACATAGTTTTACTACTGTAAGTTTCTATGATTTTGTGGGAAAAAACCAAAAAGTATTTTTGTCTGGGGTAGACACACACAAAGATAAAAGTACATGACTTGCAAATTCATGAGAAATGAGATATGGTGCTGTATCAAAATGAAGACAATTAGAATGCAAAAACATTTGTTGGCATAATCATAATAAAAGGAAGAAAATTTCTCTACAGAGAAATGGGCTATAGCCCCCCTGGTGGATTTTTTTATTTCCTCTAAAGAAAGGGAGTCCACTGTGGTATTTCCTCCCTTATAAATTCCTATTTTCTCATGTGGGGGAGCAGGGCAGTATCTTTATGTTGTACAATTTAATGGACACTCAAACATACTGAATTATCTCAATACTAAGGTAGTGATATATCAGCCAGTAGTAGAAAGATGAACAGGATTTTCCTTTCTTGGCCTTCCATACTACAAACTACGAAGTAGGTGTTTACTCATCAGATTTACTCAAACACTAGCATAAAAGCAAAGATGATGAAAAAAACACTTCCTCAACATCTAGTCTGCTTTACTAGATTATACTGGAAAATTGAGTTTGGCTTAATGTAGCAGAAGAAAGCTGCAACAGGCAGCCAGGCATAGCAGAAGAGTTGCAGTATGTAGAGTAATATATTATTTTACCAGGTTTTCTTAAACATATATAAGGATATCATTCCCTTGACTTTTTTAAAACTTGCAGACTGCAGGCATCTGTATTTCTCTACCCTTTCTTCCCAGTTGTTTGGGTTTGGTGTGGTTTTTTTTTTTCCCCACAAGATGTCTGTCATCTCACTACTTTGATTGAAATGTTGAACATATTATTCAAGTCGTACACCACATTTTATACAGTATTCAAAATCAAAAGCATAAACCAACATAAGACACTGGGTTGGAAGTTTCTCACCCCCAGGAGAGGAAACATATTCCATCCCTGGCAAAAGAGATTGGTGGGGTTTTTCAACTTAATTATACATGGCTACTCCCAGTTTCTAATCCATGCAGTAGTTTTCTGCCTTTTCAGCTCGTAAGGCTTCTCATTAAAGAGCTCTTAAAAATAAAACATTTACAAATGCAGTTAACATTAACTTCTTTCCCCACTGTGGATCTTGAAGTTGTTCCAGGAAGATCAGCACCAGACATTTAGTACCTGTGATCTTAAAAAGGTGATTTGTTTGGCCCGTGCAGCCAAGTCACTCACCGCTAACGACGACGTGCTCGTCAGGCGGCTGCCGATGTAATTCTCGTTGGCTGAGCTGGGACTCCTCCCCTCTGTGGCGCTGTGGGACATCAGAGCCCTTCGGAGCGCTCGCTTTGGTGTTTTCGAGAAGGAAAACGCTCTCGTAACCTGAGGAGTTTGACAAGCAGTTACAGGCTGGCAAAAAGCAGGTTGTAATGACTGCTACCGTAGAGGCTACTTAATCCAATCTTGACCGTCCACAGGACGTGTATCAAACGTTCATGTGACTGTATCACAGCCACCAAACACCCACACCCAAATGGCCTGACTTTGAAAGGCCCCACATCATCCTTGCTCTTCTCACTCTGCCCAAATACGAGAACATGGCGGGGGGAAGAGCAGGGCAGAGATTCAGAGAGAAGTCAAAAGAAGGTCTGGTCAGCTAGGCTTCCCCACATCCCTTGGTCCTGCAAAGTCAGGCCCCTTTCCTTCAAGTTGCTCTCAATTTTGTATTTTATTTAAAAGATTTGAAGTATTAAGCAGAATAAGTTCCACAACAGACTCATAAATGACTACATAATACTTATGACTGTAATACTTAAGACTATATACAGATATTTCAAAACCTTAAACACTCTTCACCTTCTTTCTTTAAGGAGCTTATACTTAAGAGTTTTAGTTCAGATTAAGTTTCTCCTGTCCCTACTGTAAACACTACAAAACACCTGAAACAGGAATACTAGCACAAGTCTCTGACTAAAATGGTTTTATAGTATCTTACCTTTTTGGATGTTTTCTTTATTGCCCTGGATGCTCTGCTTAAAGTACTGTCCATATCTTTAGTATTTACTTCAACCGAGTCAGGGTCAGCAGTGTAAATGAGATTTTCCTGAAGACAAAAACAGTCTTAAGGGTCAAACATCCGCATTTGTCAAAATATAATTTTCCAGTTCATTAGAACAGATTTAGAAGTTTTAATTGCCATATTCCTCCATATTTAACTTTTCATACATAATTCAGCAACTACTTGTCTTTGAGACATATCATTAGATAAACTGCTGGTGCAATCAGTTTGTGAAACCACTTCATCACTAGTTTTACATTTAGTTTGTCTGATACAGTTCCAAGGGCAGGGTTGATCAAATTAAAGGCAGTGGTAGTTCTGGAGCATCCCTAGGGAGCTTCCAAGATAAACACCACTTTGTTTCACTGACACATCCAGCACACTTCTGAAGTGAAATCTTGATAGCTCCAGCTGTCAAACATTAAGTCTTTCAGCTTAAGGGCAATACATGTTGCAGAATAGCCAGAAGTTTTGGAGGGTTTTTTCATGCCTCATTCCTAAACTCCAGCACGTGCAAAGCAACCTTTGGGTACCTACTTACAAAACTTGGGGGGCAGGGGAAGCACACATGGGAGTGGGAGGTTGCTGGGGTGATTTTTTTTTTCTGTTTCATGTCTTTATTTTGAGAAAAGACAGTTTACATAAAATTTCAAAAGGACCCCAGACAGCAGCTGCGTGGTTATTCCCAGGCTCTAAAAAAGAGTAGTCAAAGCCTTTGCTGCCACCAGGTGGCAAAGTCAATGTTATCTCACTCGCACATGATGCTACAGAACTTTTTAAAACCAGGCAAAAGCACTTAAATTGAAGCTCAGTTTGACATTGAAAGCAGCAAGAAAGTATTATATAGCTAGTACAAAGCAGTAGTTACAGAAAGTATAACTAATGCATTCAGCATAATAGGTTACAATTTGTCAGCATATGATTCTAAATGTCTAGGGGAATGACACATTTATTACACAAAGGTTTAATATCTATTAAAAATCCAAGTTTAAGATGCAACACAAGAGACTGAAGACAGGCAACAGACAGATTAAAGTAAATTAACACTTCAAAATCAGTACTTTTACTACTCAGTACCTAAAAAGGAAGGAAAACCACAAGGCCAAGTCTCTTATTCCTAAGTCCCTAGATCACAAGACAAACAAAATAAAACTCAGATGCTATTTTCATTGCTTAGTTACCTCTCCTGTAACAAGTCTTTAAAAATCACAACCAAATATTGTACTCTAAGAGTACAGTGCAGAACATAAACCATTTCTAGTTTAAGCCAAGTAGTTTCAGCTTTGTGTACTGCACACATTTTCAGCAAATTTAAATGACTGATATGCCTAGATTTTTACATAATTAAACATCAGTTGAAAGCCTCTTGCCCTAATTGGCAGTGATCTTCTCTTCAAATCAGTGGTTTTCTGGCTGTGAAAAGCCCACACACTGAACTTCTAAAAATGTGAGGAGGCCAGTGCCTCCTTTATTTCATTGTTTTCTTTATTTCCTTGTTTTAAGGTTGTAGGCTTCTCTCTATAGGAGGGAGATGCTTCATGTCTCTTTATACTACAGATAAGGTGCAGAACAAAGAACTCAACCTAACTCACAGTTAAACCAAACCAAATGATTCATAATGCTGGGATTTTAAATTGAAACATAGCTGTGATAGAAGCAAGCTGAATACAACTCATTACATCTACAGTGCAGAGTTTAAATTATCTATAATTATTTTGTGATGGTGAAAGGGTATGATTCTTGATTTTTAAGTACTTATTAGCTCCTGCAGAAACTAACTTCCAGGTTGCTTTTCTTTATCCACCTTTTAACCACTCAGTTGCAGACATGCTAATGTTTTCTGCTCTACTTCACCTCAAGCATGTCCACTATGACACTCTTTAGCTTCAGGAGCTTAAAGTCTAAAAGAGAAAAATATTTCCAGTCAGCAACGTGATTCCAGAGCACTTACTGCATCTGCTTTGCAAATAGTGTTGGCCACGTGCCGACACAAGGTCTTCAGCCAGTCCTCCTTGCGAGGCTCTTCAGTTGTCATCTGGAAACTGAGCAGCTTGTTGTTGAGTTCCGTCGGTGGCCGCACAACCAAGGCAAAAGCTTTCTGGCAATCTACAGTTTATGGAAAAAAGCAAGGGGTTAAGACAGAGAATAATAAATTTTCATATAATTTAAGAAAGAACCTGCAGAAGGGTTGACCCTCCATCTGCCAGGAGCTGGAGGTACAGACAGTATGATTTTGTGCAATGATTGTCTTTACTTACACAGATCTATCTTTTAAGATGCCAAGCACAGCTCCCCCTGAGCATTATCAATATTAGTTAAATGAAAATCTGGTTTCACACCAACAGCACTTGTCTCTGGCCAGTCTAATGCTCTGGGCTGGAGTTTGGGTTTCTGTTTTGTAAATCCAGAGCTGTCAAGCGTTTAACTCTTTGACTCACACTGTCATTTGGTTGGCTTATGCTAAGGTCATCTAGTAGTTCTGCCAAATTCAGTTGCAGTGATTCTTGAAAAGCCAAAAAGGTACCAGTACAAGGAATCCTCAAGCTCACACAGACCTTCAAGCACAAGCTTTACTAAAATCACATACCTAACATACCATACAACAAATACACCTGCATTCTATCCCACAACAGCTGAGCTTCATCCTTCATACTCTGAAACAGTTTTCATTAGCTACCACAGCACTTCAAAGCACACAGACCTTCTGTCTCTCTGATGTCCAGGACTTTCTTGATCTGGGAGAGGGGCATGAGAACAACATGCTTGAGAGATGCAGGAGGCCTTGTGTGGCCGTGTGGACTCTTGAAGACTCCAATGACTTTATGTCGTTTCCTTGCGATCTGCAGTCAAATAGAAGAGGAGTCAGAGCTGGAAGATCTCTTGGCATTGCTTCCTTTTTCTATTCTTTTACCTTCTACTATACAGGAAGGCACAGAAAATCTTGCTACTGAGAATATTCTAAAGAGTATTTTACTCTATTTACCACATAAATATTAAAGAAACTCACTTATCTCACTATTCACTGTCTACAGTTCAAGTGGTCCAGCAATATTTGTTACTTAACATCAATACACCCAGCTGAAAAATAATATAAGTTTTAAAAAAACATATCTAGAGAGGAAATAATTTTGCACTAGAGACACTACTCTGCATAACAAATAAGGGCCCTTTGAAATCAAGCACAAGAAAGTCTAGATTTAAGCAGAAAAAACATCTATATGCACGAACCATCTTAAACCATCTTAAGGTGTGATGTGTTATGTTCTAGAAACATCTGTTACTTATGCATGCAGCCATTGAGTGGGGCTTTGCAGAGGAGGTTGGTCAGTTTTTTAGGTCACATAAAAAAACAACATGCAAGATACCTGTGTGTTAAAGTAAGGCATCTTCAGTTGATTGTCTCTTGTACAAGAGACAAGACGAGAAAGAAGCTTTATTAAAAGTGGCTTTATTTTCCTATCCTGCCCTTACAAAAAGTGATGAAGCTGACTCGACTCCCAGGAAGTCACTACACTCACTAGTCACTACAACAGGCTTTTGTATTCAATTTTGCACTCATTTTGAATTATTTTAGAGTTGGTCTTCTATGAAGACAATGTTCTGCTGTAGACAGTAACAAGAACTTTCATACAGTGTCCTTTACGACTTCGAGTTTCTCCACGTAAGTCTCCAAAACCCAATTAGGTTACTTTTCCCTCTAGTTCTTCCTACTAGAAGAGTAGGATTTTCAGTCTAAGGCATTTAATATCTGGATTTTTTTTTGGTAGCCCAAGCACAGACAGATCTATGCCAGAGGTCCATTACTTCCATTAAATATGACTAAACTTTAAAAAGACAAAATAATCTTCTGAGCCAAGGACTCCAGCACTTTTGCATCCCTTGGTACTACTCAAACTCCTGTTCAGATAAACATTGATTTCTTCACATATTAAGCTGCTTTTGTATTTTTGCTCTGGTTGCAAGCCATTAAAGGCTACATTAACACCTTTCGACCATTCAGACATGACTATCTATTTGTGTTGGCTTATACAATAGCTAATGGAAAGGAACATGTTAAACTATCAGCAATCTGTGACTTCTACTTCAAGGGTTCTTAAATTTTACTTGTTTATATCCATGTGTAGTGTCAAGCCTTTTATAACTCAGTTCATGAGATGTACTTATATAATCATCTTACCTCTAGGCAGTCATTGAACAGAAAGAGTGTGACCTGTTCTCCCCTGTCACAGAGGTCATCACCAAGTGCTACGGTTTCCAAACGCTGAACTAAGCTTCGGTGAGAGGACAAGAGATTGGCCTAAGTGACACAAGGAAAAATCTCATTAAGCACTTAGTTCAAGGGCTGGATTAGTGCTTGCTTACAGCTTAGCACTGGAAATCTGTTTAAACCAGCACCACTGCATTGCAACCTCACACACTTTCGCAAAGGGAGCGAAGAAGTGCACGGTCGTTTCACGGGTTTGCAGCTTCAGAGGAGTTACTTACCGGGCATCCATCAACTTCATAAACAACGTCAAAGAACTGCCTTTGTGCCTCTGTTTTTCTTTTGTCTTCATTAATATGCCTAAGGAAAGCATATTATATTTATCTTCAATATCAAGCAACAGTAAGTGAATGTACTGCATTTAAGACATACAAACATAACAAAGCTAAACATTCAGAGATAGAGTTTATACAGCAGCACTGAAAAAAAAAAAAAGAAACACCAAACCAAAATCAGCCCCACTTGCCCAAATACCACATGTAAGCACAGAGGAAACTTCAGACCTACAACACTGTTCTTGTGATGTTACCAGCAGCTGACCATCCAGTTAGTATAGAATTCCCCACCCATGTCCTGTAAGATTTGAACTAGAGACTGATACAATGCAGTTCTTTGCAGCCTGCATTTTATCCCCCAAAACAGGACTGCAGGTTCACCAAGCAGAAGATGTAAGAATGATTGCAATTTAAAAGTTGTAGTTAAAATTGGACATTTACCCAGTTAATACAGGAGGTCTCACTGCTGGAGATGTACACTGCATTTCAAAAGAGGTGAGACTTAATCTAAATAACTTAATCTAAATTAACTCATGGAACAGTGCCAAGAAGAGCTAATACAGGAACAGAGGAGAAGTTGAATCTCCCACCAATAATGTGTCCTTTCAGTGGATATATGCAGAGAACTAAGATGTAAAGACAAAACACATCTCTTCCATTCTGGAGGGAACAGAGAGAAAGAGGAGTTGGAACAGAACAGAGGACTCTGGAGGTTCAGCTCCCTTCTGAGGCACGGAGTCAGCAGAGATTCAGGTGCAAGTGCCGAGTAACAACATCAGACTCCTTCAGAGTTCTGGCACAGAACACCAAAGTAACAATAGAGGTCAAAGGGAGGCTGAAGAACACATACAGTTATGTTTACTTACTGTTACTTATGGCAACAAAACATTAACAGCAATTTAGAAGGAACAGAGATATCAAAATGCGTAACCGTGTTTCACAGAACAACCACAACTTACGTCATCACTTCCTTTAATGATTCAATAGCTCTCTCTAGAGTTATTTTATCTGGGTTCTCTTCTGCTGTGTGTTTCTTAATATCTACAATTAAAGAAAAAACTAAAAATAAGAACTCATCACACATTGCAAGTGTCTGAAAAGAAATATGAAAAACTCAGGTTTAAATTGTAAGTCAAATAAAACGACTGAAGAAAATCACATCTGTCCTGGAGACCAAATAGCCCCAATGAAGTGGGGAACTAGGCTGAGCAGCAATTGTCTTGACATCTCATTAAGAAAAAAACCCATATACAATACAAAAAACAAACCATCAAGCTATTAAAAATAAAAAAAGATCAAGCTGAAGTGCAGAGACCAGCACAGAAGTCTTTTTCTACCTGAAGCAAAGGGTGATGATGTGGATTTTTTTATAATTTTTTATTAACTTAATATTACAGCAAGTGGCTGATACCAAGTAGAACACATGAAACTGTAGGCCTTGCCAATATGAATTTCTCTCTAGTTTATATTCGTTTCATTTGAATCTAAATTATTTTTTTGTTTGAAGAGAGAGAATTGTTGTCAGTGCAAACTCTTCCTGTACCTGTATCAATATATCACACAAATATATGAAGAAATGAAATTTAGTCATAAGAATGCTTTCTGCAGCAGTGGGTCTCATTGACTGCCAGCAAGCACAGTTAACTCATATAATCACACTTGTTTTATATGAGAAAAGCAGTTGCTCATAATGACAAAAAGTAGACATTATCTTGGTTTTAACACCTTCACAGACAAATTAATAAAAATTACATCACTAGATTACCATTTAGTAGTAAAGCAACACTGGGCAGCCTTTGAACAGGACGGATAAGGAGTTCAGCTAGACTTTGGCGGCCACACTCAGGTTTAGCTTGATTTATCTGGGGAAAAGAATAGGCAGAAGGTAGGAATTATTTCCTTTTTTAATTATTATTCTTACAGACACACACAAGAAAAGCACAACTCAGGAGAAACACTGCCTTCCTTGAAATTAGCATTGCTGTACAAATTTGAGAATTGTTTACCACAAATAGTCATTAACAGATAATGTTAAAAAACACGTTATATTCAAAACTAGTCAGTGGCTTAAGTTCTCAGAATGTCTAGTTTTGAAGTGTCCATATGAACCCCTTAGTCCTTGTTTCAGTTGCTAATGTGGGGTGGGACAGGGGACAGCCTCTTCTCTTATTCGTTCCCCCTCTTTTAGATGTCAGTACTTGGGATGCAATTCCTAGTCCCTCGGAAAACACAGGCTGAAACCTGTCAGTTTGATTACTTGATTGAGAGACTTTTGGATACAGGAGTTAAATCTACCCTGCACTATTAATCAACTGTACACACATAACTGAAGAGCTCTAGCATCTTTCTTTGAAGATCATCTTCCTGTTAGATCTCCTCTGCTGGGCTCCTATTCATTAGTCACAAGAATGTTGAGAGGTTCTACCTCCCTGGAGCTTCACAGCTGCCCAAAGCAAGTTAAAAGCTACTTCAGAAATACAAGTCTTGCAAACACAGAGAGAACCCATGAAAGCAGCAGCTCTAGTCATCTTTACAGAAAAGAGAAGGCATGTACAGGGAGGAACTTTTTCCAGCAACAAATGCATATAATCAAACTACCTTGAAAGCTGTTTAACAGAGGAGGAATTCAGACCTCTTATGACAGAATTTTATGAGGGGTTTGAGAGATTGAAGTTCAAATCCTTCCTATTTCTGTGTCACGTTCATATTCCTCCAAGCTTTCAAAATTTCACATTCTTCCAGCTACTGCATTAAGCAGTACATGGTACTGGTCCCCATGTTCTATGCATAGACTTGGTTCTGCAGACACTTACCTTCAGAAAGGCATGAAACCTTGGCTTCTGCTTCTCACATCTTGTAATAGTCTCTTTGCTCATTTCAAAGAAATTCACAAATGGAGGGTATGTTTTCAACAAGTCTTTTGACTGAAAGAAACAACTGTTAGGGCTCTGCTTTACATATTATGCAGCATTGTACATATGTTCATATGCCCTGAGCCATACAAAGCTGCTCAAAGGCACATTTCAATAAAGAATAATAAAAAATGTGTTGTAAACCCATGCGTGCTCACAGAACAAGTTGAGACATTTCTGCATGCCAGATGCCCAAGATTCAGTGCTGCTGATTAAATGCAGCCTGTTCTCACAAGCATCAAGCACACATGTGACAATCTTAGATCCTGCTGAGCAGCTCAATTGGAAAGCAGATTCTCACCTAGCAAGAGGCTTTTGGTGAGAATTGTGGAAGTTTCAGACAGGTATTTTCTCCAGTTACTGCAATCACCAAACCACCAGAAGCTATACCTTAGACTGAAAACTTGTGAATGACAAGCACAATTTAACTCAAAATCATCCGGTCAGCAAAAGCACAAGACACCTAGCAGAATATTTATGTTCAAATGCACGGCAGTCCCACACCTAGCTTTCCTGTTCTATGCATTCTGTACATGGGAAAACAAGGAGTCCTTATCCACTTGCACATTTCAAGTCTTGAAGGAAGAAGATGAGAAGTTTCTGTGAAATGTTATTTTCCTAGTTCTTTACTATTGATCAGAGGCAGAAGATAGCTAAGGGTACAGGAAGTGCCTTTTAATTTCTGAGTAAAACTCATGCCTGTAGTGTTGCAAATTATAGTTCTTGAACTGTAGCTACTTGTAGTTTGCTCATACCAGTGGACAGACACATACAATCCAGGTCAAGTTTCAGTATATCATCTGACTCAACTGAAAAGTCTAAACAAAAAATACAATGACACAAGTTGGACTTTTTTCTCAGTAGTGCTTTGCTTGTGTTTGCTGGCTCCTACACGTGGACTGTTTGTAAGGCAAGATAATAGTTCTAAGTATAAAAAAAAAGAAACAGGAACTTACATATTTAAGAATGATATCACCAATGCTTTTGCTTTCGGTCCAATTTATCATAAGATCTTCCAGGTCTTCCTAGAATACATGCAGGAATGAGGAGGGGGGGTGGGGGGAGAGAAAACAAGCTGAGCATGAACTGCATAAAGCTGATGAACAGGATCAGTGTTTTGCCAAACACATATAATTAGGCGAGTTTTCATGTTGACAAAACAGACAATTCTAAAAGTTGTACAACTTCGCATTCAGCCCTTCCAGTCCACTGAGGGCTGAAAACAAGGATCTTGAGTTTTACTGAACATACATTTCTAAATCAATGCAGGTAGAGCCTGGCAGTGTATCAGCATAAGCCAGCTCTGCAACAAGATGACACTGCTGCATCCAACACACAACAGAACACATCCCAAAGGAATATTGAAAAAGGATACACAGAACACAGTTGACCCAGTTCTAACTAAGAGTGCACAACTAATCTAGGACTTTTAAGTCCATGAGATAGGATTGAAATAGAACTAGCATCAGTCTCCTCACTTGCTATACCAGGGTGTCAAGGAAAGTGAGACCAAGCTGCTAAGCCTGTATCAGCTTGATAAGGATCAAGCTTATTCACTGTCAGTTAATAATAGGGACAGGAGGACACAGCTGAAGGTTCAGGATTCAACTTAAGTGAAAAGGATTCATCATTAATATTGGTTTGTTGCTGCTCCTATCTTTACGACACCAAGGATGAAGGAAAGCACAACTACGTTTAAGCAACTCTCCCTACAGTGCATGCTGCAGGTGAATCCCACCTGGCACATGGACACACATGTTCTACTTTCATCTCAGTCTCAGTGGGCACACATCAATACCAGTGTGATTAACCAGACTGGATCCCAGCAGTTGGAAAAAAAGCAATCAAAAAAACCCCACAAACAAACCACTGAGTTGCAGGCAGTCTGCAAGTCTCTCTATTTTAAAAGCCTACTGTGATATGCAGTCAGGAACAGACATATGCCACTATTTGAAAGAGATTTTATGGATCCATATTTTAGGAAGATTTGCATCATAGTCTATTGTGGGACCCAGAGATGGCTTCAGAGAGCACTTATAATCCAAATCCAACTATAAAGAAACTCTCAAGAAAACAATCTTATAGGGAATTCTAATCAGCTCTTGTTAGGCCTCAGTACCACCAGGTCAACTCTTTCAGAGATTGAAGTGCAAGACAGTTTAATGGGCTGGTAGTTTCTGACAACTGGCTCAAAGCCATTTAAGGAGGGATTAGGATTTCCTACCAAATAATAGAAGTCTCTTATACTATCATACCTAAAGTCAAATTTTTGTTTTGTTGCTTTTGTTGGGGTTTTTTTTTTTTTTCCTTTTTAATTCCCTAGATTTAGCTATCCTTCCGAGAGTCCTTGCCTACAGCTTTAATAGAAAGGTGTATGAGCACTTTTAAGTCAGACTACAATTTCATACCACTGGCCCTTTTGACCAGTTTTGCATCAGATACAGAAAACCTCCTACAGAAAAAGGCATTGAAACGGGGAGAGGAGAAGCCAGCTCGTGAATGTATTAGTTACATAATATCAGACCTCAGATATCTTTAATTAAGCATTAAATCTTAAAGAATACTTTGGATTTGCACATAATCTCCATAGGTTGAATAGTATGTAACACCAGGTAGAATCTACACCTGTCCAGCAGATGCAACTGGAAATGTGCAGAAAAGATTAAAAGTCTCTGTGAAAGCTTCTCCCACAGGGGAAAAGTTGCAGCTTGCCTTGATTTTAGTGTGCACATCAAGAATATCTGGAATGCTGCCAAATATGGTCTTAATCTCTTCCTGTGCAAGGATTGGTCCTCCAAGTTGTCCTTCCTTCTCCAACGGAACTTGAAATAACTGATGAATTAAAAGAAAAAATATTAATGCCCTCCCAATTGCCAAACACTGTGTTAGAAAGTTATAAAAGCAACAGTGTTTTCCTTCCACATCAAAACTTCCTGCAGTCACAAGCTTGAGATGCCCCCACTTAGCCAGAGTGGGTTATGGAGGAGTGGTTTTAAGATACATTGCTATAGCATAAGCCCCTTTCATCTCCTTTTCTATTCACATACATCTTGGCTCATTCTTTAAGCAGATAATCAGCTGCAATGGAAATAAACTTTCAAGAAATTAAGCTCTTCCTGTAAGCTGTTTGCTATTCTACTCTTCTTGAAATAATTTTAAAAAAAAAATTTTCTCCCCTGCCATCTCTCTCTACTCACTAATATCTAAAATATCTGTGCAGTGAAGATACTGTTTTCCCAATGCTTGCAATTTCCATACAAATTGCAATTCCACTGCAGATGCCAGATTAGAAATTGTATTTTCCAGCTCTTATTATTAACAGACACTAAACATTTTTTTGTCTGAAAAATTACATGAGACTGTTTACACTGCCATTTTTCTATGAATCTTTGATGCATCCAAGCCCCCTCTTCCAAAAACCTAGAGATCACAGGTTGAAAACACTAATTGATGTAAACACTTACCTGAATGATTGTTGTTAGAATATCAACGTAGTTACTTTCTGTCTGATACAATTCCTTTGCAACCTGCCATCTTGCAGACTGCTTTAGTGGAAGAGGAGTTGAGTTTTTGGAAGGCCTTGCACAGGATTTTGGTGTTTCTGATGAAGAGATATTTCCAAAAAAAAAAACAACAAAAAAACAGAGCTTTATTACAATAGAGTCCCTAAAAAAAGCTCAGCCTCAAAAGATAAGAAACCACTTCAGAACTTTTAAGTGAAGATAAGTTTGGGTTTTTTAAAGGCTATTTTGTGGATTATTCTATAGTTATCAGGACTCTTTCTAGAAAATGTTTTTGTTTGTTTGTTTGGTTTTTTTTTTTATTATTACAGCTTTATTATACAACAACAGTAATAGATTATTCTTCGAAAGTAGACTGAAACTAATAAGCCATTTATGGTCAGGTCAATGACTTTGCCCCATTATCAGTTGATGACTTACATTCCTGGGAAGTTTTAGACATGACAGTTTGCTGGCACAAATAGTGTTACCTCAACAGAACATTTCAAAGACCTAGGAATGGGCTCTGCAGGAATTTTCCCCTTAGTTCCTTTAGAAAAGAATCTTTGCCCTCCTTGCTCCAAGTAGCCTACTAGAGAGTATTTTAGATTATTTACAGTTGACTATGTTGCTTATTTGCTACACAGACTTCCAGCAGAGCATTTGAAGCATTTTGGAATAACATTGGACTGTACTTCCTATTTATCAAGTCTATACCTTTTCCTTCAGATATGAATGTGCTCGCTGTGATGACAAGAGGCCTCTGTCTGAACTCTTCACTCCAATTCTTTCTGCACACTTCGAGAAGGCAAAAGCCCGGAATTACTGAGCAAATCCGTAGCAAAACCCGTAAGACTTCCCTTGCACTACCATTTCTGCTTGTATGCAAGAGCTCCTAAACATTCTGTGTCTGAACGGAAGTTTTTAGCTCTACCTCCATTGGTAGCACCCGACTCCGGAGTGTTGGAAATATCCAGCAAGGACCCAATGGAGAGCGAGTGCTCAGCTGAGGGGCGTTTGCGGGGAGGGAAGGGGGACACGTCTGTTTCCCTGGTCAGTTGTGCAAGAGTCTCCTTCAAACGGCGCCTTTTGCGGTTGCTGTTTGGAGTGTTCAGGGAAAGCAGAGACACGGACTTCTTGAAGTCAGGACTCTCTGACTGCAGTAAGAGAAAACTCAGTTTAGTGCTTTTATTCACTGTGTCCAGTTCAACGCAGTGCAAAGACAAGTTAATTGCAGAGATCAGCACACAACACAAAAAGAAACTCCTTAGGAGAAGTTGATGGAAAATGGGTAAAGCCTTCCCCTCCCTCTTCTATACTCAAAACCACAGCGAGATCTTGTTTGACTTCCCACCTTTGGGAAGCAGAAAGAAATTTTTCCCAAATTAGCATTCTGGGTATAAAGTTTAAAATGGATTATCTGGAACTTAAATGGTGCATTAAGACATGTGATCTCTGGCCCCACACATACTACTGTGCATGCTAATTTTACCACCAAACACATGCTGTGCATTGTGGAAGAGAGTTCAACACACCTTCTCAAATAAATACATGGATTCTCCAGCTCTGGCATCCATTTGAATGCTTCCCCAAAACCACTGAAGGAAAAAGAAAACACGCATTAAGAACACATTACAGAGCTTCACCCAAAGTTTAAAATATTCAAAATAGTATATAATAGTAACACAGTCAGTACAAGAGAGAGATTTTTTCAGAATAAGCCACATGTCTGTATTTATCACACAAAGTACTACACAGCAGGATTCTTTTGAGAATTTCCAGCACTAACCTCTTGCTTTACAACATAAAGTTTTTGTAAAGGCTCAAATGGAAGATCTTTTACTGTACTTTCTTCAACCACTAAGTGCGTACACCTTTCATCACCAACAGGTAAATAATGTCCTCCTAGATAAAAAAAAAAGAAAGGTAAGTTAGCAAGAGCAGAAATGTTATAGTTAGAAGTTAGTATCTCACTTGATAGTTCTGTGGCACCTATCATTATCAAGAACTCCACCCCATTCTTCACACAGGTCAATTTTCATAAACAACAACCTTGCATTTCTGTCATTTCTTCCATGTTAGCTTTCTCATCATCAGAGAATCCCAGGAAACTTAGCATGCAATCCTGGAAGGGAGGAACCTTGAACTGATTTCTAAAGTCATCATCAGCTGCACAGAAATCACTGAAAGAAAAAGGATGCACAAAAAAAGTCACTAAATCAGTGCTATGTCACTGTTTAAGCAGAAGCTCACACACTGCAGGTGAACAGGATGCAAGGTGAAGGCTGAAGGAAAAGAAACACCTACGTTTCATTTCTTTTCTCCCAGGCCTTATAAATCCACTCAGTTTTCATGATAGGAACACCAAGGCTTACAGCAATCTACAAAACAGGAAAAGCACAAGTTGAACCAAATATTTCCTTTTAAATCTTTCCCATGTCAAGAAAAATTTGTAACCTTCCTTTTACTTTTCAAGACAGATAGTACAAAAAGTGAATACACTCCTTCAAGAGTCATATCCAACTGCAACTCCTCAGTTAGAATGTATGAATTCAGTAAGAGATCAGATCAATAGCTCTTTTGACACTTACTCAGAAGTGCACCATTTTGTTAGTCTGATATCCTTCATCACTCACAAAAACACAAAATCAAATCTCTGTTCCAGTGGAATATGAGATCTCTTTTTTGCTTTTGATACTTTGTATGAAGACAAAAATCCCAGCCTGTTGTACCAAAGAGAAAGTGACTCTTCCAAAGGTAACTGTCATGACTGCTTGAGAGATTGTAGAGTTTTCACACTTTTTTCCCCTCTGGGTTGGTAGAAAAGAGTGTTTGAACAGAAAGTAGGACTTCTCTTCCAACTGGAAGTTTAAAAAGAAACTAGAAAAAAGCAACAGCCTACTAACATTTCAAACAAGGGAGAGGCAAGAGGCATAAACACTGTAAAAACCTATTAAAATTTATTTACTTCTAAACCAAACATACATGTCCTGAAGTCCCTTTTCATATCAGAAAAAGCACACTTGTGTCTATTTATACATAAAAGAAGATTTGATTCCTTATCTGTGATGTCAAAAATCATTTTTAAAAGAAGTTTAGTACTAAGTTTATTGCAAGTTACCTCGAAATTTATTGTTTGGACAGACAAAAAAACAGGCACGTTGATACATAAACACTTGTTCCTCGATGTCTTAAAAGTACTGGTAACATCAATACTTAAGCATTTTGAATCTTGTAATTTACTATACTTGTCTATTTCCAAACCTGTGCATTCAGGCAATTTATGTTATTTAGATCTCCAACAGAGAGAAAAATATGCCAGAGCTCAACACCAGATGGAGATCAACTCACCATTACAAGTTATTGCTGTTAGTACAGGAAAAAACAGCAGCTTTTGAGCTGAAGTATAATTAATGAACTTAGTCTACGATAGCCAAATTCCAAAAGTTCCCATGAACTCAAGCTTACATACTCTGAATTTGTCTCCGTGTGTTGAGTTCGCCACCAGGTGAGTAACTTTTGAGCTGAAGTCCCTTCGGATAATTCCACCCATGTGATGAACCAAGGTCACCAGCTTAACCTGAAAAAGATGAAAAATTTTCAGTACATTTTGAAGAGTGAGAGCAGTATAAAGAGCAGTTTACAAAGCAAGCTACAGAAGGTTACATTAAATGTCTAGGAATACAAATACTCTGATCTGTTCTTAAAACAACTTGTTCACATCTGCAGGAGAAGATATAGCTGATATGTCAAAAGAGCTATAAACATTTCTTTTTATTTCAACATTTAATACAGCCTTGCTTTGTAGTTTGTATTTGTAGTGTATGAAGACTGTCCAAGTCACCAGTACTCTCAGGATCATCCCACACAATGCCTTCACCTTTTCACACATAATAGATTTGAAGCATGTTTTTCTCATTGATTTAGTCAATTCTTGATCAAATTTAGCTAACCCTAACACTGAGCATAGGCTTCTGTTTTGGGATTTTCTTTACCCCAGACAAAGACATGGAGCCATATTTCTCCTCCCTACCATCTCAAGTCAGGGTTAAACCCTATGGGTGATAGAACAGGAGAGTATCTTGAAAAGAAACTTGATATATAGCTTTACCAATCAAAAAAAAAAAAAAAAAAGTCTTACTAATTCTTCTTTCTTTCTGAATCCTGTAAAGCACAGTACCAAGTTCAACATACTCGCACAGTACAGTGGACGACAGGAGAATGGTAAAGGCTAAAATAAAAAGTAAGTTTATTAGTCAACAGGATACTGCTCCCAATAAAGTTTTCACATCACCTTTAATACAGTACTGCTATTTCTAGCATTAGAAATGCACCAGACACTAGTTCAAGTATTCAGTTATACCTCAGCTGCAGGCCTGTCAGTGTTCTGATAAAGCAACTAGAGCATCCCCAAGTTCCACAAGTAGCATTCCACCCTTTTATTTCCTCCCCAGTCCATCTGTTCTACGTGACAGCTTTTGGAAATATATATAATATAAAGTGTCTGCTGGAGAATCACCTGTATGCTGCCTTTCCTAATAGCAACTGGTAGTCAACAACTCCCACAACTGCTGCAGTAGTTGCAGCCTTACTGCTGTCTGCCAGCACTTACTCATTACATGCAATATTCTAACACAGTACTAGAAACTTGTTTGTTCTTGAAATTCTCTTGCTAGGAATGTTTATGATTGATTGGAAAAGAGAGATTTTATTGTGAACACTTAATATTTAGAACTCAGCTGATTTCACCAGCCAGCACATACCTCTCCCTTCTGTGCACAGTGCAGTACGACTGGCGGTCCGATGACACGGCAGTCGGCTTTGCAGAGGTTGGGAAAGATGGAATCTTGGAAGTCTGATACAACGAAGACAGTCTCAAACTCTGGAGAATCAGAATCTCCAAGCTCTTCTATTGTGTCTATCTTTATGTAGGGCACTTTAATTTCCTTAATGGACAGGGATGAAAGGGAAGGCATTATTCAGGCAATGCACTTGCATTAGTGTCAAAATTCAACTGATTTTTACTTCGGATCATTAGAAAAATGTATGATTCAGATTTCAGAGGCAGACTCAGGATTTGTGAAAGCTGAATGTATAAGAATATCTATGCATAAGAATATCTCCAGCATAAGAATAGCTATGAACTGCTGAATGCTTTAAGACTGAATGTCTTAAAGCAATTCCTGTTGCTTTAGTAGTTTGTGTATCAGTTCACATTGATAATATAGGATTGGAAATAGCCAGATAGAAAAAAAATCCCTAAGCTCAAAGGATAAATGACATTTCAGACTGTCAGCATCCAATTTACAACAGCAACCTCAGCACTGCAGAACATCTGAAGAATAGAAATAGATTTTGTTCACTACTTGGTATTTTAAGGGGTCTAAAAATTCAGTCCATTCCAATTTCAGTCCTTAGTTAAATTTTTTAAAATGTTTTTCACATCAAGAGATGGAGAAGCATTTCTCATACTTCAGTTTAAATGCAGCTTTCAATTGAAAAAGAAGTCAATTGACATTACAAAGTCAGTTCATAGCAAAAACTTATGTGCTGGCTGAATACGAGCATGCAGTTGGAGGTCTCCATGGATAGTTCTACTCCCCTGTTAAAAAACACCACTAGGTAAGAGGTGCAGGTATTATCTCCATATTTAAGAAAGTGTTTGTAAAAAAAAAGTGCTGTGACACCGTGAGAAACATTAGCATATATTGTCACCATTGTGCTCAATTAATCCAAATTAAAGTGTGTGCACATTTCAGTCCCAGTGAACATGCTGCATGCAATTACATGTGCTTAATTGCATGACATACCATATGGATAATACTTTTTATTAATTTTTCTTCTGATTTATCAGGACTAGTTTTCTTTATCTTTATAACAGGTACTTCCATTATCTTAATGCTCTGTGGAAGAGGAGAACTTTAGTACAGAAGCAAACTGGTTACCAGAAGTCTAAAGGCATAACATGTCATTCCACCAACTGTTTTATCTCAGACCCACATACCTCCAAGGCTTTCAGAAGCTCCTCACGTTTCCCTGCTTCCTGAACCAAAACCACTCTTGTTTCTATTTGAGGCATTTCTTCTGTTTATAGAGAAACAAGGATAATATTTGTGTTTAACAGAAAAATCCATGTTAATTCCAAATCAAGCAATAACGTATAGAAGAATACAGGCAGCCAGCATCCTGTTAAGATACCTTCTTTATCAGGAACAAGCCTGAAAATAAGTGTTACCTCAAGAAGTCTGTCCTTTAATTAAGGCACACCATTGGTTTAGAGCCTAAACTTTCTAGTATGAGGTAAAATAACATCCTGTAATCAACATCCAGTTACCTTACAGTCAAACCCAAAAAAATTATTGAGTTAATGCTTCCAGCAGAATTAGATACCAACACCTGCTGGAAAACAGATAGCTGGTATCTCTTCTGTGTTCCTGGTTGACAAGTTTCATTTCTTCCTTGGTGAAACTGAGCAGTTACTAGAAACACCAGAACCGAAATCAGATTTCTTGTTCTTTGTCTCCATGTATTAATAAGCCTTCAAAATATTAGGGACAAGTGTTGCCTCCATGTCATTTGCACCAAAGGAGCACCACTAAATTTTGGCTACTACACTGCAGGAAAACAAGAATGTCTGTTGTTGTCGGTTTATTAATTTCAATAATTGCTTTTGAATTAATTTTAGGCTCGGGATTGTTAATCTGTCTACCTCATAATACCTATTAATCTGTCTACATGTACACAACAGAGCAGCTCTAGTTTTCAAACACTGGTGTCAGAATGTCACCTGAAATGATTTATTCCACAGAAGAGGCATCAAATGGAACTGACAGCTTTCTGCACAACAGCCAGAAGACTTGTTCAGTTTGGGCTGTAACCCCAAAGTTTTATAAAAAGATGAGTTAAAAAAATGTGACAGTCCCTTTGTTGATGAAAGGATACCAGATCAACACCCTTCTGTGTCCTCTACAATTCTGGAGCTCAGCAAATCCCTTTTGGTTTTTCCAAACTACAAAACGCCTACAAAGTAATCAATCATCACAATAATCATTAAAATAAGCTTCCCCCATTACCTTCAACATCCAAAACAGACCCAGGAAACGCATTGTCTTTGGAGGTTTCTATAATTTTTGAATCAAGAACAGAAGAATCAGCCAAGAGGCTCCTCCCGGTCTCGGACACCAGCGTGCTGCTGTCAGCCATGATTATGCCTCGCTTCTCTCTTCAACAGCTGGAAGGCAGAGGGGTTAAACTGAGTTACAGCTGCAGAAAGCTCATTAGTAAGAGTCCTGTTACTCGGGCAGCTGGAAGTGACCTCAGAAAAGAAAACATTCAGACACTTACTGAACTCCCACTCACACTGACAGGGAAGTTCTGAAAGAGCATCAGGAGCCACACGGTTGATAAAGGACCGACAACAAACCAGAAGTGGTTCTGTAATTCATTTGCACAGAGAGCTGCAGATCTGAGCAGCAGGGAAGCACTAACTAACTGGTGCTCATTTAAAAAAGCTTAACCACAAAGCATTAGCAAAACAAAAGCATTTGTTCCCTTCAGTGACAAACTATTGTAAGCTAGAGCTGAGACCAAGATTAACGTTGCTGAAATGAAACATTAGCAGAAGAATTAGGGTAGGCAAAGGAACTTGATAAAATTTAATTTTTCAGGTGAACTGGTCAGAGATACTGCAGGCAAAAATGAGCACCCAGAGAGCAAAACAGCACTATTTACTCACAGAAAAATTAAAAATGCATAAGAGTCTCTACAAAGCTAATAAGCATATATATGTCTATCTGTATGGTCTAGTCTATTGTTCTACATTAACTGTAATACAGTAGAAGTATCCATTGTCAGATAAAGAAGCTTCTCACAGACACAAAGTATCTGTGCTCTCCCTGCCCATCAAAAAGGCAGAATTCCCAATCCTCTCACACCTTGTGCAGGTACCCACCTGAATCTTGCACCAGAGGGTTTGTTCTGAGAGCCCTGCCCAACGCACAGCACATTTTCTGTGGCACGTGAAGCCAACAGGCTGCATTTCCTGTGATTCATCACACACCTAGATTCCAGTATTTGCACAGTGATATCACAAGTTACCCAAACCAGCAACTGCAGCTGAACTGCTGTCGCACAATAACCCTTTGTAGCACTTTAATTGAAGTTGCAACACAGCAACCACCCAAATGCTACATTAAAGCACTGGCTGAAAGAGGACTCTCCAGGTAGGAAAACCCCTGGAGAACAGCACATGCTATTTTTCAAGTTGTGTAATGACCATTCCATTACACAGCAAAGTAAGTCAGAAGGCCCAAAAAAAAATCACAATGGGCATTTTGGCATAATGGCAATACAGCAAAGAGTTTATCTTCTAGAGTGTAGGAGATCACATTTAGGACTCTTGGAAAGGGTTCATGTCTTCATAACACATCAGTAAGTTCCTAATACAATGATGAGTAGTAAGTCAACACTACCAATCTATCATAATTCTAGACAAAGTCAGTTACCAAACTTGCCATCTTAGCTTCAATTTCCAGGTCACACACAGCTGTGCAGGCTCCACGGAATTAAGTTTCCTTCATTAAGTCCCAGTCACCCACCTTGTTTACCTCAGAACAGCTTAAGACAGAGCAAGAGCAGAAAGTAACCTTAACTTTACAAAAAGTGTTTTAGGATCACCTGCCCAGGTTATAATGTTACCACCAGGAACTGTTATACAAGTGCATTTTTGGCAGTGAGGGCGGGGGAAATATAATCTTGGAAGATTCAAACCATATTGTTAATAATGATTACCAACAGAAGAATTATAGGCAAACTCAGACAAAAACAAATCCTCTAGTTAAGGCTACAATTAAACTTAAATCCTACAGACTATTTCTTAAAAGTCTGACAGATCAGTATGGTTCCTGTCATGCTGTTATTGTCATATCAAATAAGGTGTATACAAACTTACAGAGAACTTCATTGTTTCTTTGGGATAAGCCCGTATTTTGGCCTGTGCAGTGATTTCCTTTATGGCTTTTCCAATTTATTTACGGCGTTCCCTCTGGGTGCATTTGAAAAAACACTCCTTGTTTTGATGGTCGCATAATAACTAATAACATTACACTGGTCACTAAACTTAAGGACTGCAGGTGCCAGGACACAGAGGAGAACAAACAGCACACAGAGACACGAATACAGCAGCTTTCCCTCACATGAAGGGCGAAAGGCGGACCACCATCACCACAGGACGAAAGGAAACCTAAGAGCACACCTAATGCCCTCACACCATCGAACAGAAACCACCGAAGGGCACACAGCACCCGCTCACCAAAACTCGCTTGTTAACGCAAAAAGCAGGACATTAAACACCTCCCACGCCGCCGCTGCCCTCCCGAGGAGCCGCCCAGGAGGTGCCCGAGCCGCTCTCCCAGCAGGTGCCGGCGGGCCCGGGGCTCCGCTCTGCCTAAAGGGAACAGCCTGAGGAGCCCCGAGGCCTCACAGGTCGCCCAGGCCACCCGCACCCACCGCTGCCCCGCACCGGGCTCGGTTTGAGCCGCCCCCAGTCCCCCCTCACCGCCGGCGCCGCCCGCCGCCATCCGCCATGAGCGGCCGCCGCCAATTCAAAAAGCGAGCCGCCGCACGCCCGGCAACGCCCATTGGCTGCCGGCCCCACCGCCCCTCCGTAAGCCGCCGTCTCATTCGCCACCTCCGCCACATGTCCCGCCTCCTCCCCTCCCCTTTCGGGACAGCCCCCCTCTCTGATTGGGCGTTACGCCTGCCGCTCACGCTGGGCGCTCTCCCATTGGCGGTGGGTGGTTGCCGGGCAGACGCGCAGCGCTTGTTGAGGTACCGAGCGCAGGTCGCTGAGTGGGCGGGGCGAGGGACACGGCGGGCGCTGATTGGCTGGCGGGGGGGTTTGAACGCTCCCAACGGCCGCGCCGAGAGACCCGGATGGAGCGCGGGGCGCCCCCCCCCCTCAGCCCCCTCAGCCCCCTCAGCCCCCTCAGCCCCCTCAGCCCCAGCCGGGACACCAGGCGAGAAATCACCGTGGTCACCGTTAAGAAATAAATTAAAATTAAAAAAGGGTTTTGGGTGTGCATCTGAGTTTCGAAGTAACCAGTTCGTAGGAAACAGGTGCTGCTGGGGGAAAGGCGGGGCGGGGGGGGGCGAAATAAGACTGGTCAAGGTGAAAATCAACCGCTGTCTCCATGGCACCAACCACAAAATAAATTAAACGTACCAAATGCTTTAACTGCCCTTTTATTTTCACTTGTTCCTTATATTAAAGGTTACTGGTCCAGAAGGGAATTTTGTCGTAGGGGCTCAGTCATGTCACTGCCTCAATATAAAAACAACAAGAGATATATTTTCTCTTTCTAGAATTTTTGATTGTATGTCAAATTGAGTTCTTAAATCCTACCCTCTTTTTTTAATTATTTGATTATTTTATACTACACAGTTTTATCAGTTCAGGCATTTCCATGGCTGATCCAGCAGCTGTAAAACTCCATTGACTTTTTATTATTTGGAAGAAAAATGGAATAGGAAAAAGCAGAAGGAGACGATTACAGGTGTTGTTTATGTGAATAAAGATTTGCTGCTGGTGTACATGTAAATTAGAACTATTTTCCTGAGGAAAAGGTTTCGAAATAACAGCCTGGAAATCGAGGAGCTCATTCCAATGCTGACACAACTCAAACTATTACACGGTCCTACACTTATTTCAGACTGAGTAATTGCAACAATGACTTACAGTCAAAACACAGCCTGACGTCCTATTGCCACATCTAAGTACTTATTTGGGCCATCACTTTGCAGTTCCAAGCCAGGCCAGCCTTCATTGGCTTTTCCCCTGTTCTCTTCTTTCTCCGCAGTCTTACAAAGTTCTTTTCAGCCAGGTGTTCAGTTTTGCCCACACCTGAAACCTGGAACCATATTTCTTCTACATTTTAGAACAAGTTCTGCAATAGAGGAGTCCGTGTTACTTTTGCAATACAGTTTCTGGAAAAGATACTGGTGATTGCACATTGATTTCCACTTTACTTCTAGATCTTGGAAAAAAAAATTCTATTTAAAGTTTTGTGTGTGCAAAGGCAGGAGAAATGTATTTATCAGGGCTGGGAATTGTCAGATGATACATGCCTCACTTCTCGGTTAAAGGTTTATAAAAGAATTTAGGTGATATCCAATACTGAATGTTTGGATATCAATAATATAAACTATATAAATATCAAAATATAAATAGAGGCTCCCTGTGCATATAAGGAGGGACTTGCATAAGCCATTTTTTTTTTTTAATTTACTTGAAAATCCAGAATTATCTCAAAAACCAACTCAGATATTCTGGTGAACTGCCTTAAACTGTCCTTCCTGGGACTGACAGAACCTTTAGGCAGTAATCACTTAAGAAAAGTAACTGAGTTGTTTGTGGGGGTTTTTATTTGGTTGGGTTTTTCTGTTGTTGTTTGGGTTTTTTTAATCCAGTACATTTATTCTCCCAAAAGTTCAGATCAGGACTGATGACAATTACTATTCTTTGTACATCTGACATTTGAAAATCTAAGTGCTTTTCTTATAAAAGGCTCTGAAATGGAAACATCCATTATTTTGTGTTTTGTAAACTCTAACATGCAGCTGAAACTTGCTCTTCCTTCCAGATAGAGCTAGGCTTCAGTAACCTAGGAGTATAACTTTTATCTAGTAGTTAAACAGTTTCCTCTCACCGTGACACCCACAGGGATTGGGTTTCAGGAGATTAAGTCGATAAATGAATCCTGTCACAACAGCTACATCGCAGCAGTAGGACCTGTGGAAGAAGTCAAGGAGGCCACATCAGAAGAGCTGATGGAACCCCTGATGGTCCCTAGATAACTTGCAAGCACTCTCATGTTTAATTTATCTATTTTATATTTTTTTAAAGAAAGTAACCTTTCCTAAACCACAGTGTTTGGGTTTTTTTTTACCAACTGACTTCTTTATAAGCACCTGGAAGACAACAGATTCCTCAAAGAGCTATCGATTCAGTTCAGCCAGAGCAGCAGCTTTCAAAATGTGAGGAAGAGGAGAGATCAAGCACAAGATGCATGTGAGGGGTCAGTGGGAGCATGAGAAACCTCAGAAAAATCCCATCCAGCCTTCTCTCTCTTTTGAGGAAATGACTAGATGAGAGAGGACTGGGACTAGAGCCAGTTTTGCCAAAGGTTTGGGGACAATGAGACAGGCATCAGTTATGACACTCCAGGATGCTGGGTGTGGGCTTTAGGGGCAGGAGCTTGGGAAAGCAAGGGAATGGGAGTATGCAAAGCAAGGGAGGCAGGGGAGCAGGGCACAAGGTAAAAGAGAAGGTGTGGGCACAAAATAATACAGAAAGGGACAACTCGGTATAAAAAGCTGGAGACCTCAGGAATCTCACCTTGTGCTGCTTTCTTGGCATAGTTTGTTTCTTCACACCTGTAGTCTACCCAAGTGGACCATGAAAATCACAGAAACTCCATCTGCTGTTGTTACGAAAAAAGGTTAAAGATGCTTGAGTGTCTGATTTCCTCACAAATTCCAGAAACTTTCTTCTGCAACCTTTAGAATCAGTGAGGTGGTACTTCAGTTCCAGGAAAGCTAGACAAAAAGCTGACCTTTTACTTCTTAGAAACATATTTTTCTTTTATTACCTTTCCATGTCAATTTTTAAAGGAAACTTGTGCTTTCCAGGACTCTAAATAATTTCTATGTGACTTTTTAGTACTATGAATTCATTTTTTAAAAGCAATGTCATTGTTAAAATTAGTGCTCATTCCTTTTTCTGCATTAAATTCATAATGCACATGAATCTGACTATTTAAATAAATATTTTAATTTTCTGAAGGTAGAACTGTGAATAAGTAGAGATTTGTGTGAAGCCTGAACCATATAGTGTTTGGGAAGCCCAACAAATTCCCAGTCTAAGACAGCCTAAGACAAAATTACAAAATAAACATGCCTTAAAAAATAATCTTTCTGGAATTGTTTTGTGATGTGTTATATAAGAAGTAGTATGTTTTTTTCTGCTAAAATAAGGGAGTCCCTGAGTTCCTCCTGGAAACATGCTGGATCTGGGATCCTCACAGATTGACTTGAATTGATTCCCATTGCCTTCCTCTCGAATCTCCCCAGCCTCAGGGCTCAATGAAGAAGGGCCAGCCTGCCTGAACGCTGATACTACCGCTCTTTACTGGTAAAGAGCTGCCACTGTGCTCATCTTCCAGTGCTACAACACCTAAAAATGGAAAATCAACGCCAGCTTGGACGAGGCTCTGATCAAACTGGACTAGTGGAAGGTGTCCCTGCCCGTGGCAGGGAGGTTGGAACTAGAAGACCTTTAAGGTCCATTCCAACCCAAACCATTCTGTGCTTCCATGAAACTGGAGAGGTTTGCTTGTGGGTTCAGCTGCTGCCAGGTCAGTCTTCCCAAAGCCACTTGTGTGCTTTTGCCAGCCCAAGGTGGGCTGTGGGTTTGAGTGTGGGTACAGAATCACAGAATCAGCTAGGTTGGAAAAGACCTCTGAGATCATCAAGGCCAACTAACATGACCTTGTCTTCTAGACCGTGGCACTAAGCGCCACGTCCAGTCTCCTCTTAAATACCTCCAGGGACGGTGAATCCACCACCTCCTGGACAGCCCATTCCAATGTCTGATCACTCTCTCTATAAAGACCTTCATCCTAATGTCTAACCTAAACCTCCTCTGGCACAGCTTAAGACTGTGTCCTCTTGTCCTGTCGCTGGTTGCCTGGGAGAAGAGACCAACTCCCACCTCACTACAGCCTCCTTTCAGGAATTTGTAGAGACCAATAAGGTCTCCCCTGAGCCTCATCTTCTCCAGGCTGAACAACCCCACTACCTCAGCCTCTCCTCACAGGACTTGTGTTCAATCCCTTGACCAGCCTCGTTGCCCTTCTTTGGACACGCTCCAGCACCTCAATATCCTTCCTGAAAATGAGGGGAGCTGCTGTGTCCAGTTCTGGGGCGCTCAATTCAGGAAGGATATTGAGGTGCTGGAGCGTGTGCGAGGTGTCAGGAGCGGGTGCGGGGTGCCAGAAGGGTAGCCCCACGAGCCCACGCCTCCTGTATCTGCACATCCCCTTCCCGCGGGGGATCCCTGCCCGCAGCGGGGCCGCCCCGGGCAGCGCAGCGGACCCTGCGGGGCGGCGGCGCGGGCGGGCCCGGGCGGGGCGGCGCTGGGAGGGCGGCGGGGCTCGGCCCGGGCCGGGCACTCGGCCCGCGGGCCGGGAGGAAGCGCCGGCACTTCCTCCGGGGGAGGCCGGGCCGGGGGAGGCCGGGCCGGGGGCGGTGCGCGCCCCGCGGGAGCCGCGGCGAGGCGGCCGCACACGGCGCGGCGGGGGCGATGCGGGCCGCCTGGGTGCTGCTGCCGGCGCTGGCCGCGCTCGCCGCTTACTACGTGTACCTGCCGCTGCCCGGCGCCGTGGCCGACCCCTGGAAGCTGATGATGCTGGATGCCACCTTCCGGGCGGCGCAGCAGATGGTAAGGCGGTCCCGGCACCCGCGGCTCTGGAGGGGCGGGCGGGCACCCCCCATCACGGGGGAAGCGCGGCCGCGGTGGCGGTGCCCGCCCGGGGCATCCGCGCACCGGGACCGGCCCCGCACCCGCACCCGCACAGCCCTCCCGGCCGTGCCCCGTGCGTGGCTGGAGCCGAGTCCCCCGCATCGCTGACATCGCTGGGGTCGGTCCCGCTGCAGCGGGCGTTGCCTGCATCCAGGAGGAGAAGCGGGGTCGGGTCCCGCTGTGCCGCCCTGGCTGCCGCGCCGAGACCGGGCTGATCAGCCCCGGGTGTCGCCCCGTCCGTCCGAGCACTGACGGTGCCAGCGCTGCCCCCGGGGCTCCCGGAACAGGCTCGCCAGGGCTCGGTCTGGTGCCCAACTTGCCGGCTCGTGGTCAGAAAAAAAAAAAGAATTGGTGGGATTTAATCTGATGCATTACACGTGCCTTAGGAAAAGATCACATATAAAGCTCTTTCAAATATTAATCTGCCTTGATTTGGTGCCTTGTTACTAAACAAAACTCTCTGAATGCTTGATTTTATTTTTTTTTTGGATTTTTTTTTTGTTTTTTTTTTTGGCACGAGGCAGTCGTCACTTCACTATTTCTTCCTTATTTTGTGCCAGTGTTTTTATGCTGACATGAAACATCTCAGAGATGACAAAATTTGAACTTTGCTTTTTCCTAGCGTGATCTGATCTTTTACAAGGACTCATCAGTCATGGTCAGGACTGATGTAAGGCACTGTGTATGTGAAAGCTGAAAGTTGTTTTGTTTTTAATTCCCTAGCAGTATCTCAGTTTACTAAGCTGGTTCTGAAATGTGCAAAAGCTTGTATTTCGAGCAGATGAGGATCCCCTTCAGAAAGGGATTAAATGAGTTAATGGACAGAGGACTCATAAATGGATTAGGTGGGAATGTACCTGCTACATTCTTAATACACTAACTGTGGATGGTAGGAAGCATGGGGAGAGTGGACCATGCAGTGTCCAAACTTGTAAATTCTGCCTGAACAGCTTCTTTGGGTGCTGCTGTTGGAGACAGAGTCTGGGACTAAATAGATCTCTCATCTGATTCACTGGGACATCTTCTCCTGGGCCAGCTGCATCTCTGAACCACAGTTTATCTCTAGGATGAAAGGATAAAACCTATTTTCTGTACAGGATAAAGCCTGTGCACTTGTATACCCTCACGTACGTCTAATAGGAAAATTATGCAGAAATGGCCTACAATAGCTTAATTCTTCAGTAAAATCTATGGCTTGACATTCACTTGCTCCATGTTTTTAACTCAAGTAACTGAACTGCAAGCACTCAGCTTGCCCAGTTCATTGATAAGTACAGACAGAAGGGCCATGGTGCCTTCCCAGAACCCTGCCTGCAAAACACAGTGTCACAGTTCATTCAGGAACACCTGAATCAAGGCCAGAACCTCTGGCTGAAGGAGACCTATCTTTAGAAAATCATATGACTGTGACTATATATATGTATATTGCTGCTGCCTCAGGTACACGTTCAGTTTGTTTAAGTGGAATGTTGGGCATAGATGCATTCTGGTGTCTCTAGCTTGGGAGCTGAAGAGTATCTCTTTTGGGGTATTGTAGAGGTCATAATTTAAGAGGAGCTGGCAGGACAAAGCCTGGTGGGTGGCAGCTGGAGCAAGCTGGCTGGCAGGCAGGGCTGGGGTGTGCACGTTTGTCCCACTCTCTGGGGTGAGGAAGTCTTTGTTAGGGAGAAGTGGCAATTTCTTATTTGTTTAAGTCTCTGTCCTTAGAAATAAAAACTTCTGTAGTGAGAAAAATTACTAAACAAGTAACAGTTCCTGTACTGTTGCTTACATATCAAAGGGATAAGTGAGTTTTACACAGAAACATAAAGAAGTGAGTTGTTACAGGTACCCGAATCACACATCAGGTGAACCTTGGGGCATTCATTTCTGGAAAGAGAGAGAAGGTGCTTTCCAAGTGTTCAGAAGTCTTTCTAACACTGAAATAGCACAGTCGGGAATAAGTGGCTGCCATTAAGAAGGAACTCTGTGAACCGGAGGTAGGAGTATAAAAGTTAAGCTTGGGTGTTTACTTTGTTAGACAGCTTTTGTGTGTGTATCTATAAAATAAAGTGAATGTCCTTTCACAGAGCTCAGCTTCCTCTTTCTAACAGCTATTGCAAGGTCAGGTGGTTTAACATTTCTCTCGATGTGACTTGAACTTTCACCCACTTCTGAATGTATTTCCAGCATGATGTTTATTACTCTGCTTTGTAGGTTTAATAACAGACAGAAATACCTTTCTAACTTTAAAATCTCTGAAATGTACTGTTATCCTTTTTTCTGCCCCACAAACTTCACGTGGTTCAAATACAGTTAATTGTCATTTGCTTATTTTGAAGTAGATTCGTGAGGACTCTGATGATTAGGTGTGATAATTTCTTGTTGGGGATAATGTGTTTGCTCGGTGCATTAATAATCACTGTGAATAAAAGACAATAGGGCTGTCACTGGCTTTCAGCATATTAATGATAAGGTTTTTACGTGTGCATGTAGAGTTTTATCCCAGTCAGCTACAAATTTTTTTACAAGCTTGGGACTGAGTCAGTGTCCTGGCTCAGTGTGAGGCTTCAACAAACGTTCAAGTATAATCACATTGTTTAGAGAGGACACAATGCTTCTAAGGCAGTTTCTCTAAGTAGGTTTCAAAACGTACTACAGAAGGGAACTGATACTAGTCTTCGATTGGGAGGAGCAGAGATAGGAAGAGAGCCTTATCTGAGTCACAAAAATTCCAGTGAAGGATACTGATCTGGGTTTTCAGAGCCCTGTTCCTGTGCCCTCTTTAATGCCCTGTGCTGCCCCAGAATCAAAACAGAGGAACTGAAGCTTTAATAATATTGATGAATTGTTGTGAAAGTGCTTAACAAAAAATGAGAATAATTTGCCCCTCACCTGTCTCAAAATAGGGAATGGTAACATTTTTGCAGAAATCTGTAGTGTAACACAGTTTGACATCAGAAACTAAAAAATATGTGCATACGTATGCATACAGGTACATCAGAACTCGGCTTCACTGAAATTTGGAAACCCACGTAATATTAATTGTGGCATTGAGTAATAGATTTAACTATAGTTATTGTTTCATTTGGTGCCTGCTAAGAAGTGTCTAAAGCAACATTTCATAATTCTGCTGTAACAGCAGGATTGATACAGGCATTTTTCACTTCTTCCCCTAACCACTCTCTCTTACAGGAGTAAAGAGAGCAGCATTTGTTATTGGCCCTTTGAAGTAAGTTATTTCTGAATACCACTGTCAAGATACTTGGTGTTCTGGTGCATGGCAAGGAAGAAAGTATTTGGTGGTTTTTTGTTTGTTTGGTTGGTTGGTTTTTGTTTGGTTGGTTTATTTTGAATTGGGACAGCTGTTTGCAAAGGTTTGGAAGGATAAATGGATTGGCATAGAGGCCATAGAGAGACATATTTGGAAGAAGGTAGGCAGCTGTGCAGGGCAGAAAACTCCTCATCAGCCAAGTGTTTCCTTCAAGCTTCTCTGCCACTCACTCATTTTTGGAATAAAATCAATCATGGGACATCAACATTCAGGAGTAAAGAAAGCAGTTCTTTCTTATGTTTTAATATTTTTCTACCCATATATTTCAGTGTGTGTGACTTCTGGACAGATGTAAATAATAGTTATAGGCAGCCAAGTAAGTTGCTGATGTTTCTGGATGCAAGAACTGTTTTGCAATTGATTTACTGGAAACCAGGTTGTTAGTTGTTACAAGTAGGTCTCACAACACTGGCACCTCAGCAGAAACTGAACCACATTGGAAGTCCTGTTAGCAGTAACAGATAACTTTTTTTGCTATCTGGTGTAAGAGCAGATCCTCATGGGTGAATAGGTATGTGCCCAAAACCTTACATTAAAATGTAATCTAGATTTTGCTTCTAATTAATAAACTGAAAAACAGTCTTGCTGGAGTTTTTTGAGTTCTAAAGGAAATTTATGCAACTAAGAGCACTTGTCTTTGAGGACTGTCTTTATCTAACAGTATTAAAAATACATGTTCTTTACTGAGCAACAGTGTGCTTGAATTGAGAAATCACTTTGTAAAATCACCCTGAAACAGGGTGAACTGCCTGAAATACACAAAAACCAATATGTTGTGCACATTGCTAAATGGGGAAATGATCCTGTTTGTTTTTCACTAATCTCTGTTATTGACGACAGATATTGTAGTTGGCATTGTGGCCTCTAATGTTGATAGAAATGTGTTTTGCAAATGATGCCAGAACTGACAATACTGTCTGCATGTTTTAAGGTAGGAAGTTTAGACTTATATAGTTCAGCCTCCCAGTTCCAGCATCATTACTCAGTTGAGTCATGAGGGAGATTTGGCTCAGTCACGAGTAGTGCTATATGTAAAAGAGCCTTAGCTGTTTGCCTAATTCCTGATCCTCCTGAGGCCCGAAAGATCAGTGCAGGACCTTGGGCCTGACCAGCTGCGAGGGGAGTGGAGGAAACAGCTGATGTGTTGGGCTCAGTTTTAGAGGCTTTTGTGCATTCTGAACACGACATGTCGAAATAATTCCATGGGTAAAGGTCAGAGGCAGTGTTAGATATGGAAGTCACACGAGGACAGAGAATCCCAATGGGCTGAGTAGTGCTAGAGGTTACTAGACATTAGCAACAACAACTTTTGGTTTACTTTTTTGCAAATGACAGAAATAGAGTACCAGTCCTTGAGGGATGTAAATGTAATAACAGAGAGCACTTGGAATTCTCCATGAAATTACCAGCTGAGGAGCCAGTAGAAAAATCCAGTTCAGGCACAGATATTTGTGGTTAAAGGTGAAGTAATGGTGCCTCTCTAGAGCAGCTAGAGAGCAGCTCTTCATTCTGCCTGCTTTTCATCACAGCCCTGACTCCTTTCTTCATTTTTTAAAAAATTCTCCTGCACCAACTAAATCTTTCAGTATCTGGTACCCCTCATCAAAGAATTTACCAGAAGGAAGGTGGCAGTCTTGAACAGTTCAGTCTCTAGGGAGTCTCTGGGTTGTTCTTACCTTAAAACCTCAGTTATGGGAATGTCCTGGTGAAAGAGAAGGAGTTTGGGCTGTAGTAGTTGCTTTGCCTGACCTGGTGGAGAGATGGGGAGCTTTGCGGTGTGAGTGTAAATCGCACAGGTGTCAAGGCAGACATGGGTCACAGGGAGCCAACAGCACCAAAATGAAAAGCTGCAATCAGAAATGAGCAACAGTCAGTCACTAGGGCTACTGTAATATGTCCATAGTGGGGTTTTGCCATATTGGCTCAAATGCCTGCAAAATACTCATGTTTGCCCTGCTACCTGCCCAGCCCTGTCTCTCAGGGTCCTGCTGCTCATCCCGCTCTGCCTCGCTTCCCAGCAGCTGAGCTGTCTTGGTGTGTGTCACCCCATTACTCAGTCCAGCCCATAACGTGAAGTTCACCAGTTAAGCTTCCCCAGAACTACCTGTTCAGAGAACAAAAGTATTTTTTTTTCAGACAAATGCATAAAGTCAGTCATTACATGGGAAAACTTGCAGCTGTGACCCGGAGCGAGCGGTGTGCTGTGCCTGTGGCTGGCAGAGCAGTTCTGGGCCAGTTGCCCACAGGCCTTTCATCTTTATACTATCTCCTCTTTTTTCTGTAGTCTCTTAATTTCCCCCTTGTGCTTTTGATTTATCTTCTTTTTCTCTAGCTTTTGGTATTACAGCACTGTCTTCTCTCCCTTTTCACCAGGGAACATCACTGTTTTCCCCTTCCCTTCCCCCCTATCCACACTCATAATTCCCAAATATATTTAAGTGCTATATTTGATAGCCTGCAACAGCCCTGCACGTTGTAACAGGAAGGGTGGTAAAAATCACAAATACCAGGAAAGATCAAACCCGTAATTGCTCACATGAGATGACAGATTCCAGTTTTATACTGGATTTAAGGCAATCCAGCTGTGGGCTACTGCCAAAAGAGCTGGTCCCATCTTTTGCCCTGCTCCCTCTTCCCTGCCTTGGGGTATAAGTAGGATGGTGACATGGCTGAAGTCCAATTTTTTCTCTGGTTTTGCTGGGTTCAGATTGAGCTGGTACAGCAAGGTCATGCTGTGAGGCTTCTGTTTATTAGTGCCACCACAAGAAAGGTGCCAGGGAAGCACAGCTGTTGGGATGGGCATATCTTCTGCCAGGATTATATTTGTATTACAGAGTGCTAAGATATTTTATATAATTTTAAAATATTTATAGGGGGGAAAAAAGGATTTTATTTTAAGAGCTTTGGCCAAGACTAGCTGTTTGCCAGCAAAAAGTGCAATCCTGGTGCCTTTATAAACAACAAGCCAATAGGCTGATTAGATGGATCTACTTACAAATAATCTGTGTAATAAGTGCTTGGCAAAAAAACTGCCTATGCCTGACAAATAATTAGGACTGTTGCCCTGATGTAGAAAGCATCTCTTCCAGGTTTATGGATTCTTGGAAAGAGTGGTCTATTTCAGGAAAAACAGACATGAAAGAGCGTGCTAACCTGCAGAGGACCAGGGTGCTCTGTGGTTTGAAGAGCAGGGCAAAACACTTCCCGGTAAATACCACTAACTAGCCTTGAAAACAAAACATTCCTGATTCCAGGGAACATGTGGTAATCTTGTCTACAAAGAATGTGAACTAAAGTGGGAGAAAACAAAAATGAGACGTCTATTGCAGCACAGTCAGGCTAAAAAAAAAATCTACTAAAACATTGTTTTCCCTAGCAGTATTTCTGAAACTGCTTCCCAGTGTTTACCTTCCCTTGGAACATCCATAGGGCACAGGGAGGATCAGACCTTTATCTGGTTACATCGGTGGCAGCCTAGCAAATGGTGTGCCAAATTATTAATAGATGTATTGCTCTTCAGATTTCAAACTAGAACTGGGTTTTCCTGTGGGAGTTTTAAGTAATGGTGGGAGAAAAGCACGGGCTGAAATTCATGAGATACAAACAGCCTTGTGAATTCAGGATTTCTTCCTGCCAGGTGGATACTTTGTGTTTCTTCTCCAAGAGAAAAGCCTTGCAATGCGAAGAAATGATATTCCATCCAAAAAGCAGCAAACATTTTAAAATTTGGATTCCCACCAAACCATCTCAGCAGGGTGACATTACTACAAGTTAAAGGAAGAAAATAAAGTAATTTTTGCAAATTCTGGGTTTGGGAGTGGATTCCACTCCCAGCTCACATAACAGCCCATTGTATTTGGCATAGATTTAGAAAAAAATAAATAAATATCAAAGCTTGTCTCATTTCTACAGCAATGTAGAAAGTGGAAGTGGGGCTGTGCAGGGCCTTTTCTGAAAGCAAATATTTCAGGTTTTTTACATTCAAACTAATTAGGACAGAGAAAAAAAAATTACATGTAAGAGGTTGTGGCTGTAGGAGGCAGACCTTCTTTGGCAGGGATGCTGATGAGTGCTTCAAAACTTGCTTTTCCTCTGGAGGGGTGTGTGTGTATGTGCATGCAGTTTTTGTGCAACTATCTGTTCTTCACCTTGTGAATGTGGTTAGACCGGTATCTGGGTGACCCCATCGCTCAGCATCTTTAATTCATTGGAGCAGTTGCACTGCAGCAGTGGGACTTGGCAGAATTAAAACAGCACAGTGGTTGTGTGCAGGAAGGCTCTTGGAGAAAAGTATCATTAACCTACTGTTGTTCTTGGATAGTGTTTCAGATCTTTCCCAGTTCATCTGGAAAACACAGGACAAGGCACCTATATATTCCTTTAATACCATTCCTGTTTTCAAATGTCTTTGCTGTCTTTGGGAACCTTCTTAATTTGGAAGTAGAAACACATATGCTTTGGGGTGGAACAACATAAATGCTCTGAATTTTGGATGCCTTTCCACCAAAAAGCATTGCCTGTGTGGTATTGCCCTCTGCTGGCACCGGTCTGTGGAGCTTCACAGGTCCCACAGAGGAACATGTTGGTGAGGTTTGTCCCCTTCCAAGGTGTCTTTCAGAGGGCCTGAGTGCTCCTTCACAGTTGTGATCAACCAAATGCTCATGGCTTGATTTTTTCTGACAACAGAAAATCTTGTATGGACAGCTTTTTGTTTTAATAGAGCTTTAGAAGCACTAAAGGTCCTTGATAATAATTCATTTTCCAGTGAATAGTCTAAGAATCCATATTCAGTTTTATGTAGGACCTGCCCTTTGAAGACAGCTACATTAAACATCAATGTGGTATCATGTGATATGGTCTGAAGTAACAGGAATTTTTCTTCTTCTCTTTCCCCCCTAGGGACACCTGATTCACTACCTGAGACTCAGCCATCACTTGATAGTTCTGAATTATTTGATTAATACCTTTGATTTGTACCAGCTGGAGTCTATCTCCTCTGAAGACATTAAAGCCACGGATGCTGTTTTTGACGGTGTGGAAGTCAGAGTGTTTGAACCTCCTGCCAGGGGAGATGAAAGCCTCAAGCGCGGTGTTGTTTACATCCATGGAGGGGGCTGGGCCTTGGCAAGTGCAAGTAGGTGTCTGCCAGTAATTAAATAGGGTTCTGGTCTGCTTTTCTCCAAGCAGAGAAAGCCAAAAGCTCTTTTTCCTGCCAGGAATGACAAGTATGCTGAGTACCTGAATTCAGTAGTAACTGGTAGATCAGTTCTTTAGGAGAGAGGGAGAAAAACATCGTGAACACACAGTAAAATATCTTACCTGCACGTGAGCTGTAAAAGGACGAAAATGTTAATTTTGTTACATCCTGAGAGGACAGAATAGCTTATTGTTTAAATTCCTGGGGTGCCTGAATGGGCTTCTTGAGCCAATCCCCCACTTTCTGTGGTTGTGTGCAGGAGTCAATCCTTGGTGATCAGGATCCAGTGACTATCTAGTGTAAGGGACTTGCCCCATTTTCACAGAATCATTAGCAGAAGAGTGAGCTGATCAACACTGCATGTAACAGCCTTGCTAATGTTTGGTTCTTAAATACCATATTTGGTTCTTAAATAACACATATCTGGGAATACACACTGCTGAGCACAGACAATGGGCAGCACAAGGGAAACACGTAGAGGTTGGTTCCTGTCCCATGGTCTGGCCTCCTGCCTTAGGGGACCACAGCCACCACTACATAATTACCTTGAAAATTAATGCTGTTTACTGCAATTAGCTTGGTAACCACAAATATGATCTGAGAAAGTAAGGTACAGCTATAGGCAATGATAAGGTAACCACTCAACCCTTCCACACCCTACTGCAGGAAAACAGCCTTGGAGGAGAAGGGGCAATGTGGTTCCTGTGGCTGCTCAGAGGTCCAGATCTGATAGGATTCTTCTCCCTTTTCCTTCCCCGTTGCTCGTGTGACATCCTGAATTCCATACAGCCCTGATGCCTTCTGTGGCTTCCTCTACAGGAAAAGAATATTTTATGGGTTTTCTGAAATGATCCAAAGCACAGACTATATTGACTGCATTTGAACTATGCATGTACAAGTCACTTAGACCATGATTCAAGTGACAGTTCCTGAATAAGTTTAAAATCTGGCCTTTACCTGCCCTTGGAAATCCCAGTCTCTTTGTCCTGTAGCAGTTAAACATTTTACTCCTCTTCCTACGGAGGAATTGTGCTTTGAGATGGGTTTTCTTAGCCCTGCCTAAGCGATGTTTAACTTCCTGCCTGCCTTATTTGTTCTTTAACAGTTTGCATATGACTCTTGTTGTGCAAAAAGTTCATATTAAATTGCTGTGCTTTGTCTGGGTGATTTTAACTCGGCTATGTCAGATGTATCCTGAGTCCAAGGCACAGAAGTTAATGACACAATTGCTACACCTAAATATTAAATTCTCAGTCTAGATACTTTAGGAAACATTTAGTGCCTCAGTATATTTTGTAGTACCAGGAACCAACGATTAAGTAACTGGAAAGGAACAAAATTAAAGATAATCAGTCCTCTGATAAATAGGATAGCCTTGATTAATACTCCCTTATATGAGTAGCTCAGCTGACATTAACAGGGCGACTCATTTGAATCAAAGCAATGCATGCTATCATAAAATGAACCACAAGCAGTGACTCATACAGCGATAACTGTTTCTGGATGCTAATGCTCCCAAAGTACCTTTGGGTACCTTAAATTTTGCCCAGCTGAGAGAATTGTGATAGGTGGGTGAAATGACATGCCTCAAGTCACCAAGAAACAGATGAGGAAGGAAGCATTAGGCTGCAGGGCTTCTGAAGACATGAATTATGTTCCCTCTGCTACAGCATGCATTTGGCACTTGATCATTTGCAAGCTGATCTCATTTACTTTGCTTATATTTGCGTGATGTTTGTAGATTTTCTGGGAAGGCTCAGGTACAGCGTTATGACTATTGACTCTTATGTCCCTAACATCATGTCCTTTCATGCCAGGAACAAGCCTTTACATCAACCTCTGCAGAATCATGGCTGACTCTCTGAAAGCTGTTGTTGTCTCTATTGAGTGAGTAATCTAAAACTAATCATAGTTTTAAACTAATTTTAAGGCATTAGAAATATGTAACATAGTTCTTTTAGCTTTTCCCTTGTTACTGGCTTGTGCATAAGGCTTTAACTTGGACAATAATTCTCTATACCAGTCTGATATTCTTATCCTTTTAAAATTGCAACAAAATGGCATGGTATTAAAAAAATCATTTGGGTTTCTAATTATTTTAGAGGTCATTTTAGAAGACAGAAATCTGGGAAAAGAAAGTAGCACTGAATTTAGTTGGACAAATACTAAAAAGCAGTGTTAGTGCATCTTGCAGTTTTATCTGCATGTAAAGAGTGTAGCTAAAACCTGAGATCACTCAAGTACCAAGTTATGATTCTGTAAATACTTGTGAACTTTAAAAATAATCAAACAAATAAAATCAAACTCATTTGGACATGATGTGCACCTGAAAGAGGGCTGAACCACATTTCTGTGCCTCCTCATATAGAAACAGGGACTTTTGCCATCCTCAGTGGCCACTCCCACTGCTGCAAAGTATATTATTAATAAATATATTTAAAGTAATATTTATATATGTATCATACTAAATATATCCATATTAAATCCCCTAAAAGTCTGTCTATAACCCACAGTTTCTAAGGGTCTGCCACATAATAATTAGCAAATCATTTTACCCCTGCTCGTTAACCAGAATACACTCTGGGGTCTGGCAGTTTCCTGTTCCTTTCTCAATCTCCCACTGTTCCAGTCACCTCTTCTAAGCCTTGTGCTTCCCTCAAGATCAGAAAACTGCCAGACAACAGAGAAGCAGGGCTGCTTTTTTAACACATTGCACAATTCCAAGGTAAACAAATCTCTCAATGAGCTAACTGCATTACCTAGATGACTCCAACTTGATTGGCCATCTTTATTGTCAACTTCAATATTTTCTTTTGCAAACCCAATCAGTTAATATAATTACTCAAGTTTCCCACCTGCAATTTGTTACATACCAAGCTTTGTGATCTAATTGCAACTTAATTATATGGAGTTGATGTTACTCATTTAATACTTACTATAGTGTACTTTAAAGGGTTGCCTTTTTCTTTATTTTTTTTCTACTTTGTTTTTTATTAGTAGAAGCAATGAAAACTAAAAAAAGCAGCTGCTGGTTATTCCAGACGAGTGGCGATCACAGTATTGAGAAGTTCCTTATTTATTCCTTTTCTGATTTATGCTGGTCTAATTCTGCCTATTGCTCTGAGTTACTATTCACCTCTTCAACTTAGCCATTATATCCTTCAGTCAAGGTGTTTGTACTGAATTAGTCAAGTCTAATTAGATGTCTCATTGGTTTGATTGCTCATCTCACTTTCACAATCTCAGCACAGTGTGTTACACAGTTTTGCAAGGAGTTCCCAAAGGACTCTCTCACATTCCTATATATGCATAAGATATAGATTGCTTTCTGAAAGCAGGTCACAACTGGAGTGTGAAACTTGTAATCTAAGTTTAAAATTTATTCTGTGTATGAGACTTCTTTGGCTTACAGTCTAAAGATGCTTTGAATCAGAAAGCTGAATTTTGGGTTGCTCGGCTCTGCTGAGAATGTGTAAAAGCTGTTGTTTGAAAAGCTACAAACAGAAGACGTGCTTTGTAGCATAAGGCCTGGTTACAACTCTGAGATTTCAAGTTCTTCAGTAAATACAAACAGACTTCTCCTGCACTGTTGTTCAAAAGCTGAGAAAACCTCGTGCCTGGGATTCAGCTGCTGGCTCCTCCTGGCAGACTGTTTGCTCTCTCTCTGCCTCAGTCTCCCCACCTGCCCAGTGGGTGTATTTCTGCTCCTCTCCTTGACAAAGGAAAGGAATTATCAGATCTGTTGCATTGGAGCAAACTGGTATTACTCAATGTCTTGGCTCTTGTTCATTTCATGGCACAGAGGTGTATACAAGGCTCATTTTCTCCTGAGCATAGGTAAAAATTTGGGTAACAGAAGTGCTTAGGGGTTTGGCTCAGCAGAGTCTGCTGGATATATATGATTTACTCTCCTTCGTACTCACTAAGGTGGGAATTTGGATCACCAGACTGAGTGTAATGGCTCCCTTGCCAAGGGTGTTTTAAGTATTAATTTTTATAATGCATAATGAAATCCTCTATTGGGAAATCCTAGGAAAGTGCTGCACAGTTTTATACTATCTTGGTGTTATTCATATCTAGTAGGTTCACTTTAATCTTTCTGAACAGTTATAATTAATCTAACATTAATTATAAGATTAGGTCTTACATAAGTATTGCACACCTCCTACTCTCCCTGTAGTATTTATCCTAATGAAACAGCCATTTCCAGTCAGGATTACCTGATATAACCTGTTAATTCTGAAGGAGAGGTATGGTGCTGGTAATAATTGTCTCTCATCCCTTTGTTTTGTAGATACAGACTGGTTCCACAGGCACGCTTCCCCGAGCAATACCACGATGCCCTTCGTGCTACAAAGCATTTCTTGCAGCCTGATGTCTTAGCTGAGTATTCAGTTGACCCGAGTCGAATTGCAATCTCTGGTGACAGTGCAGGAGGAAATTTGGCAGCTGCTGTGTGTCAGCAGGTAACACCCAGTGTCTGTTCTGTGTTACAGTACGACAGCCCAGGTCAGCCATGCAGAGGGACTGACAGGTTCCTTGTGCTGCATCAACACAAGGTGATGTGTCAGACCTAAAAGCAGGATGGTACAAAGCCAGCAGCTGGTAATTTTTCTTCTGTAAAGTGACTCAATCACAATATGAATCACATAGGGTTGCTTCCACCTCAGAGTATTCTGAGAAATTTCTGCCTTTCTACAGTTACGAGTTGTTATGGATCAGATTTTAAGAGCAAGTATCTAAACTACCTTTTTTTTTACCCATTTGGCTTTTTTAACTCTTTGTTTTTCTAAGTAGGCGTAATTTATCAATATAGCTTCCTATTTTTAGATAATTATATCTAAAAATATGGTTTTATTTCTTTCAGATACAAATGAAGGACAAGAAAACTACAATAAATGAAGCTTAATTTTTCTGCTAAATTGTCTTCCCATAGCATTTTGCAATTTTAAGGAATTTTTTTTTGTATATCTGCAGTTTAAATGTAAATTAAATCTGAATTTGATCTAGTAAAGAGTTTAAAGGCAGCCTGGGGCAAGTAATAATATTTTTCATGGTTGAGTGAAATATTATTATTACTAACTTTCCTATTGCCATAACCCTTAGTGATAAGAAAGCAGATACCATGTCCAGACAATTAATTATCATGACAACCTTGCAATATTGAATTAGAGTAAAAAAATTAATATGAGACAATTACAATAAGAGTTTCATTGTTGAGGACTGATAAACATGATAGTACCATGTTTTGGAAAAAGCATTCCTAATTCAATTTTCTGATGCATAATTCTTTTTAAACAAGATAAGATATGATAGAGAATTGGGTATCTTGTGTAGAAGATGAAACAAAGAGTTTGCTGGCTTCCAGAAAGACAACTAGGGGCACCAAATGAATAATTGGTAGACTCAAATCAAATGCAGTTGTCAGGGTCAATTCAGACACAAAGAGGTACTTCTGCACTTTGGTGAGCCTTTGCTAGAGTAAACCGTGGATGCCAGCAATCTACATTTGCTGAAAAAAAAAAACACAAACCAACAAAAACCAGATCAATTCATGGAAGAAAAATCCATGAAAAGCTGTTAAGCTCATGAGCAGATCCTTTAATTCAGGAAATCCTTCAGTTGCCACTTGTTAAACTGGGCACTGTGTTAGAGAAATGCCACTTTACACTCTTTTTTTTTTTTTTTTTTTTTAATCTTGTTACACCCTTCAATAAACTTCTGTCCCTGATTTCTGTTGGGAACAGGATACTGGGTCTGCCTGATGGCCCTGTTACAAGAGGAGAAGAAGATCAGGCTGTTGATACTTCAGACCAAAGAGCCTCATTACCTGTATAAGAGCAGAATTCAGCCTGAAAAATGTCAAATGAATGTTTGCTTGTATGAAATTCTACACTGATAAATGTTTATTCATACTCCCAATTCTGTGCTGTGTTTTTCCCCACAGCTTAGCAAGGAGGAGGATTTGACCGTCAGACCGAAACTGCAGGCCCTAATTTATCCAGTCCTTCAGGCATTTGACTTCAATACACCCTCTTACCAGCAGAACAGGAATATGCCCGTTCTTCCTCGCCATGTCATGATCAACTACTGGCTGTATTATTTCAACGGTAACCACGACCTGGCTCACGCCCTGCTGATCAACAACCACACCGCCCTGGACGTCGGCCAAGCCCTCTCTTTCAGGGGGCGCCTGAACTGGACGTCCCTGCTGCCGCCGTCGTTCAAAAAGGACTACAAGCCCGTGGTGCAAACCACGGGCAAGGCTGAAATCGTCCGGAAGATGCCAGCGCTGCTGGACGTGCGGGCGGTGCCGCTGCTGGCGGACGGCGAGACCCTGCAGCTGCAGCCCAAGACGTACGTGCTGACGTGCGAGAACGACGTGCTGCGCGACGACGGCGCCATGTACGCCAAGCGCCTGGAGAACGCGGGCGTGGACGTCACGCTCGACCACTTCCACAACTGCTTCCACGGCTGCATGATATTCACCCTCTGGCCCACTGACTTCTCTGCGGCCTTCCAGACCAGGAGCAGCTACATCAAGTGGCTGGATGAGAACCTCTGAGGAGAGGGGTCCCCCTGGAAGGCAACGGGGCGTGAGGTGTCTGCTCCTGCAGGAGAGCAAACAGTGAGAAAGTGCACTTTTCCAAAATCCTGACTTCATCGTTCAGCTGCAGCTGCAGACCACTAACTGCAGCATTTACTAGCTCCATTGGCCTTGACCAGAAAAGCGTTTTGAGAAATACTTTTTTTTCAAACTTCAATTTTTTTTCCACCTTGTTTCAGATGGCTATTGCCAAACATAAACATATTTTGAGCAGGGAGATCAGCATTCCTGTAGGATTCTTAGCTGGCTGCAACTTTCAAGCTCTTACTCTTAACTAGGCACAAAGGGTGGGGTTTTCAAGTGATGTGAGATAAAGCCAAACACCTACATCTACATCTCAATGTGTAAAAAGGGGAGCTAGTTTGCAGCAGTGCTGAGCATCCTATGTTACAGTGTGAGCACTCACCTTTGACAGCAGAGTCATGCATTTGAATGGCAAGCGTGGATTTAGGTGTTGGCTTTTAGGCACATAGACAAATGGCTCATTTAAATTTAAAATAAAAAAAAAAAAAAGCTCTTCTAGGCAGCTGAGGTGATGCTCCTAAGTCCCTTAGCCAAACATGTAATCCAGCTTTGGAATTTGGTCTTTACTACCTTTTAGTTATTTATATTTTTAAAAAGGACTAAATATATTTTCAATAAAAATTATTATAGAATACACACAAATATGTAGGGTAAAATAAAATAATAATAAAATTCTGTAGCAGCAGAATCCAGATTTCTTAGGTGAGTGACCTTCAAAGCTGCTACTTATTTGGCTAAAGAATGTGACTTCATCTGTGTTTAAAGCCTCAGTTGTATGACTCCTTAGAGAAAAGACTGAGCTTACTACAAATAATCTGCTGTGTGGTTTGCACTAATGTTTGTAACTATTAGTAGAAGTTTTTGTTCATTAACTTTTCCTTTGTGCTTGTAGTCTTAATTGTATTTCCTGCTTCCTGGAAGGAGGGAAGCAAGCAAATAGAACTGGGCTCCAATATATAGGGAAGATTTAAACCTGAGCTTTGCAGCTGAGCTTTGTCTGTCTTGTAGACTGACCCAAAACGCTGGGTAAGCTAATCTTGCTATTGAGCAGCACATCTCTACAGTCTGAGCCAGCCTGTAAAGTTCAGACAGGCAGGACAGGGGAGGGAACCCACTTGTGTCAGTGTGTATTGTCCAGGGGGCTTATGGCTTGCAGCAATGATAGTCGTGTCAAAAGCCCAGTGTTCCTGGGCAAAGAGGACAGAAGGGTAGATTAAATTCATCCTCAGCTTTATCGAGGACTCCCTGTGGGACCCCAGGAGAACAAAAGCAGTCTCTTTATGCTCCACTTCTGCAAGGGAGCGAGTAGTAATTTCCTACCTCACAAAGGAGCTGTGAAGCTGAATTCACAGGTGTGTGGGAATGTAACTGGCAGGCAACAATTCACACAGCTTTTGACTTTCATTCTTCCCCAAGATCGTGCTTGGAACAGCCTGTCCCACAGCTTGGATGCTGCTGGGCTCCTCCTGGGAGCTGTGTGTCCTCCTGGGCAGTTGGCTCATCCCTGTCTTGGCTCCTGTAGAAGTACCCCAAGATGAGGCTTCTTGGCCCTTCGAGATGATAACAAATTTCATCGGAGCATTTCTTACAGCAAGATTCTGAAGAGACCTTTTAAAAAAAACCAAACGAGGTACTGGTAGATCAAACTGCCTTCTGACATTTAAAATATATAAACCAGTCCATTTTCACTGGGATTTAAAATAAGAAAATGGCTTTGCTGAATCATTGTTTCCTAGGAAATCAGATTGTTAATGTGGTTGTATGTGTTAAGAAAGGCTATTAAGGAGGCAAGGCCTGGTTGTCAGCTCAGTCATGCAGGCCAGAACTCATTCCCAGCATAGGTTCACACGGAGATCACAAGACAAAGCTTTTTCAACAGTGGCCCAGATTCTTCTTCCATTTAGCTCATTACAAAGACTCAGCGGAATTAGAGCAACCAAGTGACAATTTGAATCAGAATAAATTTTTGATCAAGATATCCAATTAACACTGCAGAAGAATTCAAGCTTTCTATCTGGATTCAAACCCTCTTTCCTCCTTTTCCCCATAAACGCAACTAAAATGGATAGAATTTATTCTTAAAACAGACAGCAACCAAAGTTATGCCTTTTCAAAAGACAAGTTACTAATCTGCCCCACAGTCCTTTTCCATTATATGGAGACAGTTACATTTGCCTGACTTTAAACTATCACTGAAATAGTAAAAAAAAAATACTGACAACAGGCTTCTTCCTGAATTTCCCACTTGAAGAGTAAACCAAGTCAGAAAAGATGCAATTTATATCTACTCGCTGTCATTAAAAGATAGTATAGCTGTAGTACTGGAAAAAAAGTGGTTACTATTTCTATAAATCCTATAATAATTAAGTTTTCCTGAGAGCTGTCTGCAAAGCTTTAGCTCAGCATTTGTTTATAGCTAAGTTATGAATATCTGCTATGAACTTATAATTGCTGCTGGTTTTTTTTAGCTGAAATGAAAGGGAGAGCTGGAATATATATATATGTTCATGGAAGAATCGGTTGTAAATTTATTTCATGCACTGAAGCACAATTAAGTCCTGGCACAAGAAATGGTAGTAAGTTTATAACTGGAGGGAACGTGTTTACTAAGTCATCACCAGCCTGGTGCGACACCCGAGATCGCAGCACAGCGTGGGTGGGATGTTACAGTATTAACTACTTCTGTCAAAGTACCTTGACTACTTCTGTCTTGCAGCCATGTGGTTTAAAACATGACAGCTGCAGAGAGACTTGATGGATCCTACAACATAGAAAGAAGAGGTCTGAGTTCCAGCTCTGAAGAGACCTTTAGTATACAGCTGCACAAGACAACTGATCACATTCACTGTAAACATTGAAGCGTTAGTCCGAACTTGCCTTTCCTCCTCCTTTGCTCTGTTCTCCTTTGCACGCAGTCCCCGTGCCTGGAATTGAAAGTTTAGGGTTGTTTCCAGCCCTGCTGCGGCAAAATCCTAGAAACAGCACTAACTCAGGATTAGGGGAAGCTGGTGCCCGATAGCAAGGGATTAAGGTTAATCCACGTTGCAACATCTCGATTTGTTCATGTGTTTTCCTCCTTCCCCAAGTGTTTCCTCGGGCGTAACTAGCACCTTCATCCCTTGGTTATTTCCCAAAGCGGTTTAGGGCACTTTGCACGTTGTAGGATCAGACCAAGCGTTTGTAGCAATATTTCACCTGTGCACGGTAGAGTCAGCCTTGTAAAAGGAGATACTCAGTAAGTTTGTCTGCTTATCCTTTCCTTACATCGATGAGTATGGCTAGCTACCATTTTAAGATAGCTTTTCTTCCCCTCCTACAATTAGACTTTGTCTCTCTATTGCAAGAAAGCTTTAAAAATAAAAATAAAAATACAAAAAGCAAAGACAACTTGCATAACAACCTGTAGTCATGCATATCCTACTTTCATAGGCCTGAGCACTGTATTAGTAGGTTCCCGGTATTTTGGCCAATATTTGAGACATAAATTGAGGTTTTGTCTCCCTAGTTTAGGACCTCTTGAAGTATGGGTGTTCAGCATTTCTGGAAGCTCTGACCTGTTTAAAGATGATTCATAATGCGTAAAAATCACAAATAAGTTGAATTTCCTAACCTTCATCTAAATAATTCTAAAATTGCATCCACAGCCAAAGCAGAAAGGCCATTGTGGGTTTTAAGTCCTACAAATAAAAAGAAATGCTTTTTCTTTAAAATGTTGTTTTGTAGCATTTGGGCCTCTGTATTTTTTTAATCTCTTACCAAACTTTATTAGAAACTTTTTAAAATAAAGTAAAAACATTAGAAGTAGATAAACTTGAGTTAAACCTTTTAAGCTGCTATGATCTGTAACAATGATGTTAAAAAAACCACCAACAAAACAGCTGGTTTAATGTTCTCATATTTATGATGTTCAAAACTCCAAAGTACAACATACTTGATGTGAATGCATTCAATATCTTATGCATGACTGATTTTTGCTTTTTTTTTCCCAGAGCAGGGGAAAGATTTGTAAGATCTAATTACCAGTGTGATTTGAGATGTGCTATCAAAATGAAGAACAAATAAATAAAGTGAAATATATCTGTGATTTATGTCTTTTTCACAGGACCACTGATTTTGTATTTCTGAACATTTCCAATTTGATTTTTGGTTGTTTTCAAGGCAGGAAACCTTGCTTGTGTGTCTGTGGGCTGCAAGGGTCACTTCCTCCTTCTTTATTTCTGCCAAATGATTAATGGTGACCACATCTGCTGGTGCTAACGTCTGGCTTGTACCTGCTCCAGTGCTGTTGTTCTCTTTCCAGATAAACAGCAGAGCTCATGTTCTCCATTCTGATTTATAATCATCATAATAATATAATTATATTATAATATATATATTATCATAATAATAATTTTTATATGTCTATAGGTTATGCCTATGTTTGAAATCTGTTTTAGCCAGTGAAAGTCCAGGTTCCTTTTTCATTCCTATTTGCCTTCCTTTCACATTCTTTCTTTCTGAACTGTAACCCATTTTCTGTCCCAGCTCTCTCATTTATTGGTGATCACAGGAGCAATGCTTTTGAAATATCCTAGTGTGGGGGTTTGCCATTTTGTCCAGCAGGCTCCTGTGACGTTCACAGAATATAAAGCTTTCCACCTGCTGAAAAAAAGTGGGGGAGGAAAGCTTCAAAGACCTTATAACCCTATTTTTTAAGCCAGCAGGAGTCATACTCCTGCTTGCATTAAACTGAATGCATTAAACTGAAAGCACTAAAAATAGCCTGGGCCTCATCATAGAACATTTTTTTCCAGTTGTGTTTTCTTAGATGTCATAAAACATCTGACTGTGCAGGGCTTGGCAAGCCCAGGGCAGTGCCTCCCACAGCAGGGCGCGGCCATGCAGCGCATCCCGTGCCTTGGTGGTGCTGGAGCTGCATGTCCCTGTTCCCATTGCAGCACCTTCCCTATTTCCCACCTCCCACCCTCACCTGGAGCAGCAGAAGGGCCTGGTGGGTCCGTGACTGACCCAGGTGTCCCTCCAGCCCACAGAGCCTCGTGCCTGTGCATCCAGAAATCCCAGCCTTCTCCTGCATCCCACCTGGCTGGGTGCTGCTCCTTGCCTCACACTTAGAAAACTCTTTGGAGCTGGGCCAGAGCTGTGTTTTGTTCATCCTCAGGGGAGGCACACATTTGCTCCTCGCTCTTACTCCCAGTTTTTCTGGCGCTAATCCAGTGGCATTTTTTTTGTTTTATAAATGTTGTCTAAATGCCTGGCAGCACATCATTAATATAAGACTAAATTTACCCCTGACACAAGTTAGGTATTTTTTCTTAATGATTTTCTACATCATTCTAAAGTGTTTATCAACTGTTCGGCAGGAACACAAGCAAAAGAAAACAGAAAACAATAAATCTTGCAATCACTACTTTAAAACCGTTTCTACAGAAATTTTATTTTAAATAACTTTTTCTGACTTTATATAATCTAGAGAACACTAAATATTTCCATTACAACCCCTTTTTCTATTTTGAAACAGAATCTCTACAAACAACGGCACTTCCCATCGTAAGACATTCTAGGGATATAGGGGAGGCAGAGTTTGTTAAAGGAGAGAATATATTGAGAAACCTAAACCAGCAAAAATAATTGCTGCTATAGAAAACTACCTCTCTCACAAATGCTGTGCCAGTACCAGGACAGGTGCAGTACACTCAGTGCCATTGAGATGTGGGATTCAGGGTGCGGTGGAGGAATAAAGGGAATTCTTACTGTTAACCTAGGAATTTCATTACCATCCAGTTTCAACCTGAGGTTTTTAATTAAGAGACAATAATTCACACTTATAGCCAGCAGAGGGAGCGTTTAAAGCAAAGACTGGCTTGAAAAGGTGCAGCACCTTTCTAAAAACCACACTGTAAAATCGAAAGTGTTCTTTGTGGGAACTGCACCAAAATATTTGTGGCAGCCGAGCCGTGACTTGTGAATTCATGCACGGGCAAGGCAGAAGAGTCATGCTAATGGGGATTTACTCGGATTTCTTGCAGAAAAACCCAAACAAACAACCTCCTTATAACCACTCCATGCCAGGGATAACCCATCCCTGGAAGTGTACAAGGCCAGGTTGGACAGGGCTTGGAGTAACCTGGTCTGGTGGAAGGTGTCCCTGCGCATGGCAGGGGGCTTGGAACAAGATGAGCTTTAAGGTGCCTTCCAACCCGAACCATTCTGTGATCTTGTGATTCTATGATTGGTCAGCATGAATCATTCAGCCCTCAGGACACCCTAAGGGGTTTTTTTAGGTAATCTGGCTGTTAGTTCAGACTCTGTGACCCAGCTGGGGTGTGTGTGCTTATCTGGGTCTCACCGCAGCTGCCCGTACATGTCTGCTGTCTGCAGAGCTGGAAGGTGGAGTGCACCAAGAGGATGTCTGCTTCTCTGTGCCCAGGGCATGGCTACGTGGTTGTGGAGGGCTGTATTTGTAGGATTATCTCCACTGCCTTCACAGATGCCTGGCTGTGTCAGTGAGGGATGCACAGAGGCATAGCAGCATCTCCAAAAACCTACGGAGAGCTGCTAGTGCCCCTGGAAATGGTGCATTTCAGAGCCCAAGAGTACTGTCTGGAGAAGTGGGGCTATTTCTGGCCTTATGCCATGGCATTTCTGCTCTTTTAATGGTGCATAACACAACTCATTGTTTGAAAGAGGCAGTTTTTACAGCCTTTGTACACCCTGCTCCTGATTCTGTGAGGAAGAGAGGGCCCCTCCTTTTTTTGCCCCAGTGGCAAAGCAGCTCTGATGTTCTGCTCTGGGGCCTGTGAGAGCCTGGGTTACTTGGCACAGCCAGCAGCTGTTTGGGTTATTTTAGCTGTCAGAGGAGTTCCCTTTGATGTTTTCCACACTCAGCCATGTGCAGACACTCCACACTGCCTTAGCTGCCCTCACATTCTCTGCTCCAGTGCTTTCCTCCTCCCTGTGCCTCAAACACACAGTCAGTTGTGGAGCACTGCAAAGGCAGAACAGCTCAGCAAAGCAGCAGCATATATTTAGTATGACTGTGTCTACATATATTTAGTATGACTGTGTCTACTTATAAGGGTTTTCTTCTTCCCCAAAAATCCCATGCTGAGCAGCATGCAAAGGCAGGAGTCTCACCCCCCTGTGCAGCTGGAGAGGCTGGGTGTGAGGGGTCAGGGCCTGCACCCAGCCCTGGGGCTCCAAAAACCTCTGAATTTCCCTTTGCATTCCTACTTGTCATCACAATTTCCTCTGCAAAAGTGAAGCAGAGCTTACCAGCCTTCCCAAATACCATAGCATTACACTGCAAATCCTGCTTTTGGTCATCTGTGTGGACAGTCAAAAGAGGGAAGATGCCAGTTGTTATTTTACAGTCACGAAGAGCCAACTACTTAGTTCAGGCCCTGTGTGATCTACTAAGATACCGGGTGATTAGTCAGAGATCATGTTGTAGATTTGTATTTCGTGTTGAACACCAGAGTGGTTGCATACAGACAGGGCATCTGGTATGTAAGGAATTTCTATGGACACAGACACAGACTTCATTGGGTGTTGGCCAACTCTACAGCAGAATTATGAAAATCAAAGACAGGGCTACAAACGTGAAAAAGGCACATGGTCCTTTAAGTCAGGTTAAAATGATGCTATTGGCATGAATTTGGGCTCAGGCCTTCTAGTTTAATCAGTGTCATCATGTTGACCTCTTGGGCTGGTGATCTTCTCACCTGACTGAGCTTCCAAGGGAATGTCCGAGTTTAAGCAAGATCTAAAAAGGTCTGCTGACCTGTCACCTTGAGGCAGATGCATATGCTTACATCAGCCACCCATCCCATCTCTTTGGGCCTTCACTTGAAAATGTAAATCCCAGTTCTAACTTAGTTTTCAGTGTCACTTTGAAATGCAACCTTAGCTTGAGTAGAGTTTATTTTTACTGTGTCACCCTCCTATGCCTGCCCAGAACAGTATCTCCTGAGCTGTAAAAAGTCAATTACGGTTTACATGTTAACCCAGCGGAGCCAACACACCTGGGTGCTCTTCCTTCTAAAACTTCCCCAACAGACTTGTTTGCAAACCTGCAGTTGGGTAAGGGCAGCAGGGTTAACTCAGCACCTCTTTAAGCTGACCAGAATCACCACACTTTTCTTGCAGGCTTCCAAGCAACTCACCCTGACCCAGTCCCATTTCCCGGAGCTGGGGCTGGGAGCAAAATCAACTATCTTTCAACTTACAAATCAATCAGGGCATGGGAATCATTAAAAGCTAATCTGTGCCAGGATCCATAACGAAATTCTGAAGTCATTTATTCTCCAGATGAAAAACAAGTTAAAGCAGAAGGCGCTTTTCCTGTTAATACTTCATCCTTTCCAGAAGGGACGCCTCAGGAGCCAGGGGATCTTTACTGTGTGGAAAGAAGGGCACTAGGGAGAGGAAAGTTTCAAGAGCAGTGAAGCTGGCAAGGGTTGAAGATCAGCTAGGCTAAACTTTTGTGCCCCCACCTGCCCTGGGAGCAGGAGAGCTCCCATGGGCAGAGCCGGTCCCAGGGGGCAGGGGCAGTTGTTCACCCCAGGTGGGGCAGTGGGGAATTCCACCCCTGGTGCCACTGCTGGCTTTTCTACTGAGCGGGCCTGGACACTTGCCAGCTCTTCATAAACGGTGAGGTAAAACAATGGAGGCGTTTCCTCATTTAGGTTCTCAGGAAGAGATTGTGAATTTAATCAAAACAGAGAGTTGGGCAGCCTGGTGAGCTGGGATTCACGACTAGCCCTGTGCTCAGCAACATGTGTGGCACTGACACCATATGATTTCTATAGCCTGTGCAAGGCATTGCAGAATTCACCAGAGTGTCAGCACTGTTTACTCAGGCAAGGATTCTAGTAGGCAAACACCACCATGAGCTGGCACTTGCCCTAACTGAGCAGGTTTGCTGTTTTTTTCCTTGACAATGCTCCTACAACACCAAGCTGCTGCAGGCTTGGGAGCACGGAGAGACCTCTGAAAACATTATACTCCTCACAGCAGCTGAAGGGATTCAGCTATTTAGAAAGGAAGAAATTAGATCACTGACACACTGGTACTTTAGGAGGTTAACTGCAGCCTGCTGAATCCAACAGACTGACATCATCCTCTGGAGCTCTGAACCTCAAACTGATGGAGAGGGAGCCCCAGGAGCACAGCAGGGAGCTGATGCCCCAGCCATGAGGATCTACGAGCACCCAGTATCTCCTAAGCTTTGTCACAGTGAGGTTTGAAAGGGATACAGCTAACTCACATTCTAAAAGCCCATGTTATCTGTAGTTGCTTCATCTAATGTGCTGGTGAAGGAACTGCTGACATGAGAGCAAGGAGAGCAGTGTCTGGAGCAAACAAACAGGGTGTAAATGGGATTTTACTGCACTCTTCCCAACAGGCAAAACTACCATACAGGTAGGTAAGGTCAAAGCTTTTAGACCTGGTGCTTTCCACACAATAATAAATGAATCAGCCATGGAGAGAAGAACATAAGATCACTGGCCCTTATCTGCTCCACCCGGCCATTCAGTTTGTTTCCCTTTCCCTGAAATGTTTGAAAATAAATGAGCCTGTGTGGTTTCAGTAGAGTACTTCAAACATTAAACAAGCCTGCTGCTCATAACTAATAAGGAAGGAGGCTGGCCAAAACGCCCTGCTTGTTTACCGACTCAGCCCTGCCCCTCTGGAGCTGCTTTAACCAGGAGGTCAGCAGCACACTGGCAAGGGCGTTCAACAGAAATCTTGGGAAATGTCAGGGACTTGTGCAAATCACGACAGTTTTGCCCCTCATCAAAGCCTTTTTAGGGGTACCCAGGTCTCACCAGCCAAGACCAAGCCCCTGACAATTAAGGAAAAGAGTACTTTCACGTGCCTTGGATCTGAAGTTTTGTTTGCCCTGAGTGTAGAAAGTTTCGTTTATGTTTTCTCTCTGGTCTACCTTGAGCAATAATCGTTAAATAAGTCCAGCTGGGCAAAGTTGCCTGGTTTACACACTCTTTTATAACCTTTATCAGAACTAATAAGAAATGACAAAATGTTGCAAACAGCCCACAGTCAGAGATATCACCTCTCCTGGTACTACCATTCTTAAAAACGCTGTTCTTTCACTACGTGCCTCTATTTACAGCTTTTTCTAATTGTTAGGATGTAATGTCTCAGGTGTTTAACAGGTTTGCATGCAGCACAACATGCAGGGCTGGAAATGCAGGCCCTGGGTAAGGAAAAGTCACCCTTTTCCAGCCTGGTCTGTTTTAACTCTGCAGAGGTGTCAGCCTGCCTGTATTCCATCACCTAACTGGAGATGCAGACATGTCACACAGAGCTGGACTTCTCCAGATTTATCTTTCTCACCTTTTTTTTTTTTTTTTCTTCTCCTGCCTGTACCTCTTTGTTCTTTAAACATTTGTTTTCCGTGGAAACACTTTCTTGGAGGCAGCCCCAGGTAGAGAGAAAGTTTAAACTGATTTATGTGAAGTCTTTACGATAATGTCCATCTTGTAATAGTGTATTTCTACTAGAGGTTAAGGAGTATATTTTTACAGTGTTCTGTGAGCAATTCCCATGACTCTAGTACATATTCTCACCAGAAAGAAGGCCATAAAACTCAATGTGTGTAAAGGCAATAGCATTAGGCATTTTTGGATTCTCAGTTTCACTGATAAGGCAAATAACCTGAATTTACAATGTCAATGTCGATACCATTTCAGGCTTTCTTATCTTTCCCCCTCCAAAATATTTTCACAGGGAAAGAACGGCAGGAATTTGGTCCTTGCAGGATAGCTCCATCACGGCTCTCAAGCCTGTGCTCCCTGCTGAGGTGTATAGGTAGGAAGGATCTGCCCAGATCCCCATCACCTGAGCTTCCTCCTTCTGCTTTTCATCACAGTTGAAGCCAATTTTGTTTACACACAAAATTGTGTTTACACACAAATATTTTCCAGGGTGTGTCAAGCCAAACACATTACCTAGTGACATTGTACAGGTCTCTGCAAATGTTTTAAGCTTGAATAATATTTGCTCAATTCAAGTTCACACCATATTCACCAAGAAAAGTCAGGTGAGATTTTCCACCACGGTGACATCTTCCTTTTCTTTCCTTACACAATCAGAAATGCAACTTGTTCAGTCCAATTAATGTAGTCTTCTGAGAAAAATAAAATCTGTATATGAAACCTAATAGCACAGGTAGATCTGCAGGGAATAACAATATGAAGGAGAACATTGTCAAGCATATAATGATATTTTTTGTATGTTTGCCACAGCTAATGCTTTTAATTGCATTTTCCAGTTTAATTCTAGTAGCCAAAGGCTCAATGCACAAGGCCAATAAAAGGTAGGATAAATGCCCAAGTGCTTCTTTTCAACATAAATCAGGCAGACAGCAAATATGAGTTGAGCAAGGAGATCACTATGTTTCAGTTTAATTCACTCGAGATTTTGTCAAAATTAATTTTATACTGCAGGATGGAAAAACAGACATGAGAAATGCATTGAAAATGTCAGGAAGGACTGAAGCCACAGTAACCCCCTTCCACATTACTGTTTCACACAAGTGTGAGAAAGATTTGTAAGCAGACCGACTGGGGAGGAAGAGGATCAGACAGAGCACCTTGCTGGGTGCACCTCTCCATTCCCTGCGTGTCTGAGGTGCTTTACTGAAAGATTCTTCTGTGATTGCAGGTGCAGTTATAAAAGGCTTTTGAAAAAAAAAGTCATTCCTACAAACCTGAGGGCAGCAACTGATTTAATCATCCACGCCCAGTTATTTTTTTTTCAAGACAACAGCCTTGCAAATACATGAAGGTGAACTATCACACTACTTCCATGGGTGCTGCACAGCTGGTTTTATGTACCCAAGGAGCTGTAAGGAAATGATTTTGACTGTAAGTCCTTGAGGGCTAAGATTATCTTTATGGGCTTGGTGGAATACACAAACACATTACCAGAGCTTTGTTTTTAAGTCTATCAGAGCTGCAAGGTGAAATAAGTAAAAAGACAAGTACTTTTCCTCGAGTTTTAAGTCAAGGTGGGTTTTCTCCTGTTTGATCTACAAGTCCAGCCAGAGTAAATAACTTCTGAACTGCAGATATTCACTAAGGATAATAATTCACTCATCTAAGTCCTATGTGCTTATTGTTTGAAGACAGAATAAATAGGGGTTTTTTTGCTTATCAACACTGCAGAGCTCACATGGTTTCTTTGGAAAGCTCTGATTCTCTAGTGCTTTGCATGACAGCAGCTGAAACACAGCTGGGCAAATTCCCTGCTGGTGTTACCTGAAATATTTCTGTGAACTTTGAAAGAGTTTCACCCCTTTACGCCAGTAGACAGTTGACTCTACTGCACGTGCATTACGTTCAGAGTTCCAAAAATTTTGCAACTCTTCGCTGGGTTTTTTTTTAGCATTTTTTAGTAACTATAAAGAAAAGCATGTCTGTATTTGGCTTCTCTACAGATTATTTGGCCACTCTACAGATTATTTGGCCATCTAACCTAACAAAACACTGCAGTGATGCTGTTGATCACATCCAGTTCTGGAAAGCCACGCTGTGCTGAGTACAGCATTTCCAGGCTGTAAGCCATAAAACAAGCCTGTTCCTGCTGCAGTTCATGAGGCTTTTGCTGTGAACTGGAACGAGGGCAGGCCCACATCCAACGCATGGTCCCAAAGACACACACACGTATTTCAAACCGAAAAATCATCAGCTGTAAAAACAAAACATTTGGGGAAACTCCAATCAGGGAGCAAACTGCCAAAAAAAATCACTCTTTGTTTACGCACAGTTGTTTTTATTTCCTGATCTGCTCTGTGGGCTGGCCCAGGGCAAGGACAGGTGAGTGAGTGCAAATTCATGGGAGACAGTGGGAGCAAGAAGCTGAGTGACAGGACAGTCTCTTTTCAGCATCAACAAGCCATTACTTTGTCTTGGCTGCAACCTTATCTTTGTAAGGTTGAACCCTGACATTGCAGTGCTTGTTCCAATAGATCCCTCATTGTATGCTCCTGAAGGCCATGACATTTCTCCCTGGCTTGAGGATAATCCCATTAGCTGAGTGAGTCTCCAGCACAAACCGTGCCTCTGTGATTTCTGCAGGGATCACTCCTGTGCCTGAGCCTCAGTGCATTTACCTGCTGATGTCTCAGTGCAAAGGCCTGTAGTATCTTTACTCGTATATTTACTCTACAATTTTCAGTTCAGATCAGTGTTACTGCAAGCACTTATTTACAGTCAAAAAGGTGATGTTAGAAAGGATTGAAAAGCCAGATGTTCCGTGTTTATCCAGTATCAGTGATTTCATAACACTTAGTTTGCAAGTCATGACTAGATTATTTCAGCTGCCAACAGAGCAGCCCAAGCATCAAGCTCTTTTCCCTCTGCTCGGCGCACTCACAGCTCTGAACTGAGTGGCAGGAATGTTAAATTACCATGACTAGGAAGAAATGCTTCAGAAAGACACATATTTTGCCTTTTGAAAACTGGGTTTCACAAACAGGTAGCACGTGCTTTAAGACCGCTCCTTGGGGCGCCAGGGTTCAGCCTGTGGAAGCATTCAGCTTCGTGCTGAGTGGAGCCTGAAGATGACCACTGGCTGACCTTTTTGCTGATGCTGCCTCTGTCAGGATAAAGCACACATCCTTCTGCAAATACACAGATCTGGCAGCATTGATACTGCTAGATTAATTAATAGTGTCTTCAGCTGAACACAACATAAGGCTTTTATATTTACTTGAGCCAATGCTTGCTGAACCTTAAAATTTCTGTTCAGAGGTTACATATCATGTCCCTCATCACCCAACACTTATACCCTGCTTTCTCTTACCTTTACAAAACTTTTGTACTCTGCAGTTCTTGCAAAATCTATTGTAGTCACCTCTTTGTTTTTCTCAGTTTTATGTAGGTAGAAAGCTTAATATTCAAATTGGCTTCCAAAGTTTCTTACCTGATTTCTGAATTTTGATGGAGTCTCAGCTGTTACAGCAAAATCTACAGGTCAGTGTAAATACACACTAAACATACATCAAGCCTCTGCTCCAGGCTGTCAGAAACAGCAAAGTAACCTGGCAGGGATTTTGGGGAGCTACATGCTTACCAAATAATGCACCACATTTGCTTGAAAAATTAACATTCTCCAGGTTAAGAAACTGTAATAGCAGGTGTCTTCCATACAAAACAGACAATGGGCTCAGCTGCAGCAGCACTCCATCTGGGGATGAATGTCATCCAGAGTATTTAAAGCACACAATAAATCAAAATTTTGTTAAATGCACCACACCAGGATTACTGTACACTTGGAGGAATTACATCTGTAATATATACATATATTTTAATATCTGTGTGCAGGTTCAGATAATAGTGTGCATTCATTCATAGAATAGACCCCTATATTTATGCAGACATGTAGACTTTAAGTCTGGAGCAGCACCATGTTCAAGGATTATCTGATTAGTAGAGTTTTTAAGTAATCTGTTTCTCATGATATTCCTTTCCTCTGCAAAGAAAGCAGAGGTTTGTTGAGGCATCAATAATTCAGTCATAAAAGTCAATTCCCACAAAGTGCTTTTCAGGCATAATTCTTCATAATCTGCCTGTGGGGGCAATGGGTGCTGGGATTTCTTCCACCTGGTGGTCCCCTTGAAGACAGGGACACACTGTGGTAGAAAAGCTGAACAAGCTGGCTAAAGATTTCAGAGAAGAAATCTGCCCAAGAGCCCAGTGTAGCTCTCAGGAGCTCTGGGCTGGCAGGTCTCTCCATGGACCACACATATCCATCAGTCTGATGCAGTTCACTCTCTGCAGCAACACATCCTCACAGAAATAGGTGAATAATCATAAATGTCTACTTCTTAAAGAAAACTAAAGTAAGTGTCCAGCCCTGAAACCTGTAATAAGAAGTTCAGAGCACAGAAAATCCCACAGGCAAGGGAAGGGAACACCAGATGCTTTCTCTTCAGACCTCTGGGGACCTGCCAGCCTGTCGCTCCAAGGGAGGTGCGGCCATTCAGCCTTCAGCCAGATTTGGCCAAGAAACCATGAGGTCAGAGGGCATTTTTTCCTCTCTCCATGCACTCCATCATGAGCAGTGACAAGAGCTGTGGGCCTCTGGAGGCTGTGACACCTGGGCTGGCTCTAAGGAGGGGAATGAAGAGAACCAATAACTCACAGACCCATCTAGTGGGATGCAGGTGAACACCAGCAGTTTAAAGGTCACACTGAGGACACACTACCCACTTGTTGTAAGTTTGCAAGTCATGCCTACAACGTAGAGCATCACTGAACTGCTTTGCTCACGTAAAAGTCTGGAGTTAAGACTGTTGCATGGCCAGGAGCATCAGACACATCCTGAGTCAGACCCATAGCAAACCAGGATAACGAGCAAGGAATGCAACTTACCCTTCAGGCCCTTGTTTTGATTTGAAAGTGCAAAAGAAGCAGAAGTTATTGCTTTTTCCTACGAATCTTGCCTCTGGAACATTTTTTAAATTCTGGGGATTTCCAGTATTGCATCTGAAGAGCCATTCTCTGGAGCCCCTGGCAATTGGCTGGCTGGCTGTGTTGCCTCTTTCTGATTGAAGCAGAGACTTTCCAAAGAAAAGAGGTTGTTAAACCTATTCTGATGTGCAACAGGTTCTTTTCTGAGTAAGGCAATGATGCCCTCTGTGAATCACTGCCTCCAGCCTTCAAAATGATCCAGTGTTGAAGAAAACAGATTCATTTTTAGCACAAAGAAACTTAAAATCCAAAGCAACTTGCTGAGTGGTTGCACCAAATTCTCCCAGCTCTTTCTCCTTGTGGCAGACTCGGCATTAAAATTCCCAAAGGCAACAGAATCGACCTGATTCCTGTCACTCTGGTGTTACTCTTGCTCTTTCTGCAATGCTGTTTTTGATACTGGGGATCAGAGACCAGCTTGAGGGACATCTTTAGCAGAGATGTACCACTGTTAATCTACACTGGGACTTTAATCTGGGCTGGCATCTGCACTGGTCCAGTTTGGATTGGAGGGTGTTCCTCCACAGCACTCAGCAGAGGCAGGAAAGATGGCACTAGTTTGGTGGAGAGAAGGGGATTCCTCTCTGTGCTTAACCAGATAAAGCATCACAACCCAGCTCAGGAGCTTCAATCTGTAACACTGGGACTTGAGTCAGCTCTTTCAAAACAAAACAGTGCCTCGTCAGCAGGCAGGAAGCAGTGCTTGAAAAGGGAGTTTGAACAAACACTGTGCTCGCATCTTTCCCTCTTACCAAAACTTCACTGCCTGCCAGCTTCCATCTCCTGCTGCCCTAGTCCTCCTCCAGACTCAGACCCCAGTCCTAAATTCTTTGTGGGAAACTTCAAAGGGGTCTAGTGAATTGTCCTACTAATTATTTGTAAGCATATTATCTGCAATCTCTGCTGTCCCCATCCACCTATTGTGTTCCCTGGGGAACAAATGCCTATGCAGCTGTAGGAGGCAAGCACAAGAAAACAAACAGATAACTGGTTATCAGGACCTATCTGATTTGTCATACTTGTACACAGCAGTTTTAAGGAATGTGTGTGTAATTCTTTCTCAAAAAAAAAAAGATTCATTCTGAGTGTGGGCATAGGTGGCAAATCTGAGACTGCTGCAGGTATGGCAGCCTGGGCAGAGCTGCTGTGCATCTTCAGTTACAGCCTCAAGTGATCCTGAAAAAATTTCTGAGCCAACAAAGAGGAGATAACTATAAAAAAAATAGGCTATGTATGGAATAATTATAAAATATTTCTAACTTCCACCCTATTAATGTCTTGCAAAGATGAGGAAATTGCTTTTTAATAATACATTCCACAGACCAGCTGCAAAAAACCCGGATTCTCTAAACAAGCATCTCTTGCTTATAAACAGTGGAGCAGTTTTAAGTGACACAAACTAAACAGCACCTCTTCCTTTTGTCAGAGAGGCAGTGGTGGTAAATGATGTCACACTGAGTAAAAGAAAATAAAGTTATGTACAGAGCTCTGGGTGCCCAACATCTCCTCTTGGTCAACATTGATAAATCTTCAGTCTGGATTTGTGACAGCACCTCATTGTCTTCTGCTATCCTGTAATTTAAATAAAATCTGCGTATCTGTCAGCAATCAGCAGAACAGTAGCACTGGCAAACTGTGGTGAGTTCTACAGCAGTCTCACTGCTCACATTAAGATTGCAATTTCACACTCCATTCTCCTGTTTCAGTTGATAACAATGAATTCAAAGGTCCCATGTTTTCTGGTTTAAGAGCCAAGCTGCACTCTCAGAAGGTCTCTGTTTAAAATGCACATCCACCTCATGACATTCACAGCTAAGCCAGAGGATGCACCTTCCAAGCTCCACTGCACCTCTCCAAAAGATGTTACATGGAAAAATGGACCTGTGTTTCCCTAAGCAGGGCAGATGTCCTTTACACAGCTGGGCACTGGCAGGAGTAACATCAGCACAATTCACATCTGGTTGGAAGAGTTGGTGGAAGGAGGTGTGTGCATGACTGACCCATTGCCCAGCTGTCTGTTCACTAAAGGACATCTCAGGCCACAGCCTTGGATGGAGGCTTCTCGCCCTCCCCTGTAATCTCCTCACCCCTTAAATAGATCAGCAAAACTCTCTGTGTCACCACACCACAAACCAGTCTGGGGAACCGAATTTTCCTTTCAAACCCAGTGAAAAGAAGCTGGGAGCTATAAATTGATATTGCCAACGGGATGGTCAAACCACCAGCTCAGAGAAGGTGTTGGTGATGTCTCCCAAGCTGTGTCTGACCAACCCCTCGCCTCCCAGAGGTACCATGGCATGGACATACTGTCCATGGAAAGCACCTCAAAATGCAAGGGGTTGCAGAAACAGAAAGTGGGTTCAACTGAGGCTTTTCCTGCAGTTTCTTTCATAGAACCTTGAAGCTGAACATGAAACTGCTGGTAACAAAGAAAATGAAAGCAAAACCCACGAAAATCTCATTGGAGGAAATAAGTATTGTGTTTCTCATAAATAGTGGTACTTTTCCAAAATGAGCGTTACACAACAGGTAAGATCTTTCCCACTAATCTCTTTGACAGGAGAGTTTCGACAGCCTGAAAGTATTCTATGCAAATACAAAGCAGGGGTGATTAGAAAGTCAGTCACTGAGATTTCTTTTTTTTTCTCTAACCTATCAGCTTATAAGAAACCAGAGCCTGGAGATGAGCCAGATCCAACCTCTGCGCTGACAAAACCACACTGGAGTGGCAAAGTGTAAGCAAAGGGTGATGGAGTGTGGAAAAGGCTGGTGCTGGATGGGCAGCTGAGCTCTTCTCATGGCCAGGGAAGGGTCCTCCTCACCCTGGCACTGGCTCCCATCTCTCCTTGCACTGCCCCGGGCTCTTCACCGAGCCAGTCCTTGCTAGCCCAGATGAGAACTGTCTGGCATTTTGCTGCATTAATGAGCTGGAGTGGCTCTGATGAGCACCAGAGCTGATCCAGGGTAAGCAGCAAGATCATGGAGCCAGGAACAAGAAGGGAAGAAGTCAGAAGCACAGCCTTTTTCCTTTGAGAAGGGGTTAACACATCTAACACCTCACTGTGTGTCTCACATTCATCATTCACCATTTCTGTTTTGTAGGGATAGATGAGTATCATATCCTACCCAATTATCACATCCTGCTCCTACCACTGACACCAACAGCAGCTGGTTGATGGGGAGCAGTTATTTTTGTCATGCCATATCATCATCTCCTGGTGATTTTCTTTCACTGAATTGCATCTGCAACATTAAATTCCATTTTTCTTAAATTAAACCCTTGAGTCCATGTGGCCGCTCTGCTTCAGTGCCGCTGTCTGACACAGCACTCTGTGCTGGGAATGGCTCTCTGCAGCCAGGTGAGCTCTTATGGAAAGGTATTTCTTCCCTAGGTGATTAAGGACCTGTTTGTTTCAAATATATTACTGGACTGGAGCCTTACAGAAAACAAGGAAATCAAGTTCACCTGCCTCCAAAAGTCATAGAAAAGGACATATTATTTTTAGCCAAGGCAAGCCCTTGGTAATTGTTTTAATTGTCAGTCATGGAGGTAGTTTTATAATCTAACTGTGCTGAAGAACTATTTTAGTGGCTGATTGCAGTTATCAACTATTTTTCAAGCACCTTTTGTTGATAATTCTTCCTAGTTATAAAGAAATTACTTTTGGGTTTTTTTTTATTGTAAACATTCTGTTGCAAGTTTCCAATTTTTTTCTTATCCCAAACCCCACAAATCCTTAACCAGCTTAACCAGTATATGCCCACAAACCAAAATTATGCAGAAGACTAAAGAAGTGCAAAATTTTACCCAGTCAGGTAATATTGGCATGCAACATAGACTTCAAGCTGTGCTTCTCCATATCTATCTATGTATGTCCATGTATCTTTAATAAGGACACAAACATCCTCCTCCCCGGCCTTCTCCGTGGCAATCTCATCCACTAATTCTGCCAGAACAAGTTTCCAACACTCATCAGTAACATTTTTGAAATGGTTTTGCTATTGCAAAATATTTCGCAGGCAATTCTGGATTCCGTTAATGTCTGGTGTTAGGTTTGAACCTCATAGGACATATCTTTGCTCTATTTCCAGTCTTTCCTCCTTCACTGTAAAATCTGAAAAATTAATATTTTCCTTTCTGTATTACATCTACAAATCTTTATAAGGGAGGTGGGCCTTAAAAAAGGTCAACTATATCAAGATGATGTCATCATATAGATGCTTTCTTTGGCACAAAAACTGTTTTAAGTGTTTCCTCCCATTCTTTGCAGCCCTTGTGCAGTTTGTCATGCTTTTAGCTCTGCCCCTGCCATGGTTTGGTGTCACTGCTGCGAAACAGCTCCCAGAACACCCTGAATCAACACAAACCTTTTAAAAAGTGGTGGTGGGGGTAACGTCCTTCTGTGATCTACCTTTGCTTGGTGGTCCCTACCCACTGCAGGGCCCTTGTGCACACCCTACCTGCTACCTCTCACAGCCTCTCCCTCGCCTGGCCATCTGTCCTTTTCCCAAATCAGAAATGCTGCCTGCACTAAGGAGAGGGCAGGATTTTGAGGGGCTTGTATTTCCAGCTGTAGAAAGACCCAACAACCCTAAAAATCCACTTGGAAGCACGGTCTGAAATGGGAGCGGTTCCTGAGTCCTGCACACTCTGGTCTGAGGAGGCACCTGGAACAATGAAGGATGAGGCTTTGATGGGCTCAAAGCACCTCTGTGCAATCTCACTCCTTTTAAGTGCTGACATCTTACATTTTGTTCCAGATGGCCTTTATTTGCATTCCCTGAATCACCCTTCTAGTTAAAAAATTACATGACAACTCTGTGCAGCCAGAACAGCAGTTAATCTGCTGATATTGTTGTGGTGTTCAGACCAATAAGAGTAATGACCAAACAAAGCTGAAAGCACAGGTTGGGAATGTTTTGCTTGCTAAGGCATGAAAAAGTCTACAGGGTTTGTTTGGTGGAGTACTCCTGTATTAACTCACATCTCAGGGCTAGCTAAAAATTAACGGGAAAATACAAGTTCTGTGGGTTGCCCTGAACAAGCAATTGGGTTGTGCGTACCAATCAGTAGCTCTAAACCACTGTGTTGTTTTTTTTAAAAAATTGCTATGTTTTCCACTTTAAGATTTTTTGCATTATCTATTTATTGTCAGAAATCTTTTCCAGCTTCCTTCCCAAGTAAATAAGGAAATCCTGCTTTGAAGAGGCCAGGGAAGTGTTTGTTATGAGTTTTATTCCCAGACATTCAAGTACTTGTTTTGCAAATCGATGTCAGCTTGAGTTTAACTTGAAAATTTGAGTGAGGAAAAGCAAAAACCTTAGCCCCAAGGGTAAATATTCTGCTGCTTGATGAAGCACACTGCAGTTTGCTTTTAGTTAAATATTGTTACAGTTATAAATATTTTTTTCAGTTAAATATTACACAACTTTGGAGTAGGAATGGTGAAACTAAAACACATATTGACCCAAGAGACTGCTTCACTTTCTATTCTTCCTTGGGCCCTTTCTGTTTATGGACTTTCAGTGCTGTACAGGCCCAAGAAAACATCTTGCACCTGGCAAAATTTGCCCTCTATAATCAATACCAGATCAATTCAGACTCTGTTCTTGTGGCAATCCGCCCACAGAGCTGTTTTAATACTCTCTTTGGCATCAGGTATGGAGAATTTCTGCTCCCTGCTCTATAATGACCCATTTTTCAGGACAGAGGGCAAATGCCTTTGTAGTTAGTTGTCACTGAAAACACAAACTGGCCACCAAAGACCCAGATACACAAAATTCCAATATAATGTTTGCATGACATTCATGCAATACCTTCTATAACATAAAGCACACGTATTTTTTTATCACCCCCATGATATGACTGGCATATTCACCAAGGCCAAGGTTTCCTTTCAGCTTTGCTTCAACTAACTGACAACCCAGCAATCTGCATAAGGTGATTAAAGTTCTTCCAGTCTTGCATGGACTTTACTGTCACGTGTTTCTTGCTTACTTACTAACCTCTGGACAGTGTAGCTAACCCTGACTAACCTGGCTACTCCCTGAGCTCTCTGAGCTACCCCTGAATTCAGACCTGTTAATCTGAAAAGAGCCATGTTCAAGATGGTGCAGGTACCACCACACCGAAGGATTTAAAAGTGTTTCCTCAGTGACAGTCGTTACACCCCACTCGCAGAAAGCCCTCTCATGTCCCTCACTCAGGGCTAAATATGTTTGTGGCCATATTCTCTTCTTGTTATTCCCTGTTTTTTATACTAATCACACAGCAGGAAAGACTGAGCAGATGAGTCTTTCTAGTTACTGGCATTAAGTCTTTCAATAAGCATAAAAGAAACAGCAGAAAAACCTTTGTCTCTTAAAATAATTAGCGTGTAAACTGAAATATGCAGCACAATCATACAGGAGCCAGATCCACATGCCACGGATCAGAGCAGTCCGCGAGGTTTCCCAGTGTCTGTCTCAAGGCCAGTGCGAACAGAGACCCATATGTGCAGTGTCCCCTTCACCTGCTACCAAAATCACTCCTCAAAACAAGGCAGACAACAAGTAAGCCCCACAGCAATGGGTATCACCTCACATGACATGATGCTCTCGCTGCAGACGAGTAGATGCAGATACAAACAAACCTCTTTCCCAGTTGCATTAGTGTGTCCTCATGATGGCTGTGCTGATAGAAATACAAAACCAAGTCCTCACATTCTCAATGCAGATTAAAAATATTGTAGAAGAAACCAAACGCTGACAGAGGGAAAACAGATTCTTCTGGGCACAACCGAGGATTTAAATCACCCCATGTTTTTTCAATGACAAGAGGGGAAACAGCCCATTCAATTAATCCATTATATCCTTTTTTGCCAGTTACAGGAGGAGGAAAAGGGTTTCATGTAAGTAAAAATCATACCCAGCTGTCTTCTCTCCATTTCTTCTGCACCCACAGCATTTTGCTGCCAGGTGGGAGAACACATCCGAGCAGATTCCTGGATGCAACGCTGGCAGCACAGAGGAGTGGGAATGGCAGGTTCCCTCAGTGAGGAAGCAAAATCCCATTCAATTCTCTACCTTATTACTGATTTTAATCTGTCCCAGGAGGAATCTGTAGCCCAGATGAAGATAGACAGGTATGTAATGGAAGTTTTACCATGAAGAAGCCTCAAAAACCCCCACAATTTCTTTGCATACACATCTGGAGCCCTAAAGAGAAGTATTTGTCTTGCATTTTCAGTGGAGGTTAAAAGCACTCAGCTATGGTAAAAAATCAAATTTCATGCTTCAAGGCTTAAGCTGATTGCCTAGCAAGGCTTTGCTGTGTGCCAGGGACAATTCCTCCTCTTTCTGAAACGTTGTGGAGGTATCTAGATGTGTTACAGTGGATACATGTGTTATTCTAATGATAAAGTAATTTAAACTACTCCAAAATGAAGTCTTTAAGAACTTTTTTTTAACCAAAACCTTTCACTCTAAGAGAAACAGAAATGTTGAAGTGTGAGAGTTTCCCATGAAATGGAAATTCTGAGTTGCAGCACTGAAAATAATGATCGAAACAATGACATAGAAGCCATTTACATTGAGGAAAAAAACCACCATGGAATCTTAGACCAAGCCACCTTAGTGAAACTAATTGTGCTCATTCAGTGGGTAACATCTGGGTGCTTTGCTGGGAATGTGCCTGGTGACAATCCGAGGTTTGAAAGCTAAAAATACTAGTGCTAGGACAAGGGGAATGGCTTCAAACTGAAAGAGGGCAGGTTTAGATTAGAGGGTAGGAAGAAATTCTTCCCTGTGAGGGTGGTGAGGCACTGGCACAGGTTGCCCAGAGAAGCTGTGTGTGGATGCCCCATCCCTGGAAGGCAGGTTGGGTGGGGCTCTGAGCAACCTGGTCTGGTGGAAGGTGTCCCTGCCCATGGCAGGGGGGTTGGAATGAGGTGGCCTTGAAGGTCCCTTCCAATTCAAGCATTCTATGATACTAATTCTCTTAAGTAATAAGCACTCATGAAGGACAGGGCACTTTTGGAAGTGCCCCTATATAATTGACAAAAGTAATAAAAAAGCTTAAAATATATACACTACATTAACAGGCAAAATGTTAAGTAATTTCTTAAGTAAAAATAAGAGATCCTAAGTTAGATCTGGAATGCTATTGCTACAGCATCATTGGACATGAGTGTGGCATGCACAGGCACATATATTCCCTGCTCTATTTATCAAATCCACTGCTTGGGGCATTAGGTCTGAATAAATTAACTCATCGGTGTGTTTTGGGCCAGGCAGAACATTGCTGTTGTTTATGTAACACCATAGGCCAAAAGGGTATTGCACTGACAAATAGATCCTCATCCCGATCCCATGACAGTATAAATCACAACAAACTCGTGGATACGAGATGGTTTGCAACGGACAGCAAAACATAACGTAGGAATCTGGCCCATGGACCACGAAGGAATCAACAATCCTTAGCAGCCAAGATGTGATCTGTCCAGCACATGTGCAGGGATGAGGACCACAGTGCAGAGTTAACTCTGTGCTGGCTGGAGGCTTGTTGTGCCTCGGGAGGCTTGGCAGGATGAGGCTGTTCATGACCCATATCCTGAGGCTGAGAATGGCAGTGTCCCACACATTTACTGGGAGGCTGCACAGGTGGGCAGGGACTTCCCTTTCCCTTCAGGAAGGGGAGAGGACACAGCAACCTCTTACTGTGCTCTCCCAGTAAATTAATCAGCTGGAGTAGCAAAGCCCAAACCAACAGCATTCAGGTGTCTTCCACTCCATTCAGGTGGGAGTCTGGTACCTAAGACAGGTGTTAGATTGTGATGGAAGATTTAAGTGGTCACAGCATCTTTGGTGACAAAAAGATCGGTCAGAGCCATGCTCCCAGAGGGTGGAAAACTACACCTGGAAAGCACAGCCACAGGGCTGCTCTCCTCTCTGGCATGGCTACATTCCCTCTGCACAGCTACACCTCTGCAATTATGTGCCGTGATACCTGTGATGAAAAACATGACCTTTGCTACTCAGCAAAGAGAACTGCTGCGTACCAGAAAGTCAGCCTTGCTTTCTCTGACATGGAAAACAAGCCCAGCCCTGCAGTGCCAGGGCTGGCAGGGAGTGATGGCAGTGGTAACAACAGCCACGTGAGTCAGCAGGAGAAGGACATACAAAAACACGTGTCAACCCCTGTCCTCCTCTGAAATCATCTTCAACCCCCACATCACTGCAGTAGGTAAGGAATTAGAACTAAGAACCTTAACAAGACACTCTTCCCTTCATTCTCACACATTTTCAGAGCCATTGCAGATTTCTAACTAGTCACACTGCTGGGGGACAAGTGTGGCAGGTCCCCTGCCAGGTGTTTCCTCGTCATGCCAAGTGACACATCCTAAGTCCACAGGACAGATTAAGGTTTATCTCTAATTAGATGGTTCACTGAGTAAGCTATAACAGGATGAAGGAGCCAGTAAGAATCAGAGGTTTTGATGGGAAGCTGCCTTGGTCTAGCACTACACAAACATCCAGGACTTGGTTCTGTTTAAACATGCACTAACACCATTCCTTCCCACTGGTGTCATAATCCTGCATGATTTTACTGCAGTAAAATTTCACCAAAGCACTAATTTTAAACTCTTGAAACTTTAAAAAATATTATCTTCAGTATAAGTTTACACTTACCGGAGACAAAAATTGAATGTGGAAAAATGAGCATTGAAAGCAGCAAAGATTTTCAAGTGCATTTGATGGGGAAAATGTTTGGAGATTCAGAGTCTGTGTCAGTGTGGAAACCCATAAACATTTTATCATTGTACAGTGAAATTTTCAGATCTTAAAACTTTAGAAAGATAGTGAAGTGATACTTTTTGAAGAGATGAATTTGAGTGTGTTTTTCCCATTGTTCTTTTCAAATCACACTTCATTAACTTTGCCTTACAACACTGGTACTAACTAACCAAGTATTAAATCAGAGACATGAGGAACATCCATGGAGGATTTAAAATGATGGGCTGGGGGGACACAGACCATGCCTGGTAGGGAGGTCCAAGCTGAGTACACGGCTCTTGAAAAAAATCAATCATGAATTGATACATTTACCCACAAAATAGTTCTGTTGCAAATTGTAGGGTAGGGACAAATCCACGAAGAGGTTGGAAAAACACAGAAAAAAGACCAACCCCTAACTGTGAGCAACAAGAGTGCTCTAGAGTGCCCTGGCTCCCTTTCACTTTTGTTTCTCTTCTCCTTCAAATGAGGTAGGGCTTCCCTAAACATCTAGAAGGAATATCTGCACAAACTCCCTCCAGCAGCAGCAGTCTTCCAGCCAAGTTAGTTTGCCGCCTTTTAATTAACTCTTTGCATGGCTCCCTCAGATGAAATTTAGAAATTTATGAACCACGATAAAAAAAGTAAGAGGCAGGGTGTTGGTTTTTTGGTTGTTTGGTTGTTTGGTTGTTTTTTTGTGTTTCTTTTTTGTTTGTTTGTGGGTTTTTGTTTGTTTGGGGTATGGTTTTTTTTGTTTTTTTTTTTTTTTTTTTTTTTTTTTGTAGAATTCTGTTTGTGAATGGGCTAAAAATCTGTAAGAGACTCCTGTTCTGGAGCTGATGCAGAGACCTACTTTGCATTAAGCAAGAGTGAACAGAGTCCCACAAGCCCTGCTCAGAAAGAGGCCGTGATGCTGTGAAGCAGAAGGAGCCCAAAATGTCACACTGACTTTTCTGAGAAGTCATAGGAGGGGATCATGAGCTCACTTTTGAGAAGATGTTAATCTTCTCCATCTGACATATGCATTGGAATCACACAGATCTGAACTGTTTTGGCACACAGACTGATTGCCTCCCAGAGCTAGACAAATAAACTGCCTGCTGTCACACTGAGCAGGGATTCAGGGATTATTTTGCTACACTATGACAGAAGAAAAAACTATTAATTTTCCTGTAAATGGCTGAATAGAATGCAGTTACGCCTTCTAAAGATGATCTCAATAGTCAGGAGAGATGAAGAGATCTTGATTTTCATTTTTCCCTGTAATTATGCTGACAACTCCCACCTGCATCCTGGCACTCCAGTTATAGACGTTGAGCAGGAGTCAAGATTTCATCCTGTCCTGCAGGAACATTGTGAAAGTGAACTATCTCTGCACTTGGATTTGAAATCCCAGTTTTCCAGGGCTGCACAGTCAGCAGACCATACTGATCCTACCTGTGCTGATTTAAAAGCATCAGTTTATGGAGTGGCTTATAATCCAGTCTGTGTGAGGTGAAGGTGTCAAAACCTCACTAAAATCTGTGGACACACTCTAAAGCATGGGCATGCCTTTGGAAAACTGCTATCTGGGTACAACAGGTTGGAAAAAAACTTGCAAGAAGAAGCCTTGGAGGTTTGAAAAAACAAGCAAACAAACCCCAAAGTGCCTTCAGATAAAGAAAGCTCAAAATGTAGCTGGCATCCATGTCCTGTGACATCAGGCATGTCATGACTGGGGAACAGAAGCGATGGGCTGAAGCTCATGGAACAGGTACAGGTTATTGGCTCACAGGTACAGGTCATCAGCTCCCAGGCACCTTTCTGTGAGGTACCAGCTCTACAGGAGAAGCTGCAGAGGATAGGACACGGATAAGGACAGCACACAGAGGACAAGGACCTGTTGGAGCGAATCTAGGAGATGCTCAAAGGGCTGGAGCACCTCTTCTATGGAGAAAGGCTGAGAGAAGTGGGGTTGTTCAGCTGGAGAAGAGAAGGCTCTGGGGGAGACCTGAATGTAGCCCTTTAGAACTTGAAGGGTTTTATAACAAATGTGGGGACAGACTTTTTAGCATGGCCTGTTGCCATAGTGAAAGGGGCAATGATTTTAAACTGAAGGAGGGTCGATTAAGGTTGGATATAAGAAAGAAGTTATTTAAAACTAGGAGAAGTTTTTTATAATTGGAGTGGTGAGGCCCTGGCACAGCTTGCCCAGAGAAGCTGTGGCTGCCCCATTCCTGGAAGTGTCCGAGGCCAGGTTGGACAGGGCTTGGAGCAACCGGGATAGTGAAGGGTGTCCCTGCCCATGGCACGGAGGGTTGGAACGAGACGATCTTTAAGGTCCCTTCCAACCCAAACCAATCTGTGACTCTATGATTCTATAACTCAGCTTGGAGCAGGGAGACTCTGGGCCTCTCTGTGCTCTTTACCAAGAGCCTCAACGTCTTAAAAACTTCGGTTTCCATCATTCCCTGGTGGTGAGCGCTCACAAATGCTCTGCAGCGTGACGGCTGAGTAATGACCCCACCACATCTTAGCAACGACCCCGCACTTCAGGGCGATGGTGGAACGCCCGCACCCGCCCGTGCCGGCGGGGCGGAGAGAAGGCGGGGATGGGAGGGAGGGTCCCGCCCGCCCCGCTCCGCCCCGTCCATCCCCCGGCGGGGCGGGATGAGAGTCGGGCACTGCCGGGGACTGCACTCTATCCCGGGACAGCGGCGTGAGCCCCGAGCCCCCAGCCCGGCCCGGCCCCGCTCCCCCATCCCGAGCGAGCCCCGCGATGCTGGCGCCGGGCGGGCCCAGCCCCGCGCTGACCTGCGGGGCCGTGATGGTGACCGCCGTGCTCCTGCAGTCCGTCTGCGTGGCCGTCACCTTCCTCTACTTCACCAGCGAGCTCAAACAGGTCGGTGCGGGGGAACTGCGGCGGGGGGGACCCCGCGCTCCCCCTTCTGTCCCCGCAGGACGGACCGACCGCCGGGGGGCCGCGGGCTCGTATGGGCGGTGGGCGATGCGAGCGGCATCCGCGGCCGGGGGCTGAGTCCCCCGTGGGCTGAGCCCCCCTGGGCCGGGGCTGAGTCCCCCAAGGGTTGAGCCTCCCCCTGGGGCTGGGTTTACCCCCCACCCCGCTCCCCGCAGATAAAGAGCTCCGCTCCCCTCGCCCGCTCCTTTGTCTGGACCCGCCGTGGGCGTGCGCGGGGAAGGGAGTTCAAAGCAACAACGGCTGCAAAGTTTTCTTGCCTTAAAAAAAAACCAAAAAAAATCCAAACAAAACCACCAACCAAACAACAAAGTTATGCATTTTTTTTTCAGCGAAGAGGCAAATGTGTTTTTCATTAGCGCGTAAATTCTCCTTCTCACCGCTTTGCGCTGCCCGCCGGCGCTGCAGGAGCGCCGGGAGCGCTGGGAGGGCTGGACGGTCGGACAGGCACAGGGGGAAAGGGCTGAGGAAAGCTGAGGTGCCTTTTAGACGTATCCTGTAGGACGATACATAGTTCTAAGGCAGTGACTAACGCTAAAGGAACTGCACCAGACAGCAAACAACACTGAATTCCCCAGAATAACTTGTAAAATAGCAATTGTATAGTCTAGATGCTTTGGTCTCCTTGCAGCCACCCTTCTGGCCTGCTAGCTGCTGCTTAACTCTTTCCGCTCTGTGCTGCTTAGCTCTTTCTTCTCCTGGCTGCTTAACTCTTCTTGCAAGAGATCATGTGCACTCTAAGAAAGTTACATTTAGTTGATAGTCCCAGGATAGTTAATAGTCCCCTTTGTATGTGTAGCCCTGCTTTCCATGGACCCACTAGTACTTGGGATTTCCATGCGTATCTTACCCAAAATTTACTGCCCTGCTGTAAGTTGTATCAGTATGTTGCTCTTCCTGGCACAAAGGTAAAACTAACTGCAGGTAAGTGTTCTGCACATACACAACTTCAGAAAGCATTGCAGAAATGTAAGTTACTGTGCACTCAATAATGCATAATTAATTACATGATTATTAGTAATGTATGGTGTATATGCATTTGTTCCACATCAGATTTAATAGGCAGAGTCTTCTGAGATGTCAGAGTTCTCTGTGAGGCAAAGGATGTGCAGTATTGTACAGTATGAGCCAGTGCTCATACTTTGGAAATGTATAAAACAGATCTCCCTGTTATGACTGTCCCATATTTGGTCAAATGGGGGAGTCACAGAAATGTGTTGACTTTATGAAATCAGGCTACATAATGCTGCTAATGAAGAAAAATATATAAAGGTATCCTCATACCTTCATGCATACACTTCAGAGTCCTTTACTCACAAGCTTGCCAATCTAAGTAATTAGTAACCACACTTATCTTTCCCTTCCTTTTATTCAAACATGTACACCTGAGACACAACCACCTCTTGTGGTACTTGCCTAAAATACAACTCACCGTTTCTGAACAATAACAAGCCTGCATTTGGTGTGAAGGGCTGAATCTGTCGACACTAAATTTCTGCTGGGCTAAAAGCTAAGGTTGCTGCGTCTGGAGGGGGGTACCTTAAGCACACATTCCTGCATGTGCCATTTGGTGCACAATAAACAAGGAAAGAGCTTATCTGGAAGCACAGACTGCTACCCCACATCCACATGATGCATGTGGAATAAATCTCAAAAGATAAGCTGAGATTGTGGTCTGCCCATTTTTCTTCCCTTTGTTGTTCACAATACCTGCATTGCTGCATCTTCTCCAAATTACTGGTGGCTGCACAGACTGCAGATATTTCTAGCTTTGCAAAAAGCATGCTGAATAACTAGGAGGGTTTTTCCTCTACAGCTGTAGTGACCTGAGTTAGGACTAGGAGTATACCCATTTGTTGAACAGTTTTGCTTTAGGAGGAAGTGCTGAGACAATAAAGTTCACTATGCTTCAGGATATAGGGCTGCAAGGACAATATCCTCAGGCTTCCTTCTATTTCGAAAACAGTCTACTAACCACTCCTAGCATAGGAGACTTTACAAGATTCCTGCAGGACTTGTATTGTCAAAGGCTTCAGTACTATAGAAAACCTCATTTGAGTGAGTCTTAACAACAGCAATAATAACGTGCTGCTGCAAGGTTGCATTCCATGAGGATTTCAGACTGCATGCAAAATACTGTTCCAGTGCCAGGATAGTAAAGTTGTTTTGGGGAAAAGTGAGCAGGTAAGGAGGAGGCAGAAGCACAGGATTGTTTGCTTCCAGATGGGAGGGCAAATCTGAGAGCTGGGCTGTAACAGATCCGCCAAGAGAATAAACAGTAACTTCACAACTGCTTACGTTTTGCTTTTTTTTAAAACTCAAACACTTTGTTACTGAAGCTTGTATAGTTAAATCTGTCAGAGACCTTAGTTTTAAGTGCAGTTTTACTCAGTGAGCACATAATATTAATGGTTTTGAGTTCTTGAAACGTGATTTAAGAATGTCATAATACTCCTTGGCAAAGACACAGAAACCTTCACAAACACTCATAGTCGTGGCCCCTTTTCCTTCTGTTGCCTACAAAATACAAGTACTGGCTGAAGCTCAGCGGAGTCTGCTGCTGCAAACTGAAAGTGGGACTTTAAGGAGGTGAATTCTGCTTCTCTTCCTCATCCTGGAGCAGGAAAATCTCTCCCTAAGTGCCTTGTTTTCTAACAGACAGGAAAAGCATGGAGTATGGAGGAGGAGGTGACTCAGATCTGTTTGTTTCTTTCAATACCCCTGTCTCAAGGACAACTGAAACTTGTAGAATAAGTGTGCCTGTTTAGCAAACCAAACCAAGCTTCTTTAACACAACAGAAGTGAAATTTAAATGCTACGACCAGACCAGAATTCCATCTGAATGCTCTGCATGTTTGTTGCTGTTTCTCCCGAAGTCCCTGAAGTGCTTTGCTGGCTCAACAAGCCTGACCAGTCTGTAGCTGATGCAGCAGGAGCCCAGTTCCAGGGAAACAGGGACCGGGTGCTGGAGCCAGCACAGGTTCTGTGCTCCCACGTTAACCAACAGCGCCAGCTGGAGTCCTGTGTGTCACATCCACAGGGAGCTTGGGAAGAGCTTTCCACTAGGATATCATCTCTCCCAGTCAGATTCCCTTGGAGCCAACCAGAGTTTTGCCAATCTGTTAAAAACCCATTTCTCTTTATCAGTAAGTAAGTGTGTTTTCTCTGCGACTAGGCAATATAGACATGGGTCCATGTCACAAGTGCCCAGCATTATAATTATATTTGGACTCAAATGTTATTTCAGTTTTCTGGACTTTGTTCTGCACTATTAGGACAAGTGCAGTTATGGAGGGGCCCCAGACTGGATATGGGAAGGATTCGGTGTGGATATATAACAGCAAAGGTCTGGATTATAAATGGCATTGGCTGAAAAGACAGCATAGAAAATACCTTTAAGGTCTAGTATTTGATTTCATCCTCATTAATTTGTGGGGGAAAAGTCCCTTGTGCAAAAAAAATGTTTTTGATACAGAACTAGAGCAACTAAAGAGTTCACAACATTAGATTTGGGTATTGAATTTTCACAAAACCTATTTAGTTGAGTACTGGATATAAGATTTATGCCCATGGAGATAATGTAAGTATATTCTTGCATATTAGATATGCCATCCTAGTTAAATACATCAGATCAGGATGAATTACCCGTGTTGTTTATATGGTCCTACTTGCACCATGCTAGGAAATGCTTTAAAGAAAGGGAAGCATGTTCCTTACCATAGTGAATATAGTGACATACCACAGCTGAACATCTGCAAACACATCATGGGTGAAAAATCCTGGCTTTCCCTTCTGCTGCAGCTCCAGGACACGTACTCCAACAGCGGCATCGCTTGTCTCACCGGGGAGGAAATCGGAAATTCCATCCAAAACTTGGATGAAATTGAAAGCGAAGACAGAGAAGCTGATCCCTGCTGGCAAGTAAAGTGGCACCTGGGAAAGTTAATTAAAAAGGTATTCAGGAACACTGTGCTTGATGATATTACAGCTGAAAGAATCCTAATAGCAGAATAAAGGAGCCTCTCAGATTGTTTTATTGCAAAGCAACAGTCAGACCACAGCTTCAGCTGCAAAGCACTTGCACTGAAGACCAAAAAAACCCCTAACAGTGGTTTCACTACATTCATTAAATAATAAAGCAAAGACAATCAGCTTTTACTAAGTAGATTTCAGTGATAGAGGGGCTTGTCTGAAATATGTTAGGGTAGAAGTGTTTGACTCGAGCTTGCTTTCAACCTGACTGTGCAGATCATGGTGCTAGCAGAGCTGTCACTGCCCTTTTGGAAATAAAGGGAGATTGGGATGAGAAAATGAGATTAAATGTAACACAGGAGGAGGTACAAAGGTGCCTGAGGAATGGTCTAGTCATGAGCTGTGTAATGTAGTGGGAAAGAGCAAGAGAGCACAACAGTGTCAGGCACAGCACCTTCCCAGCGCACATTCAGAGAGAAGAAAATCATTCTGGCTGTAAAAATCAGAGAGGCTAAAATCTTCTGGAATGGTTTTCAAAATCCCATCTTCAGCACATAAACAATTCACTTCTGGCTGAAACTTACCTGGCAAATCTTGCAGCCCAAAACAGATCCTGTATTTGTGTTCGGAGATCTTGGCTCCTTTGGTGGAAGTTCTGCCAGTGAAGTCCCTGAACTTCTTAATAGAGAAAACATTGTTTTATTTGGTGGACATTTACACATCTAATACACTGACTAGCTCCCTGATTGCTTAAAAAAAGGTAGCCTGGGTGCCAGAGATAATAAATTACAACAATTATAATTATGATAATAGTAATAATAATAGGATAGTTAGTAAGTGGCAATACGGGGCCCGTGTTAAGTCACCCAGGTAAATCATCTCAAACCATCACCACACCTGCTGCAGCTCCACTGCCATTTGTAACCAAACTGGTTTGCTTCAGCAGTCAGCAAACAGTTGTAAAGGAGGGGAATGCACAAAGTAAGATGTGCTGCCTCACAGCTTAGGTAGATGGGTAGAGCTATAAAAATAAATTTAATTTCTCAGAGCTAAGACCCTACAAAAGTGCACACTGCCAAGTGTTCTGCAAATGGAAGCTGGTGCTCACAGTATTTCTTATTTGAGAGAAGCATGAGGGTCAGATTTTCCAATAATGTTGTGCCTAAGCTCTCCTGAAAATATTTTCCCGTATATTTCATTACATAAAACATAGAAATGGAGAAATACTTTATTACAAGAAATTAATAGGCTTTGCTTAATTTGCTTGTTGATCAAATCAAGAATACACTTTATTAATGAGTTTATAAGAGGAGTGTCTTTATCCTGCACCTGTCACCTTCAGCTGATAAACTAATTTCTTTTTTCTGTGTGTGTGTTGGCAGATGATGTTGAAAAGCTACGAGGAAAACATATCTGCAATCAACGGTATAATAATTTTATTATCTGTGACTAAAAGAAGCTGCTAGTGGTACCTGATGTGTAGCAACTCAAATTATTTTTAAGTGCAGAAAACTGACTAAAATCTTGTACTGGCATCAAGCCACCAAAAATATGGTTAGTTATTACTAGAATTAGTAATTTAGAAGCCAATTTTCAGGAGTCAAAAATATGGTCAAGTGGTTGGAGCAAGATAACCAAGGTGGATACAAAGGACTCAGCCTCTAGGCCTCAGTCCCATGGAGTTGTGGGGACATTTAAATGGTCTTCCCAGTGTCCCAGCTCCTGGAACAAACAGCACAGAGCTGCTGGATGCAGAGATCAGTTAAGGAATAGCTCTGCTGAAGCTCATACAGCTCTAAAGATGCTGGGCAAAAGCATTTCAATCTACAAGTGGAAGTTCAGAGTGAAAGGTAGGAATAATTAACCATAAAATGCAGTACTATGGGTTATTTTCTCTCTTGATGATTTGAAGGTGGGAGAAGGACAAAAAGAAGAACAAAGAGGCACATAAAGACATTTCAAGGAGAGCAAGAGCAAAAGAAGAATTTGAGCCTTATTGGCCAACATATAGCATTCAGTCTATGATTTAGTTAGTTAAAAACATGACGTACCTAATTCCTTAAAATCAAGTCAGATGGGACAGATGTGCTTCTAATGTTCTTGCTTTTGATGTGGGTTTTTTTTTCCTTGTCTTCCCTTAGCTGAAAGAACTCTGGCACTGCCACACACCGACAGGCAGCAGCCACGTGGTCCCATCCACAGGGTCGCGGCGCATCTGACGGGCAGCAACAACAGGAGGAGTTCCCTGTCCACACGCTGTAAGGGAAAACCTTCAAAACACCTCAAAGAACACAGAAATTACTCTCCCATTACTAGCTTCATGCTCACATATAGTTTTTAATACTTGTATTGAGTTAAGAGTAGGAAAGAAATCATAAAAAAGTCATCTTGTCCTGGACGTTGTTTTTCTCTGCTAATTCTCAAGAAACAGGGAGAAAGCCCGTTTCCTCTGGGTGCCTCCCTATTTTTTCTTTTGGAGCCTTCATTAGGGGAAAAAAATTAAATGTCCTTCTTCCTAATATTAAGTTTTCCTCTTTCTTTCCACTTCCTTCTGTTAGTTGGAGTCCCAGCTGCTATGGTGACAGATCTATTAGAAATGTGACAGGAGAGCTTTGACATTCAGGCCATGTTAATGAAGGGCTTGATAGGGTTTCTGCAGCTTCAGAGGGTATCAGACACTAATGGCTATTTTAACTTTGTTACTAAGTAATAACATCATTTTTTCTCTTATTTGGCGGCACAAAAATTAAAAAAGTAAAGAAAAGGCAGTTCATATTAATTCTTACATAAATCTCAGAGCTTACTTATGGACTGTCAGTTTGTTGTGAGAATGGATGTAATGAATCACTACGAAGAGTGGGTTTCCTTACTTTGTTATTAGCTAGTTTTTAAGTTAACATTTCTCTTTTTTTTTTTTTTTTTTCCCCCCAAGTAGATCTCTTGCCCAGAAGGGGGATCGGACATAAAATAAACTGGGAATCATCAAGGAAGACTCACTCTTTCCTTTACAACGTGGAGCTGAGAAATGGCGAGTTAGTGATACCCCAGACGGGCTTTTATTACATCTACTCACAAATTTACTTTCGCTTCCGTGAAAATGAGAACGAGGATTCAGATGTGTTGGGACAAATCAGGAACCCCAAACAGCTTGTCCAGTACATTTACAGACAGACTAATTACCCTGAGCCCATTTTGCTCATGAAAAGTGCAAGAACAAGCTGCTGGTCTAAGAAGGCGGAATATGGACTTTATTCCACCTACCAAGGTGGTGTGTTTCAGCTGAAAAGAGAGGACAGGATTTTTGTCTCTGTCAGTAACAGCGACTTAGTTGACATGGACAAAGAAGCAAGTTTTTTTGGAGCCTTTATGATCGGCTAAAAGACAAAAATCATGCCTCCAAAGGATCCGATTTTCCTATTCAGGACCCCTGCCCCACCAGTCTGGGGATGTGAGAGGGTTTCACACCCCACAGATGATACCTTTGGCCACAACCCCAGGCAGGTAAGAGATCACCACCAGCAGAGATGCTCCACAGCAGCTCACCTGCAGCAGGTGGGATGGCGGATGTTCCAGGTCCGGTTACTCAAGGCTGAGACTGGATATCAGATTCTACTTGTGGTCTCCACTGTGGGACCCTGTCTTGAATATCTCAGCTCCTGTATGGAGCCTTCATAAATACTGCTTCCCAAGTGCCCGTGGAAAAAAAAAAAAAGCTTTTGTTTGAACACGAGTTTTACAGAAGTTTAAAGACCATCAGAAAATCAGGCTGCACATCTTCATCTCATCTTTCAAAACACTTGAGCACCTAATTCATTTTAAGCACATGAACAGCCTGACTAAAGGTATCCACATGCTTAAAATTAAGTATTTGCTTAAGTGTTTTTTTAGGATCGTGTCTTGAGTAAACACATTAGTCTTGTCTTATTTAGGATATTGTACGTAAAAACAGCTGCTGAAATGGCATAGAAGAGCTTTTGAAATCAATCTGTTTCTTGATCAATGTATTGTAACAGTGACTATTTACTTAATTACTGTGCTGCAGACATTTCACCAGGCTTCCAATAAGTTCAGTAATGTACTGGCTGTTGCACTTGTTGACAGCAAGTACTTGATCCAGAAAAAAAAGTGGTTTTTTGTAAATAGTGAATTTTATGAGAAATTTGCCACAAATTAAGCATGACGTGGTTCTTCCATGTTTATTTGTACTGGCCTTATTTAGTAGGATGTAATTCAGAATAACACACCCCAATGACTAACATTTTTAGGAAAACAGGCACAACTATCCATACTTAAATGCTGCTTTTTAAAGTAATGCTGTTATGATTTGGTTCTGGTGGTTTTTTTTGGGGGGGTGTTGAAATTTTTTCATAGTTTTGTTAAATAATTTTTTTAAATGACCACTATATTCTTTTAACTCTTCGAGAAGAACCGTTCTATATTACAGAGATTTGAAAGTTCAAGTTCTATGGGCTGGATTCACAGTGTGAAATTACTAATGTAATCAGCACATCTGCAGCATTGTCAGAGCATCTGGAGCAACAGCAATTTGCACCATGAGTACATATTTTGCCCAGATTCACAGAAAAAAGGGGGGAAGAGAAGGTAAAAAAAAAAAAAAAAAAAAAAAAAGGAGGAAAAGGAAGACAGTTCTGCAAATGCCACTTTACATCAACAGAGTGATGCCAGTGTAAAGTCTGGTTGTCTGTTTTGAATGCACCAAGGTTGCCGTGGGAACCCTCACATTCACCTGCACGTTCTGGTAATCAAATCCCCGAGCAGCCCCTGCACATGGGCCCCACGAGTAAAGATGCTCGTTCATCCTACTACTCAGTCAACAAGAGGAAATTAATAGACACGAGCCCCTGCGTTTATTTTGCCATTCAGAAAAGAAGCTGTGTTGGTTGACTTAAATACCTCTGTTGGAGTAGCAAAAGAGGGAATTTCAGGGATATCCTCCTTTAGACAGGTTAGGGCAACGAAGCACACCACTGTAAGCCTGAAATAAAGAGTTGTAACTTTTGCCTGCTGGTTTAACAGTGTCACACACACTGTTTTCAGTGGTAAGCAAATATGTGAAATTCTTCACCATTTACTGATACGCTTTGGTTTGCCTCCTTTTGAAATCATCTGTTGCGACAGAGAACAGAAAATATTTTTGCGGTTTTCTTTCTGATTTCAGTATTTAATTCAGGAATTTTCTGCCTGCCAGAAAAGGCTGGGAGAACAGAGCCATTCCCTGCATACCTGTATGTCTGCTGTCTTGGAGAAATGACTTTTGTAGGTTCTCCTTGCAAATGGACAGAGCCTTCCAATCTCAGCACCGGACTGGCCCATGTTGTCAGGTTTGAGGTGGTTTTTTTTGAAATTTACTATATTAATAATTTTAAATTTTTTTTTAAAGACATGCTTTTTTTTAGGAACTTATTTGAATAGAAATTTATTTGAACTGTGAAAAAGTATTTCAGATTTACTGGTGGCAGCTTACAGTCAGAAACCCTACCCATGGCAAAGAGCCGATCTGTGTAATGTGGAGTCGTGGCTGCTAGATGGGACTGGAAGGATTCCATGGGGGACTCCACAAACCTGCAGCTGATGCTAAGACATACTATTACAAACAGATTTTCTTGCTCCATGTACTGTCCTTAACTCAATTTTAACACCATGTCTGCTGTCACTGGGGAGATGCTCCCTGGCTTTACCTTCCTTTGTTACCTAAATGTACATCTTTGTGGTCTCTGCGTGCAGAGCATAGCACAACAGGAAATACAGATAGTCATTGGAATAATCCAAAAGCATGCTTGACAGATATTGTCTTGGTGGGTCGTTATCAAGGAATATAAGACAGGACACGTGTGAAGAAGATTGGAAAAACATAGTAAGTTCTTTTTGTATCGTATCCTGAATCATGCCTTTCATCTCATTTTATGTTGGAATAGCAAATGTAGCAAATTTTTTATTTGTGGCTGTGGGTTGCATTAACGTATGAATATTGTAAATTTTTCTATATGCTTTTTATATAAAATGTTTTTACTAAATAGTTATTTAGTCTTGCGGTGATTATTGGTGTTTGTTATCCTATGGCTTCCACAACAACCCTGTCGTAAATAATTTCCCTGACATTGATTGCTATCAGATACAATCCATTAAATGCCACAAATGGTTGCAATGCAAAGGACAAAACTGCAAACCATTGAGCAATACCATGTTGTGTAATCCCATCTAACTGGCTTCCAGACCTCAGTTAGTGAACAGCATCTGGAAGCAGTATAAAAATGACCTTGTGAGCAGACAATACAAAATCTGAGCACTTCCTTTTAGGTTCTTCTCATGTTTCTGGGCTTTAGCAATTATTTAAGCACTGGGAATTTTTCTTTAGTAGGGAAATACCTGATCTTTACCCATACCAAACTACAGTAGAAGATATTTGTTCAGCCTGGAGATGAGAAGGCTCAGGAAGACCTAAAAGCATCTTCCGGGGCCTGTGGTGGGCTACAAGAGAGCTGAAGGGGGACTTTGGACAACGGCTTGTAGTGACAGGACAATGGGAAATGGCTTCACTCTGACAGAGGGCATGGTTAGATTGGGAAGCAGTTCTTCCCTGTGAGGGTGGGGAGGGCCTGGCACAGGTTGCCCAGAGAAGCTGTGGCTGCCCCATCCCTGCAAGTGTCCAAGGCCAGGTTGGACGGGGCTTGGAGCAACCTGGGCTAGTGGAAGGTGTCCCTGCCCATGGCAGGGGAGTTGGACCCACTGCACCAATGGACCCTGTTCTCTCTCCAGTTGGTGAATGAGTCCAATGAAGAGGGACAGGAATGCCCAGGGTGTGGCCTGGTGACACAGTGAGCTGAAGCACGGCAAAAAGCTGAGACTAAAACAGCTGCCTCTGAGTTAGTGACCTCAGAGCACAGCTTTGCTGATAATAAACCAGCACTGTTTTGAAGTCTGCTTGCAGATATCTACTGCCATATAAACAACTGTAAAGTAATTTGAGCCCACTCTGGGTTTTACATTATTAAGCTGGATTACCGCTGTTTCATCACTGCTCCTCACGGATGATGGTTGCTAAACCATAACCTTTGAAAGCATACACCAGGTGCTACCTTCTGTTCTAAAACACATTTATAATAGCAGGCAAAACACCCTTTGTCCCGGATATAATAAAAATACTGCATTTGCTTTTCTCTGGAGTTGTTGAAGGTGCATCAATTTAAAATGAAGCTGTACCTTGGAGTCTGTTTTCCGGTTTCTTCTTTTCTCCACAATAAACACATAATCATTCTATATTCAAAGCTTTCAGACATTTCCATGACAACAAAAAATGATATAAACAAGAATTAGAACATTATTGGAAGAGGAGATAATGGACAGAATGGAACATACAAGAGAGACCTCAAAACTCCATAAATAGAAACCCCCTTCTACTTCATCTCCAGTATTCAATACAGCTTTGAAGCTATTGAAGACAAACACCTATATTTTAAGAGTTCCATGAAAGGTAAATGTCCAGTATAATGTGGGGTTTATAATTATTTTTTAAATATCTGTCTTGTTCATATGTTCAGCTAGTGGATAAAACTGAATATAAAGTACTTAAATTCTGCCTCTTTCTGTCCATTTGTCTCATTCCAATAAGACCAGTAACTTCACTCTTACCTTGCTGGCAACATAAAACTAATGTTCTTGCAGCTGAGGGCTAACAGACAACTTTTGGGAGCCTAAAGCCATCTTCTCTCACAGCTCTTACCTCTTCTATCACACCGTCTGTACCACTGTCCTTTAGCATATGCAAAGCAGAGGCAGTAATCCATTATCGTGTAAAGTCTGTGGGATAGTTCTGGCCTGCAATTGCCAAAGAAATCAAAAAGAATTAGAAAACTAAACTGCTTTTCTTCTCTCTCAGATGACATTTTTTCTGGTCCTGTCCCTGTGCAGGAAAAGCAGCCAGAGAAGCCCTTGACCCTTAAAAGAAGGAAATCGATGTTGGTGGATTCAAACACAACTGCCAGGTCTGATCCAAGTGGCTCATCACTCAGCACACCAGGAATTAAGTGTTAAATCATTGCATTACAAGCTCAAGTTGTCTGGAGTACACAAACCTGGTGCTACCTCACTTTTGAACTTGATTTTGCCACACACCCCACAGTTACAGTATCATTTTAGTAAGGAATAAATGATTTTCCTAAAAAAAAAACAAGAAAAAAACCAAAAAAAAAAAAAAAAGGAAGTGATCATTTTTGACAAGATACATCTCAACAAAACCTGGAAGCATTTCATGAGAATGGAGGATGCTCTCTATATAGAAAAGTCACATTTATAACTTCAGGCCATTTTCTCTGGTAAATATCAACATCCTACAGCTGAAACCACTGGTTGGGGAAAAGAAATTGTTAAAAAAAAAAAAAAAAGAAAAAAATTATTTATGTAATTACAAAGTATTTGGCATCCTAACTACAGAGGCAGTCATTATCTCCATAATATATTGCAATGTCATGTAAATTAGATTGGGGACACAATTCTAATATGAACTGTGTGTTGGTGGCATAAAGCCCATGATTTTTTGTCATATAACACAACTCTATAGGCAACCAGATAGACAAAGTGAGAAGTACATTAGGCTCTTCCTCCTTTTCAACTGAAATTAATCTGTAGCCATCCCTCATAAAATTCAGCAACTGTTGAATAACTTCCTACAAAACTGTCTCACAGTTCAAGAGCAGGAATGATGAATACTGATCCCAGTGAGAATGCAAAAATATATCATCCAAATTAGGCTGTGGACAAGGCACTAAGGCTAATGCTTGCACGATTACAGAAAGCAAATTACAAAGAACATGCACAGGCAGAGTAACTTGGTGTTGTGTCACAGCACGCTTGAGATCTGCCTACCCTTAAATAAAGCTCTGCAGCTAGGAATGCTAGAGACATGTACACATGTGTGAGTGCTCCTGGAAAAACAGCATAAACCCCTTCCTTGGCTGAACTGGATGAGGCTTGGAGCAACCTGGTCTAGTGGAAGGTGTCCCTGCCCGTGGCAGGGGGTTGGAATGAGATGAGCTTTAAGGTCCCTTCCAACCCAAACCATTCTGTGATTCTGTGGTCAATCTAGATACCAGCATGGGTTCAGAGCACTGGTTGCCACCTCAGAGATGCAGCCTCTATGGGTAGACAGAAGTGAAAACTGATTGTGCCACAGTGCACACTCCCTGACAATTTGTTGGGACAGGTTGGAAAAGCAGTGAGATGCACCCTATACAGATGTACAAGGGGTTGCTTTACTGCCCCTGATCCCACCTTGTACTGCTTCCATTTTACCTCCTTTTGGGTACAACATTGCCCTTTGAGTCTGCAGCTGGGGAAACACACGGTTCTGATGCCTGTGTCTGCAAAGGGCAGAGAGTAGGACAGCAGCCGCACGCTGAATCGAAATTTAATTGCAGGCAAATCATATGGGAGCGGGTGATTACTGCATCTTCACTGAACTGGAGCCTCGCCGGGCTCCTGCCAAGACCCAAGGGCAGAGCAAAGATACGGAGTGAGGAGGCAGCGATCGCACCCGTCGCCGCGGTGCCGGTGGGATGTGCGGTGAGGAGATGCGCGGTGAGGGGATGTGCGCGGGGACAGAGCCCTGAGAGCGGCGGAGAAGGGACGGTCCCGCCGCTCCGAGAGCACCGACAGGCGGGACCCGCACCTGCCCGGGCGGGGCAAGCAGCGGGGGGCGGACCGGGAGCGCCGGACCCGGCGGGGTGGGTGAGTCCTCCCGCGCCGGGGGCTCGGGAAGAAAGTTTAAATGCCGGTGCCGGCGCGGGTGGAGCGGCCGCCCGGGGGTCGCGGGGCCGCCCCACGTCTCGTGTGACGCGCGGCGAGAGCCCGCCCGCCCCGGGCCGGGGGGAGCGACAGTGCCCGGGAGAGGCGGAGCGGGGCCGCCCGTCCCTCCCCGCCTCCGGCCCCGCACCTGCCCGGGCGCGCAGCGGCGCGGGGACCGCGCGGGGCCGGGCCGCGCCGCGCCGGGCGGGGATGCGCATCCCTTGGCGGCAGGATGCCGGAGGGGAGCGCGGGCGGCCGCGGCGCGGAGAACCGGACGGGCGCCGAGGCCCCGCAGCACCTGTTCCCCGTGCCCGTGCTCACCGGCATCACCGTCGCCTGCGTCCTGCTCTTCGTCATCGGGATCATCGGCAACCTCATGACCATGCTGGTGGTGTCGCGGTTCCGGGACATGAGGACCACCACCAACTTCTACCTGTCCAGCATGGCCTTCTCCGACCTGCTCATCTTCCTCTGCATGCCCCTGGACCTCTTCCGCCTCTGGCAGTACCGGCCCTGGAACTTCGGGGACCTCCTCTGCAAGCTGTTCCAGTTCATCAGCGAGAGCTGCACCTACTCCACCATCCTCAACATCACAGCGCTCAGCGTGGAGCGGTACGTTGCCATCTGCTTCCCCCTCCGAGCTAAAGTCATCATCACCAAGGGGAAGGTCAAGCTGGTCATCCTCTTCCTCTGGGCCGTCTCCTTCATCAGCGCCGGACCCATCTTCATCCTGGTGGGGGTTGAGCACGAGAACGGCACGAACCCCCTGAGCACCAACGAGTGCCGAGCCACCGAGTACGCCATCCGCTCGGGGCTCCTCACCATCATGGTCTGGACCTCCAGCATCTTCTTCTTCCTGCCCGTGTTCTGCCTGACAGTGCTGTACAGCCTCATCGGGAGGAAGCTCTGGAGGAGGAAGAGAAAGAACATCGGTCTAAACACCGTCATCAGGGATAAGAACAACAAGCAAACTGTGAAAATGTTAGGTACGAGTCTCCTTGCTCTGTTTTTCCAAAGGATGCGTGTGCTTGTGTGTGTGTGTGTGTGTGAGAGAGAAAGACTGAGAGCTCTCTGGTAGTTTACTATAGTTGCTTCCAAAGGAAAGCATTTATTAAAAATGTTTCATGCAAAGGGATAAACCTCCAGGAATCTGTAGAGTAACTCTCCTCCTCCCTTAGATTTATTCCTGACTGATTTGAGCTGGGGACTCCCAAACAGTTAAACAAACGTTAATAACAATCCCTGACAAGGACAAATACTACAGTTATAATTAGGTTGTGCCCTGGAGATTTTTGAGAATTTTTGCTCTTTGGTTGTGGATACCGATGTTATTTACAGAAGAACAGTTTATTTGATTTTTAAACAGAACTAAACCCTTCTGAAACCATGAAGTTGAGCTGCAGACTAAGTAGGCAGGGCACGATGTGCACTTTGTGCAGATTTGTATGAAAAGAGTATCAAGGTTTTAGCAAATTGGAATTATTTCCTACCATGGCTGTATAAGCTTATGAAAATTAATCTGAATTTTTACATTAGCCAAACACCAGGATGTGCTGAACCCAGAGCCTTGTGTCTCCTTTGAGGTCTGTGGTGCTGTAAAATCTCACTGACTGTAAGAAAACAGGATTAAGACAACAGACAGTGTTATGCCTAACTTTGTAAATTGACATTACTGAATGCTTTAAACAACAGTTCTGATTGGCACGTGGAAACACAAATTTTAACATCCTAAGTCAGCGCATGTGGTGGGAGTTTGATGAACAAAACCAAAAAAAGTTGTTCTGCAGTTCAGTGTCTGAAAACTGCAGAATCCTGCTGCTGCTGCTGCGTACTTTTAAAGCCAAAAGTCCTCCGCAGTGCAAGTCATCCCATGGATTTCAGGGGGGATGCGATGCTCTGCAGGAAGAAGGTTTCATGGGCAGCAGCTCTGCTGTGCTCATTTCAGTGGGGTTGAAGTGGTGGGCTAATGAGCCAGACAAGAGGTGGCAGTGAGTCCTAGGGACTTTAATTATCATTAGGGAGCCTAACTGATTTTTTGTTCACGTCCTAATTTATTACTATGCAACTGCAGGGAGAATAATAAAACCCACAGCATTCTTTGTGCCCTTTCAGCTACGTTTTATGATCAATAGAATTACCTCAGTCTGCTAAATGTGACCTTGGAAGTAATTAATCATTTACACTCCTGAGATTCAGGATTATGAATCTCCACTTACCATAAGTAAATTACATATATTACTACCATGTTTACATTTCCATAAAGATCTTGAAATACTTACAACTGTTTATTCCTACCCTGAAGTATTGCCACAAGCATTGCAATATTTCAGTCACTTTTTTTTCCTTTTACAAGGTCTGAGAACAGCAAGCAGTGGCAAGACTATGACAGAGAGCCAATATTCCTTAAACGATAACAGTCTGACGCCTGATGGAAAGGTGGAAAGAAGTTAGTGAGGGCTCAGTAGCAGCAGATGCTCATTGCAGTCTAATCTCATTGGTGTTAATGTTCTGCTTAAAATTTAGAAGGCACTTTCTAAGCCTTTAGCAAGTCATGGAACATCAAGTAAATGGGATTAGCATCAACACTTCTCTTAAACTGTAGAGAAAGGTTATGCTTGTGGGTCTGCAATTAAACACCTAAATGTATAGCCCAGCTTGCAAAGGGGCTATCATATCCCATTCCTATTGAAATCCATGGGATTCTTTCTGCATGAATGAAGATCAAACTGTGAAAGCCTGACTAGGCATATGGCAAGCCTTCATGTGCTTAAAATTCTACTCATAATAGACTGTGCTTAAAACACTGTTCATAACGACCATCATGCTAACATTCATTGCATGGATTCATGAGAACACAAGGCCAGGTTGGACAGAGGCTTGGAGCAACCTGGTCCAGTGGAAGGTGTCCCTGCCCATGGCAAGGGGTTGGAATGAGATGATCTTTAAGGTCCCTTCCAGCCCAAACCATTCTGTGACTCTATGAACAGGTTAATTGTAAAAACTGCCCAAGAATGCCAAAAACCCTTGCCCGAGTTTTCTGGTTTTTCTCTCTTTAGTATATTAATAGATACACTCAAAGAAATATGAAAAATAATAAAGGTCAAAGGCACACAGGAAATGAACAGAAAAAGCTTCCCTTTCTCTTGGATCAAAATTCAAATGGGCCACTGTTCAGAGATACACACACATTCCTTATCACTCTACAGACATGATAGTTACATGTAAATGCAACCACAGTGGTAATGTAATATTACAGATACACTGTATAACTATAAATATGCAGTTATATACTATATATTTAGTTTTACTCTTCTCAGGACTAAGTCATGTTCTAAAAAATGGACAAACTGGAGGGGTGCACCACTCTCTTGTTCTTACCTTGGCACATGTGCTCTACAAGTCCACATTCTGGTGTTTTGTTTTATTTTGAGGCCTTTGCCATAAACAATTTTGCTTTGCCTTAAATAATTTTGCGTCCCAGTGATTACATTCTTCACTATAAGCCACAGTGTTGAGCCTATCACATATCATTTGCTTTTGTTGAACACTGTGGATGACAGATTGTTATGGTTTCTTTTTTGGTCACCATTTGGATTCTTTAATTCTCTGTTGATGCAAACATAAGTATTTACAGGTCAGAAGTTTGCTATATCAGATTAGTTGGGCGACGTTCAGGTAGCCTGTTTAGATATGATCAGTGTGTATTAAGTATCACTAATTTATAATCTCAGGGAATGTATTGAGAGACACACAACTAAAAGCTTAGGGGATGTATTTTCACACTTTAGGACTAATTTGCTAAGAGAATAGAACTTTAAAGGAGAATGTTAACCACCTGTTTGTTAATACTCACACTTAACACAATTTCTTCTGCTGTTTTTATTTTAGTTGTGGTGGTATTTGCTTTCATACTCTGCTGGTTGCCTTTTCACGTAGGACGATATTTATTTTCCAAATCCTTTGAAGCTGGATCCTGGGAGATAACAGTGATCAGCCAGTACTGCAACCTGGTGTCCTTTGTCCTCTTCTACCTTAGTGCAGCCATCAACCCCATCCTCTACAACATCATGTCCAAGAAGTACCGTGTAGCCGCCTGCCGCCTGTTCGGACTCAAACCCCTCCCGAGGAAAAGACTCTCCAGCACAAAGCAGGAAAGTTCTCGTGTGTGGACAGAGTCGAGTGTCATCACATGACACGTGGTCTCCAGAGCGGGTGCATCGCTCACTGCATTTCCCAGAAAGCCATAACCAGAAGGGAAAGAGGGCAAGAAACGGGAACCGGAACGTTAAAGCCGTACTTTTGTCATCGTCTGGATCCGCTGAAAGATGGAACGCAAAGATTCAAGGACACAACACACTAAACTCTGACTATAAAAGGAGACAAACGGTCACAGAATTTGGAAACACTCAAGTATTATTTGTCTGCTGCTTTTGCCCATATGAATTTTTAAAGCTGAGTTTAGCCCAGATCCAGGCTGTGCCCTCCTGACCAAATGTGGCCCACTTCACTCGAGAGCTTGTACGACTTCAGTAGCAGCCAATTTGAGCTGAATGTTTCCAGAGTTAGCTTTAGTTTTGCTAAGAATTTTGCTACCATATAACCAGATCCGAGAGAGAAAAAACAGAATTGCCTTTTTGGAGTAGTAAACATGAAATTTGATACACTTTTCATAATCTTGATTTTTAAATAAGCTCACATTTTTCTCAGAAGGAGGAAAATGATTTCTTAAAAAAAAAAAAAAAAAAAAGAAAAAAGAAAAAAGGAGAGGTAAAATGGGTAATTTTAAAACATGCTAAAAATAAATGACCTTCATGTCACATCCAAGTAGAAAGGAAACAAAAAAATGCCTTCACAGAAGTGGCTTACAACATGAATGTACTGAAATATTTTTTTTAAATATATGTCAGTGGGACAAGGACAGGGCTGACTTTGAGACTGCAGTGATGCTATAAAAATGTGGAATGCAATCTCCCACCAAAGTCTTTTTTTTAATATATACTAGCTAAATCATCTGTACATGTTTTGTTCCGTTTGACTGTGAATGACATGATGTGGTTGAACTTGGAAGCTTTTAGTTGTTTTGGTGTTTGTAACGAGTTTGTGGCTACCTGTCCCTAACTGTGCCCCTCCATACCCCAAAGTTTGGTGAGGACAGGTCTCCCTGTAAGCTTGTAAACTCCTCCCCCATTTCTGTTTGAAGTCTGTCAGCCTGTTCCCAGTCCCAAATCCCCCCACAAAGCCCAGTGTGCAGTTGTACTTGTTTACTGAAGTATTGAATTGAGAATATTTTACATTTTTTAACCAACGTGACCTGAGAAAATAATAGAAAAACCTGCATTAAAAGACACAGGCAGACACATTCTCATACTTGATTCATAAAAATCTGAAATTAGATTTAAGTATGCCATTTCAAGGCAAACCAGAAAACGTTCCATCCCCTGTGCTAATAAATATGCCTTATATTGTCTCGCCCACACGTGGATTTTGTAGTCCAGCTCATAGAGCTTCAGTGTGTGATAGCAGCTTTCTGTTCACTTGGCTCCAGTATTCATCACCAGCTCGTCCACAACCAATTCCCCATAGTGAGTTTTCTGTTAGCAGAAGCTTTCCTGCCTTCAAACCCTCGTTCACACCGGGCCACTTTCCACCTGTTACACCTTTAGCTGACGGCGCTGCTCAGGTAAAACTCACAAGAGAATTTGGCCTCCTCTGTATATACCACGTCTTTTCCTAGCACCTGGCGCTTTGCTGGGCTCAGGGGCTGGTTGCTGCTCCTTGGTGGCACCTGAGTCTGTGCCCTCCCCATCCCAGCGCTCGCAGGAGTGCAGGTTTGGGGTACACACACTGTACATCAAGGTACTGCAGAGCTACGGGATCATCTCCCACTTCCCCTCTAACCACATCCTCCTCACTGCCCATTTTGTTCTCTCGCTCGTTGACTGACAAGCAGATCTGATGGCAGATGTCACGCAACTCAGGGAAACAAGACACTGGGGAATCTCAAAAGGACTGTGAAGATGTGAGCTCACTAACGACCCGACTGTGTAAACGAACCCACCACACGTACCCGGCATCACATCAGCGTTTCGAGTCTCACCTGTGTCCATGGTATTAAATGTGAACAGAAAAAGAAATAAAGTGATGAGACCCTTTATAACCTTACTGGCTCAGTGTTGGTGGAGGATTTGGTGTGATTCCCACAGGCTGGAGGAGCTGGTCTCTGTTGGGTTGGCTCAGCACTGCCACGCGCTCTCCTCGCCCGTGGGAGCCCCGTGCAGAAACGTTTAATTTCTCCATATAAACTACAAACACACTAATAACTTCATTTAGCCTGAATATCTCATCAGGAGAGACTGTAAATTTTAGCTATATACTGAAACAATGTGAAATTCCCACACCTTTGTGTATAGAATGAAATTAAAACATTTAACCTGGGGTCACAGAAGACAGAAAGAAAGGGACTGTTTGCTTCTTGGGAGGGAGGATGGGACTTCTTCCTTCCTTCTCACCGAGGAAATAGACTTGCTTCTGCAAGTTATTGGACATTTTGGCCAAATCTAGCAAAATACATGCATTTTTATTAAAGAAGAGTAGCCACTTTCATATGATTCTTGCACAAGCAGGAAAATATTTCATATCTAGCAGGGAACACTTAAACATTTAACAAACCCTGTAGCTGTCACAGGCAAGACACCAGCCATTAGTTTTGCTTTCCTCAGCACTAAAACTTTTCTATATAGACATGCTAAAGCCAGTGGAGTCCCATGCACGTGCCGACTGCAGGTGGTGAATAGAGACCACTGCTTCAAACTGGTACCAGTGCATAATGAACTACTTTTATATGGAAAGCAAGGGGAAAAAAACCCCAAAACCTGGATAACCCTCACTTTTGCCCCATAAAATCCACTCTTGCCTGATGCCTCCAGAAAGATACACACGTCCCCACCGGCACTGACGGATGAATCTGGCATTGCTGGTCTTCAGGGTTATTCATAGAATCACAGAACAGTTTGGGTTAAAAGGAACCTTAAAGGCTTTTTAGTTCAAATCCCCTGCCACGGGCAGGTTGCCACCCACTAGATCAGGTTGCTCAGGGCCCCATCCAACCTGGCCTTGCCCGAGTTGCAAGAAATAACTTCACTGGAAAAATAAAAAGTGTGAGCAGGATTTCAAGAGCATTTTTTACTGAAGAACAGCGAAGTCATTCCAAGGTAGGTACCATCAATCTGTCTCAGGTAGTAACACGGGACAAGGTTCCTCCTGCCTTGTCTCCGGCAGGTTGTACAGGGGCAGAGGGGATGCTGCAGCCAGAGAGGGCAGTGGCAAACAACCTGTGCTGGCAAAGCAGTGCTGGCATTAGTCTCGTCTGTTCTCACCCACCACAGTTCTCAGCATGGACTGGCAAACACTTTCAAGCAGAGAAAAAGCTTTTCTCCTCTGCTTCCCAGAGTATTTCCACAGCAGCTCACGTTCCTGGCATCTTCTCCCCAAAGCCTTCCCTACATGAAAGAGCACAGGTGTGGCCCCCATCCTATTTAGGGTCTGGACATGGTTTCTGAGATCCATTTTTCATGCAGGGAAGACAAAAGCCCTTGCAGGCACTGGGCTGTTCATTAATGTGGCAGACAGGGTAGCTCTGCAGGAAGAGTTCTTTCAGAATCTTCAACCTTCCAATTCTGGAAACTCTTCTCTGTCAGAAGAAACGTTGCCAGTTTTGACTGAAAAAAACCAAAAAAACATATAAAGACTTTAAGAGTCAAAGTTTTGCTGTGTTCTTACTGACTTGTATGTCAGTAGCCCATAGAGGAAATAACTGGAGGTTCATTCATCAAACAGTTCCAGTGTTAAAAGCTTTTCCACCTCTACATTTTGTATCACAGCCTCACAAATAAACAAGAACAATTTGGCTGCATTTTATTTCTTGGCAGTGTGTTAAATTGGCGATGAAATAGGTCAAAAGGACTTCACCAGAAAGCTTCATTCATTTTAGAAAAGTACCTTTGATGGAGGCACACACAGACAGAAAATCATGTCCTATTGTATTCTTGCCAAAAATAAAACATACTGGGAAAATAGCACCTACATGTCAAATTGTGAGATGATAGATATTCAGCAGTTCTGTAAGTTTGTGTCAAGTGACATTTGCACAAGCCCTATTTAAAGCAGCAGTTGTTAGATACCTAAATACCCGGAGAACCCCCTCTCTGTTATGGATTCTGCTGGTTTTGGGGTGCTGCTGCTCTAAGCCCAGTCAGTGTTTCCAGATGGGCTTCTGTACAGTTTGTATCCTTTGCAAAAACCCTGTGGCCTTGAAGAAGGTAAACTGCATCTTGAGAAAAAAAAAAATCAGATTTGGAACAAAAGAAATCCATCTAACTCATCTCCCAGTGATGTCCATGTTCTTTCTCTCCCACACCCTGAACCACCCTCCTCCCACTGCAGCTGAAAGCCCAGTAAGTGATTTCATTCTCACAAATCCTAATAAACAACACCAGCCAAATTTTACTAATTTTTAAACATTATTTGGGAAATAAGAAACCTCTGGCTGACACTGCAGCCTGTGGAGACCTCAACCAGTGGGAGCTGAACACAGGAAACACAGGCTCTGCTTCCAGAGTCCTGCTTTGCATCCCTGCACTCCCTAACAAGCAGAGAGCATGTGCCAGTGGCCAAGACAACACCTACACCTGCAGTGGGATTTGTATCTGCTCATGAATCCTGACAACAGGCCCTGGGCATGTACACACACAGGAGCTTCCTCAAAAATCCTCCAGGTGATGCAGATGGATGTATATCCATAGATGCAGTTGCAGGAGTTGGTATGTCCTGGACACTTCACAGTTTTACACTATTTGCTGTCAGGCACGTGTAGCTGGAGTTACACACTGCCCAGCACAACTCCAGCAGTACCTGGAGAGCTGGAAGTTTGCAGGGCATTGATGTGAATTGTCTCTGCTCATTTAGGCAGGTCCATCATCCATCTAGGGCAGTGGTACACCCCTCTCCACCCATCCCAGCCACCTCCTCCCACCTGTGCTTTCCCACCTGATGTACCACAGCAGACTCCTTCCCAGCCCCACACACAGACCAGGAACTTCATAGGAGCAAAACAATTTCCTCACAGAGACATGCTTGCCAATGGCTTTTCACCGTGAAACAAGATTTCTGGTGCAAGACAGGTAAAACCTGCAGGGGTTTAGCTTTGTGCCCCATGTCTCCGGCCAAACTTTTGCCCAAAGCAGTTTGTTAAATGATGGGGTCCCACTGTGCCAGCTTTATTAGATCATAAAACCAGTTTCCAGAGCCTTGGCTGCTGCTGTTTATGAAAAAAACCAGAAAAGCAAATGTTAGATCAGGATTTGTCTCTCACCTCTGAATTGTGATTATATAAGTACAGCGGAAGAGGATGAAGAAAAGGACAAATTTAATGTCTTCTATTATTGCAGGTTTAGAGGTTTCTGCAGTCAAGCCTTAGTCCAGTTGTCATTCCATCAGCATTACCCAATATAACTGACACTCCTGGGCATTTAACAGGCTTTCTCAGTGCTGGTTTTGCTCAGCAAGAAGAGGGTGGTTCTGCAGCACAATTTTGGAGAGCAAACACCTCCAGAGCCGTGGTGCACACCAATGTGCAGTGTCACCTGGATCCCATCCCTGACACAGTACCAAGCTCTCACACTGCTGGCTGGGAGCAGGCTCGAGGAGCAAACACATGGTGAGCAGAGGACCATAAGCATTGTGTGGTATCCCAGAAAACCATGGGATGGGACATGAACAACCCCCAGCATCTTGAGTCTTCCCTGGGGATTTGGGCATTCATGGGCAAGTCTCTCTGTGTCCTTCACACATGGGGCTGACTCCAAACAGACATCAGTGGTGGACCAGTGCCTGGCTCCCGGTACTGCTCCTCACGAGGAGGGTACCAGCTCCTAAATCAGCACCTAAACCTCGTACTGCCCTGTGGCCAATCTCTGGCCTCTTGTTCTGTGCACAAATACACCCCACTACAGAGAGCTACAGGGTGCTCCTCTAGTTGTACTTCCTTGGAGATAAACCACTCTGTGTTTTGCCAAATGAAGGCATTTTATGGCTCCCCACACCTGCTGTGATTCTTTCACCGGGAGCAAAATGAAGCTTTGGTGACGTGCGTGAGCCCATAAGGCACAATTGCTCTCAGAAACAAAGCACCCCACTCTCACCTTCAGGGGCTGCTCTGAGGGTTCAGGAGATGCTCTCCCAGCAATTGCCCCCACTTGAATGCTGCTGCATCAAAAGAGAGGAGCCTCTTTGCTCCCTTTGCTTTTTCCTCATGCTCTGATTGATTTTCACATGATTGCGGTGCTGTCCATGGGAGAAAAGGCATGGCTATTTCCAAGCCTTTATCCACATTGTTCTTCCCTGCACAGCCTCCTTCCACTAATAACCTGGTGCTGCAAATCATCCCTCATTAGGGCAGGCAGGCAGGGACTCTTAACACCACGAGCCTGTTCTGCAATGAGGCTGCAGCACGACGAGCACTGGGGTGCAGGGATTTAAATAGCTTTAACACAGCAGCATGACAAAAAAGACAGCAAAAACTCACGCTACCAATTCTCACTAAAGTTAAGCCAATATTCATGATCACACTCGGGCAGGCACCTTGACCAGCAGATAACACCTGGGGTGACAATGCTTTTTCTAAAATTCGCTGTGCTGTGCTGGGCACACGAGTGTGGGGCCATGAAAGGTGCAACTGCCTGAGCCAGTTTTGATGGCTTTGAACCCACTGAACTACTTAGTTTGTGAAGAGAGAAGTGGGTACCCAGCCCAATGGTCTCCATGTGCCTTGGCAGCTCCAGGAGAGAAGCGCTGGTGTGGGGCTCATCCCTGAGATGAGCAGCTGCCCTGAGCACCTCTGGTCTAATGCTGGTAATAGAGAATCATGGAATGGTTTGGGTTGAAAGGTACTTTAAAGACCTTGGGCTGGGACACCTTCTGCTAGACCAGGTTTGTCCAAACCCTGTCCAACACACTCCTCGAGCTGCAGTGATGGCTGGGCAGGCACCAAGCTGCATCCTGGGGACACCAATGTGTAATGCAGGGCCTCTGAACAGAGGACACCACCACCAGCTCACAAGCATTTTATGGGAAGAAAGGGCACTTGAGCTACAAATTAATAAAGACAATATTTGCACTGGATTAGGGTGAATTTGTCAACTCTATTCACAAATTAATCCTCACAAGACTTCTGTATCCCTACTGTGTGCTCCATTTTATTTGTGGAGAGCAATAGCTTTCATATGACAGAAAGTGAGAGAGATGAGCTAATAAAATTACCAAGAAATGACATCCACTGAGCACACTGACCCAAGCAGTTATTTATTAACCATGTCAGGAGACTTAAAAATAGTTTTGATTGCAGGCAAGACCATCTATGTCACCAATTAGCACAATAAATGTAACTACTCAAACTAATAACAGCACATTCACCTAAATAACAGCAGATCCCAGGCTAATCCACTGTGTTTAAAAGCATCTTGTGAAACCTCTTTTTATTTCACCCAGCCAAGAATCTGGGCACTGTGAGAGCAACTGCCAAGAGCAGAAACAGATGTAATTGTTCAGAATTTATTAAATGCAGTACCAATGAAATAGCCCTTTCAGGGGATCTCAGCTGGCTTTTCTGCTCAGCCATAAAAACATTGAAACAGAATATCCACATCCCCCTCTCTACTTACTTGTCGTTCTCATTCTCAGAATAAGAGATGCAACATTTGCATCTTTACTCCAAGCCAGGTTAAGGACAGAGAATATCATTCTACACCACTACAATAAATCACAATACATCATGAATTCTGCACCAATTCGAGAAAAATTTTTAGAGCAAATATAATTCAGACTTCACATTTCCAGGCTATTTTCTTTGTAACTTGTCTTTAATACCTTTGGGTGCAGAAAGGTCTAACAGAACCATCCTGCTGAGGGGGGGAATCACCCCATCTTCCCAGTCCATAAATTCGTAGAATGGAATCACAGCTCAGTTTGGATTGGAAGGGACCATAATGATCATCTAGTTCCAAACCCCCTGCCACGGGCTAGGATTGCCCAAGTATTTAATTTTCAGGGGTATTTAAAATACCTCAGCCATGCTTCAAGACAGGAGGGATGGGCAGAAGAGCCTCGGTCCTCTGGCACAGAGGCTGGAGTTGCAACCCACCTACCTCCCTTCAGCAAGAGCTCTTTATTTATAGCAGGCTGGATTTGAGCATCTCCCAAAACTCAAGGACACAGGTGAGCCTGGCAGGGAACGCTCCAGGGGAGCTGAACAACACGGACTGATGCACCTCCAGATCCCGCTTGCTGGGGGGCTCCGTTCGTGCCGCACATGGCTTTGGCACACGAGTCTCTCACGGAGACCCCCCCGCTTTTGCACGGGGCTCAGCTCTCCTCCACCAAACCAAACGTGCCCTGAGCTCGCAACAGCGACTCAAGTCCAGAGCAAAACAAATTCCGCCCGCTCGTTTCCGAACAGGCTCTGCGCTTGCCGAGGGCAGAGAATCGCTGCTGCCATAGAAACGGCAGCCGCCGGCCCCGGGACCACGGGATGCTGCGGGCAGACCTGAGACTGCTCGAACAGTGCCAGGGTCAACATCCCACTGCTGAACCACCCCAAAGGCTGCTGGGAAGGCCACAAAAATACCCCCCAAAAAATACGAGCCTCTGCTCTCTCTGAGAACTTTTCGAAGCTGGTACTTTTCTTGACAGCAGGCAAGAGCTGCTGGCAAACACGGTACGGCCCAAGCTCGGTTACCACTTGCTCCGTGCCTCCTTGTAAAACAAAACCCATGGTAAAGTTGGTGCTACTTACCCAGCTCTGCCTGGTCTGGGTGTGGGAAAGGGACCCAGCACCTCTGCACAAACCTGTGGGTGGTAACATCACAAGGGAACATTCCGAGCTCAAACAGCAAATGCCTAAATCCTTCTTTGCCCTCCAGCATCTCTGCAGACACCCATGGCAATAAACCAGGGACCACCGAAAAGAAAGATCTCCTCAGATACAAAAAGGCTGATTACTATTCTGTAGACATATTTAAATGGTTTTGTTAAAGAGATTGTTTTGGCAAGCACTGTTCAAATAAAAAGGCTGAGCAACCAAGTGAAAAAAAAAGACTTGTATTTCCCTAGGAAAACCCCTCTCATGTTACGAACTGCAGTAATTAAAAAAGCAAACAAATAAAATCTTACACTTACGCAGTCATTTGAGGAAGAAAAACATTTAAAAAATAAGTATTAATGAGTTTGGTAAGAACCGTGCATACGTACCAGATTAATTTGTTTTGAGTAATTGCATTTGTTGTACATAATAAATTAAAAGCTCTGATATTTCAAGCGTTTAACGACTAAGAGATAAAAAAATCTAGGTATAGTTTTGTAAATCCCTAATTTTTCATGCAAAGACTTTAAAAGAAGTTATTAGAACACCTGACTTCAAGATTATTCCTATAAACTTATGCTTCACAAGTAACACAAAATCACTCCAATGACAAACCAGAAACATCCTGAGGTAAATTTGGGGCTCCCACCCCTGCTCCAGGCTGCACAACAGCACTGACCTTCCAGAATGGTCCATGCAGACCCAAATGGCTGTGTTCAATTAAAGTAACTCCTGGTAATATCAGAAAGAATTAAAACATTTATTGGGCATAAATATATTACATATACACTACAGATACAGTTAAGTCTTACATACATAGTGTAGTATTTGCAAAATCTATACATTAAAATTGATATGGCAGTTTTAATATAATGCATATGAAATAGTCTAAAATTTACAATACAAGAAAACTTATGATTATTTTTTTTTTTAAAGTTGAAAAGCTTGGAATGTATGTTCCCATAGTGAGGTAAAAACATTTTATTTTATTTTTTCAATTTAAAGAACTGTGCAAGGAAAAGGTTCATACACATTCAGTTAGGGCACTTCTCAATCGTGACACTGAATACTGAGCTACTGGAGCCAACAAACAGGATTAGAAAACACTTCATAAAGAAAAAGGCAGAACAATACAAAAACATCTCTCTCCTTCTTTAAGGGTTTTAAATATTCAGTGTTTCATTCTACCTTTGTTGGTGGTGGTGATTTCTGTGAGAGCAGAGAGCCCCGGGGTCGGATCCAACACCTGCTATTGCTGGATCAAGGGCGTGAGGATGTTTGGGAAGGGACAAGGCATCGGCAGTGGGGAGGGTCTGACATCTGTGATCCTTTACTTTGTCATTGTTCTGTGAATGACAATCATATCACAATCCCTATGGCAGAAAACATGCAGACTAAAAGAATGTCAAATCAACTCTTCCAGAGCCTGTCCCAGCTCCTCCAGTGCACGGCCTCCAATAACCTCAGGCTTGGACTGGGTCTTCTGGTTCGTGTGGTCAGAAGGGACCAAACAAATCAGCAGTGACAGAAATGCTTTGAGTGTAACTGATTGCTCTTCCCTACACTTCTGCCCACTGCTTTTAGTATCATTTGTATTTCAACCTTTCAAAATTGCTCATCTAAAACAAGGTGGTTTTTTTTTTTCCTTTCTTTATTAAAGCAGGGTTTGTGGTTTTTTTTAATTATTTTTTTAGAAAGGTGTCCAGCTCGGATTTCATAGCAGCACTGCTCAAACAATACTCCAAAAATAATTAAAAAAAAGGGAATCTATTCAAATTTCTGGGTTTCCAAACTAGCGGTCTTTTCATCGTTTTAAAAAATACACTCTTCTCCCCTCCACTGAAAACAGCTGTATATGCTTTGCTCACAAAATACAGATGCAAGGTCACAAAGTTTCATATCACAAATAAATTTAAATAAGATGTAAATAAATTTGACAAGCCATGACTTTGGCAAAAAAACCAAAAAAATATATATATTTAGCTCAATGCCATTAGTTTGCAAGGCTAAATTAAACTAATTATAGTCAATAACAAAATACAGAACATTTCTAATATTTGCTACATCTAGAGAGGCACACAGAATAATTCATTGATCTTAGCACTTTCTTTCCAGAGATGATTATGTTTTTTGGATACATGTAAACGTTTGAATCACTGATAATGGTTTTTTTTTGGCATTTAATGTACTAGATGCTCCCATCTTCAAAAACACAAGAAAATGTAAGAAGATTAATAATACTAGGAATGCTGCCAGGTAAAAAGTTGACCTAAAGTACAACAGTATAAAACAGACAAAATGTAACATGCTACAGGGTGGGTGGGGAGGGGGATTAGTACATAAGTACACTTTTTATTTTTTATTTTCTTACAATAAATAAAAAGATTGCACTGTAATTGGTATTTAAAGTACTGTATGCAGTATATAGTATAAATAAACCTAAAAACAAAAATAATGTTGTTTTTTCCCCATTACTTTGGTTAAGGGAATATAATGCTAGTACAGGACACTGAATCTTAGACGATGGAGACAGAGCACAAAAAAAGCTAGGACAAAAGCAAAACCAGGTAGCAAAAATATACAAAAACGAAAGGCAGGGAAATACACTGTGTCTGTTGCACCCTTTTGGAATCTATTTGCACCTCCAGCTCATTTATGTCCCTGAGGTACTCGCACAATGTTGACTTAATATAAATAACCCCATGACTCAAGAGTTAAAAATCTAGTGTCTCGATGGATTAAAATGTGTCTGGGAAGGGGCAGGCAGGAGGGGGGACACTGCCATCAGAGCAGGGACCATTCCTCTGCAGGACTCTATGAAATCTCAGTTTTTCCAGGTACCAAGTTATCTCAATTAGCCCCGTGGTAAGAACAGCATAGACACCCATTTAAGGTATTTAAAATGAACAGATGTGATTTCTGATACCTCCAAGAAAGTTCCATAAAATGGATACCCCTCCAAAAACCAACAATAATAATCATAAAAGATCAACTGACAGTAAAGTTTGCTTCCATTGAGTGTAAATCTCATCTGATTCAGTAGAGGCAGTAAGCTGTCACCAGCTTGAATCATATAAATCAGGCTGAACATAATAGAATAATATCTAGTATTAGATTAGGAGTAGTTATATACAGTGACAAACAGACAAGTTAAAGCAGCTTTTAAATAGCTGAACATGGGAATAACTAACTATTGCACAATGCCCTCTTAAAATTACTGCTAGGAATCAAAATGGTAAAAAAAAAATCTATAATGCTTCATAATTTATATTCAGTTTGGTTATTTGATTTCTTATACAGGCAGTTTATAGTGTTGTAATTGTAAAAATAACAGATAACTAAAAAAGTTTTTTGACTGCAGGATACCGTTCCAATTTAAATGCACTAAACAGTTAAAACAACAACTTAGGTTTTATCTTGAAAAACCGGGGCAAATGTAGTGAATAATTCTTAGGCAACATTGCTAATACTGTTCAAGGAAAAACTGGTACTTGACTAACACTGTATTCTAGTCTTACCACTACACACACTTGTGACTAATGTTTAGGAGGAAAAAGAAGAGACAAAAAAGTGACTCATGATTAAAATGTCCTAAATAGTAAGATAAAATAAGAGACTGTACGAACTTCAGTGAAAAAACCCAAAACAACGTTGAAAAGGCAAATTGGTGACAATTTTGAAATTGTGAAGGTAAAAAAAAAAAAAAAAATCTTGCTTTTGGTATCTGGTTTGCTTGTTTCTCCAGTTTGACCACTTCCTAGTTTTGAATTTCAAAAAGGTGCATCAAAACACTGATTTATCTTTCTTCAAGCTAGAACTGTAAAAACAAGAGAAGTATATAAAATGCATGGTAGAACAAAAGGATTTAAAAAAAAAAACAACAAAACACAAGGAATATCTGAATAAATGTGTGGATTATAATGCGTAGCATTAGTTAAATTTGTATCTCAAAACTTCCACTGGATTCTCTACTTCATAAAGAAGTATTGTAATATACAGGCGAATATGATCGACAAACTCGCGAAGCCGAGAACGATGAGGGCTGCAAACTGTTCATCAGTAGGAATCATGCTCTTCATCTTGGGGTCATCCGTGCTTCCCATTTCTCCCGCGAGCATGATATCGTTCCGCTGGAGCGCGAAGGCAACGGAGGGGCTGAAAGGTCCACTGAGCTCCTGTGAGGTATCCAAGCACCGGCGGCAGACGCAGACGCGAAACCGATAGTCTGTGTTGACTTGAAGGCCTGAGATGTGGAATGTGGTTTCTTCTCCCTTGTACACCTTCGAAAGAGAACAGGGAGCCCGGTCAAATACGCAGAGCGAGACGACCTCCTACCTCTGTAGCGTCAAACAACTTAAAAACACGAGATTTTGCAAGGATGCGAGCCAGGAAGTTCAGTCAAGTCTCTAAGGAAACACTCGGGGAGCTCTCACGGGGGAGGAATTCACTGGGTCAGTGTGGGCTTTGGAAAAACAGAGGCATGTGGAGGACTGTGAGATGTCAAACCACGGCAGATCTCAATACAGAGTGTTCCACAGTATCACTGAACACAGGGACAGACAACACTTCAGACAACACATCAGTCATAAGACACACTCATCTTTTGTGGGTGTGGTAATAAAACATATTTCTGTACTCCTAAAATGTGATTTTATGCCTAAAACATGTCTAAGACTTAATAACCATGTCTGGTCCCAAAAGAAAGAAAACCTGCAAAGAAGGTTATTGCAAGTCCTTCAACGTGTAATTGTAAAATTGCTTACAGATATTATTTTACTGTATTTCCCCTCACATTTCTCTCAATAAACAGCAATCTTGCCATAAAATTACACTTTCAGAATGGTGGAAATAATAAAATATTATTAAGGTATGGAAAAGCTCCTCTTGATTGCATTTTATTTGGCTCTTTACTAATCCAAACCCATCACATATTTAGGTTAATCAAACATAGGTACATCATGACTCAGAGCACAAGTCACAGTATGAGAAAGGAGAGAGAACTGAATATCTGAGACATTTTTGTGACTTAAATGGAAAAAAAAACCACTGGAAACATTCATAAACTCTGAAAACAAATTATTCATGTAACAGAGGGTTCTTGAAACTGGTATTTGATGAAATGAAAATGTGTCATAAAGCCCCTGTGTCTGCTGGGAAAAGACTAGTCTGACCTTCAGGTGCTTCTTCCTCTGCTCGTTTACCATTTCCCTTCTCCCCACTGCAGGCTGAGAGCATCTCTGCTCTCCCAGAGGCAAGAACTCATCTTAGAAGAGGGTAGCAAGTGGGAAATTAGACCTGAGCCCATGAAGGACTTCCTGTGCTTTACTCTGGAGTAAGAAAAGAGGAGGAAAGAGACCTGCTCAGTTAAACATCGCTTAAGGAGCCCAGCTTTCCTGCCCTCCTGGTCCCTGACACTCATCCCTCCGTTAAACAGCCAGTCACTGATTTCTTGAGAAGGTCTGGGACAAAATTAAGGTTTTTCTTTCATTTGTTCTCCCCATTCCTTTCAAACTTTCGCACTCCTTTTAAACATTTTTGCAGTTCCATTGATGGTGACTCTGGGTTTCCAGAGGAAGCAGAAGTCCTCTAACTGGCTCATGTTTCTTGTCCCCCCAGGCACAGATCAAGAAACAATGTTTAAATTAATGTTCCTCAAGTACCTCAAGTGCACTCAGTATCTTCAGGAGTTTCCCTCTAGGTCAAGTGATAGGAATACAACAAATTCATACCATAAATCCCTGTGAGTAGCCACACCCACGCACTGTTGCCTTTCTTCTTGTCTTTGTCTTTCCCATGCCAATGAGAAGTGAGTCAGTAAGTTAAAGTAAGTGCAGGGAAAACAAAACTGAAAGTGCTGTAGCAGCCCACAGAAATAACATGAGGGTTGGAATGTCTATTTGCAAAGAACACCTCAGCCCAAGAACATCTCTGCCACTGTTTTCCCACAGCAACTCCATTTCTAACACCCACCTGTTGAGGGCAATTGTCCTCCACCTACTCCATCACCAGTCCTGCACCTTTAAATCTTCCAAACAAACATGACATCAAATATAACTCTATAGAGCAGCATCGTATTTTATATGTAGCACATTATGCTCTGATGGCCAACAAGCCAAAGTGAAGTGCCTATCCAATTTATCACTTTCAGTTCCTAAAAACAGCGTTTCTGTTTAGGCACTTGAGAATATAATAAAAATGTGATGAGGTTTTTGCCAGGCTCCCTCAATGAAAATATCATCACAAGTAATAAACTGCTGCTGAAGCCTCTTATGGCATTTGATCCTACTGACCCAAGCTAAACAGATCAGAGAATTCCTGCAGGCAAGTGTTTCTCAGTTTCACTGATCTCATTAAATAATTCCAACCCTCCCTCCATCTTTTCCAAATAATAACAATGACAGCCATCATTGTCCTGTAAGCAACACACTGGAAAGTGTAAGATAATCATCCCACTGCAATGACCAGAATATTTAATAATTAATAAAAGCCTATTTTGTATGGTGATAAGAAGACAAATAATCATAGAATGGTTTGTGTTGAAAGGGACCTTAAAGCTTATCTTGTTCCAACCCCCTGCCATGGGCAGGGACACCTTCCACCAGACCAGGTTGCTCCAAGCCTTGTCCAACCTGGCCTTGAACACTTCCAGGGATGGGTTTCAATCTAAGCTGTGCTAGATAAAGGTGCATGAAACAGAAAAACAAATCCAGGCCACTGATTCCTGGAATCTGCTGAGGTTTACATCCTGATTCATAAACAAGGATGATTTGATTTCCTAAAAAGAACTGTATGCCATTGCTTCTTTAAAATTATCTGAATAGATAAAGCATACAAATACACAAAAAGTAACATGTCACGTGAGAAACAGGAAAAGGAGCAGTTTAGCAGTTCTTTAAATACACTTCTCAGGGAGCTAAAATGTTATCTGTTTAGTTCCTGCAAATCCAGTTCTTCAGACAATTCACAGCAGAGAAATATTTACAAATAATGTTCTCCCAGAGGAGGGCAGGGATGGTTATAGTCCCAGTCTGAGAAAAGGGGCTTCTGAGTACTTGGTATCACCTCTGCAAGGTGGAAAACCAGTAGCTTTTGGGCTGTGGAGGGCTGTAAACATTGGGGTACAGGGGAAATGGTCTAGAGGAAACTACAGCTTTACCCAAAAGCATGTCAGTGGCCAATGCTGCAGCAGAGGAAAGAATAGTTTCTTTTCATTCCCTTATTTCCACTAATAGCCTGAAAATCTACAATTATTTTTCATTTGTGTAGCCCTTCAAAGTAATTTGTAAAACGTTTCTAATATAATATGCCCCTTGAGATACATATGCAATATATATATGTCACTTGCAAGGGACAAATTTTATTTAAAAATAAATTTAGGACTTGCACTTCAAAGGTAATTAACATATCATTAGCACTAATGAACATTTCAATCACACTACATTTCAGTTAAATAGTAGCAGGTGATCACAGGCATGCCAGAGGTGAAGTGAAATGTATCAGCCAGAAAAATCACTCAGAGATATTTATATATTTTATCTCCTCTGCAGAAAACAGGAGCTCAGAGCGTGCTCACAGCCTCTGCAGCTCAGCCCATGGACAGTCAGTGATGTGCCCCAGTGCTGAGGCACCACCCACATTCATGATGAAAATGAAACATTTTGATGGGCAAAACAGATCTGTGAGAAGGTGAAACAGTGAACTCTCCCTCTTTGCCATGGCTGGGTATCAGGCAGACTCAACTACACAACTACAGTGGCAGCTTTGAGCATCCCAGCCAGCAGCTTCTGCCAGTGAGTTACTGGTGACAACTCACGCAAAAACCCCTCATCAGGTTCATGCCTCGTGAGAAATGAAGACCCTGAAAGTACATTTAATTTCTTTTACTGTTGGGGTTTTTTTCTCCCCCAAGGACATCCAGAATATTTTAAACACTGGACCTACATTTACTAAAGCTGTATGTGGAGGTTACACCAAGGCTACTTTGTCCATCAGGCAACAGCAAAATGAGTCCACTTGCCACTGACATTACAAAGCCAAGGCAGTACACAGAGGTTTTATTATCTACACCAGTACCAAAAATATTTCCTGACAAAAACAACTCAGGTTTCTGAACTTTTACCACCCCTACGAACTGTCCAGCATTTTTGTTTTTGATAATTCACTAATTCACAGTAACACTCAAAAACAGGCTGAAGAGGAACAAAGACACAGTTGCAAATAAAGTACTACCTTATACACATTTTTAAGGGTTTAATTTAAGGTTTAGCATATCCCATTCCCTAAGTTGGGCTTAATTGGAATCCTCACGACAATGAAAGAAAGCACAGGAAACAGATAGGGCACAGATGAAGTGCACTACAAATCACACAGTCAGAGGTGTGACAGATGAAACAAAAGGTCTAGCTGTGAATGAGCTGTTCTGAACTGCTGCTCGGGGGAAGTGTCCACTTGTGAGCTCTAATGAAGACAGGTAAGAAAAGAAGGATGAGCTGTAGTTCATTCCCTTTGTTTCCACAGTGCCAAGAAGGATACACAGCAGTTACACACTTGTGCATTGAAACCTTAGACAGGAATGAGGCAGATGAACAAACCACTTTCAAGCTGTGCACTTGACTGCAATCCTTGATAGAGGATCTTATAATGGGCTTAGAGAAGGAGGAATTAATCTACCTACTTCACCTCATCTTCAGATGGGATAGTTAACACCAGTAAGCTCAGAAGCAAGCCTGGGTGGAGAGAACTGTAACTTCTCAAAGGTTAGTTCAGTTAAAAATAGTGATTAACTATAGAGAGAGTGCAAATCACTCCAATAAGATAATGGTGTTCTATATACTCACTTAGGGGAACAAACAACCTATTATAGCCCTTAATTTTGACTCAGCCTTTACCAAAGTGCACCTGACACATTACCAAATAGAAAGAAGCAGCACAGCAATTTTTCAAAACCATTTCCATTATGACATCAATTTAGCAATATTAAACCCAGACCATTTCCCTACCTGCTTGTATTCCGATTCTCTTCCAACCAGTACCTGCAGAACATAACCAACAGGATCTCCCTTCATGGGTGGGACCATTTCCCAAGTAATTTCACAGGAGTTTCCTCCCAGCTGTGTCACTCGAGGGGCTGCAATAAAATGAAATGCATTAATGTTTAATATGGCATTGAAATCTTACTCATTTTACGAGCACTGTAATAATTTACCAGAACATTTTAAAAAGGGAACTTTGGGACATCACAGGGGTAAGTAGCACATAATCTGTACTGTCTTTATGGGGCCAAAAAAATCAAACTGCCATCACCACTGGATGGAAGAAATAAAATTTAAGTCACTCGAAAGGCTCATTTATTTCAGGACAGTCTTGCCTGATTAAGCAGTTCAGGATTCCTGTGGTACTAAGCAATAATAAACACCATCCACAGAAAACTGGGTGAAATTTAGAGCTGATTAGCAAGCTCGTAAGAAGTTGTTTATTATAGAACCCAGATCCCTTCTGCAGAAGGGCAGCGAGCTCTCAGATCATCCCTGATCTGTGTGAGCCAGCAGAAAGGGGGGAGTGGATGTGACAGAAAACTTCGAACTTTTAACACTCAGTTGCAGTGCTGTGGCACTGATCTTTTCAAAGCAGAAGCCAACACAGAAATTACACAGGCATTCATAAAAGCAGCAGTTTTGTGAAGTTCTGAGCGAACACCTGTGCCAGTGGAGACACCCTGCACATTCCTCCCATGCTACACGTCACTGAAAGAGAGGAATAACATCAAACATTTCGTTCAGGAAAAATAGAAGGAATGTGAGAAGGGAAGCTAAATCTCTTAATGCAGAAAATGATTAAGTCATGCCTGGGAAGCAAAATCACAAGCATAATTTAAAAAAACCTTAGAGTTGCATGTAACTCTGAGCCTGACACCCAGGTGGGTCAGATCTGCTATTTCTAGCCAGACTTAGACTAGTGCTTTCACTAGAACTCCAGGGAAAGTCCATTTGTCAGCTGTCACAAGGCTGTTGTCCTTGGGAGATGATCTCTCACCAGCTGAAAGCCAGAAAACACTGTACCATGCCCCAGGGCAAGCTCACAGGTGAGCTGAGCAGAGCACTGGCAGTGTGTTTATATGTACATCTAAGCATCTGCCACTGGAAGGCATCAAAAAACTGCAACAGCACTCAGGGTCCACCAACCTCTTGAGGAGGCAGAGGAAGCATGCACAATACCAAAAAAAAAAAAAGAACTGGGAGAAACAAGAGCCCTGAACACTGTAGCAGGTGGTTAACATGTGCACGTGCAAGGACACGAGCTTGTTAAAGGCAATCTAGAGCCCCAACCCTACAAAAACAGACAACAGGAGGGTCTATCAAAGAGGCAAATGCTGCTGCATACATTAGGTGAATTTTAGACTGATTTGTTACTACCCAAGAGGAACACATGAATCATATGAGGACCCAAATGTAATCAATATCCATTTACTTCCTTCTGCACATCTGCCAGTGTTGAGAGACTGATAATAGACGCCTTCATCTCAGCTGACAACAACATTCTCAATTATTTTTCCTCCTCCTTCCATCCCCCACCCCAATACACGCAGATTTTTGTCTGACACTTACAAAACACTGCCATTAACAACAATGCTATTCTAGGGTTGGCATCACTAAGTGAGTAATTAGGAGACTTTAGAGGAGAATAAACATTTGCTTCTGATAGATGAAAAACTGAACTAAGTTCATCTCATAAATTCCTCTGTATTGCTCCGAGTACATAAGGTAATCAACACCACCATCTTGGCTCATCAGATCTCTCTTCCCTGCAGCATCACCTCCCCTCAGCAGTGTTCACTAGCACAGTTTTTGTTGTGCCCTTTTCTCTGTTACAGCCAGTGTTTTGTCATGTACCCAAGGTCCCAGCCTACACACGACCTGCTATTTGCAGTATTTTAACTGCTTGATATTCAGCCCAGGGTGTGAGTCATATTTAACAGGAACTCAATAGGCAAGCAGGGAGTTTAAACCAAAAACCCAGGTGAGGTGAATTGAATAAAATGGATTATTATCCAACAAAAAGAAAGTGTGACTACAGTGCATGCCAGCATCATTGGGCTGGTTTTATCCACTTAGTGCTGCAGATGCACCTGCCCACACCAGCCCGGGTCATTCAGCAGGAGCTCAATTCCCTTGGCTGGTAGCACATCTTACACCTGTGCAATGGTGTGAATTGGGATAATTCACCTCTGGCTAAATATCTTTACCCTCAATCACACAGATATTTTTTGCTTGAGACCGTTGTTCTTCCTGGGGGTGACTCAGAGCAGCTACCCCAGGGAGCAGGGAAATACAACCCCGCAGTGCTCTCCCCTCTCTACATCTTTGGTTACCAAAGGTGTCAAAATCACCAAAGCCAGATTTTAAGTACAGAGCAGCAAACAAAACCTCTCTGACAAACTGACAGCTGCTGTTTCTCACAGTAAATGACATGACTTGACAGGGAAACTTAAGCACCCCAGGAAGAGGTGCATCTGATTTCAGCTCAGCTGATCCGATGGCCCATAGAGTGAACCTGCTGTCTTTGTAACAGGGCCTAATTAGGTCTAGAACTAAAGGCCTTAATTACATGAAGTTTTATAATGAAACATCTTTTACTGTGTTCTGTACTGTTTTTAGTTTTGCTCCTTCCTTCCTCCTCCTCAGAAGCAGCATAATTACTTAGGACAAAATTTACACAGAGTAAAAGACATTTCATTATAAAACTTCATTTAATTAGGCCTTTTATTCTTCTAGTGGAACACATGCTGAGTTCTAATTCTAATGCTCTATAGTTGAAATATCGTAATTACTTTTATACATTAAAGGAAAAATAAACCCTAAAGTTCTATGTTACACATCACCTACACAACTAAAAACATTAAACTTCATTAAAGCTTAAGTTGGTAGGTACACATATACAGTACAGCTGTTAGATCCTTTGTATAAGTGCTGCTGTAATCCAGAGCAATCCCCTGGCAAACATTGTTAGCAGCAGCATTTTAACAGTTTATGTATCAGAGCAGTGGTTGAGGTAACATTTATATTGTTTATGTGATTTTTTGGGTGATAATTTTGCTTTCCACCATAACTTCACAATTCATAGAAATCTACAAGCAGCACAAACTGATTCTTCACGTGTTATTACATTCTTATGGTAACCCTTACAAACTCACTGCATACTTACCAGTTACACAAATATTTACATGTTATTGAAATATACGTAAAAAAATCTGCTACATACCTTTGATTGCAGGTGGGACCGACTTCGTTGTGCAGAAGGTACAGATTTCTGAGAAAGGTCCCTCCCCAGCATCATTTACTGCCTGTATTCTGAACGAGTAACAGGTGGACTCTGTCAGCCTTTGTATCTTGTACGTATGACTTGGTCCCCTATAAATTGGGATAAACCTGAAACAATAAAAACGAGAACATGTATTTACACTGGAGTGGCACTGACACTCCTGGTTACTGCATTTGTCAGCTCAAAGTATCCATCTTGTGAAAAGTGGCACCACGTGCTCTGCAGAGCTGTTAAGGGCATCTATAAAAATGTCACCTTATTAACACACTAACAATGACGAGGAGGTTGGGGAAAGCAGAAGCTCATTGTCCTTTTTGCAACTACTATAACCTTGTAAAATGATTACATGAATTTACCAGGAAGAACATCTGCAAATGGACTTCCTACTACCTAGGAGCCAAAAAGGACTGAACCTGTGTTCTGCTACAATACACTGCGTGTGCTGCTGGTTTAAAACTACGATTAAAACATGATTAATATGTCGGTTCTCTTATGGCTTTGGACTTTATTTGCATATTAAGACACAAAGACCACATCTTATCTGTGCCATCTTAAGCCAGAGTAATCCTATTTAAAATTAGAACATGGAGATTGTGTAATATATTTGTAATATATTACACTTCTCAGTTCTGAAGAGCCCACAGACTGAAGACAGTCAAAGAGCAGAGACAGAAACAGGTTCAGACAGGACACACGGTGGTCTGTGAGTGAGAAGTCACAGGGTAAGCATAATTATAATGAGGGAGATATGGAGGATGGAAAAGGATGCCAGGCTGGGAGTGCTGGGCATGCCCACACTGACAGCTCTGCTCCAGAGCAGGCTGAGACCACACCACACTAAGGATGTGACTTCCAAAACACTTCCACTGACAAGACTAAACACGAGCGTGTGCAAACTTGTCCAGCAGTGTAACACAGAACAAAATCACTGTCACCTAATCTTATAAAAATTAATGTACATTAACTAAGGAGAATCTGACTTTATCTTTCATCGCTCTGCTCAGATGCTTTTCACTAACAGTTCTACGTTAGGCAGCAAAATCTAGCTAAGACCCTGACACCCAGGTGCTGAGCAGAATAGAGATGAAAATAAATAAAGAGGAAGCACCCAGGTTGTGCATCCATCCCACTCAGCCTCCAGTGGGAACAACGTCTGTGCTCGCAATAGCCCCGAACTTGGAGAACACAAAATTTGTTGCATAGGATCACTTTTTTTTTTTTTTTTAAATCATTTAGTACACATTCAAATACCTTAACCATTTCAGCAGATTTTAAATCACCAGGAAGCCAAGAGAGATTTCTGACCTCCCTATCTAGGTGCTAGCTTTATCCTTTGGCTTTGCATGAGGCACAGAGTATAACCAATTTGAGCATTTCAAAGAAACTGGGTCTGTCATTAGCTCTCAGGGACAGAAATCAATCTGTATTACATTATGATTGCAATCCACGTAAGTACAAACAGAGATCAAGAATCATCTGTAGTGAAACGACATGTTCTGGTAATTCAAATTACTGGAAATGTTCTCTGAGGACTAACGTGACTTACTAACCCCACTGAGTTTTAGAGACCCCCACACCTTGATTAGAAATCAAAGACCTATGCCCACAAGTTTTTTAAGAGGAGAGTTTAGAGCCAATTTTCCAAGAAGAAATAGGGTGGTTTTTTTTATCCTTACGTTTATACAGTTCTAAGAACTACCTGCCATCCCACATTTCTGAGGCTCATACAAGCAGCCACGGCACAGTTCCACAAGACTGACACAAACCTCTTCTCATGGAAGAAAATTTGCTCATCACTGTGTGACGAGCAAGGCACATGTACTTAGGACGGCATTAAAATGAGGATCCAAAACTGCTCTCCCTCACCACTTCTTGCAGCTCAATCAAGCAGCTGCCTCAGAAACCCCTGCAGTACTCACAGAAGTGCAGAGACCTGTCCCCAGCCCTGATCCAAGGGCAACAGACAGCAAAAAAGATGCAATGCATATTTTAGAATAAAGACCTCTTTGTAATCATCAGCAGAGTCAGATAAGCAAGGGAGCATAACTATTCCCTACCAGCAAACAAACAAGCACACCCTCACCCCAGGCTGGGCTTAAGGTACACTGCTAGACATTTATATGGTCAATACCAAGGACTTAGTCCTGAAATTACATTTTCACCTTTTGGATATGATTAAGGTTTCATAACACTGAGGAAGTGATCTGGAAAAACACTTGAGCTCCTCCTGTCATTTGGGAACGGGACCAATACTCCCAATTCAGTTAATACTGATACTCCCATCTAGTTCCCATCTCCCCTCACTTTCACTTCTCTATCTCAAAAAAACATCTGTAAGGAAAGCAAAAACTATGGAGAAGCTTGCATGACAAGACTGTAATGGAAGCACACTAAAACTTCTGAGATTCAACCATATTTGAGGAAAGAGAGCTTCCAATTCTGGAAGAAGAAAGGCTGATTACTGAGTCAAATTCAATTGCTATTGGGCTTTACTATGACACTAATGCTTTGTAATTTTGTTTGAAGATGCAGATCATGATGTAAGACACATAATGAAGATGAAACACTAACTTCAAAATACTAGTGATTTTTTGATGATAAGGTACTGTTTTCCTCATGTCTAAAGTAGGCACTTCATAATCCTCCAGGATTATTCCTGGTATTTTTAAAACAGTATAGTTAATTGATGTGGGTGGCTATACATTTGGAGCAAAATATCTTACAATCTTTTTTCACTCTCCTGGGCTTTCTGCTGAAGAACCACGATGAAGTTAAAGTTGAGTCAATCAGTGCTACTGTGCATTGCCACTGTGATGTCTGCATATATCAGAAGTTATCAAAAGTAAGATTCCCTTGTGTTATTGCAATTTCACTTTTTAAATCTAAGGATTTAGATGTAAATCTAAATCTAATTTAAAAAGCACATTTAAACATGAGCTCTGTATACCTTTGTCTTCTTGGCAAGTCTGACATGGTTCACTGGGCCTTATCCAGGCCTTGTTCCATACATTTTCTTAAAGACAAATCAGCTTTGAGCTTGTTTGCAAGGATTTAATCTCTTATGCATTTAGAAGTTGACTTAATCTGTGTATGGAAAATCTCCCACATTCTCTATCTCCCTCTCATTGGCTTGCCCAACTGAATTTAAAAGACAGAAGGCTACATACCTTAACTGGTACCTTGCCTTTGAAAACACACTGCCTCTGGGGGTTAATGGCATTCTCAGTACAGTTGTTTTGTTGTTTTGGTTTTTTTTGAGTTTGCACCATCCATAATGAAATCTAAATTATTCTAATTTATCACGCTGTGGTGTTGCCTCTCCTCTCCACTAAATTAACAGTGGATATCGAAAAGAAAGCAACTTTCTCCAGGGATGGAGATGCTCTCCAGAGGTTACTTCCCCCTCATCTCACTTGGCTGATCCCAATTTTCCCTTCCCAGACATTCTCACGTTGTCATGGATTATTCATTTACCTGCTCACAGCAGAGAGAACATGATGTCCTCCAACGATTGTTAGGGAGACACCACTCCTGTTAGTTTTTCATCAATACCTTTTTATTCTCAGTGAAGATCTTCTTGGAAATGTTTTACATGTCGCAGCTATTTTGTTTCCTCCACTTTAGTCACTTCCAGTTGAGCAGAAGAATATGAATGTACTCGCTCTACCTCTGCTCATTAGTTCCCAGCACATTTTAATCAGCAGGTTCCCTTTCAAACTCTTGGGGTTTGTTTATATTTTAGTAACCCGTTGGTCCCTACAAGAATTTAATTTGAATGAAATTCTACCCTACAGCACTAAGTAAGATGACAATCTTGAGCTGAGGTACAAAGGCTGAAATAGCCATCTGAACTGGTTCTGTTACTGCCTCCCAAAAAATGTAGCCATCTGCCACAATTTTGGCTGGAGAGGAATCATTAATACAGCATCAGTCTGACCTGGCAACCTGAGGCTTCAAAACAGCATAAAAGGGAAACTGCCTAATTAGAAACTAAAGTACAAGCATTTCACAAGCCAACACCTCTTTTAATATTTTTAATGCAACACTGTGTTATCTGCACATTTACAGACCCCACCTGCTTTCTTAAGACTATTCTTCTATAATTTGGTTAAAGAACTTTATCAAACACTCACAGAATTCTGTGATTTTCTCTCCCCACCAGCAGCTCCCTGTACTACAGGTGGCACCCAGGAAAGCGAAGTTTCAAACCAAATCTATCTAATTCATAGAGACAGGAGTAAAGTCAATGCACTTTTTTTTTTTTTTTTTCATTTTTGCTGCATTTTGAAACATTCAGCTCAAAGAGAAAAGCTTCACATCTGCAGCATCCCCACATCCATCACTGCTCCTTTGACCAGCACCAGGCTGACCTGATCATTTCAGCTTTAGGGCACCTTTTCGAGCCACTCTTCGGGATTTCCTTTGGCAGGCAGATGCTGAGGGAAGCCAAATACATGACAAGAGTTCCCCTCAAGAGTTTTGGGCTCCCACAGCTTCTCCCAGCCCTGGCTTCCAGTCCTAACGTGAAGTGTGGACCAAAGAGATGGGATGCACTTGCCCATTTGACCTGAAGATCTGCTTTCTAGAAGATATCTATATTATATTATATATAATCTGTGTAATACTGTATGTTCACCACTGTCAATATGATTTTTGTTTCTAGGAATAATAATAATAATAACAGGAGCCAGTGAAGGAGACAACATTTCCTTCCTTAAAAAAGCAAACCTAAGTGGAGAACGGAAAATGACAAGTGGTAAGTCAGATGGGAAGAGTTTGGTTTTCTTCACTGAATTACCTGGCACACCTGGAGGGTAGACAAAGGGTACTTCAGCCAAAAATCGATTTTTAGCTTGCTCCTACTAGATCATCTTTCATCTGGTGCCGAATTTGAGTTTGTAACCCATATTTACAACAGACAGTTACTTATCAGATGTCTGAAATAACTGAGAATGGAAGTATTTCAGCCTACAGAAGCTCCTCCATAGCAAGAAAAATTGCCTTTTTTTTTTGGAAGAAGCACCCAGGCATGTTCAGGAGGAATGGAAGACAGATCAGCAAAGTGCCTGACAGATGATTCCTGTGTGCAGACACATCTGGGGCCAAGGAATAGAAAGGAGGGACAATACTGAGAACAACTTAAATGGGAATTAACAGCATTTGAATGAAAGATGCAGGAAAAATGACAAAGGGCATGCAATGGCCTGTTCAAACTACACAGTCAGGAAGAAGTAGAAGACCAGGCAGCTACCAGCACCTTGCTTGCAATGGCAATGTGTTAATAGGCAACACAGATATAAATAAGAGTGGACTTAAAGCTAAAACCGAAAGAGAACAAACACAGTTCAGCAGTGGCAAACTAATGTTCTTACAGCCCTACATGTGTTTATCCTCCTCGTGCAGCACTACATCCACTTTCCCAGTATGGCAGCAACTAACGGTGTTTATGGACCTTAAAATGAAACTCCTTCAGCACATCGTGTTCACAGCTGCTGACGTGACAGCCTCAGTAATCTGTTTGGGCAAAGCTCGTGAAGGAAGCCAAGCTCAGTCTTGAGTTCACCAACAGCAGCAAAGTGAAGCTGGGACCTAAAATGTGCTCTTGAAAAACTGGCCAACGTGATCCTGTTGCACTAAGCTGAACTCCAATTACCACTTTAAGGATTAAACAGTTATTGCTCTAAGGAAAGTATTGTTTTTCTTATGAGGCTGTTGCAGATGTGCAGAAAGTAGCTTTCATTACAGTGACAATCTTGGGTCTAAATGCTGCTCTTATTTATGATCTACTGTCTGGAATACTCAGTTATCCACAAAGTCTGAAGCTACCTGCAGATGTACACAGATCAAAATGCAAGAGAAAATTTTATTTCTCACCAAAACCAGGGATTCCTTGAAAATACTTAAGGAATAGCATCCAATTCCATGCCTTTTTACATTCCTAACATCTCAAACGTTTAATGTGGTTTTATCACACAACACACATACGGTTAACTCGTGTCTCCTAAAATTGTTTACTCCTGTTTGTAGGAACAAAATCAAAACGCATTAACAAATTAACCACTTGACACTTGGAACAGTTCTCCCTCTTCTTTTTCATTTGCACAGCCCTTATTGCAAAGCCCCAAGTACAGGATCAGGATGCCCTTAATATAATTGCAATTACTGTTAATAGCAATGCTCACCTGGAAAACTTCTCTGAATGTTAACTTTCCATCTACCCACGCTTGCCTAGTAAACTGGAGCATGCCATTTGTCTTGGTGCTCATTCCTAATTTCCTTTTATCACTAATGTTTTATCCAATAAGAAAATGATTTTTTCCTGCAGGTTTTTGCAAGGATATGTTAACTTATCTAATTTTATATTTTAATAGAATTTCACAAGCCAGTAGGACTGAAACATATCAGTAATTGCTGCTAAAATGAGTGTAAATTGTCTTGATCAAACCATGAGTGTAAACAATTTTTTAATTAGACTGCTTGAAACTTGCAATAACCAGGGAATTCAACATGCATGGGGGCAAAAAGTTTCCAGTACCACTGGGAGAAGACTATGGAAGTGTGGGAGAGTTATCAATGACATATATGCTTAGGTTGCTTCTTAGCCAACCTTACCCACGACTCTCCCTTAAAATGTAATTATGTACATATTTATTCAGATTTCTGTACACACACAAAAATCACAGAACTTACCTCAGCTGCAACATAGAGTTGTCTAAAAGAAACACAAGTAACTGATAAATGGTCCACTAAAAATGCACTTGCTAATTCTCTTTCAGACTAGATAATGCAAGCATTTTAAGACACTAAGAGGTATAATTAGTTGGAGGAACAACTACAGACTAATCACCACCACAGAACAAAAAACCAGAAAACATTAATTAGGTTCCTTTTTTCTTCAGATAGGAAAAATCCACAGTATTCTGGAAAACAGAGCAATTTGATTTACATGATTATCTTGACATTACCACAATTAGGAAATGAAGTCACAACTGATACTTTATTAAAAAAAAAAGGAATTTCATAGTCCTTCTTACATAAAGGTCACTTACTCTTAAATAACGTTCCCATGTACTGAGCTTTCTAGAAACAGATTTTTCTTCATCTCCACTCAGTGCTATACATAATTGAAAGGACAAGGGATGCTAATTTGATCTTACTAAATGTCACCCACTGAAGAGCTAAGGAGAGCTAAAGCAGGTACATTTCTGATGTGCAAAGCTTCTCAAGCCCTTACATTAATCAGTGGAAGGAGATTTCCAAGTATTTTGCTTCACAGGTCTTGCAATCAATGAAACATTTGGTCTCCAACAACCTGGCCTGTTATACCTCATTACAACACGGAAAAGTTAAAAACCATTCTTAATGACCAGGACACGCTGAGGAGCACTGGCTGACCATCATTACATAAAGCCAGAGCTGAATATTTGCTAAAAGGCCATTAAAGCTATCGGGCCAGAATGGAACTTACTGATGATTTCCTTTTTTTTTTTTTTTTTTAAAAAGAATTTGCTCATCTTTCTCCTTGCGAAAATGTTTTAATGCCATTTTAAAGGCAACTTCTACTGTAAAACAAAGAAGGGTCAACTGTAATATATTGAGCTGAGGGACTTTAACATAAAGCTGTCATCAGTATTTTCAGATGCCTCATGGAATACAGTAAAAACGTCCTCTGAAAAACTGAGGATATGACAGAGGTCAATTTTGAGTTATCCATGTTTACACCACAGCCTCTTCCCCTGAGTCAAGTACCATTTCTTCTCCCCAAAAGACTCTAAAACACCCTTCTTTATCATTTATTCTGTGTCATTTTTCACCAGTGTGGTTTCCTAGAGGGGTCAATGCCCCAGGCCTGTCAGTGTTCCAGAGGCACTGGGACAATGCCCTCAAAAACACACTAACTTGGCCAGCCCTGAACTGTCCAGGCAGTCAGACTGGATGACTGTAGGTCCATTCCAGCTAAAATATTCTGCTCTATTTAACTATTCCCTTAGATGTCCACAGATTACTGGCATTAGCCTGTGCAATTGAAGAGGCCAGTGATGCTCAAAGAAGCATATTCCAGTATTTTCCATAACCACGCACACGAGTGAGCAACTGCTCAGTCACAACAGGGTTTATTTAATGGGAATGATCTCAGAGAGGACTCCTACCTCTGTAACTAACTGCTGCTTCTACCAATTCATGTGTGGGCTGTCATTCTCTGCTCATTAGGAATGATAGCTCTCCCAAATGTACAAAACTGTGCTCTGCATCCTTTCAGGAGCATCTCACACAACGGAGAGCAAAAAGGGACTGTCAGATAGGGAACAAATAAATAGATCTCACTGCCAGGAACTGCCAGCTCCCACCATTCTCAAACACAACAGTGACCCCATCCCACCCCTCTGCTGTGCCCACACCAGGATGCACTTCACCAGCCACAGGGCTCTGGCTCGTTTCAGGAATTATCTGAGCTGATTGCTGTAAACCCAACACCAGAGGAGGCCATTTCATGCAAGGACTCCATTCAAGCAGGAGCACAACGTAGATGAGAAGTTTCTCTGCATCTCTGGGAGCTCACGTGGACTACAAGCCAAATTAAAAGCTAAAAAGACCTAGCAGAGTATCAAGTCCAAATTCCTCCTAATTAACAGCTCTTAAGAGACCAATTGCAGTGGGAAAAGCTGGTGCAAAAGCAAAGGATCATGCTAAAGCCCTGTGCAAGAGCAAAGGGGAAAAAAGCTGCCAGGTAACATAATGTATGTTATTCTTACAAGGAAAGTTGATATTTTCTCCAATACAGAAACAGGTTTAAAACAATTTATAGTTCTTCACCATCCTACCTGCAGTGCTACATGAAAGCAAAGCAAAGCAGCTTGCTGGATGTGTCCAGCTGACTGGATCCCACGCTGCTGCAGGTGATGGGCTCCTGCCAAGCATCAGTGCACTCTGAGGAAGCTGAATTTACCAGTCAGACTTTCAAATGGGCATTTATATTCATTGGACACCTCTCAGTATTAATACAGGGGAGCCTGTACTCTCTCTGCTTCAGTACAGCTGAGGTACTGGGAGATATTAGGGTATTATTCATAGTGGTTTTATTACTTAAAATTAGAGTTTTTGGGCCAGATCTTCAGCTGGCATAAACTCAGCAGAGCTCTATTTAAATTAAAGGAATTGTGTTAATTTACATCAAATTATGATCTGTACTGAAGGTCTCTAAGGATTATCTACTTGATAAGTCAGTTATTTTACCTAATTGAAGTAGTTGAGAGTGTTTCTTAGTAAATTATGAGCCATCTATGATATTTATTCATTGAAGAGCTCAGACTCTTAGGTAATACTTGCATATTATCTTTCTTTCCTTCCCTGTTTTAACTGAATATATCTCATCCCAACCTTGGAGCTACATTATCATATCTTCCAATACAAATTTCACATGGGAAAACAGTTTTTGTTTAGCACTGTTAACTTAAACACAGGGGTTTGTGTCTCTTGCACACCTTATTTCAAAATTATTGTTTATCTACCAAGCCAGCGCCAAGCTCATATTTCCTGATGCTCCAAAAACGTTTTACAGCCATAAAATCCTGACCATCACGTTGCCCAAAAGAACTTACCTTTTATTTCTGTCTTCTATCTGCAAGATATAGACCATGTCATCAGCAACGTGAAGCTTGGAGCTGCTGTCTCCCCACTTCAGCTTCAGGCTCTGAGGCCCTGCTGCAGCACACTCTAACCGTGGAGGTAAGGGTGGTAAAGGCCTGGTTTTTGCTTTAATAAAGTGGCTAAAAGGTCCAGCTCCAATTTCATTGACAGCCTGGATCCTGATCCTAAAACAAACAGAAAGGTAAACGTTAAATAAGGCGCTTTCACGAGGTTCTTGACATAAAAATGTCTTAGAGAAACAAGGGAGCCTTGGCAAACTGGAAGGATCTGCAAACACAACAAATATCATCCTGTTTAAGTTGCGAGAGATGCAGTGAAGATGGCAAGAAATGCAGTAAGGCATTGGGTCAGCGACCTCAGGACCTGGTGACAGTCCCTTCAGCCACACGAACAAGGGACAGCAGCACAGGAACAAGTGCAGCCTGGGAAACACAAAGTGTGTAACCAGGAATAAATAAAAAGCAGGAGCGTGTTCTGGTTGTCTAACTAAGATCATGGGCTAATTTAGGTGAAATCATTCAGTGAAAGCAGTGGTGTCACTGCCATGAAACCCATTTCCATGTTGGCAAACATCCCTGAAGACCAAAGAGCAGCGTTATTTCAGTGTGTGCAGGGTCTCACAAAGGATGCTATTTAAGTACAGGAAGCTCTACCAGGAAGAGCTAATGGAGAAGCTTAAATCCATAAACCTCCTACAGTCCTACACAAACTGTAGAAATATTTACTGTCAGTGAACTATCTATTAGATCAAATAAAAGTTGGACTCAAGTTGCTCTCACAAGATACACAAAAGCCCTCAAGCCATTTGAGTCACATTAAGGACATCTAGAAGAAAAACAGACCACCTGCCTGGTCACAGAGGCTTTAATTTGGAAATATGCTTAAGCCTGAGCCAGTCTTCCAAATTCTTTCTTCAGCTCATGACTCCTGCCCTCTGCTTTGTCACTTTCTTTTGTCTGTCTGCACCTTAGTTTAATAAGTTGTACACTGAGAATCTGCTTACAGGGATGAGTGAGGAGTAGCAGTTTTTGGATACAATCATATCAACAGCACCATAAAAAAATGGGAAATATGTATTTCAAAAGAGCTTGGAGGACTGTGTAAACAGAAATATTGGTACAGACAAGCCTGAAAGGTTTCAAAATGAAGTGAAAATAAGTGAAAACAGGATAGACCAAATTAATTAAATTTTTTTTTTTAAGATAGTTCAGCCTAGTTTAGATAGCTGGACAGATGCCATTTACATTGGAAATCCTGTGCACAGCAGCCTTGTATTTTTCTCATGGGAAAAGACTCTCTACAAGAAGTGTTGCTTCTCAGAACTACTCAGCCACCAAGAAGGCAGAAGTCCCTGGGGAAGGTGGAAGGGGGAGAAGGAAGAGCAGAACCTGGCATACCCCCACGACTGCCTGCTTCAGGGAAAGCAGGTGACAAATAGAACTGTCTTTGCTTGGCAGAGCTACTTATTTTGACTGAAGGACATAAAGTGATGTAAGTTCACATAAACAACATTTGAAAAATTACTTTGCTTTGAACAGCAAGTTTTCAGCTCTACCATTAGAATATGTAGAGTAAAAAGGGATAGGGAAAAACCCTTCCAATATTCCTCATTAAATAAACCCCCAAGCTATATTTGCTGCAATTTCAAGGAAAAAATGGTTACATTATTAATAAACATTAAGAATGTGTTGTGCTTACACAGCCCTGTAAATGTGCAGTTAAACCTTTGCTTATTGACCCAGACATTAACAGGGGTAATGTATTGCTTGGTGTGGAGCTGCATTTTCCTTCTAACCTTCCTTTTGGCTTCAGGAAATGCACCCTGACCACCTCACAGCACTATACAATGGTGATTTAATCCCCTTCCTCCCAAAGGGTGGATGGCACAAAGGAAGATCTAATGGGAGCCTCCTCTTCAAGTGCTGCATACATAAAAAGCATTTGGCATAAAAAGAACAAAAGGCTTTTCTACTATCTGAAGAAGTGTAATTAATACAGGCATTGATCTTATTTCATATTATTACATCAATATTTAATGGTCTTTATAGTAGCAAAAATAATGTGAAAACTGCCTGAATTTTCACTGTTTTCTGGTAAGTCATCCCTTAGCATATGAACAGAAACAGTAACAGCTACATTACAAAATGCTTCTACTTATTTTGTAGATTGATTACAGCAATGTGCTCTGGAGTACAAAGCCTTTTTTTTTTTTTTTTTTTTGGCTTTGTTTTATTTGGTATTATTTAAAATCCCAGTAACAACAAAGCCTCTCCTGTCCTCAGGTAACTTTAGCTCATTTCCAAATGGCAGCCACCACACTTGAAAACAACCAGTGACTGAACTGAATCTCAAATATCACATTTCTCAGGCAGAAGCTGATAGATTTGTTTAATAGATATGTGCACGAGCATACACCTGCATTTACTTGTCTTCCTTTTGCCAGGTATTTGCACGAGGTAAAAATGTGTCTTTTCTCTCTTTTGTTGCTATTTTCCTCTGCTGCACAGTGTTCTTGCCCCCCACTTCTGACACAGAAGTATGCCCACACACCCTCTCCTTCCCACTCTGGAGCACAGTAAGTGCTGATGGAAACTCTTAAGACTTAAAATAAAGGACAGGCATCTTCCAAATGAATGATGATACTGGGAAAGGAAGAATAGATTTGACTCTAACACAGCTGATGTGGCTACTCTTTACCACTGATTGCACCACCATAAAGCTCTGTAAATTGCCACTATCATTCCCAGGGCCTCAGCTTCGACAGAGACACAGAAAACAACTAACTTTGGTTTCCTGTGCACATGACAGTGCAACTCAAACCCAGCTGTCATCTCCCTCTGAACCACAGTAGCATCTCCTCAATGGATAACTTGAAAAGTCCACAGGGAAGGGGAGAAGGAAGGGAAAAAGAATGGGCGGAAAGGAGGACCCTGTGGAGAAGGAGGGAGAGCAGATGGTGGTGGGAGAACACCTTGTACTGCACCATCTCTGCTCCAGCTCAGCTGCCTTCTCATGTCCCTGCCCCAGCAACACTGAGCTCTTCCAGCTGGGTGGCACAGCCAGGGTAGACAAGAGAAATTCCACAATTAAATGGAAACCAATTACTGTTTACAGAAGTGATACCGGGAAAAATCAACTCTTTATTTTCATGTAAAAGTATTGTATAGACATGTAGAAATACTTGCAATACAACCATTTCCTGAATTCCTTTCAACTTTTTCACTAGTGGTTTCTAAGTGAAAATACCCCAAACACCCTCTTGGAAAGATGGTTTAACAATCTGACAATCACAATATGTAAACAAGTTTTTTTAAAATTTAAAGACTATATTTAGGAATAGTGCCTAATTCTTTCTGTAGATCATACAAAATAATATTTGTATTCATTCTTACATTTTCCCACTGCAACTTTTAAACATTGAGGAAAAAACCCCATAAATCAGACCAGGCAAATTTAGAAACCATGAAATGATCTTAAACAGACCATTCTCTCTTATAAGATTCTTGACCCAGGAAAACACACTAAACAGGATGCTATTTTCAGATTGGTCACAAAATCCTTTGTATAGTATTCCAACAAACTGAAAAATCAACTTCTGAATTAATTTTAGAGTCTGACATGAGAAGACTTTGATTTCCTAGTTCCCATAAGTGGAATGGCAACAGTTGCAAGACACTTGCCTGTGGAAACCTGTGGGAGTTAAAATGCCACCGACTTCCAAAGGGAGGGGAAGCAGCTCCCCCATCAGCTGCAGCCTGGATATGATGGACTGCAACCACACACAGCCCCACAGATCCCCACCCAGACTGTGCTCTCCTGGGGCTGCAGCAAGACTCAGTTTTACACTCTGAAACACATGTTTTACAACCCACTTAAATATTGCTAATTTGAGCATCCACGTACGTTCTTCTCTCTCCATCTTGGATGATACTTTCCTTGATATTGTTTAAAGATTAAAAATATTTAGAATTTTTATTCCTAAACCAAATTAAAATTAAGAGTTGCTATTAAAATTTAATAGTGCTACTATATATTCCTGTACACTGTGTAACTTCAGAAGAACACAAGCATTGTTAAAAATTGGAAGTTGTTTCACAGTGAAGTATCTCAACAGCAGAGCACAATTATCTATGGAATGCGTTGAGTGCAGCTTGGGAACAGAGTGTAACAGAAAATGGATATTTCTATGACTGTTGAATACTTATTTATTGTGGAATATTTATTAACTCACTCCTAGTTACATCAGTTCAGAGAAAACCAATCCAAGTACATTACCCTACAATCTGAGTTTCCAGACCTTCACTGGCTATGTCAGAGTAAAGCAGAAAGACTGCAGAACTCAGACATATTTCTGCAGCTGCTCACCAGCCAGGATGTTTTACACAGCGCTTTGGGGAGGCATCTGCTTTTTTGCAGCAGGAGAGCTGGGCTGTGCCTGATGCTGGACAACTCCTCTTGGATCAGCCCTAGGAGGGCCATCAGCAGCGTGACAGAGGCACGTCCCAGCTCCATCCTTCTCATGGCATTCTGGCTGGGTTTGATACTAAGACACAAAAACCATTCAACTCATCAGCTTTGAGCCCACCTCTGCCAGGAGCCTGCAGCCTGCTTGGTGTGCTTTGGGCTGCTCCTCTATGGCTGTTCCCACCCAGAAGCTGGAGGCAGCAAAGCAATGCCAGACCTAAGCTAACAAGTCCAACGGGGTGGACACACAGAGAAAGGCTGTTAGAATCACCCTGCTATCCAAAACAACGTTCCTTTTCCAATTTTGGACTTGGTGGATTCACAATAAGCAAGATTTGCTTTCAATTTCGTGTTCCCACAACCAAAAAACATTGACAGTGGAATTCCAATGCAACTAAAATACATAAACCCTTTGCTGATTTACTTCAAATTCTGATGAAACTTTGGCAAGAGGGCTCAGAGTCTGAAACCCAGTAGTACTTGGCTTGTTTAGTCTAGGAAAAACACATTCACTGCTTTTAAACCCAGCAGGGAATAAACACTTGAGAGGGAGAAGAGCTAATTGCGTTAAACAAAGTTGACACAAAAAGAGAAACCATCAGCAAAGAAATTTAGAGGATGAGATCAGTGATGTTCTGAAACATTCTTTTGATTGAAACCAAGGAGGGCAGAAAACCCACCACCTTTTATCACACAGCCTGATAAACCTGTTCCTTAAGGATACATTTATCAGGGCACAGATGTTCACTGATTGAAGACAGGTGTTAAGTTATGTTTGAAGAAGAAATATCAGTGAGTTAAGGATCAATAGCAAAACCACTCTATTTTTGATTAGCAGAGAAATACTTCAACTATAGGCGAAGTGCATTTTTGCAATCCAACTGCAGTGACTTGTCTTCCCTGACAGGCATGAGATGCAAAATATGGGTTTTTTTTCTCATTTTACTCAAGAAAAGAGCTTTCCTATATTATTACTTCTGATCAGTCACCCCCTGGTTTGTGCTCTTCATGAGGTTTTTTTTCCATAGGAACTTATTCTTACAGCAATATTTAGAACAGTTGCAGTTAATGCTTGTGGCTTCAGCTGTTTCATTTGGATCAGAGACAGGCAGACTCCCTGACTAAAATGATGTGATTTAATACTGTGCTTTCTACAAAGTAATGAAATAAGAATGCAAAAAAAAAAAAAAATCCAATCTCTATTTTCAGGCTTTGAAGACAATGACATTTCCCTAAAGGAAGCTGCAGACAACCAAGAACCAGCTATAAAAGAGACTGAAGAAGTAAGACTTTAGTGAAGAATTTAAACGGTCCATTCTGGTTGTCTTGACTGAGTTGCTCAAAGTTCCCATTTCAGCTGTTTTGATTCTAGGTTAAACAAACACATAAGGAGAAACCAAGGAGTATGAGACTGCCCAAGGATGATGCTGTTCCATAGGTGGGTGGTCAATCCACAGGCAAACTCTTCAACTTTATATGAATGATCTGTGAGAAAGCTATGTGCTCTCCTCACTTTAAATGACTTTTAGTGTGTATTTGTGTACCTGCTGGAAGGAGCTCTCTTTTTGGGTACAGGATAAAATTTGAATTATGAACTTTTCATTTAAATGCTACAAGACCTGTAGGATCTTGAATATAAAAGAAATATAAGGAAAATGGTACAACAGGTCTAGGCCATGTCTAATTTTATAACTGTGTGATCAGATTTTCAGTCTTTATTAGAATAGTACTTAAAATAGAAATTTTGTCACATCTTCTGCTATGTTGCTGTTTATTGCCTGCATGGAGCCATTTTTCTTTCTTAACGAGCAATTAGGGAGAAAACATATACGCCTAAACAATAAAATAATAAAATTTTGTCAATGTCATTTAGCAATTTAGACTCTGAAGCAATATAAAGAAATTGTTTTTAAATTTGGATTATTTTTTAATTAATCTCCATATACTAGAGATAAAAAATAGCTGCAGTTATACAAATAAAAGTTCATTGTGTGTAAACTGCTAACCCTGCACAGGGATCAATACAGTTAATAATTTAAACCCCTGGAATAGTACTGCCAAGCAGCTGAAAAAAGCGTGAGATGTCACACTGTGATTCAAGTTATTTCTCATTTTAGAAAAAATATTTATTTATTATTTATAAATTTATTATTACCAGTGTAACCTTACCTTAGCAGAGCAACCTCAAAAGAAGGAGAAGTCAGAGGTAACGCAAGGAGAAGAGAAAGAGGGGGAAAAAGCATGAATTACCACAATTCATTCCATAATGGAATTACTGGAGATTTCGGTGCTCCCTAGGTCAGTTGTTTGGGTTGTTGGGCTTGTTGTGTGGTTTGTTTTGTTTTTTTTTTTTTTTTAACCTCACTCTTCATGCCATAAACCTTTCCAGTGTAAAACCAAGCTGTGTGGTCTCACCACACCACGGTCGCCGCACTCACCGGTACGAGGTCTCGGGAAGCAAATCGCCGATGACGTAACTGGTCACGTTTCCCACCGGAATGCTGACGTCCCCCAGGTCGATGTTGTAGGACGTGATCTCAGCTCCGTTGCTGCACGGCTCTTCCCAGGTCAGTACAAGGCACACGGAGGGGGAGAGCTGACAGGCGCCCACGTGCTCATCCTCCAGCACGGAGAGGACGGAGACGGCGTCGGGCACGGACGCAGGGATTCTGCAGGTCACCAGGTCGCTGTAGGGCCCAGCTCCAGCCTGGTTAATTGCCTGTGTGTTAAGACAGAAGATATTTACAGGATATTTCTTCTCTTTGACATGTGTATCAAGTTCATAATAATGAACTGTGCAGCCTGGAAGAGCTGCATGAATTCTTCAGAGGATATGCAGTGTTGGCTTCTTCCCTAAAGCATGACTCACACCCCTGCCCATACTAGGGAATTAATATCTTCCTTTCTCACTCAGGAGTGTCTCTCAGAAAAATTGGAGTATATTTCTCTTTTCCCTAATAGACATTTAATTAAACTTAACAGCAACCTTTTTATCAGGAAACTTTGGTTAGTAAGGGAAAATGCCATAGTCATGCTGTCAGTGACATCAGGTTGCTCAGCAAAGTGGGTACCCAAAATTGTTGCCACCTTGTACAAAATCCCCAGCATACTGCAGGGTGCGATGTCAGATGCTTTATGCAAGCAGAGTATCTCTAGAGATAAGAGGTATTTGGCCTGTTGAGAACTACCCAGAAAATGGACAGCTAATTTCACACTAAGAAGTTTCTGATACAAGAATACAGCAACTCAGTGTGGCGTTAAGCCTGTGACTCAAATTTCCCCAGAATCACGGAATCATTAAAGTGGGAAAAGTCACAACTCACTAGCAAATCACCACTGAAGCACACAGCTCAGTATCTTCCACCAGAGAGGGGAGCAACCAATTATCAAGCTTCTCATCTTAACTAATAGATCCAGAATCCCAGTGGAAACCCAAGTTTCAGGACGTGGCCCATTTCTGCTCATTAATTTCAGAGGCTGTTGTCTTTGCAAGCTCAACACTGCACACTTGTACAGGCCTGGGGTTTCATCAGCTGATGCTCAGCCAGTGGCAAATGCTATACACAATGCACTGAACTGCCTAAGAAATGACTCCTCAGGATTATCACCATCACAGGACCATCCAAATTCTTACCGAGGGTATTTTAGTCAAACCTTTATGTGCTATCGCTAGAAAACTTGATTAAAACCAGTTTATAAAGATTTGGATTAATGGCCACTTCATGATGTGGAGATCATACTCCCTTGGAAAATTCCACACTAGAACAAAGTAATCCTCTCTCTCCTCACCTCTGCTCCCTCAGTTACCTTCAGCATAGCAAGTAATCACAGAGACAACTGCATTGGAAAAGACCTCTGAGATCATCAAGTCCAACCCTTGATCTAACACCACCGTGGTTACCAGACCATGGCATTAAGCACCACATCCAGTCTCATCTTAAAAACCTCCAGGGACAGTGAATCCACCATGTCCCTGGGCCGCCTATAATCCTGCTCTCCCTCCAGCCCAACGTCATTTTCCCCTGGAAGGGACCATGTGACATGACACATTTAGTCTAATTTGCTACTCTGAGCAGGGTCAAACTGAATGCAGACCAAGTTGCCCAGGTTTCTGTCCAGCTGGGTCTTGAAAAATTCCAAGGATGGAGATTGCACAGCCCTTCTGGACCACTGTCCAGAAGGCACAGACCTTCAGAAACAGCTTGGACACTGCCCAGCACCCTCCACCATCCACATTTTCTTTACATTTGGAAAACTTAGCCCAGAGCCTCCCATCAAGATTACAAGTGATTCAAAAACCAAGTCTTACAGTGTTGCCAGTGGGACTGTGATGGCAATGAAAGGACCCATCAAACAACTGCTTGATTTCTTATCTATGCTTAACTGCAGTGAATAACTTATTTCTGCTATGCGTAACACAAACACAAAGCCTTGTTCTGTTTTTCCAGGAGGCATTTTGTTCAATTGAAGACAGAGATAATAAAGTTAGATTTGTCAGCCTTTAAAAAGCCCTTCAAAACAAATCCTGCTCTGGGGAAATCTTCTGTTTAGTGAAGCGCTCCTGGAGCTGTTAAAAGTGAGCCTTGTTTTGTGCTCTGCCAATGATATGATTTGTCTTGCCTCTAAACCAGTGTTTGGCAATCTGTATCTTGCTCCAAGCAATTTATTGTCAGTGGTGCTTTATAACTGCTTTATTGGACAATCTCATCAACATAACTGATGGGAATTTCATGTTCTGTGCTGCCTAGATGCTTTCTCCTGCCACCCCCAAATGACACAATATTTCCCTTTGCAGAAGCCTCAATTGTTTTCAGGAATATTCATTACAGGAAAAAAGTTGTGCAACAGTAAAGACAATTGTCTGCCCTGCAGTGAGATGTGCCTGATTCCTCAGTTCTCTCTTTTATTGAGTTACTGTAGATTGAGATAGCAATACTGTGTGTTTATTAGGAGGCCGAGTAAATGCGGTTTGGGGCATCTTTATTTTAAAAAAAGTTAAAAGAAAGATTTTTCTGTTAAAGCTGCTCTTATAAGCAGCTGGTAAGCAAAGCAGCTCTTATTCTCTCCTCTTTTTTAAAAACAGACTAAAATTTCTGAAACTATTTAACCTTCCTTCTTTGTCTGTTATGTTTTGTGGGGTGTTCTCTGTGTAATTGTTTAAAGATTCCAGTGTATCTTAAAACAAGTTTTTCTCCATATAATACACAGATCAGATCCAGAGGATGGAGCTCTCCAGAAAGTAATGCCAGAGTTACTGATGGACTTCAATAAAATGTCTTAGTGCTGTTGTGCATTTCATCTAACTTCTACCTATGGATTAAATTACATTGGCTGTGTTAAAACTGAGTAGATTTGTGCAACATTTTTGTGGCGGGCAGTTTAAAATGAACGCCCACCCGAAATCAAAGATGCCATACAGGCTGCCTGTTTCCATGTTTAATATAAAAATTTCCTTGGGCTCCTTGCAGCAGTGGTCTCACAGTCTCCTCCCTGCCCCGTGGATGGTGAATGCTCTCCCTCTTACAGAAACAAGAGGCACTTTCTGGCTCACATTTCCCCGTCACTCACACACACGCTCCTTCACTTCGCCTTCCCCCACAGTGCTAATTCTCCCCCAAATAAATTCAATGTTATGTTTAAAAAAAAAAAAAAATTAAGAAGGAAAACTCTTGGACACATGTTGCCCCTTGATCAAAGAAATTACCCTGGGTGGTCCACATGTTGCCAGCTGGGCGGGTATGTGAACTTTGGGTTGGATTAGTGGTGGTATTTTGCCTTCACATACAAATAAATCCTGTGGAAGAGTATCTTGAGCAAAAATATTTTTACTTCGCTTTCCACTTACTTTACCATCCATTTATTTTTCAGTAGACATAAAGGAAAAAGAATGCTGTATTTTTACTTTCACGTAGATTCATAAAATATATTTGAACTGCTACTTTTTACTGGAAGTCATAGGAGAGAAAAAGATCAAAGACAAAGAAATCATAGAGACTCTATACAAGATACAATCCTACAAATCTAAGTGACAAAATGGCAATGATGAGAACTCACTTTCTGGCAGGTATCACCTCATACACACAGGAATCTACTCAGCTGCTTTGCTTTACTTGATAAATGAAACAAATGTTGGAGTTCATTATTTAAGCCAGGGTAATCTTCAATATCCACTTGAGAGGCAGATGGTATTTACCTCTCATTACCACGAAAAAACTGATTTTTTATTTTAATTTTCTGAAACATTAGAATTTTGTTTTGGTGTCAGAGGGTAAGATGGATGTTAAAAGCGTTACTCACTGAAAGTAACAAAATGCAAGAGCAATTTTCAAGTAATGCATCAGTCTGATTACTTAAAATAAATGTGCATTCCTTCTGACTTACAGAGCACATAACTTCAGAGTGGATAACGATAAAAATAAGAACACAGTGGAAGGAAACTCTGTTTGCACCTCAGATTGCAATGCATGCACCACCTCATCCCTGCCATACCTGTAGCCTGCAGCAATAATGTGCTGCTGCCGACAAGTCACTTATTTCAAAGCAGGTATCTGTGCCGCTGTATGCAAGTTGTAGAGACTCCTCATCTTCTCCCCACTCTAATCTGTATTCAGAGATGTCAGCACCAGAACATTCAGGACTCTGCAACACAAATATTTATGTTGTTCAGTTCAGAAACGAGCACTTCAGATGTCTGTGTTTCACTGGGGAAGGAATAAAGCACATGGAAAAAAACCCCAACAACCACCCTTATTTTTAAATTAATACACCATTACCTCGGCAAATGGAAACGTACTGAATTAATGTTCCCTAATAGGTTACTGAAACAGGACAATTCTGCACAAAAATTACCTGATTGAAATTCAGAGAAATGAGAGCACGTATGCAGCTACTTTGCTTTTCATCAGGACACTCAGGAATAAATTGTCTCTCCACTGGCTTGGCAGAAGCTCAACCATGGAGAACACAAAAAAAGTATCAATCTAGTGCAGTCTAGTGGAGTAATCAAAACATAGCTCTGGAAGAGCTGGCCTTTGAGCCAGAAGCAGCCACTGAGAAAAGAACACCCTCAACAAGCAAGGAGCTGGCCTGAGGTTTCCAGTGACAGTCACCCATCAGTCCCAGGATGGGACTCTGGAGTGTGGATCCTGGCACATTAACATCTACAGTATGATTCCTATGGGATCACAGAATGATTGCATGGTTTGGGTTGAAAAGGACCTTAAAGAACATCTTGTTCCAACACCTGGCTGCAGGCAGGGACACCTTCCACCTAGACCAGATTGCTCAGGGCCCAGCACGACCTGGCTTTGAACACTTCCAGGGATGTGGCATCCACAGTTTCTCTGGACAACCTGTGCCAGGGCCTCACCACTCTCACAGTAAGGAATTTCTCCCTAATATTTAATCTAAATCTGTCCTCTTACATATATCCCCAGTAATCCTCTTATCTAGGGGAACACAAAATAAGTTCCTGAACGTGCTGGAGATGAATTAGAACAGGCATAACAGCACAGCTCCCAAAGCAAAATATTTTGTGTTTTTAACAAATCTAGCTCTATTGTGTGGCCTGAAGCAGCTCAGGGGACCACTGCTGTATGTGCAGAGGTGTGGGCCAGGATACAACAAAGACTTTGTGATTATGGCATGCAAGGTATAACTTCCAGTAAAAGGATCCAGAGCATCCCTGCACACCATAACGACCACCCTGCACACACACATGGACTTCTCTGGCTCTGCCTTGGAGTTTCCAGCTATTTTAGTAAAAGCATTCAGAACTGCTAAGCCAGATTTTTAAAATAGCATATAAAAAAGGCACCACAGTAGGCACCACAGTGTGCTCTCCAGCCAAAATCCTCCACAGAGGTTCACTGTTTTTCCCTCATATTCATATCAGTCAAAAAATGACACTCTTTAAGAAAACATAACCACTGCAAACCACATTACTCCTACCACAGCTTCATTTTTAGCTAGAATAAACACGTATCTCCTGCAAATAAACACAGAGCCTACCAGAAACCCTGCTGCATCCCCTCACAGCTGGGGAGAGCAAATCCATGGCCAATAGAAGGCAACTAAACTTAAAAGTTCAGTGTGATTTCTAGCTTGGAGTCACAAAATTTTGCAAAAAGTATGAGTACCCCCAAACTGCACCAAATATACCTGTTTCTCCTAACATTAAACATAGACTATATTTGTAACTAGGTATGCTGTTAACACTATACATGTATTCGAGCATCTTATGAATGTTGGTAACTTTTTTCTCAACAAGGGCATCATTTGGGGGAGGAACCCAATAGAAACAGGGATGGAACGACCTTTAAGTTTTCAGTGAAAGTCTGTGGCAGAACTAAAGCCCTGCTGCTCCACATCACAATGTTATTTATGGCAACACACTTTCAATTCTGCCCTAATTACACAATTTTTTCTTAATAACCCAAATCAACCCCTGTGCAATTCAGCTAACGCTTATTTTAAGAGTCTAATGCCTAAGATGCTGAAGAATGGTGGAGGAATGCATACAAACTAAAATAAAAGTAAATATTTGGGGTAGAGACAAACAATTTTTGAGGGGAAAAAACCCTACTTGGTAAGCATTAATGCAGAGTTAATTTCAAATCAGAGGCTCCACTTTCAGCCAAAATCAAATATTTGTCTTCACAATTCCACCTCAGGACATGCTGATGTGCTAAAAAGCCTGCAGAGAGCACTTCTACCCCACTAGTGCTCTATCATCTGATGCCAGAGCAGGATGTCTCATCTCTGAATCCTGGTCTGGATGACTCATGACCAGCTTTACGGAGTTCTTCAAATTAAAGCAGAGAAGATGCTTTTTTATACAGTAGAAGTTTCTGTGTGTGGTTTTCTCGCACAAAAAGACAGTTCCAGACCAGCAGACGGCTCTCAAGCCAACTTTTGAGTTTTGTGGTGACCCTATTGGTTTGGATAAGCAAGATGGAATGAAACAAACCAGTGCCCCTGACTTACCTCCCAGCTCACAAGTACACGTGTGTCGGACAGGAAGGACAGGGAAGGTGCTCTGCACTGGCCTGGGGGTCCTGCTGCTGTGGTGACCTCTGTGGCTTCTGAGTACGGCCCGTACTAGAGGGGAACAAGGTGTCTGTGCATTAATATACAAGCACACACCCATCTCATATCCCTCAAAGGCTTTCCAAGAATGGCACATGACCTTTTTCAATGCACTAAACTTTCTCAAAAACAGACCGGAATCCCAACACCCGGCACCAAACACCAGAGCTCAGGATGAGACCATGTAAATGACTGCAAGTTAAAGAGTGAGGTAAGCTCAGGAACAAGCAGGCAGCATGTACATCCTCCTGTGTGGCAGTGAGTGCCCATGAAAGCAAAAAACACCTCCAATTTACCCAGAAAGTGAGAATGTGCCTTCTGCCTTACCTCAGCACAATGTGTTCACATGCCAGCGCTAAAGCCCAGCACAGTCAGCTTCTCATGGATATAAGAAGGAGCACAGCAACAGTAAAGCACACACTGGAGTCCAAATCCAGCTCCTTTTACATAAAATGTCTGCCACAAGTTAATTGTGAAGGGACAGGACGTGCTGGAGCCCCAGTCTGGTACAACGTGCAGGGACACGCTGCGGACGTGGCGCGGACGGCTCCGCTCCACGGGCAGCTCAGCCAACTGCTCAGACAACTCCTGAGCCCTTGGTAGGAGGATAATTTAAATGCATATTAGCAAAAGAAAAGCCAATTTTCAAGAGTCTGGAAAACAGGCTTCAGGCAGCAGTGCGAGGAGAGGAGATAACAGCAAAACAGCCTTTCTGAGGCCTCCCGAGTGGAAGAGTGAAGTTCGCTCAGAACATCCCTGAACTAATTAGAAATCGTTCTCCAGAACAAAGGAACTTCACCGGAAGTAATTAGAGGAAAAACCCTAATATTTACTTATTTTGTAGTGCAATATTACTGAGTGTGAAAAAAATGAGCCACTACAAAGGCCAAAGAACACAGAAACTGTGAACCCCAGAAAACCTCTCAATGGACACATCAGGATTGGTGCTATCAAGAAAAGCCAACACTGATGGCTTTGTTGGACTTACGAAGAACAGACATGTCAAAAAAATCTCATTTGTTGACTTCTGCCAGTTTTTTTACGAAACAGGAGGAAGAATCTGGTGGCAAACCCTCTCCCCTATTATGCATCTGCTAGAAAAACCCAACAAAACAGAACCAGCCCCCTCCTCATTTAACAAGAGGTGGGAATAGAAATGCTTCACAATTTTTTCAACTGTTCTGCCAAAAAAAGACAAGACAGTGGCCTTCTTTCCAGCAAGCAAATCTAATATTTCCAAGTGTATTTAATTTATTTTTCACAAAAAGAAAACAGTGAGTATTTTAAAGACAAAACGTTTTAACAATCTTGCAGTCTTAAGTTTTAGCAGTAAGCGAGTAATTTTAAACCTTTGCGTTATGTTTGTCATCGAGATTTCCTGGGAAGAAAGACATCAGTGAATGTAGCTTTGCTGAGACTGTCTTTATATAACACCCTTGGAATGATGCACTCACAGAGGCAAAACAGAACTAAGCCAAACCTCACTAAAAAAAAAAAAAAAAAAAAAAAAAAAGCTTTCAACAGATCTCCATGAGCATTGGACAGAATCTCTGATGTGTTTGGGAAGGTACTTCTTCCAAGGAAATCATACAACAAAAAAACTCCATGAAATTTATAATGCATATATCTTTTTTTCCAATTTAAATAAAGAAATTCCTGAGGAATGTGAGTTTCCCTCAAAACATATCAACACCAGGGAAACTGCAGTACTTATTTTTACACAGTTGAAAACAAAAAATAGGAAATGCAGTGGAAAGGGAATAAACAGATTCCCCCTTATAAGCAGATATTACTTTTGGCAGGGATTTTGCAAATTTTGGTGCAGCTGATTTTCACCAGTCAGGTCATAGTAGTACCTGATATTTCCTTTTAAAAGGAGATTGAAACTGCAGCTCTTCCTCCAAAGTTCCCTTAAAGCATTTCTCACATTATTTTCTTTTGCCCATCTCCCCTTCACCTTTCTGATCACCAGCACCAACACAATCACTCTCCAGAATCTCCCATCCCAGGCTCAGTACCATCTCCAGGGATAAAAAGCCAGTGCACGTACCCCACCATCGTTCAGAGCCCTCACTCTGAACCCATACGTTGCCCCAGGAAGGAGGTTGCTGACGGTGCACTCCAGGTCAGGCCCATGATACACTTCAGAAACAACTTCTTCAGGGGCTGTCATTTCCACACTGTACTCTGAGACAGGACATCCACTTTCTGACGGAGGGACATCTAAAAGAAATCATTTAGTTAGTTAATAACATCAGGACATGTGCCAGGAAAATTAATTTTTTTGTGGCGTGCACCTTTTTCTCCCACAAAACCAATGTATTTGATAATACTTGCATGCTATGTTACAAGCCAGTACCACAGAATTAACCTGCCTGGGGCTCTGCAAATGTGCATTTTTTACATTGCAGTGTCACGCTCATGGTTCAAGACCTTTGCAAAATTACAGGTGTCCAATGGACTGTGCGTGTTATAAAGTGGATCAGGGTTTAAATACCACCCAAAATCCTCAATGTGTTCTAACTCAGATTTTTGAGAGAAGTCATATATTAGAAGTAGCAAAACATTTCTGCTAAGTCAATGTTGCAAGGGAATAAAATAAGATTTTGAATCACATGGTGCTTTTGCATAAACAGAGGAATAAAAAGATATTTTAATATAGCTGATACTTTGTAGTCTTGACAGAGATGGGACCTCACTAACAAAACTGGAGCACAGTGTAAGGCAAGGACAACCAGAGGACAGGTAACTCCAGAAACCCAACAGAGAGCCACCACAGTTGATGAGAAGTTGCACTTCTCACTTGCTCTGACTTCACTGGACTTTGCTTTGTAACTTCCCAGCCACCAGGACAAGCCGCAACTTTGCCCAAGCAACAGAAATAAAGACTAAGGCGAGGTCAGCAACTGACCACCAAGATCAAAGCTGTCCAACAGTGAGATGCTCCACTGTCTTACCCCATTGTAGCTGCACTTCTTTGTGCTTCGGCTTCCCCAGGACTCTGGGTGCCCGGCACTGCCCTGGTGCCACGCTCAGCGTACGGACTGGTAAACTTTCAGAGCACTGCAAGAGAGCAGAGCTGCAGTTAGCACCTACAAGGTGAGGCATGGTTAGAAAGTGGCACAAGAAATTGTTTCCTACATCCACCACTTAGGAGAGATTTATATAAACAATAAAGGAGAGGAGACGCTATCAAGCGTGTTACTCACAAATCCAATTAACAGAGTTCCTTCATTACCATTCTCAAAACTGCAGCACACATGGGGTTCTCTATTTTAAATTTCTTTGTTTTTAAATTAATGTCAAGGCCTAAAGTACTCAATCTTAAATGAGAAAAAAAAATTAGAGCAGGAGGAATAAGAGTATAGGTACTAAAATGAATTTCAATCAAAGAAGGGAATTACAGGAATCAGTGGCTGGAAAAGGCAAACTAAAAATTTAAAATAATTCATCCATTTGAAAAATAATTGTTACAACAAACTACCCCTTTCTACATCTCCAGTCACCAGCTTTGGTCAGTACAGGGTCATGCACATAAGAGCCTGTGGCCTTCTCAAGCAAGTGGCCAAGTTCCCCTTCTTTTTAAAGCAGAAGTACTTTACCAAAACCAGCAGATAAATCTCAGGAAAATATAAACCCAATAGTCCTTACTGTTAGATAATACTCACCTGACTGTGTCCACCAGTGCTGATACAGCATGCCCGGAGTTTATACAAAGTGCCTGGTTTCAAGTGAGTACAGGTATATTCTGTAGCTGAGCCACTATATGCCACTTCCCACTGATTTGCTAAAAATAAGACATATCCAAGTTTAGAGAAGTGTAATGCAACAAGTTTAGGAGTGTCTAGGAGGAAGGAAAATTCTTAATGTGGTTTTCCACAAATGATATGTTTCAGGAAAGCCATTAGTGTTACTATCACTGTGAATATTATTCCCACTTCAAAAGATACAACACACATAGACACATAGAGAAATACTCACAAATTTAAATATTATATAATGTACAAAATATAAATATATATATTTATACAAAAATACAAATATATATATTTCTAGGTTCAGCCATACAACCTAAAATTCTACCAGTATTAATTAAGAGAAAAGGAACTAACTGAAAAAGAACACACTACAAAACCTCCCCAAATCCAAACCAAAGTCCCCAGGAACCCTTCAAGTTTTAAGGTTGCAAGTATGTAACTCAGATTCAATCACATGTGCAACATTAGGGCATTAATGGTAATAACAATAACAGTCCAAAGGGTCAGGAGTTCTTTACAGTAGCCATAGTGGACTGAAACAGAGACAACTTGTTTCAAGTTTACCTTCTGGACTTCCTTGAGAAATCTCTAGTAGATACTTTAGGATTTCTGAACCACCATTATCCTGTGGAGGATCTGCAAAAAGGAGGCAAGTGGTTAGTAAATCAAGATTAGGAGTGTAAGATACCAAAAAGATTACAAAACCTGTTCCTCATTCCGCTCCTTCTCCTCCACAAACTCCTCTGCATTAACCACACCAAGTAAAGTGCAGCAGAAGTGGGTAAGAGATGTTAGTTTTCAGCATCAGAGTAAGGTGGCTGGATAATGATGATCCAAACAAAACACATGGAAAAAGCACTGAAAGAGAAGCCACCTGGGGGCCTGCCCCATTATTAGAGGAAGCAGCTGGAATGATTCTGCAATGGGACATGAAATGGAAAATGAAAAGCCTGAAGATGTGCTTGAGTGTGAGTTAGTCAATGAAAACAAACATCATTTTTGATTCTGAAAGCACAAGAGCCCCTAGATACTTTTTACAATATTAAAAAAATCAGGCTGTCAAGCTCTCCAAACACGTTCAACTTTGGACTGAGAAGCAGCATGAAAGATCTAGCACATATTTACACAATTTTATTTGAATTTATGATGACCCCAAAAAGCTTCACTACGACAAAGTGAAGTGGCTTACCCCATTTCACACTAAAGCCATGAGATGTTATTGGCCCCTTAATAACAGGTCTGGTTGGAGGTCCTGGCCTGTCCGGGCTTGTTGTGCAGACCAACACTTCGCTGGGAGAGCTCTTCCCTTCCACATTAGAAGCAAACAGCTGAAACAAAACCACAGTGAGTTCACCCTTGTTTATTTTACCTGCTTTTCTGACAGTTCTGCATGAGAGTTTTTTTTTTTAGAAATTGCACAAATGTCATTAAACTGGAAAATAAGGTCACATCCCGAAGCGTGTGGGATTCTAATAAGAGATATTAGATTGTCATGTTGTTTCTTTACAAACATGGGTTTTCCCCTCCCTCCACCAGCAATAGATCATGGTATGTTTAAGATAAAAGCAGTGCTAGTTTTCCCTTTTAAAAAAATTCACTTTTTTAAAAAACTGTGGCAGCTTGCAGTTATTTACTCCTAAAAAAAAAAAAATCAAAACGATGACAAACACTTTGTCATTTTTGGGTCTGAGATATTTCAAACTGCTACTTAAAATAAAATAATTCAAAGTATCAATAATCACAAAACTAAAAGATCAAAGCTGTGCCTGGAGCCAGTGTCGCCAGGCTACAAATTTGCTCTGATATCAACACAGTTTTTTGAAATCCGTGTTTAATTTGGAATCAGGGCTGTAGAGAAGCACAAAGTGTCTTCTTCCCTCAGCCAGCCAAGGTGGTTTTTACAACATGAAACTGAAAGGCATCATCTGTGAGTGACATCAAAACAACTTCCCAGTTCTCTGGGTAGTTGTTTATGCAACTTCACAAGGTCTTCTGTCCCACAGAACAGTGGACAGTCTTGGGGATCTGTGTTTAGGAGCATGCACAGAGCAGGAGATACCAACACTTGCTGAAAAACAGCTCCAGACCAGCCATGTGGACGCATGAGGCAAAAAAGCTTCCATTTCTGGTTGCCAGGGGAAGGCAGGCCCTGGGCTGGGCAGGAGAGCTGTGCTTGCTGGGTGCCTCACAGCATTTGCTCCATTCTGCAGAACTAAGAGGGGATTTGTGACCACAGAACATTTTGGGAGCAAGGCAGCCAACTAAAATCACCTCATGCCCTGAGACACACTCTCACAACATCCCACCTGACAGTAAGTGGTACTGAGAATTATGTTCCAAAAGTGCTGAGTAACAGCATATCCTATGATAAAAGTAAAAATACCACTAACAGTTTAATCTGTTAGGTCACAGTATAAAGTAAACTTCTATTCAATTACTCAGTTTTGGAGGGAGTATTAAAGGATTTCTACAGTGCCTGGAAAAAACCCAACACAGAACACACTAGGCAAAGACAAGAGGAAAGAGATTTTTACCCTGAATTTATACTGTGTGCTTCTTCTGAGATTCTTCACAGTACAGGCTTGCTCCTCTCCAGTGTACTTTGGGTGAAACACGCTATCCTAAAAAAAAACAAAACCCAAAACCAAACAAATTCCCATAATTGAGGAGTCTGAGCAAGTGCTCCCTCTATTACAGTCTGTAGCTAGAACACATTACAGCAAAGGACCTTCAGAGTTGAGTGCTTTTTTATTATTGTTATTATTATTATTATTACCTTTAAGCTGCAAGACCACAATAATTTTCCTCTAGAGGTATTGTGCAGCTGCCCTAAATAATATAATTTTGCTGCAAAATAAGCATAAAACCACTTGTGGCAGTTTAACCTGTTACAGAACTGGAAGTGACAGATGACAGAACACACACCCACCACAGAGCAGTGAGGACGCAGCAGACTGAACTGGTTAAGGACAAGCTGCCCTACACTCACAGACTCCTGTGCAGCTTTGTAAGTAATCATGGCTGACAGCACAGATTTTTAGCTAAGGATTCATAATTAATTCTGCTGCAGAGCAGAACAAATCACACAGCTCCATCCTGCCAAATACCCAGGACTCCTGGAAGGCCCTCCAAAGCAGCATTCCATGTTCTTCTCAGGGATCTTCAATTAACAAATGAAAACCCAGCCTAAGTCGTGCACTTTATAGTAACACAGCACTTACATTATCTTCTTCCTGAATTTCCAGGGTGTAGGAAATCACTTCCTCTGGTGTACATCCTTCTACTTTATTCCACTGCAATGAGATCCACGTAACACCAGCTCGAACAAGCCTTGGTGCAGAAGGGGTCTGAGGAATATTGCCTGCAGTGTAGCAAACCACCTCCTGGCTGTACCCACTGCTCAGAGACACACGAGGAGAGAGAGAAATATTAAAACATGCAAACCAACAAAACAAAACTAAAAACCCCTAAACCTCAATGTGTTTAGAGGAATATTTCATATTTTCAAAAAATCTGGACAACGTTCAAATGGCCTAGGTGGAAAAGATGAACGCCCAGTTAGGAAATGCCAGAAATAAGAATAGAAAAAAATGCAGGATTATGCATCCTCACAGTCATTTTACAGATCTCATGACAATTATACTGGAAGAAATATTTGTTTGCCCAAAAATATTAACTTTCTATTAACTGTGAAGTAGAGGAAAATCTCATTAGCATTGCAGAACTAAAATATAGGAAATAAAGTCCCAAGTATTCAATTTTGGGGTGCTGAACTTCAGATGCTCAGAACACAACTTCCATTTAAGCTACACCTTTGAAAGCTGAGTTCTTCAGCAAATCTAGTCCCACCGTTTCAGACATCCCCCCTCCAAAGAAAGCAGGGAAAATTTATCCATTCCTGCCCATACATGCTCAGCATCACGTAGGAGCTGCCTGGTGCAGGCACAGACACCTTCCAACCCTCCAGGCTGGCTCTACTGCTTCCTGACTTTTCCTGCCCAAGCTTCTTTGCATTTTAAGCTGAGCATAAAGTTGTTCTTTTGCACAGCTCAGGCTGCAACCAGAGAGAACACCCATGGCCAAGGGGATGCAGGTTCTCCTTTTGTCAAATCCCAGCACCCTTAAAACATAACAGGCAGGAGATGAGCGAGTGTGGGACAGTTCTATTAAGTTTCCATGCAGAATATATTATGTACAATGGAAATCTGAGAACGGACTTTTAAATGGACAGATTTTGGTGAAATTTTGGGAGGAGAACAAAGAACTCTCAAGTGAAGGTAATGTTCTTGTAATGTTCAAATCTGTGCTCCCAAAGTACAAACCTACTTTGTGCCTTAAAGTTTTACCACAAATTCAATACACAGAAAAGGACGTCTCCTTTTTCAGTCTTCTTTCTCAAAAATAGAATTTTTGTTGAAATACTCTTATAGTTAAATAATCCACATATAACTAACACCTGAACAAGACAAAAATCATCTTAGATGGTAAAGTCCACAAGCATTACAACCAACCAAAACCATCTTATGACACGAAGTGTTAGATGACATAATCATGTCATAATTTTGAGTGCTGTCTATAAAATAAGCCATATGCTGCTGGTGCTTATCTCACAGATTAGCACAGAGCAGCTGACCATAAATATAGTTCTTAGTTCACTCCCTGCTTGATAGCCTGAGGATAAAAAAAAAAAAGGGGAGAACGAAAAAAAGGGCAGGGGGCAGAGATGGGGAGGGGAATGTTGAAACACACCCTAAGGTATTTCAAAAATCTGGAATCTGGCAAAGAAAAGAGATGCCAGAACTGGGAACTTTGCACAAACCCAAATCCCTTCCAGTTACACTCAGCAGCTCAAGCCCCCACCCTCTTTCCATATCAAGTATTATTTCAACTGGGAGGGAAGTAATCTTGCAAGCAGCTGGGAAAAGGGACTGTGCATATATGAATGGTCTCAGTGCATGTCAGAGAAAACACAGGACCATGAATAAAGCAGCTTTTTAAAGCTATGTGTTACTGAGAGGTTTGTGCTTTAGAAGAGAGAACAATACAGGAATCTCCCTCCACCAAACACATTGTTATGTACCACCAGTGTTTCTTTTTGTGTCCTTCTTGTAATAATGATTAGATCCTGTTTAGCTAAGAAGGACAATAAAGGAGTACACAAGAGCACTGGATGTTTGGACTCTTCACAGCTAAACTCTTCCTGGCCTGCTTTCCTTCCCTGAGCACAGGAGAGTACACCCAGCCCCTGCAACACGCCGTCTCCTTGGGCACACTGGTCCTCAGTTGCAGAACATTTTATCCCAGTGCTCCCCTGCAGCTCCCAGAGGACTGAACTAAGTCTGATTTCTTACCATCTTCATCTGAGTGCATCTGCTAATGTGCAAGGAAAAGCAGAAGCTAAATCCCATCTTTCAGTGTCCCTGGGTGTGCCTCTCCTCTCTGGGTTCTGGCTCTCTCCCCCTTATTTCCCCCCCCATCAGCCAGCCCTGCCAGTCCTGAGGAAGAAGGAAAGGGACTGTACTGCTGAAAAGAGACAGAAGGGCTTTGCTTTAAACCAGAAAAATAAATATATCAAGATTCCTTTCAAAATCTGTAACTCAACTTCCTCTTGCTTGTTTTTCTTGGTTCACAGAGGTCCCTAGTGGGAATTTTACATAACAGATGTATTCTTTTTGTATTAGGAATAGACCACAAAACACCATTTAACACCTCAAAAGGAGCCTATCTTCTTATGCTGACCTCATCATGCTGAGGGTACAGGGCAATTCCCTGGGAGCTGAAGGATACCACCAGGGAAGGGGCAGCTTACCTTAAAGGTTTAATAATAGAGCCAATGTCAGATATTTAACTCAAAACCACGAAGAGAAGAAAAAACAAACAAAAATCTCCCCCCAGAAATTTCTCTTTATACTGTCACTGATAGTTAAACTTTCCAACTATCACTTTTTTCCTCAAGAAAATGTGTACCTTTGGGGTACCTTACCTAGTACCGATGTCGTTCTGGGCTGCTAATCGGAAGGTGTAACCCAAAGCGGGACAGAGCTTAGTCAGCTTGCAATGCTTCTGGCTCCCGAAGTAACATTCTCTGAAACCACTGTTCCTCTTTCCCTAGAAAGAGAGAAAATCTGTAATCGGATCGCTATGAAACAAAACCACGCGGTGCTTATTTTAAAAAGCTGTTAAACTGATATTTGGAATTGGATGTTTCCATACAGGCACTGTGCAAAGGAGGCTGTGTAAGCACTGACAGCGCTGCTATGCTCCCAAAATCCCACAGATCAGCACAGTCAGCCTGCTGTCAGATCCTTCCTCTTCTCAGAGTTTTACATTTGTGAGATGTACCTACAGCTCCTGGCATTCTGCTTGAAACGCAGTTTATCCCACTCATTAACAAAAAAAACAGGCAAATTAAGGGTGAAATCATCCTTCAGTCCACCCAAGTCACAGAGGCACAGGAAAGGTGTGGCCAACATTTCCTGCAAGCTCTACCCTCCGTACCTCCATCCCTCCCTGGTCCTTCAGGAATTCTCTATCCCACAAGAGGGCTCTCGCTCCCCACAGTCGAGCCATGGCCAGGCCCAGTGGGACAACCCGGGTACAACCAGCCCCATGCTCTGCTCTCCAGGGCAAAACAGATTTATTAATCACAGAGGAATATTTAACACGCCAGTTCTGCACCGATCCCACTGCTTGGAATATCTGGTTTCACACTATGCCACATGTGGGAAATGATCAATTTGAAATCTTTCTGGAGAAAGGGCATGGACTGCTCAACTCTTCATAAATAATATCTAACGGAGCTGAAGCAGTTTAAAGGTGTTTTAATTTCAATACCTGAATGTAAAATTAATGGACAATTACATTATTAAGCACACCAGAGTAGAAAGTCTGGCAAAGGATACCCATGGGATCAGATGGGTGCAGGAGAAGGAATAATCTCTGCAACTTCTTCTGACTGAAAAGCTCTGCTATGCCATTTACTATCTTTGGCACCTGTCTCTACAATCTTTAGTTATGATTTTATGATCTATATGGGCATCCCTCACTGCAGCCAACAGCTTCACCTGCTGCTGCCTCCTTGGGCACACTCTGCCTTTCCACACCCCATTTCTCCTCCACGCTCAATACATCATTTCGCCACTAAAGATCTCAAAAATGCCTGAGTGGGACATGCATTTTTCACTTGTTCAATCTCCAGCTCCTACCAATTTCTACTTATTTGCCCTCGGACTGCAACACAGAAGGAAAAACTCCCTAAAATGTTTGTAGGGTATCTCCAGAATGTGTTTATCAAGCTGGAAACAATCATGCAGATCTCCAGAATGGAATAACAATGTGGGGGCACTGAAAGGACATTTATCACACTGGCAAACAGCTCTAACTTTTATTTATACACAGTGAGCCTACACTTGTTCTGGAACTTGGTTTTATACACATTCTCCTTCAACTTCACCCACCTGCTCCAGCTGTAACATTACTGTACGGATCAAGTAAATTAAGAGATGGAATTAGAAGAGAATCATGAATCCCAAAGCAAAAATATTTTGTAAATGAGAAAACCTTTTCAGATCTAAAATCCCTAGTTATAGAGTTCTATGATAAAAATTACTTTAGGACAAAAAAAACATAGGTGACCATACATCCCAGCTCAGCAATAATGTATGTAAACTCCAGACTACACAAAACCTCATTAGAAATCCTGTGTTTCAGTAAAATATCCATTCACCAGTGCAAGGCTAGCAAGAATATATATTTTTCCTCCCTATGCAAACTCTCTTTTATAGGTTGAGTTGCATTAATTTTCCTTCAACTCTTTGATGACTTTACTACTTATAAACAAATGAAAACATTTATTTTTTATTTCTGCTTAAGAATGTAGGTTTTTTTAGTACTTGACTCATGCTTTCTTCCAAGAGAACAAAGTGACCAAATGCTAAGCATGTGGTCGATAGAGCAATGCTGGTTAAAAAGAAAAATCACGGACAATCTCACCTGTAGCACAATGCCAAGGAAACTATCACTTATCAAACTGGTGAGTTAAAACTTTGCCAAGATTGCCAAACATCTAAGTTATCCTCAACTTTATAACAGTACGAACTCTGATACTGTATATATTTCTCTTCTAGAACTGGTATTGTACATTCCCCAGACTCACTCAGAGACCAACTGGTATTCAAATTACTCAGACTGGCTGGTATTTTGGATTCTATTGGCACTAATTGGAGAGGCTGGCCGATATTTCTAATTATCCTGGCATTAATAGCCTGGAAATAGCCTCTCCGCTCCTTCTCTCCCAAGATTTATGAAAGCACTAATGCTGGCATAATTATAGACAGGAACAACTGGCAGGCTGGTACTGGCTGCCACCCAAGAGTCTTACAGCTTTCCCAGAATCCTTCTCCTATTCTTTGTACACTCGGCATCCAAGTTTTTAATCCTTTAAATAATGTTTCGTAAGTTGCTTAAAATACACTGTATCATTTCCGCAAGTATTTCTAATCCCCAGATTTCAGAGGGACAGCGCTGTCCGACTTCTCCTCCAGGCCTGCTTTCTCCAGCCCGCCTTCCCTATTCTTCTCCAGGACAACCCATACTGTGATGATCATCAGCGCCTGTCTGAGGAGGCAAGAACAATCCAGCTCCACAAATCCCTCACAATTTGCACAATACTCTAACAGAGCGTTTAAACACAAGTTTTAAGAGTTTTCCCTGCTATTTCAGCTGTGTTTCAAGCCACACGCTCAACACGGGGTGCCAAAGTGTCTCTTGGTGAGCAAATTTATCGAACGAGGGTTTTGAGCATTTAAATGGGTTTTGTTGACTGCATCCCCTGCAGCACAGGCAGTAAATAAACACAAAGGGAGGAAGTGGCCACTGCAGGTACAGTGATGCAGGAATGGAGCGCAGTCCTTCACCACAGAAGTCTGAAGCAGGGCTGCCAGCACCAGATCTGCAACCAGGAGGCAGGAGGGACATCTGTGGCCACGCCAGCGTTAGCTGCTATGTTTGGGTCATATTGGCAATAAAAAGGAACAGACTGATATTCAATCTGACACAGAGCTGCGGAGCAAACTGTCAACAATTAGTGTAACACACCCCAAGATCTCTGCAAGGCATTTATTGTGCAAGTTATACGAGTAACTGAATTTCCTCTACATACAAACATTTAGAAGATAGCAAAGGACCTATGAATCATCCCTAAAATATACACAACCCTCAATTTCATCCAGGGCTCTCCTCTTGCATGTGGAGTGGCACAGCCACAGAACAGACTCAGAGGGCAAGTAAGTGAACAATCACTAACATGGAGATCTGTGTATCCAAATTCCAGTGCAGCATCACTGAGATACTTGCATCAGGTTATCAGCGGGTAAAAAACAAGCACATCACTGCTACCTTGAGAAATTTAAAGTTTTGTGGCAGAACAAAATTATCTCATTTTAGCTATATATAAACTTCATTATTAACTATCCATCACCAAATCATTAAATAGTGTGGTGTTGTATCAGTCTCTCTCTTGAGTAGATTAAAATGAGCTGCTTACTGAATGAGAATTAAAGCTGCTTTGAGTTGTACATAGAACAGGGACATACACTGTGTTAGAGGGATGTCCTTGTCTCTGGCTCAGGAACATTCCTCCCCTTTCCCATAGAGAATGAATAGGATACTCTCGCTGTCCATATGCACAAGAGAAACATTTACTTACTACCACTTAATCACAGAACCAGCATTTCACATCTAATTAGTAACAAAGGCCTGATTCTTACAGCAGTGCCAGTAGCATTTTTCAATGCAGCTACAGTTTACTGATTTTGATGAACACTGGCATCAGGAGAAAGCATCACCTCCTTTACAGTCACATTTTCTGTTTGGTATACAATTAATGCTATTTTTTTCTGATTAGCCTTTTGCTTACCCTGAATAAACAATCCTGGCACCAAGTCATCAATTGATTAGTTCAGGTTTGTAAGTTCAAAGTTCACAGCAGAGTCAGAAGGTGAACTTTTCCTTAATTATTAATTTGAATTGATTTTACTGACAGATGATTATTGCCAGTCCCAGCACCTGAGGTGCAGGGCTTGTCGATATCCCACTGGATTTCAAAATAACTGAGATGAGGGGCTGATCCTAACTCTTTTGAAGCCAGTGGAATCTTTGCTAGTGTACATCCAGTGTAACTGAGTGACAATGTGCTGATCTTTTACTCTGCTGTTAAAGAATGAAGAGTATCCTTCATAGTTTTTCAGGCATTTTAAGAATCACAGAATATGCTGAGACGGAAAGGACCCATAAGGATTGTCAAGTCCAACCCTTAGCCCTGCACAGGACCATTCCCAAGTCACACCATGTGCCTGAGAGTATCAGTTTATTAGCAAGGTATTACACATGTAAATCAAAGACTTACATCAGTAATGGGGAAGTACTTTTGTTTTCTAACTAACATGCAACACCAGTCACATTACAAACCATTTAATCCAAATTGGGAGGGGAAAAAATGGAACAACAGGAATAGCTTTGTCTATCAAGGATATTCCAGATTCTACAGGTCAGGAAAAAACCCAAAACCCAGAACTAAACTGAGGCAGCAGCTGCGTAGGACTGGCACAGTCACATATTAAGCAGTATAACCTTCTAGAATTTCCCACCTCACCTAACCCCAGGGCTGTAAAACACGGTGCTCCTGCTGTCACTTCACAGCAACAATTCACTTTCTGCATATACAAGTGATGCCACCTACGCTCCTGGCTGCATTTCACATGCTACAAACTGTGCCTCTGCCCTGTAAGAACAGGAGGAACAAGGGTGACATATTGCTGAGCATCTGACATGCTCCAAAATCCGGAGATCCCAGAGACAGACAACCCATGACGCAGCACGAGGGAGCACAGAGGGGCTGCTGGAGCCCTCTCTTGGTGGGTAGCACAGCTCAAGCTGGGGGAGCACACTGGTGTGACCGGGATACAGCTGGAGGTGCCTGTCTGAACACCTCCACCACTCCCCACACCTCCTGTGCCCGATGCCAGCTTTGTTTCCACAGTCTGAGGCTGCAGCCTTTGCACAACAGCTTTCCAGGATCTGCCTGTGGTGAAGGCTTTCCACACAGCTCATTCACACGCCATCCTTCCGCTAGGAAGGGACCAACTTCCCAGGCAGGCTGCTATTTTAGGGTGCTTTTCCAACTTGACCATTGGATAGATTTCCTGTGCTCTGCTCTTGCAAAGCCCTCCCTGCTTTGCAGCCACGATTTAATTTCCTTCTGATCGCTGATTTTCCCATGTTTATATTTTATCCTGTGCCCTGTAGCTAATGAATGCTGCTCTAGCTGAGATCTGGCAGCATGTTTGCTGTTGCCTGGCAAGCGTTCTCCTCTGCTCTGATGTATTTATTTCTTGATTTCACCGGGACACAGTGTGGCATTGTGGAAAAGTCAGTGCTTTTGCTTACGTGGAGTTTACACAACCAAGTGTGAGGGTACAGAGCACTGTGAGTGAATTCTCTTTTGTACTTGGGAGGTGTAATTCCAGCAGATAAGTGCACTTCATGTCAGAGGAACAACTTGCCATAGCACCTGAAAAAGTGAGTGGAACATCCTGCCATTGCATGAGATGAATTTCCTTCAGATCCAGGCACAGCCAGCCGGCATCTTCAGACTTTTTCTTTAATAAGCCTAAATAGCAGGTTTTAATTTAGTGACTCAAAATTGCATTTCTGTCTCATATCAGAGGGAAAAAAATTTTGGAGAAGCTACACCTGTGGTATTAACTGTCTCAGAACCTGATAAATACACTTCAGCCAGGAGTCCTGTCAAATCATTGGAGATGTACCAAATTAATTTGTGCAGGGCCATTATTCTTTCATCTGTACTGGATAGTTCTCCATTGTGATCTCGGATTTCAGGGTTGTTACTGAGAAAACAAGGTAATTAAAATAGACAGACTAAGGGAATCGGGATGCCTTAATTTTTCCCCGTTGGTACCTGAGCTACCCAAACTGCTTTTGCCCTGTGAAAAAGAGATATAATAACCAATCTTTCTGAAGACAAAACTCTAGGTATATACTCAGTATTAAAGGGTATAAAGGACAAAAGAATTTCAGAATTGCCACATATATATATGTACAAAATTATGCCTAGGCTCCACGCAGACAAAATGAACATCCCAAGTATTTGCACTGTACTAATGGTCTGCTGGTGGTCTTTCTTCTGACAAGACCTTCTGCTGTTTCCCTTCCCTTTTGCAGGCTGAAATCATCCACATTTCCACTGCTTCACTGCTTCATGCTGTTATGTTCCCATGGCTCCAAATGACTGGAAGCCTTGGAAGAGATCACAAATGCACAGTCAAGGTGTCACAGAAGGCGTAACGGGATCATCCTGGCCAATCCTTTTGGAGAAATCTCTGTTTAATCCCTTTTCCCAGACCTCACACTCCACTTTTTTTCCTTCTTCACTGACGACCTTTCCCCCTCCATTATGCAGAGAGGGACAGCAAGTCATTCTGAAGTTATTGTTTTCAGTTCAGAGGGTTTCTCATCATGCAGACCCCACTTGCTGTGACAGTGCATACAATAAATGTTTGCACAGTGAGTGGTTCCAAACACCCAACATGTGCCAAAATGATCTGGGAATGTGTTATTAGTGCAATAATGGAAAACTATTCATAACAGAATACTCCCTTTAGAATATTTTTAGACTACAAAAGACCTCAAGAGATGTTTCTCAGACTGCACAACCGGACACCCTTTCATACGCTTCATTTCCTGACTCATGACTCTTTTTTTCTTTACGTGTTGTCCAAGCCCTTTCTGTCACCCATTATGTATTTTTTCCTTCCAAGATGATGCTCCCTGACTCATGCTTTCTGCAGAAATATGGGTTGCACAATAGGAAGGAGGCAGAAAGGAATTAGGGCACGGAGGGAGGACTCACAAGAATCCACCTCTAAAAAATCATCCAGCACCATGTTGTCAGGGCACTCTCCCCAACAGACCATTGCTCACTAACCCTGTAAAATAGGAGAGGACTTAATTCCTTTTGTGTTTGAAAGGGGACTAATTGTCACTATGTAAAGGACACTTATTTTGACCCTGAGTACATTCTCTCTAGAAAGGGCTGCAAGATCATGGATCATCTCCTCTGAGGCAGGAAGTGTTTATTCTGCACTCTGTCAGTAACCAGAAGAAAGAGATCATGAACAGAACTCTAAGATGTATCACAAGTAATTAAATAATAAGCAGTGCTAATCAACAAATAAAATCCACCAAATGAGTGATAAAAGTTAGATTTCAACAGTACAGAACATCTCTGCATAAAATACACTGAATGAAAAGTTTTCCCCAGCTGCCCCTTTCACCTTTCCAACTCTTTACCTAATGCCATCAGGATTTCATTTTCCTCCTTCTATTTTCTCCTGTATTTAATTATTTGTCTTTACTCAGCAAATCCTTGTAAAATCTGAGTACCATTTATTTGTGTATTTATTTCAACTACTTACAACTTACCTCATCCCACTCCAGAAGGTAGCTGGTGATTTTTGAACCATTATCAATGGGTGCCTACGAACAAAAAATAAACAAAAGGTGACTTGGGGAATAAGACAAAACTACTTCACCAACCCCCAGGCAAATGACTACAGTTTTGAGTGCTTTGCACGTGGCTTGGCAACCTCTTAACAAATACTGGGAAGAAGCTGGATGTAATGAAACACATACATTTTAAAAGTCAAATCAGTGCACAGGAAGGGATTTGTCAGAGTACAGCAAGTTCAAGTCCCTTACTTAAAAATGACTGTCTCAACTTTCAGTAATTTTCAGTATTTATGCTCACTGTCAGTAAACTCTATTTTTCCCTGCTTTCTTGCCCGATCCCAGCATTACCTACCTTCCACTGTAAGGTTAAGGAGCTTTTGGTCCTGTGTGAGGGTTTGGGTGGGAAGGGACACTCTGGTGCTGAGCTGTGAGTGGTGAAGCTTACTGGCTCTGAGCAGGATCCCTTTACTGAGTTGTACATTGCATATACCCTGGAAAGAGCATTCAAATGGGTTATAAATTTGCTGACAGTTACACTGGCACTGCCTCAGCACCGTATTTGACTACCAAAGCATCCATGACACCATCCACTAATGACAGATTTCTCACAGACCAATGTCTATCCTTATTTTACTTCACTTCATACAAGCATGCAAAAAAAAAAATCCAAACCACCAAAACACCAAACCACACAGCAGAAGAACACTACAGTAATTTGTGCAAATACTCCCAGAGACCACTGAGTTGTCTTCATCATCTTTTCTTTCCACCACTATTTCCTCGTTAATTGCCAGACTTCCACACACTGTGCTAAAATTCCCTTTGCAATACAACAGAAAGTATGAGCTCACAAGAAAAAGGTATCAACTTTAATGCCTGCTTTACACTTGATTCACACATACCATGTTGAGTGGTGTTAACTCCTGGTCTCCTTCCATGAGTACAAGCTCATCCTACATAGCTCAGCTGTCAACTCTTAGTGGACCTCCGTGGACGAGAACTAACACAGCTCAGCAATATTACTCTGATAAACTAAAAACCTTCAAAGCAAATTTGATTTCAGGCAAAGCTTCTATATATCATCACAGAGGGGGATATAAAATACAAAACCACATGGGAAAGCAAATAGGATATAGTTGAGCACCTCCTCAAGAGGTGCTTTTCCCTGAAAAATTAATGATGTTATTTTTTCCCTTCACATTTTCCGTGCAGCGAAAGAAAGTGCAAACTGGAAGTCTTCTACTCAAAAAAGAAGTTCAAACCATGACCAGACGATGACCTCTGAGTTGGTTGTAGCTATTGTGTACTTGAATGCAGAGCTAAAGAAAGGGCAATTTCTACATTTGTTTTCAGTAGATAAGAGTAATTTATGTACAATGGCCACCTACATAGAATCAAACCTTTTGGGGGAGGCTGACAAGAACTGCTGTAGCACTGCTTTACCCATCACCTGTTAGCAGTCAGGAGTGAAAACAAATGCAATTAATTAATTGACTCTGCATCTGGCAAGTGGTTTGTACGTGTGCTGGAAATGAGCACAGCCAAGCATCCAACACAAACCATAAGGGAATAAAAACCATGAGAAAATGAACTTAGGGGGCATCCTCTGCATGTCACTGAAACACAGCACAGTCAGCCCCAAAGGCACCAAAACAATACACCTGAAAAAAAGCAGGCAGTGGGTTCAGAGTGAACCAGGTTGTCCCAGGTGCCCAGCAGGGCATCAGCAAGAACAAGCACCTTGTCTGGTGGAGACAAAGCCCCGAGAGATGCTGCCAAGGTTAAGGAGACCCAAAGCAATCCACCCAGTAACTGCTGGCCCATAAATTTCCTTACCGAACAGATTTATTTCTTCACAGATGTTAATACATAATGCAGTTACAGTGAAGAAAAAAAGACTGTCATGGAAAGCAAACAGGCAGCTTGTTCAGTGTCAGCTCGCCCCACTGCAAACATGGGCTGCTGCTTTGGAAGGCTGGCTTTTATATTTAGCAGTCACTTGTTTTTTGAACAGAAGTTACTGCTGAGTGTTCACAAACAAATTATAATTTGGCAAACCCTCAAGAAGGTGGAAGGAGGTGTCAGCAAGGGAGGAAGAAGTCAGCCAGGACATGAGACAAATACAATGCCCCTAAAAATGACCAAGACCTCAACCCAACTGCACATGGTGACCACTCCGGTGTTTGAAGTTGGCTTCAAAAGAGATGCTCAGTGCTTACAGTAGGAAGCTCAACAATGTTTTACAACCTTCTCCTCCTTGCTACCATTCCTGTTGTGGCCAGAACTCTTGCCCAGCCAAAGAGCTGCATCTTTTCCTTATTTATGACAAATTACTTCTGGTCTTCCGCTTCTATTTGAGAAGTTTATTTTAGGGCTCTACTAGAAACTATCCTGAAAAATGAAAAGAAGCCTTGGTATCAGAATGAGATGGACACATTTTGGTGTTGGATCTTTTTTAGAGCTCAGAAGCAAGGTGTTTGTTCTTGAAAGTTTTGCAGACAGGAACAACCTTGATATGAAACAGCATGCCCTGCTTAGCCCTTGTTTGGAAAAACAGAAGGGAACAATAGATAGGAATGAAAGGATTTTTTTTAAAAGGATATTGAGGGTGACTGAACAGGATGTGAATTTGAAGCCTTGGTTCATAAACAAAGTCTTTAAAAAAAGGCGACATGAACAGGTAATGCAGACGGTGTTAAAAACATCAGGGAGCAGAACTGGAATGTGTTAACAAATGTATAAAACACATTTTCAGAATCAAAGAGAAATATGCCCTGAAAATATCAACACAGACCAGTGTGAATCAAGTTTTTTCTTGGAATAAATGTTGAAATTACTACAGTCAGATGGATCTGTAATCAGTAGATTTATTTCCCAAAGCACAGACTACTTATGAAAAAAGCTGGAGTACTTTCAGTGTTACAGTAGCTGAAGAAACACCAGTTGCTTGAGTCAAGTTTTTAAGCAGCTTCAGGTATCCCACTTTCAAACACAGAAATACAGATATGTACACTTCTTTTTCCCTCTTACTACAGCAATGACAACAACATGACAGAAAAGATACTGTTCGAGAAGCATGCTCGTAATTTAAAGTCTAAGATAAAACCTATTGCAAAATAGATTGCAAAACTTTCACATTTATGCTCATATAATTGAAGAATTTATATTTAAGTGACATTCATATTCACACTAACTCACCTGACATGATAATCTGTTGCTGGCCTAAGGTCCTTCAGGTTATATTCTAATTCTTCTCCACTGCAGGAAAGAAGCCCAAACTCAACAAATTAGTAAATTATGAAACGTAGTATCACACTTAGAGCTCGTGATTTTCTAGTGATATTATAATTTGAAAGAAAAAAGACAATCCCACCAAAGAAAAACAGTAGCAAACAATATACCAACAATTTGTTAACACACTTCTTGTTTCTTGAAAACTTTATAGAGCTCCATATACACAGAAGCAACGAATTTATCATTCCCATTTATACAGTAAACCAGATGTATGGGTTTATTTCAATGCTTGGATTTTGTTGATATTTGCATAAAGAACATTGTGGTTTTCTACCCTCCTAGAGCTGAAAAGAATGGAATCCAAACATTATTTCTGTGCTTTCTGCACATTCCCTATTTCAAAATAATTTTTAAAAAGTGAGCCACTGAACTTGAGAGGAAGAAGCATAGTTTCTAGCACAAATGTTCCACTTATTTGCTTTCTGCTCCAGAATGATGCTCCCTGTGAGGATCATGGCAAAGAGAGCTGGATCCAGCTCTCCTTTAATACCAAGAGAAGTAAAAGCACAGAGTTTCAGACATTTTAGGAAAACACTCAGCAAATAATCTATTAATTTCAAATGTGGCCAACATAGTTAGGGCTATTCTTTTTCCTTCTGGCTTGTTTGCTGGTAAATGAACACTGGGCTCAGTCATGTGTTGCCAATTCTGTGAAGATTAAGGTACGGGTCAGTGCTTAATAAGTAATAGCCATCTCATGTAAGGGCTTGGCTTATTCATGATTTTATTAAAATATGGGAAACAAGAAAGCTCTCAATTTAGCATAAAGAAATATTTCATAGCTAGCTGGACAAATAAAGGGAGATGTCTCAAAATCAAGAAAGCAAAATTCACTAGAAAGCACACGACTGCACAAGTCAAAAATACACCAAAAAAAAAAAAAAAAAGTCTTTTTTGTCTTCATAGAATCCAATGCTCTGCAAATCCTTTTTCCCCCCCTCTGAAACGAGTGCACCTCCTTGCAAAGACAATGTATTCAACATATTGCTGAGTTTCTTTTGCCTACAGTAATAACAGTTACTGCTGCTCCTGATGGAACGTACCACATCAAGCTGCACTCTGGCCAGCAGCAGGAGACACATCACCACCAGCAGCTTTAAAACAGATGCACAACGTTTCCTAACCAGGAGAAAATGTGCAGCCCTCTCACCAGCAAGCACAAGAAGTACTAGAAAGTGTCCTTCCCATTTTAGAAGCTCAGCAGTACATATTTAACTATGGAGATGCTCACATTGGCTCACAAAGAGCCAGTGTAAATGCCAGAAAAAAAATTAAAAAAAAATAAAAAATCAGGCAGCCTTTCTCTGGTTAATACTTTCTTTTAGCATTACCCAAAACTTGCCTTCAGCATACCAAGAGGAATACCCTTAAGAAAGGAGATGCCTTGGTCTCAAGAGGTAATTCCATAAATACTCTATCACCTGGACTTCATTTAATGAGATTTGGGAGGGATTAGGTATTTCACAATAGCCAAGGTCACATCTCCAAATTTTCCTTCCTAGATGTCATTAGCAGGGAAAAAGAAAAGCATAACACCATATGTACTTGATCACAGAATGAGCTCAGAGGATCACTGCAAGGAGACACAGAGAAATCCCTCTGAATTTTTACTGAGGGCTTCTGGGAGCCAAGTATTCGGGTTTTTCTGGGGAGCCTCTATAACCCACTGATGGCTGTACTCCCTCCTCTGCTCATCTAAGACACTACAAGGCAGCAAAGCCCTCCAATTTTGCTCGTTAGCTGAAATAACAAGCTTTACTGTGCTAAATTCAGCCAAGTCCACACAAGATCGGCCCATCAGGAAGGCAGGTGTGGTGTGCACGAAAGGTTCTGACATTTAGCATGGGAGAGAAATTAACCTTTTCACTGGCAGTGGGAGAGGCAGCAGGGGCTGCAGGATCTGCCACGTGCCAGGGAGGTGGGATGGCGTGGCAATTGGGGACCTTGTGGCACGCACTCAGCTCCCCGCAAGCTCCTCCAGCGAGGGGAACAACCAGAGGGTGCTCAAATGTGCCTTCCTTCTGTGACTGATGGGCATCCCAGAATACACCCTGAGAAGCTCAGAGAATCCACTCCCAACGAAAACACGAGGGTAAAAATGGCGCTGTTACCTGTAAATTATCTTGTATTTTCCATCCCTCCCTTTATCCGATAAGGCAACCTCGTAGGTACAGGTGTAAGGCAAACCGTTGTTGTGTCTATCTGCGTTTAGAAGGCCAGTGGGAGGTGACCAGGAGAGTGAAACTGTTCTTGCTTGAATATTTGTAACCTACAGAAGAAACATCAGAGACTCTGAAATCTGAGGAAAAAAACCCCACTATCCCATAAGTTTTTGTTCCCTGCTTGCATCTTCACAATGAATTTCTTGTAAAATGGAAATTTCAGAGCTAGAGTTGAAAAGTAAAGGGTCAGAAATGGTCAACACCACAAACAAAATAAACGGATTTATGGTATAAAGTAATTTCTAACAGATGAGCAATATGAAGAGATTTCCCCCTGCAGTGAACTGGCTCATCACTGTCTGAGCATCCAACAAAGGATGCCTCACACCCCTCTGAAGGTACCTGCTGTAATGGCCATCACCAGAAGGGAAGTGGAACTAAGTGGAACAAAGACTTTATCCTATAGATTGTTTTATAAACAATAATTTCTCTAAAGTCTTTTTAGGGAGCTTCTCTGAATGGCTTTTTCAATCATCCTGTTCCTTACCATTTGAAACTGTAATAATTCAACTGCAAATAAGTTTAAAAACCCCCAATTTAATCTGCAAATTTACACTGACTCAAAAGCCTAAGGGAAAATCATAACAGAAGTCCAACTTGTCAATTAAAAATTACACTGCAAATCAATCACTTTGTGCTGAGATAAAGACTGTCTGTGTGATCTGCGGTGGCCTCTGGGTGCGACACCTCCACGGTAGATGGGGTCAGGATTCTCTATCAATAAAAATAGGAAAAATACTTGAAAACCCAACACCAAAACAACGTTATCACCCCACCAGTGCAGCTGTATTCTTCTGGAGATCCAGGTCCACCTAACTCCAGACTGACCAAGCTTAGAGAACTGGCATCGCTTTGCTCACCAGGACAGCCACTGGCACATCGGCTGCACGTACCCAACAGCAGCTTCCCAGAGAACAGCCTTCTGGTATCAGGCTAAGAAAGAAGCAAAAAAATCCCCCCCTGCCACTGTCTCAAAAGAGAAAGAAATAAGAAGCAATAGTTGCACTGGCTATCTGGGAAAGGCAGCACGTTTTCACACATGCCTGCTGAAAAAACACAGGGAAGCCTCAAAACCCCCAGAGTCTCAAGTGCTCCGCCACAAACTCTCCACTTTTCATCATGGAAATTATGTTCTTCCTTCTTAATTGTAGTGAATATATGAAGAATATTCTTTTAGTTACCCTCCATGATGAGGAATCAGAGACTAAAGTGGGTTTATATTCTTTATTTCTCCTATGCACCAAATTTCACCGGTTCTATCATTTTAACAGATTTTTCCAACACACAGAGCAAGATGTTGTTATTTTGGAAGGTGTAAGGTGGATGCAGGTGCTCGGTTACACATTTCCTAAGTTTTGTTGAGACAAGTGAAACCCCTTACCCATAAATTATTTGGTAATGAAGTTTCAGCAATCAGCTTTAAGGGACTCCCTGTTCACAAATCTGGCTCCTGGATATCTTTACAAGATGGAGAATATTTAACTTCTCACATGAAAACACATTGCTTCCAGCTGATGAGCACTGCAACTGTTGTGTCTGATACCCATAATACCAAGCAGATTTCTTTCTGAGCAAGTCATAAATCCATTTTTAACAGACTGACAAGTAGGTGACACCATGAAACATCTCATCTTAAACACCGTGATCTCAAAAGTTAAAGATTTTAATTTATAGCAGCACAGTCAAGTCTTGCCAACAAAGAAAACCTTTGTTCAACCTAATGTGAAAAATAAGTTTTAAGGCAAGAAAGTGTAAGTAGCATCAAGCTTTCTTGGTAAAATACAGGGACAAGCAAATTCTTGTATGAATTTTCATGGCATTTCTTGTTTTCATAGCATTTTCTTGCCATATTTTCCTGATGCTATGAAATCAGTGTTTACTTCAAGAACTTGGACCACAGGACACCAATACTGGATTAGATAGCTTAGAAGACACTTGAATGGTTCAAGAGAGACAGATAAGTAAAATTTTTGAGATATATATACACGCACATGAATGAAAATGTGGCAAGGATATTTAGAGCTAAAGTCCATATTTTAAATTATATTTTGATCAGAAAACTGAATAGTAACATCCAAAGAGATTTTTTTTTTTTTTTTAACAGACATTACTGCTATGCCAGCTCAGCCCATCAACATGCAGTTTCTTTTATTATGGAAATACGCTTGCATAATTGTTTTTCATAAATTCAGGCAGACTTGGAGCTGGAGGCATGATATCCTGCCAATGTTCTATTGAAATGTTTTTCTCTATGACTACTCCCAAGGACACACGTATGTATTCCACGTACAGCAAAACTCTGGCCCTTCGTGAACTTCAGCAATCTGTAAAAAGTTAGGTCTTGAGTTTCCTAAAGTAAGAGAAAGTATCTTATGGACTAACTGCTAGAAACTGCTGGACTATTATTCTGAAGTCTGCGTGCAGACATTTCCATGCAGAAGATGAAAGTCCAAACGCAGTTGCTAAGCTGCTCCAGCTACACCATTAATTTCTTACTGATAGAGAGAGTGGCTGCTGGCTGCCTCAGTGGTGGTGGGTACACAGCAACTGCCGGTGAGGCTTAAAAATAAACACCAGAAATCGTTAAATACAATTCTTAGCTGCACTGAGTACACACAGCAAGTGTAGGAAAGCAAGTGAGAGGTCACTGTCTGCGTGATAAAAGTCAGAAAAGGCAAATCTATACCCTCCCTGGGTACAGAAAGCACAAGAGGGCTGTGCACGTCAGCACGAGTGCTGGGAAGGGATTTGTTTGTGTGGCTGGAGATAAACTCGTGTGCTGCTCCCCGACCAACGGGCTGATACCCTATCACATCTACCTGCCAAAGGCATATCTCTTCAGTATCTCATTTCACAGCCAAAGCCACCACTTAGTTTACCAAGGAACTCCTACCTGGAGCAGGAAGCACTAGCTTTGCCGGGAAAAGAGGGTAGAGTTAAATAAATGGGGTTATGATATGCTGAGAATAACAAGCAGGCACTCGCAAAGCAGCTTGGTAGCTTTATCTCCAACTTTTCTCGCTTACACAAACACCTTTCAAAAGATATGGAGCAGCTGAACAGAACTGGACCAGCCCTTTCCATGCCTAAGGAACAGCCCAGCTACCATCACAGTGCTGGGCTTAATGTCACTTCTGAACTTGCAGACATAAATACTTCACTGTCAATAAAAACCAGTTTATTATTCATTAATGGTGCCCTAATTCCATCCAACCAAAATACAAGCAGCCAGAGGCACCTCTTCCTAGGCTGGGCAGGTAAACCTTTGTGCTCCTTCTAGTTACTGCAGCCTGTCTCATCTGTCCCCAGAATTGCTGTGCTGGCTTTGACGAGGGCTGGCTTAGCCTTTTAGCCGAGACCTAACAAAAGATTCTCCCACAAGGAGTTTTGTGTGTCTGGTGAAAAGCACAGTTAATTAGTTTCTGAAAACTTCTCAGTTTACACAGTAAATGCCTCCTTTCTGCGCTATCAAAACTCGGTGGTGTAAATAATTATTCCATAAAAGCCCCTGGGAAAGAATCCAGCTCCTGCACCACTTCAATAAGGTTACAAGACTGATGAATATCGGCCCTTCCCGTCTTTCAGGTAATGAAAAATGTTTCTGTACAACTTTCATTATCTTTCAAATTCCGGGTTAGCATTCACAGGCATCGTGTGGTTCGGGGGCTCATTGTATGTGTGTGAGAACTACACTGCAAGCAACATTCATTTACTCCCTCGAGGGCAGGGTTTGAAAGACTTGGGGGTCAAACGAATTCATGGTTATTACTGGGGCGAGATTCCGCTTATAAACTATGGCTCTAATCCCACAATTTTAGGCAAAAATCCCAACGATTAAATATGAGTTTCTCTGCAGAGCAAGCCAGCGGGAGCAGGATGCCTTTGGAAAGTCAGACTGATGTTTGAGCTCGGGCTGGACAGACCCGTGGTGATTCCCCATGGGGTGCGATGTTCCCCCTGAGGCCCTCGGCAGCCACACATCAGATGCAGCAGTGCTGCCCCCCACCACCACCACCCAGAATCAAATTTCCCTTCCCTCACTGAAGTTATTTGTTTTTAAGAATGATTACTTTGCCTGTGATAACGTGAACTGAAAGTATATTTCGGTTTAAATAAAACTGCGGGAGAATAAAAGCCAAAGGTGTTTTAAAATTTTTGCTGTTAAAGGGACAAAGCTATAATTAAATTTATGGTTTAGGCTGCACGTCTCTCAAACAGGTAGCAGTACCTATTATCAAAAACAGATTTTATAAGTAGTAATTTAAAATTGTGTATGAGAGGTACCTGTACAAGTCAGACACCTCCTACTGATACCATGGCTGCGGAGTCTCCTGCAGGAGTTGCTTACAAGCCTAATCCCTTTGGATGGCTTCATCCCTCTGGATGGCTTCCACACCACTGATGATGGAGGGGGTTGCTCACTTGGACACATCAAAGCCAGGTGCTGCAGGCACAGCATCACTCCACTTGCCACTGACTCGCCGCTCTGTGCTCCTTTGTTTTGCATCATTTCTTTCTTCACTATTGTTTTTCTATACATTGTTTCATTTTTCATTCATATATGCATAAGGCTTGCCAAGAAATATGGGCCGTGATGTGATATATTCCTATCAGGTATAATACCAACTACACACACACACATAATCATTCATAGCAATTAATGGTTTGTGAGGGTCCTGTGAGTTTAATTACTCACAAATGTCAAAGGTACAGGGAGAATAATAGATAATCCCCAGCATCACCTCACTAAATGTCATTATTATTGAACCACCATTTGTCATGCTTTAGATTTTCTTTAAAAAAAAAAAAAAAACAAACCTACTTTTGTTATGATTAAAGGAAAATTATTTCTGTCTACTTTTAGTTTTTTGTTCCTTTCTGCTTTAGAGGCTCTGGTTACCATAAATCTAACTGTACAGATCCCAGAATCCTGCAAATTGCTCAAATATCTTCTCTTCCTACCTCTAAAGATGAAAGTATGAAATAAGCCATTTTTCTTGTCAGCTTTCTGGATCTTTGTAAAAGCACCTGGCTGTGGCTATTGAACAGATGAGTAACATTTGGGTGGTCCTTGGTACAAAAATATTGACTCCCTCTGTACAAAAAGCTAAACTAATTTTGTGCTAAGTGCACTTTCTCCCCTTCTGATCACCCTGAAACTCTTTTCTCAATCTTCAGCTTACTATTGTCACTTGTTTCTAAATGAAATTAAGTGACTTTCCTTCTTGTGAACAGAACTCAGGCTGGTATTTATCATCTCTGCAGGTCTGGTTTAGATTCTGGCTGGCTTTGAACCTGCTCCTGTCGATGCCATGACACCAGGATCCAACACCTACTGATTGAGCAATTTAAGACCAAACACCTTTTGTATCTATTCAGAACAAAAAGCATCCAAGAGTCCAAAAATAAAATTCATCCTGTGCTCCTGCTTGCCTCTCCCTGAGCTCTGCCACTTCTGCAGCCAAGGCTCCCACTGCAGAATTTCTCTGTATCAGCCTCCAGCAGCTACTGTCAAACCCAGCCTTTGGATAAGCTTTTCAATCCCTATTTTTTATTTATTTGCTTATTTTTTCACTATCTTTCCAGCTGGACAGAGAAAGGCCCAAACCCTGTGAGAGTAAAGGAGTCTGTTTTATGACTCCTTCTTCCAGTTTGGACCATTCCTTTAGATCCACAGTACTCTTCTGGTTTTCATTTGACACACCAAACTAGAAAAACATGACATTCAAAGGGGTTACAACCAGATTTATTAATACCCTCACCTGACTGTGGTCACACTCAGCATTAGGGTTATTTACATGGTGATTCAATTCCATCCTAATTCACAGGCTTTTATGGCTCAGACAAACACAGACTATAGTAATTCACCATTGAATAATAGAATTAGCTTAATTTAATCATGATTAAAGACATATATTGTTCATGACAAATAAAATTAAACCCAGGGGACAGGGGGAAAGAGCTATGCAACTCATCCCAGTGCACAGGGTTACCCACCACAGTATCAGTACTGGAAGTTGTCCTCTGGAAAGAGGCAACTGGTACAATTCCTGCAGTAGGCAGAGCCCCCAAATAGCCCAAAAGAACCTTTAGATTTATATCACAGCAAAATGAGTCATATATATGTGTGTGTGTATATATATATATATATATATATAGTGGAAACAATCTATTAAGGAAAAAATTCAGAGGTGCTCCCCTGTGAAATCATTAGTATGTTGTGACACAATCTACATATCAAATTTGCTATTATACTTGTGTGTGGCAGTTTGAGATCACATACCTGTGGTTTCTCCATTCCAGAAAGAATGTCTTGAACTCTTTTCGTTTCTGAATCAAATTCTGTAACATAGAGAATGTGGGAATTACCAAAATAGGAAGTAAAATAAATCACCAGAATTAAAATGCCAAGTTATGTCAATAATTCTTCTGGAATTTGTAAACAGGGGAATGAGAAAGACAGACATTACCTGCATGTGAGCATCAGTTGTTTTGCTCTTGTGAATTCAAGGTATGCAGTTACATGGATTAATATTACAAAACATTGTAAGAGAAAATGGAGGCAAAGAAAATTCCAGTAATTACAGATCTTCAGAAAGGTGGGACTACTTGTAGAAGCGTCCTCCATGAACAGTGTCATTAACTGGGATTTGCTTTCACAGGGCAAAACCATCCTGTCTCCAAAGCTCAGCTGCGGAACAAGCCCAGAAGTTTCTACAGCTCAATTACCACTGAACCTAATCCTGGTTTGATAACCAAGACTACCTTCAATCCAACAGCTGCAGACCTGGGCTATCCACCTGCTCTCCAGGGCACTGGGCTCTGGAGAGGACAAGCACCCTTGCCCTGTGTGTAGAAAGAAAGCCCAGATGAGCCAGAGAGGGTGCCCACCCTAAGCCCCACCACCCGCCCTGTCACCTGTCCTTAAATCATGTAATGCCCAAAGCTCTTTAACAGCCACCTTCCAACTATGGAGACAAATTCCAATGCCCTACCAGCAGTTATCCATTCTCCCTGCCCCAGCCTTGTGCCTGCTACAGCAGCTCTTGCAGGGGCTACACTATCACCAACAGGCTGTGAAATGCTCCCCCCTAAATCAGAGGGATTGATCGTGCAGAAGGTGCTGCAGAGGCATCATCTGAGCAGCAGAATCAGCCTTTCCCCCCCACTCTCTCCCCCAGAACAATCTCGAGGTAAAGCATCAGTTTAGAGTAATGAGGTGACACAAAGCAGCTTTATTCCTTTTGGACGGCAGCACAGAGAGGCCTCACTTTCCACTACAGTATTCTCTAATGGAAAACTAGGAACATATTTTTCCTGTGGGTTTTTTTTTTTTTTACTTTTTCTTTTTTAAAATGTGAATGTAAAAAGTTTGCTCAAAGCAGGAGAATACATCTCACCTAAAGCAAAATGAGCCAGACGTACTTGGCACAAGAAGCAAAAAATATCAATAAACAGGTAAGATCAGATCAAGAGCTTTCACTAATGATTCCCCCAAAACCTGACCTACTTCTCGTAGCCCAAGAATGTGTCTTTATTTTTGTCTGTGACCTGCTTTAAAATGTAGATCTTCTTTTCGAAAATTCCATTAAGTGCTCGACTGCCAAAAAATGGAATTGGCTGAATGCTGATGGCCGAATTCCAGTGTAAATGCCCATCTCTCTCTACAGGAATGCACCTTGGTGTGGAGTGGGAATGACAGATCTCCTGCTGCATACATTCCTGGATTCCTTTTAGTCTCAGCCACTTGGAAGAGAAAGGAGTAGTAATATTTCAGGAGGAGTGGAAGATAGCAAGATTGTTTTTTTCCATAGTAGATAACTCTAGAGTGTATTATAAAGAGTATAAACTGGCAGGATTGAGCCAACATAAGATAATACTGACTTCAAAACTACACAGATGGACTAAAATTACTAAGGGTGAGATACTGATCCAAGTGAAAATGTCGAAGTTTGGGGTGTTTCAGAATTCAGGGTTCTTTCAGCATCGGTAAAGAAGCAGAGCAGTGCTATAAAAGCCTGGATGCAGATTTGGAAAGAGCGGAGATCCTGCAGGCTTATCTTGAAGGGATGGTAATCAGAAGCAGCCTCTGCAGCTACAGAATGTAGCAAAAATGCTGCTACTATTTTATTGAAAGTTTATGGTTATTATGTCACCCCTAATTACAACCCCCAGAAGCTGAGCGTGAATCACTCTCAACCTTAAATCCCAAACATGTGGAGTGAATTTTCTTTCCTCTCTCTGCTTTCTAGCAAGGATGCTATCTCTGTCACACTGAGCAGGAGAGGAAAACAAACCCTGAAGCCCAAAGAAATCTCCCTTCCCTCTCCTGTGAAAAGCAATAGCTTTGTACAGTAACCAAGTCCTCCAACACTTGCAGGGCTGAGAGTTCAAACTGCTCCAGGTACAGGAACTAACTCCAAGACCTAAGAGAGTTGGGTATGCCCAGCAAATAAATAATAATTAAAGTACTTCAATCAGACTTCTCAAAGAAGAGTCCTACTCAGGTGCTTTTTGTATTAGCGTCCCAAACACGCAGCTTGTTCCCAAGAAAACGGCTCTGGGTACCAGATACATTGAAGCCTTGGGTTACTGTGGACATTTATGTGGTCAGTATGGACACTTAATGTCACTAATAGTTTATAAAGGTAAGCTGGAGGTAGAAAAAGAGAAATCTTCAAAGACTTTGGAGAGAGAGGGACTCACACAGACCTAAAGTGACAGCAAGAGCAAAACCTCCCGACTGGTCACACCTCTGAGATTGGGCAGGTGACAGGGATCCCTCACACACACCCCAACCACTTCATATACAGAGCTGATGCATCCATGTCACTGATTTGCCAAGGCCATGAATCATTTCACAAGAAAAAAATGCAAAGAAAGAAAAGTCCTCAGTGAGAAGGGCCTGTTCATCACAAGCTTTGAAATCACTGCACTGTATGGAAAGGAGAGCGTGTGCCCTGGAGCCCTGCACTGAATTCAAACCAAAAACCAGCAGTGAACAGCAGGTAATGTAAAATTAAAGGCAAAACCCAATAAATATTGTCATGGGTTCAAATATGCACAAGAGATGTCTGTAGTAGCAGCAGAGAACAGCTCAGGCTGGAAGGGGACCTCGGGAGAGGTCATCAAGTATTACAGTATTTAAAATACTTAGTTTCCCTTATTTCAAGAGCTATAAAAAAATCCCAGGCTTCTATGGATGGCTGATCTCCTTTCAGTAATAAACAAAATTACTCACAGGCTCCTGAGCTACACTAAGCTAAGGAGAATGAGACCTGTCCTGAATCCCTCCCTCAGTAGGGAAGTTGCTCTGACCTGCCAATCTCTCTCAGAACACATTATCGAGCTCAACATCTTTCTTCTGAGCCAACAAAGAGCAGAAATTTTTCTGAAAGAGAAGATGACAGAGAAGAAAAAAAAACCCATCTTATATGCCCTATGCTGATAACACAGAGTTGCTGGAAGACCTTTTCTCCTGGCTCTCTGTTACTGTCACTCAGCAGCCACTGAGGACTATACCACTAGATTAGCTCCATTCAGGGATGAGGAGAAGGAGCCTCTCCCAGACATCACAGGTGCAGTGGTGGAAAGGTTGGGAAGAACAACAGCAAGGGAAGGGGAAGCCTTGACGTAAAACGAGAGATTGAGATTCAAAAAAATTACCTACAACTGCTTGGGAAAGACGGTGGGTGGCTGAGCACGACTCACCTACCTAGCACTAACTGTCCCTGAACAACAGGCTCTTCAATCTTTGTCCCTTCCTCTCCCTCAGCTGTCTGAGCTCTGAGTATCCGAGCACAAAGACATAAAAGCTCTGTATGCCAACCCCCCCAAACGCTGGGGCCTGCAGAGACAGGCAGCAGACACGTGCTGCTTTCCTCCATTGCCATCGGGAACAGAAGCTCAGTCACGCCAAGGAAGAGCCCGACTAACACTTCAGGTCATTGTCCCATGATAACTTTTCCTCCCAGCATCTGTTCCCCACATCTGTCATGGCAAAACTCTTCCTCCTAGGAGGAAGCTGGGGGTGGGGAATGAATTCCTTGTGAATGCTCAGTGGGGTCCTCTGAGGGACAGTACAAAAATCTGAGTTACCCTGTAGATCTCAGTGTCTGTGAGATATTTTAGCAGTCCCAAGCTACAGTATTAGGTTCTAATTCCCGGCTGTGGGTCATTTGGATCCAAAGTTTCAGACTAGCCTTTCACAGCAGAGAAGCCAGCTGAAAGACTTGGACCATGCCTAAGGTTGTATTTTGGTCATCTCTTCTTTTTTCAGAGTTTTGAATCATAAACAAAACTCTACTGATACAATCAGGAGTAAATGTCCCTAAAAATTAAACACTTTCCCAGCAGCTGTTTGATGCTAACAGGGTTTCAATGTTAAGTCTTGCTGAACTAAAGCTTTTTATTCTATGCTTCTGTTAGCCTGTGTCTATGTTCCTTTCTGCACGTACAGTACAAATATAATTTTTAGACCTTTCCAACCGTACTTTGAACACCAAGCACAGACTTAAAAAACAGGAAAAAAAATATGTCATTTCAAGGTAAGTTTGAAGTTTCCATCAACAGTTTACATGTTTGCATGAACAGCAGCTGTGTGTGTAAATGGTCTGAAATAGCTAAAAGCACTAAACTAATTAGGATTTTCCCATTGCAAATACAAATTTTAGGTTTGTTCTGCATTCTTTCCTTCGAAGAGAGGAAAAGGTCCAGCTCAAGACTTAGCTTCTGGCCACAGAAATTATTTACTGTTTCAACAGCCTTTCCATTCCAAGGGAATGACATCAGCACTAGCACTTTGCAAACTCTGAGTCTAATTCTCAAGCAGAGCTCACAGATATGCCAGTCATAACACGACATGCTTTCTCAGAATTTGTTCCAGATTTATTGGGGCTGTGACCGGCTTTAATGCTGGGAAAGATCTTTTATCAGTCACGTACAGCACAACCTACAGCCCCCAAGAAAATGAACTCTTCAAACACAGCCCAGCTCCTTCGTGAACTGCCTGCCAGTGTCAAAGCTTAAGACACCGAGAACACATACAGACCTTTTCATTTCAGGGAACTGCAGAAATATAAACTAATAAACTCCTAGTACAAGAACACACCCAAAACTGCAGATGTCACACTGCAGCTGAGTCACAGAAAGCAGGACCAGAGGGGATGTGACACAGCCACCCAGTCCATCCTCCTACACTGAAATATGATCAATCTACATCAAACCATTCCTCCGAGATGGCTGCCTAGCCCATTTTTAAAAAATAATTGAAAATTAAATAAATAACCTTCTGGTCCATGATTGTGAATCTCCAAACTTGTCAAGCTAGGCAAACTACCACAGCATCTAACTCTCCTCATCACTGGGAAGATTATCTCCTCAGCTTTCCCTGCTGCACCTTAAATTTACTCCTCCTTTCCTGCACACCCACCACAGGCAGGTCCACTCTTTTTGTTGTCACTTTTCATACACTTGAAGGCATTTCTGCCTTTAAAAGAAGCAAGCTCATTTCTTTCAAACCTGTATTTACCAGATCCCAACCACTCCTGTCCTCTGGCATGTTTTCTAAATTGGTCTCTGTCCTTCTGCAGACACAGTAGCAGCCCTGACCACCGTGTGCCAGCCAAGGCCCTGGCAGCACCAACTAAGGAGCAACATATCAGTTAAAGAGCTTGCTTAGGGGTTTCCTCTTCTCTTTGTCTATGGAGTAACTTGACTCTTGGGGTTTGTGCTTTACTACATCTCCCAGAACTACTGTGCAGAAGTACCCCACAGCTACAAAAAAAGGGCGTGTTTGAGGAGGACTGGCTCAAATGCAGCGCTTTACTCTTGCCTTCATCAAACTTCTTCTTTCAAGGCCATTTGAGCTCTCCTCCTATTTTGTCCTCCTTCCCTCCCCCTTAACCTATCAAGCACTCTCAGCCCTATCAGAACCTGATGCGGACTATAATTCAATAAGCACCAATCCTTATTCCATCCTTCAAGTCCTTAATGAAAATATTGAATAAAATTAGACCTAGGACCAATTCCTGCCTAATCCAGTTTGATGCAGCTTTCCAGTTTGTCAGGAAGGCAGCCCAGGGCAGGGCAGGGTCACGGATAAACTGCCAGGCTATGTGCTGGCTGACAGATGTGATGCTGGGAGGAGCAAGCCCAGTGTCACACAGAACACACAGTCCTTTACACAGCTCTTCCCAGCACCACTTCCACACTGGGAAAAAACGGGGAGCCCTTTAGAATGAAAAAACTTGTGAGAGAAATATTTATATTCAAAACAGTCAATCGCACCATGCTGAAATATAATACACCAAGGAGGATTATTAATTAAGCCTACAAATGCCTGGACTGGATTTCTAAATGTCAAATATTTCAAATTTCTGTTAATTACATAACAGCTAATAAAAACAACAATGATAAAACACGACTGCAGCTCCCGTGACCAGGGTAAGGAGATTGATGTTATCCAACTTTAGATACAATTGCTGAAACAAGTTCTAATTCTTTAAAAATTGCTGTGCGTGAGCATATCACACAGGTTTTCCATTTCTAAGAGCCTTCTCACTGTTGCCATCTTAATTCTCCTGCTAAAATGCCTTAACTGATGTCCATGAGCTTATAACTCACTATTTGTCCTTAAAGACCAAACCATATACAGACAGCAAAAAAATTCAAGCCACTCCCTAAATAACTGAAGGCAAACAGAAAATCTGTTCACAGAAAACCCCTGTATAAACTCCAGAAAGTTATATTTTCAGATCTAAAATAATAATAAAAAAAATCTCTAGCTATCCTGATTCACTGGGACAGTAAGGCAAAGGATAACTGGTGCTTGTCTCAACACCACTGTGATTTAGGCATGAATTTAATCCCATGTTTCAGAGATGTCCTGGCCACAGTCCATATCTATCAACCTGCTAGTTTCACCTTGACTGCTTCAGTATCCTATTTTCCATGGGACAGGATACTCCAAAATACCTGGAGAGCAAATTCACAACTCATCCTTCTCTAACCAGACCCCTGCTATTGCAGGGATAAGGATCACATGTAGAAGCATTCAGACGGAAGTAATGAAGTCACCTGGGCTAAAAACTGTTTTTAAAAATGAATGTCGGTGTTTCCAATCCTCCCTGCTCCCTGGTATTGTTTGGATATATGTTTTTCGTTGGGACGGTGGAAGGAAAATAAGATCAGTCGTAACCTACAAGGGAAACAAAATGCTGGATGCAAGGGACAAACGGAGGGTAAGTGACACGTTGGGTTTGTTTTTCTCTGCTTCTTTGCTGCTACTGCTGGAAGACAGCAATAACAACTCCTACTTGACTGGCTGAAGATCTGAGCGAATTCCCACTGTGAACACGCAGTTGGTCCATTAGAAGGCAGAAAAAGGCTTTCTTAGTAAAATACAGCAATCCCCCCCCCCCCATCTCCATCATTTTACATCTTAAGCAAGCGCTCTGTACATCTCCCAAGGAAGATAACAGGGGCAGTGCACTGTGCATGGCTGCAGCTGGCTGGGTTTGAAGGAACACCAAATTAAACAATGACACAACCCACAGAGACAGAGGAAGCCCAAGCTGAATCTGCTGGAACAACAAACCACTTACACAGAGGACCTCCTCTTGGAGCACTCCCTTTTCATGCTTTTGACTTGTTTTAGCTTATTTTCTGTGTCAAAATATTTTTCCTTTTTATTTTCGGCAGCTTCCCTTTTGCTATCACGTTACAGCAGCTCGCACACTACGTGAGGTTGGGAAGACAGTAAAAGCTTAGCAGATAAACAAGGCAGTGGCCATCCCTCTATCTTTTGGTCAAGCACACAATGGCACAGCTGATTCATACAAAAGTACCCAACTGAGAAGAAATGTTTAAAATTCTGTTGATTTTTATGAGTGTAATTTCCACGCTACAGGCTGCAATTTCAAAGTGCTCTTCTAGGCTATGTTGGCCTAGAAAGGTCCTGTATGAGCAGGCAGGCAGCATCCACATATACACATCAGGTAGAGATACCCTCCGTGGTAACACCTCCTCATTCCAACAACCCCTCCTGCATGTGACAGCTATGAATACGGTTGAGTCTTTGTGGCTTAAAATCTTGAGCCCCTCCAGCTTGCCCCTCTCCTTCCTGCAACAGAGCAGGTTCACTGTTGGGCCCAGGAGGGACTCCCAGCAGGTTCCATGCTGGATGGGCACCTGAAAGACCAGCCCAGCTCAATGCCACCGGTCAGATCACACACACAGACTTTGAAAATAAGTTTTTCTTCTCTAGTCTTGTATCTTCTATATGAGGATTAGATATCACTACCCCACAGTCCACTGCAGTTCACCAAGTGTGAAACTATGAGACCAGATTTCTTTAATTTCTAAGAAGATGGGGTTCTTTTATTCAACAAGGAGACTGAAAGGTCCCCCTAAAATTTTCCAGGAGCTCCTGACTCCCACTTTCCAGGTAGAAGGCTGGTGTTTCAACCCCACTACCGACCTCGCCATCAAATGCTGATCTTCTCCTAGACACAATCCAGTTCTTCACACCCCTCACAATTTTGTACAATAGTTGGGATGAAAGGCTTGTCTTACCCTTAATTCCTTCCATTTATTTGTGTGCTGCTTCATGCTTTGTCCCCCTTAGTTCTCCCTGTTCCCCACGATCATCTCCCTGTCTGGCCTTCGTTAGCGCTCAAGGGTTGCCCTCCCAGGCTGATGGACCCAGGGGTCATTCAAAAGGACAAGTAACTTCTGCAAATTCACCACCTTGCTGTTACCATCAGCCCAGGCTGCCCCAGCTGATAAGATCATAAAAACTCCACAAGTTTCCCCAGCCCAAGGCAGGAGGAGGGTTAGGGTTAGATACCAACATTTCTTAAAACGTGAAACAGCGGCTCAAAATGCCATCTGACACCAGCTGTGAAATGACATCATCTGGCATTTACAGAGGGGAGGAGATTTCCTCTCAGAAAGAAAGGGTTCCCTTCAGTTGTGGCATCTGACTCTCAGCAACCAGGCAAGCAAGAACCTGAGCATCACGAACATGGACAGTGAAAGGAGACTCACAACTCATCCTTACACTGACAAAAAGCACAGGTTTGACAGCACCAAAAATTAGTTCTCTCTTCCCATTTAGTCACTGACAGCTCCACTGTGTCCCACCACAGGCATGGTTTTGTCTCTGTCACTCTTCAGTATCCCTGCTGGGACAAGCCACAGCCAATTCCTGCTGGAGTAGAGGTGATCCCAGCACCCTCAAAGAACTGAGGTGGAAAGCACAATCCCTAATAAACACAGGCTGACAAGTCTCCAGTGTCACCAGTCTGGGCTTTTAAATCCTGTGACTACTACTACTCCGTGCCAGTGAGGAAATATTTTTCTCTGAAATATTACCTCCAACGTAGGTGGACAATGGCACCAGAATTAAACTTACAAAAAAAAAACTTACTTCTTCTCGACCTTCAAAAATGTGACCATAGGCAATTCCGGCCATCAAACCCTTTGCTCATCTGGTTGTTACACACAATAAAAGCATTTTCCTGATCAAACACAAAACCAGCAAAATAACCTGCATAACTGCATATTTGCACAGAAAAACAACCAGACAGCACAGCCAAAACAGACTCCACAGGAGCTCCAAACTTGGTGGGGATTAAACAGAGCACCTCAGCCAAAATTAACAAGCTCCTTGGCAGTGGATTTCGTAAAGCCACCAAGTCTGCTGCAACAATACACAGGCAGCACAGCACTTCCCCAAGGCAGAGGCACAGCACCACCCATGACACTCTAAGAAACTTTAAAGAAAATACCCACAAGCCAAATTTTGCCCTCAGTCACAACTCCTCAGTCCCGACTTGAATCAAAGAAGAAATGGGTCCTTTATATTTCATGATGGGTAATGAAAAGTGCTTTTGGATGCTGGATTTAAGCAATAACCACTATTTCACTCTCAAGACCCACAGGGAAGCAAACTATTCATCCTTTATGAGAGAGTAATCAGGGAAAGCTTTCCCTACAATAGGATAACACTAGAAAATGTGTCATCTTTTCACTGTTCTTGATTTTGTCTTAGCATTTACATTAACGCAGAAATTTTATTTCTATGCACTACTTACGCTGTTTGCATGGCTTCAAAAGAGGTTAGATTCAACAGAAAAGGCCTGGGTTTTTTTTAAAAAATAACAATTCCAAATCATAATGCTTGAAATACAAAGATTTTTCAGGGAGCCTGCACTGGGAGTTTTCACTGTTAACCTAGTGAAAGGCTGCAGAGACACACTATTTTTTGAATGAACCCCAGCTCAGCTTCTCTGTTACCATTGTAAATTACTGATCTATTTTTTCTGATGAAAATTATGATAAAATGAGATTGCAACGAGTGATGGAGGAGATCACAGTAATCCAGGAAACCAAAGAGAGTGTTTTTTTCTTTCCACTCAGCCCAGGCACCACAGCTCAGAGATGGGGAAGGCAAAAGAGCTTCCACCCCCCTCTTTAAATCAACCCAAACACCTGCAGATTGACAGCAGAAGAGAAATTAGTTCTTTCCTCGTGACAGATGACAATCAACTGACTTGAGCAATCCCAGCCTAAAATGTTTTGCAGTCAAGTCTGAATGATGAACTGGAACTATGTGAGCCAGAATGATATTAAACAGCACATTTAAAAAGGACCGGGGGCTAAATTTCTAGAATGCAAAAGTAAAAAAGGCTGATGTAATGTTAACTGTGCCCTCCCATGCCTGAGATGTGAAGAGTGCACTCAAGAATGTTTAAAAAACCTGATCTATAATGTCTGTACCAGCTTTCTACTAGTGAGCTCGAAGTATTGCCTGGGCAAATAGCAGTCCTGTATATCTCTGATATTTGCACAGCCAGTTTCACCACTAAGAACCTTTTGAAATATTTAAAATATTTCACAGAAATATCCACCTGATTACCACTCACTGGGAAGGATTCAACAAAGCTACAGGAATTTCAGCTCATTCTGGATTTCATTGCTGAGATGAAATTCAGGCACAAGTCATATGAATCACAGTAAATCAAAGCAGCTGCTTCTAAGCACAGCTCCTTAGAGGGAAAAAAAAACCCAAGAAAAAAACCCAAACAACAAAAACCTAAACTAAGGACAAAATCTTTTTATATAATAAAACCTTGGAGAAAACTGAAATGGCTGTTTCAACTTAGAACAGTGTTTATGCCTTCTGTTAAGTGCAACACTCAGAGCATCACCTTGCATTAAGATTTTTCCTCCCCTCAAAAAACAAATATACTGAAGGTCCCAAAAACCTAGGAAATCAAATTCCACCCTTCCTCAGAAAAGGAAAACTAATTGATGGGGTTTGAAGCACAGCCTAAGAACGTTGAGTAAACAAATCCCATTAACTTCTGTGGGACATGAAATTTCATTTCACCACCTTTGCAAATACGGCTGAACATAGAGATCAACATTGTTGATTTGACTACTCAAATAAGGGTTGTTCATTAAATTATTAGACTTTAACGCATTTTATTTTTTATACTCTGGAGGGAGGAAATGTTCTACCTCTTCCCTATAAATACTCTCTCCCTTTTGGCTCAGTGTCCCAGATATTGCCAAATAAGGGAAACACCATTCCCTTCCTTTGTCGGTGGTCCACCTTATCTCCTCTTAACTGGTGAGAATACACTGTTTATCTTGCTCTGAAGCTTTCAGACCTTGGTGAACTCCTCTCCCCAGCACAGGGACTTAACCACTGAGCATTTAAGCAGGATGAAAATGTACTTAGTATGACTTTTTTCTGTTGGTTGGGTATCTATAAATTACGTAAGTTCCTATGAAGAAAGTTCAGGTTTCAGTCTTCTGGATTTGACTGTCAGTTGCAGCAGAAGCTGCAAATTCTTGAGATAATACAAAGATCCTCTGGGGGAAGAGGTTGTGCCTTACGTCATTCAGCACTGACTTCCTGATAAATGATGGAGCAGATAGCTTATCCAGCTCCCCCTGCCAAGGAGATCCTGCTGGCAAATGAGGCAAGGGAGGGATGAAAGCAGATGAGAAGAAAAATATGAGAGTCTACAGGGCTTGATCAGCATTTGGAAAAACAGCCTTGGGGTAAAACTCCAGCCACTGTCAGAAGGGTTTTAAAGTCACCAACAAGATCGAATGTAAGCCCCGGAGCAAGATTTCCCCCTGACCTTTTACTAGATATGTGCTACAGGTTCCTGGGTGGATTTCAAACGGTGTTTCTTGCAGGCTACCACACTTAACAAAGATTGGGGAGCTTCAACTAAGGTTTATTTTGTCAGAGTTGCTGTGATGAGACTGAAAAATGTAACCAGAACTCTGGTGACCCATCCTGCCCCACTCATGCCCTCAGAGCTGTGGATGCCCAGGAGACCAGCTCTCAGAGCACCTTTTAACCATGATGGCTCACGTGTATCCCCTGATACTCTGATGTTCTGTTCGCATTTTCAGGTACAAAAAGTCTGGATGAAACAAAAAGTCTGGAAAGGTTTGAGGCATTTACATTTGTCTTCAAAAGGAGCTGACAGTGAAGATGGGAGAATATTGTGCAATTAATTTTAAAGACAACACTCCCACTTAGTTGAATCTCTTATCTACAACTTCTGGTGCCTAAGTTATGAAGCTGGTTCTTTAGTCTTTCAAGATAAGTGCCTAAAAATAGAGTATCTCCTCTCTCCCTGCCCCAGCCCCTCCAGGTTGCAGAACTTGGTGCTAATGAAGCACAAAACAGGCTCTGCCAGAACAATGCCATGCGGTGTGAAAGAAGGTAGGACTGCCATGGCATTCAGGCTTCCCATAAACTTGTGGTTTTTTCCAGTAGTATGGATACAGCAAGAGAATACCTTCATTCTCATGACATTTCACAGGCAGACAAGATTCCACAGGCTTATAAATTCCTGGAAATTCTTCTGCACACAGGCAACTTCTGGGAAAGAGTTGGTCAAGATGCACTAGCAGGACCTACCCACAGACAGCTCAAAGCAAAACCCCGCTGGGTTTGGAACTGTGGAAAGCAATGGCTGAGGCAGGGAGTGCACTAGCCCTGGGCATGGACTTGCTTTTCAGTACCACTGATCTATTTGTGAAATTTAGCTTTTACCTTTCTCCATCAAAGCCCCCATGATGTAAGCTAAGCTTCAAGACAGCAGAGGAAACAGGGATTTGTTTCTCCCCCTCAGCACCGTGTATTTCAGTAATGCCGGATAAACATTTTAGCAATTCTTCTTGCTGAAGAAAAGTCACAAATTAAGCCTGATCTGGATAAATTCTTGCAGGCACTCAGACTGACATGAACTTGGGAACGTACTCTGCCTGAACCCTGCAATATGTTTCTAATACAGTCAGTCTATACAGACCTTGCTTAAGTGGTTGCTTTACGTGACTATCAGGCAAAATATTATTTTGTGAGAATCTGTGTGGCCCAGCTCATGGAGTTCACTAGTACACAAAGGTGTGCCCTCAGCACGTTAACATCAGAAGTATCTGACACTCATAACCATTTTGTTTACTGCCTGAATAAACAATGCCACAGCCTATTATTTTTGAGAAAATACCAGAGATAAAGACTGTTTAAGAAGCAGGCATATTTCCAAATAGAAACAAACAAAACCACCAAGGCTCAGTCATTATGTGGGAGATAAGGTCAAGGCACGAGAATATCACACTGGAAATTCCAGGTGTCACAAATGAACAGTGGTTCCTCAAGTTTAGACTATGCCCTAATTAATGCATCCTATTTCCTCTCACATATTAAAAATTACAGAATGCATGCACAAAACACACAACGTTTATTTCTAATTAGACATAAGTCTAAAGAATTCAGCCAAGTAGTATTAGTTGCTAAAACCACTAAAAAATGCAGTAGGAACAGTAACACTATTTAGATTTCATGTGTGATCCTGATCTATGCTCACAAGATTCAACACGTCTCTGTTTCCACTAAATATTATGTTTCACATTGCATTACTTGGTATAATACTAAAATTCACTTAGCCTGACAGATGTATTCTACTCTTCAGAGCGGTTTGCTCCACGTTACTAATAAAATCACTGTGTCAGTTTTGGCAGGTTGTTTTTCAGAAGACAATCTTGTAGGAACTCATTTTGTAGAACCGAATAAATTTAGGGACGCCAGGGAAACTGCACTTACATTGGGGTGTTTTGTACAGCAGCAGAAAAAACATTTATCAGTTTTGTCTGCAGAACATTTCTACAATGGTTTAACAGAAGTCTTTATTAGCATATACCAAATCATCAGTTCCTGTCTAAAAGAACAAAGTTACATGTATTGCCAGTGTTTCTCAGCCTCTCAGCTTACATGACTCTAAAGTGATGAAACTACTTTAAGCTTTTAAATCTATAGGATATACAAACACAGATACATGTATGACTCAATGAGCTTTCAAAATGGATTCAGGACCAAAATAGAAAAGAATTGACAGGATCTAGAATGAGTAAGTAGAGGAACTTTGCCTGGTTCCTGTCTGCAGTGAATCACAGCTCCTTCAATTTCCCTTTAATTCACAGCTCCAGATTAAAAAACCCAACTTGATAGAGGTAAATAAAAATAGGAAAAAAAATCATGTTTTTCCAAAATATATTTAGATTTTATACAGAAGAGACAGAGAGAACAGGACAGGGTTTGTCAGGAATGCCTCAGCTCTGTTTTTTCATACATCACCACTCTGCATCACGTACTTGCAGCTTGCAGAGTGCAGAGGGATAGCTGCTGGTACCAGCTCTTGCTAGGCCAGGCTAGTCATACCACCAATTCACTTCTTCACCTCAGAACTTCTGCTTTGACAAGTTAAGTACTTATTTTAAAATGTTTTCAAATTAAAACCACCATAGTCAAAAGTTCTCTTGCCAAGCCCATTTTCCATGTATTTCCAACACATTCTCCTCAAAGAAATGAGCACAAAGAGCTACAACCACAGCACAAAGAGCTACAACCACATCTCCTGAGAAATGTCCACTAGCAATGCAGGCAGGAATTTGAAGCCATGGTTTTCACCTTTGTAAATAGCTGGAGGCTGCTTCAGTGCACCAAATGAGATTTACAAAACCTCCACAAGATGAAGACAACATCTCTGAGCTTTTAAACTGGTTGCACACATATGACATTGGTACTACAGAAGTTTATGATCTGTTAATAGTTTCTAACAATTCCTTGAACTATTCATTGCTTCTCATCTTTTTCCCTCCCTTCTCCATATGTAAAGCACATCAATGCCACATGTAAGAAATCAGCTGCTGGGAGCAGTAAAGCGGACACCAACTCAGTGTTCCTCACTCTGGGCAGCTGAAAAGCAAATCTGACCTTCAAAACTGAGTTAGACAAGTTCACAAACAACAGTTTAACAAGTGGGCACCCGAAGGGCCAGGCAAGACTAAACCCTCTGTGGTGCCTGGCAGGTTGGGATGCTGATGTCGGAGCAGGGACCACTGTGCGGGATGCAGTTGGGGTTGCAGGCCCCCCCCTCAGCATCATCATCAACACAACTGCTGGAAACAGACCACTGGACTCAATGGGCCCCTGCTCTGACCCTGTAGAGTCAAACCTTCTGAAATCACCACAAAAAAATTCCCCATGAACGTTCACATAAAGGCGCACGCGACCGCCCCGGAGCCGCCTCCCTGCCCAGGCTGGGTCTGTTTATTCTGGCACCCAGCTCCCAGCACCCACCCAGCTCCTGCACAGGATGCACATAACAATCCATTGCCTGCTTTCCACTTTTACCCATTTGAAGTGTTTTAGTTTGGGCTATCCTAGGCTCTTCAAACTTCAATGAGGATTAAAAAGATTTTATCTCATCTGAAGGGGAAAAAAAAAAAAGTTTCATTAGGAAATAGGCAAAAGCATTGTAAGAATGCTCCAAACTGCTTATGTTCCCACAGCACTTGCAGCCACACACAGGACTTCTCAAACTACCAGATCACTACATGACCAAGAAGTGAACCACTAAGTGCATGAGAAGGAAGTGACTCAGACTGAAATTCATAAAGGACAGCAAGAATGGGACAGGATTTCCGCTTACAGCTCTTTTTACATGGCAAAGCTCCTTCATGAAAAAAACCCCAACCCACAAAAAACCCAACCCTGCTCCCTCCTCTCCCATTCAGCTTTTAAAACAGCTCTGCAGAAAAGCTAGAGTATGGATTTTAAATCAGGATCCCTACATCATACCTCTAAGCCTTCTGTCTGTACAAGACACCATCCATCGTCTTACCACAAACACTCAGAATAGTTACTGTATTTTCAGACAATTATAAGCCATCAGCTTACTTTTTTTTTTTGCCTTAAAATGGCATATTTCCAACAAAACTAGAAATCTTCATTTACAAGTGCACCGCCCAACATAACGACACAATGCTGTCAATGGAAAATATCAGAACTGCACTTATATGCCCAACCTGAAACTGTTAATGTCCTAGTAAAATGAGGTTCTGATGCTATGTTGTAGATCCAACCCAGGATAAGGGTGCATTATAGAAGAAACAATGTGTTTTCAATGTACCATCGTGTTGTCCAGAGCACAGAGTGACAGAAAGGAGCACATGCTGGGTCCACAATTGAAAAGGTGACTGAACAAAAATACTCCAGAGTAATTTACTTAAATTCAGTCCTATTGATGATTTATCACTCCACTTCTTCCAACAGTGCTGAATCAGCATTTGGGGGAACCCCTGGTTCTCAATATTGGCAAGAGGCAATAAGCTATTGATATATGGTAGAATTTTTCTTGAGCACTTACTCAAATGTCATGGTCATAATACATGCAATGAGTGTAGATTTGGATGGAAAAGCACACTGTTAACTTAACTATCTCATGTCCTGTGATTTACGTCATCCCTTTCCAGGGAAAAGGGCTGAGTTGTCCTTGCATTGTACACTGCACATTTTCTTCAATATTATTCATAGGATCATTGAGTGGTTTGGTTTGGAAGGGACCTTAAAGACCACGTAATTCCAGCACCCCTGTCCTGGGCAGGGGCACCTTCCACTAGACCAGGTTGCTCCCTGGCCTTGAACACTTCCAGGGATGGGGCAGCTACAGTTTCTCTGGGCAACTTGTGACAGTGCCTGACCACCCTCATAGGGAAGAATTTCTTCCTCATATCTAATCTAAATCTGCCATCTCTGAGCTTAAAGCCATTCCCCTTGCCCTTATCACTCCAGGCCCTTTACAAAAGTCCCTCTCCAGCTGTCCTGGAGCTCCTTCAGGCACTAGAAGAGGCAGATCGAAGAAGAGAACCCCCCATCTTCCACTTCCCTGTCACAAACGCCACCGTGCAGATCATATTGCTCTGCTGATTAAAGCCGACACTCGAACTGCCTCTCAGAGCTTCAGCTCAGGGGCGGCTGGGACTGCTGGGAGAGACACCTCCTGCCACCAGCGAGCTCCTACCCACGCTTCCAGCACCAAGGCAGCTTCCAGCACTTCTCTTCCGACAGCCTGGTCCAGTTTATGCTGAACAAGTGTCTGCTCCAGCTGTGTCCAGGGCTCCCAAAGCCTCCTCCCTTCCCAGAAGCTGGCTCACTGGATTGCTCTGACATCCAAACACCTCAAAGAGGCATGCCAGTTCTACTGGATAAACACCCCCTCTCCCTCCAACTATGAAATGATGCACTGTAAAGCCCATCACAATCCCCAGTAAATAATTCATGTAAACAAACCTCTCAGCTCCAGTTCTCCTCCTCCTTACAGTAAAACTCTTTACATTCCTACTGGCCTCTTGAGAGTTTTTTGGCTAAGTGGTTTTCTAAATAAAGACTCTTATTCCCCACAAATTTTATATATATATATACATATGCATTTATATATAAAAGTAGATTTTCCAGGCTACTCTGCAATTTTGGAAGCAGCCACACAGCACCATCAAATTTTTAACTATTAGCAGGCTTGAACTGATACACATCCGCAAAACCTTTAAGTTTAAATCCTTTTCCTACTTGTTGCTTCTGACACATTCATTTTCTTGACTATTCTAAACACACTGTCGTCTTAGACAGCATAAATCAAAACTAGTAACTGTGCCCAGATTGCTGTTAACTCTCATCCCAATTACCTGCATGGCCATGTTAATCAGGTATTCATCAATAAACCCCCAAATAATTCAAGAAGAAACAGAGAAGGTAAATATAAAGCAGAAGATATGATTAGAAGCTTATAAATATCAAGTGAGAATTATTTTAGTGAATTGCTTGGTAAGAACCTTTAAGAAACTTCTGTAACCTTTCTGCAGAAATTTGCATATAGGTATACATGTATGACTCTGATAATACACTCAGATGTCAAGGAGCTCACTTTTTTTTTTTCCCTTTAATATGAAAAAAAGGTCTCCTACTCCTGCCTTGGCCATGGATTTTGCTGCAGAGCAGTCTGATGTGACTCCTGGGCTGCCATCTCCGGATGGAGATGCAGAACCCAGTTTTAAAAGGCAGGAGGGTGGGACAACAGATGCTTATTTGCACAGCCTCCTGTTAGGGACCTGTTCACAGTCTGGGGGAGGACTCCACCACTTGGTGTTCCCAGCTTTAAGGCACTCTGGCTGACAGACTGGACGTGCTGTAGCCGTGACTTCACTGATCTTCCTGGCATTTCAAAAGTGCTCACGCTCTTCAGCTGCAGCACAACACACTAGTCCAAGACAACAAATTAGACAAACATAGGGGCTGCAGGAAACCCTTAAAAAAGATTTTTTTTTTTAATTAAATCTAGATTATTTTGGAAATGATAATCCAGGCTGACTCGGTACCCACTGAAGGTATATTGTGAGGGTTAGCTGTTAAGACTATACTTTATTCCAGGTCTTTCACACACGTGCCTCCAAACCCCTCATATATTCCACCTCAGATAAATAGCTAAACATAAATAAGAATACTAAAGGTCACATAAGCCGATTGACAAGAAATAACTAGAAAGTCTAATGCAGTGATTCATTTTCTTGGATTACAGCATTCCCAAATACAGCTCCTTGCTAATTCCAAAGACCCTGATGCACGTCTGCAAATCCTCATTCCTTACCGTGTCAGCAGCACTTTTTTTTCCCCTTTGGCTATTGATTTAGTTAGTTTTCATGAATATTTATTTCAGTTATGTCTCACAAGTAAAAGTATATATGGCCAAATAAATATACACTATAGATAGATAATGGAAAACCTATGTCATATGCATAAATTCACACAAGAGATTTCAGAGTGTGCTACATTATAAATATCCTGGACATGCTGGGTATAAGCTTAGTTACTACATCAAAGTTTGCTAAGGCAGCTGTAGCTGTAACAATCAGCAATGAGACAGGCAGAGAAGAGAAAGGCTGAAATGCAGAACAAGTTACTAAGCTAATTTAGGTAGAAGTGGCTGTGTGCAAAATGGCTGGTGATAAATGAGATTTGATTACAATAAAACTTTAGATTATTCATTTAAAGTTTTACATTTTTAAATGGTAAGCCTATGAAAACGTTGAAGAAAATTATTTGAAAAGTATCCAGTATTTGATATGAATATGAAGTATTTAACCACTAATTCCAATAGCTAAGATTAAGTAATTTCTTCTCAGTTTCCTTCTGTTCAAATTAATCATACTTCCACTGAACTTTCACATTAAAAAACTCTGTTTTTTCAGCCATCACCTCTAAACTTTCTAATAACTTTACTAGGTTTACCCAGGAGATGCAAAGTAATGGCACCCAGTAGTTGGGTTTTGGTTACAGCTCAATCGTCCATAAAGACTTTTGCAAAGTGCCGAAAAGATGTCTCTGTGAAAAGCAAAACAAAAACTCAAGACCTCGCCCACAGAATGCATTTCTACTTCCAACAGACAGAAAGAGAACGATGCTGCATCTCCCAAGGGAGTATTCACGAAAGATGGGGAGGCAACCAGATCACCTCACAAAACAAAGCCAGTACAGCAAGCTCAGAGTCTCCGTGTGAGTTCACACTGAATTAACTCCGCCTTCGCACGTGGGCGGCAGCGGCTTTCGGCACGGCCGCCAGATCCATACAGAGGGCGCCCATAAGCCTTGGAAAAGCACAGTAGAGAGGAATTAAAAACAAATAAAACCTGTCCTTACCGTGTGGGTCTTGCTCACTTGACTTGGGGCTGCTCCTTGCCCTGCGCTCGGGTTTCTTGACGGCCGGCGCTGCCCCGCCGCTGCTCGCGCCGTTGTGGCTCTTGGCGTAGCCGTTGTACACCGTGGTGCAGCTGCCTATGTGGCTTTTGTAGATGGAGGAAGGAGGGCTGTTCAGGCGGTTCTGGCGATCAATCTGCCTGTCTTTGAGTTTTTTGTGCTGTGGTTTGCTGTACTGGTCCTCCCTGGTGATGTAGCTGGACATCCCGTATAGTGGTATGATTTCTGAAACGGGAGGGTTCACACCCGCGTTAACTCGGAACAACAAAAAATCACCAGAATTTTTTTTTTTTTTTTCCTCTCAGAAAACCCCTCCAAACAAAATCACTCCAGATGTGCCTGGAGATTTTACAACAAACCAATTTGTTTTTTCTTAAAAAGAGCTTTTCAGTGGGACTGACCATTTTTTTTTTTGTACTGACTGTGCTCCTTAGACAATAGAATTTCACAGCTCTTTGGGTGAGTGCGTAAAATACAGCAATTAGGGTGATAGTTTTTCCCCTCCTTTTCAGTCTTTGTGTTTCAGGGACACGGATTTCAAGCAGAAATCCATGGAGACTGATCTTGAGGAAAAAGCCTTCATAAGTTCAGAGCAATTTAGCATTTTCTTCCCCAGGACCTGACTGGACAGAACAAGCTGAGATGTGCTGGTTTCAAGCTGCCATGCCTGATTACATGCAATTTAATTTCCCAGGATAAATTGACTTTACAATTGTGTCAGCTGTGCTGCCTAAGGAGAGAAGTGCAACATGAAGTGGAAGCTTTGGGAAGTAAAACTATCTAAAAAAAGTTTGAGAATTATCATAAATATCATATGTACTCTTCATTAAATACAATCTTCACCTCCCTCCTCCAAGGATGACTCTCTCTAAGCTAATGCAGGTCAGCCTGCAGGAATCACAGTAATTTCTGCCTTTCTCTATCATTCAGTCTTCCTTTTTGAGTTCCACTTGTTTAGTGTGAACCTTGAGCATACTCATGCCCAAAACAGTTTTTTCTTTGTTAGCAAAGTAACAATTGATACTTAATATATTAATCTTTTTTCCTACCTCCATTCAGAAGTTATGGTACACAATTCTGAAGCAAACGAGCATCCTATCCAGCTGTTCAAGGGCTGTTTGTAAATTTAGATTGCTATGTATACTGTATTATAATTTTTTCAAGCTTTTTCAACTAGTCAGATTTTCTTTCTTTGGTATGTCAGTGCATCTTGGCCTTCATCTTTCCTTATTTTACATTATCACAGCAACTAGCTGCCTACATGCTACAGCTACTAGTTACCAGCATGCTACAAATAAATGCTATTTTTTAAGTACAAGCCATTGCACAACTAAAGGGAAACAGTGGATTAACACTCATCAGTACAGCATTCACCAATTATTTCAGTGTACAGGTACAAGCACCCAAGGATTTTGTTTTAAATTTTACTCTTAAGTTGAATCAGTTTCTTGGCATCTCCAGGTTACAGAAATAGTCAACATCTAGTTACCCAGCAGCTCTATGTTTGCTGCAAGACTTCGTCAACCAATATGACAAACTGCCCTGATCCCTTTTGAAATCCTTGCCTCATGAATCTGGATGGCTACATTATCTCACTGGGTTACTGAGCTTCCCACTTCCTCGCTCCCAGTAAAATGAAGTTAAATGTCAGCTGTAAGGGTCCATTCCTCACAAGAAAATGAGGTCTGTTGGGCAACACAAAATTCAAGAGGTAGCATCTGTAGATGCCTCCCCCTCTCTCTTTTTGAATCTTCCTTCTCACTCCAGCAGAACCCCACTTCTGGTGACATGACTTAAACACACTCTTTAGAAAGGGTTTTAAGCCCAGGTAGTTCAACAGTAATGTAAATCCATGAATCCTGAACCCACTTGCATGTCAAACATCTCAAGTAGCTTTGCAGATTACTTTTTTGTTTAATGCCCTCTTTCAGATTACACAAAGACTTATCTCCAGGGTGTCAGAAACAGAGCAGTGCATAGTTCAGACAGAAATATGCCTCTTTCACTCCTTTCCTTGCAATTGCTTCCTCACGGCCTGATTAGGGTTGCCATGCTACCCTTTGGTTTTGGACAATGCCTTGCAGTGACTTACTGCACAGTCTCCACTAGAATAACAAACAGAAAATGCCTGTTATTTCTTGGAAAACCACAGAAATCACATTAGGGCCAACAGGAAGCGGTATCCGGGTTTTCCCACTGGAAACGGTCCATGTTAGGATCCAGCACTCTGCATCCATCGTCATTCCCAACCCAGGACTGACACATTTTGTCTCTAGGTTTTCTGTACAATGCTGCATCGTGACACAGCAAGAACAGCGTGACTCATGTCCCTAGTTTGGAGCACTGGATGAGACATCTTTTCCTGCTGTATTTACAGATTAAGTTAACACTGGTTTTGTTTCTGCAGCTTAGAGTTGCAACACAGGATTGCCTGCTGTTGTCACCCTCTGGAATGGCTACAGCCCCCTGCTCTGGATATTAAAGGAGGCTCCATCCATGTGGACAAAGCCACACTACAACTTATCCACCTCATTCCTACTCTTGGTTTCCCTAGCCCTTCAAACCTGCTGAACACAGGCGTGAAACACCAGTACCTTCCTTCCAGCTCACCTTGCTCTCCGTATATTGTCGGGGGAAGATGATGCTGCGGGAAAAACTGCGGTGGCATGTCCCCAGGTCCGGTGACAGGAGGATAGAAGGCTGTATGCGAGTTGTGGATGAAATGAGGGTGATGTGTCAGGTAGGGAGGTAAGTGATGGGTTGGCGAGATGGCCGAGGGGTAGCTGGGGGGGTAACACTCCGGAGACTGCGGGGTGACCACCACCCTCCGAACGCCCGTGTTGTCCTCTATCACCTGGAAGGGAAGGCAGGGAAAGGAGCACGTTATGCAGCATCTGAGCCAGGCACATTTTTAAAACAGCACTGTTTACAGTTTGTTCTCCCGTTGCAAAACAGTTGGCCCTTCGGTTTACTTTCGTGAATAAACACATTTCTAAAATTAATATCAGTAGAAATAACCCCAGTGGTGATGTGGCTTCTCCTGGAGACTCAGATAGCCACACTAATCACTGGGAGCTGTGCTGCTGCTAGTGATAACTATGTGGGTAAGAGACAAAATAAATAACCTGCACTTAGGGAGGAAAACAATTGAAAAAGGAACACAAAGCACCAAAATAAGTGTACTGGTTGGAACCAACTTTACATTCTGCCCATGAAGTTTCTACCATGGATTTTGACAGCACTCCGAGTACGGAGTTAGTAACACTTGGAAAGTAGCTGGCACTGGTACTGCAAGGAAGCTGCATGTGTGCACAGAGACATGTACTCTCTGGGAACCTGCTGTGTTGACACGTGTTTGCAGAAGAATTGCTCTGCTCATAACAGGTACCTGTTCAAGACAAATCAGAGGGTAGAAGGACTGTTTCTGCTACAGAGTTGGTCTATACATCCACACAAATCCACTCTGGGATATGCATAACTTGGCCCCTAATGCTCTAGTCAAAGCATGTAAAAACAGATGTAGGAAGGTGGGAATGTGCTTAGGCTGAAAAATGTTTTTCAGGTTATAATTTTTCCAGAGTTATATTTCTGGAGTGCAGTCAATCAGCCAAATTTCAGCCCAGACTTAGGAGCCAAGCTTTTCTTGAAACTCATTCAAAAAAACTTCTGCCACTTCTGAAATTTAAAAATACAACCACGTAAGAACAATTACCATCCCTTTGACTCTGTAACGTTGACATGCACGAGGTAGAAAAGCGTGAAGGAGGCATCATTTAGCTTCACACAAGAAACAGGTTGTTAAAAACCTAATTTTCTCTAAACTGACTGATGACACACAGATGGAATAATATCTGTGATGAATGTGCTGTATGAGATAAGAGAATGTGCATCAAGAGCACCTGCTGTAAGATGCTGCCGCTCTCAGCTGATTACCACCACCACCACGAGCTGGAGTTATCCAGCCCCCTGCAGCACCAGCAGAAGAGACTCTGCTGCAGATCCCAACGCTCCAGAGACTCTCGTCACATCACAGCATTTTACCCTAAAGCACAAAGAAAAATCTGTACCCTGAAGCAGAGGAACAGAACGGGCACATGGCTGTTTCTGCCGCAGAGGGCCAGCCCTGTCTCAGGGGCAGAGCCCACAGCCGTGAGAGGAGCTGCTCCAGCAAACACCAGCTCATGCCTCAAGCATCAGCCGAGCACAGCATCACAGAGTAAAATTCAACTGGTATTAGCTGACCTAATTCTTTCCTCAGGGTAAGTGTACCCTTAGGTTATATGAATTTATGCCTGTTAGCTATGGGATGTGATCACGGACAATTTCTGTCTTGGCTGGCCTCCTACAGAAGACAATTTTCTATAGAAAGCTAATTCATTCACTTATGTTTGATCTTTCACATTAAAAATTTCAAAATAGTACTGGTTTAGCTCAACATACTTGATTCTACCCTCTAAATTTACAAATTTCACTAGCAATTTGTCAGCTGCTAGCTTTAAATTTCAAAGACTTTATAGAGTCCTCAAAAGACACCGGAACCTCAGAGATTTAAACTATCACATCCTTTCAACTGCTCCATTTGCAGGCCTCCCACCTCTGCTACTGGTTCTACTCCACCTCCACAGCATCTCTTATCCTGGTGCCAGATTTCAAACCTGCACTCTGAAACTCAGAGAAAAGGGGAATCCTTTTCCATTGAGCACGTATTTGAAAAACAGAACTACTTACCTAGGACTGTGCACAGAAATGCTGGACTTAAACTCTCTTAGACTCAGATCATGATGTAATTTAATTGAGACAGCAAGCTCCTACATCCTGATGTGAAAAGTTTTCATCATGGCTTTAACTAGTCCAAACCTCAAAGACAATTCCTGTCTTCCAGGCTTACAAGTTCTTATCTGTGCATCTAGACCAGCCACATGTGTATTTTGTGCTCTAGTGAAAGATGAGTATGTTAAAGAACACATTTAGACAGAAAACTTGTACCCTGAGTAGCACATAATGCAAACCATATTTAAAATTATAAGGATTCAGCTTCCTGAAGTATCATCTATAAAGCAGGGAGCAAAGCTCACAGTCCTGTCAAAGACCTTTCTGATGAAATTATCCCGCTAAATGGAAACTGTAAAATATCAGCAGTACTGAGAGAAAAGCCAGAGATGAGGGGATAGAACAGAGTTGTAAGGGACCTACAATGACCATCTAATCCTACTCAAAAGATGAGCCAGCCTTCCAAATTACTTTCATCGAAAAGCCAAGCCTAATATCTTCTGTTTGCTTCCTCCCAGGTCATGAATACTGACAGCACTCTTGTTATTCCATGTGCCTATGTTACAAATGAACACAGAACCTTGCAAAAGCCACTTTATTTCCCTATACTACAGGGCATTTTCTCCGTAAGCTAAGAATTATAGAAATATGTGTAAATTTCTGAAGCTGCACATACAATCTATGCTATACTGCCCTTAAATCATAAAACTGGTATTATGATTATTATCTGATTTATTAGGCATTATACATATTAGGTAGCTAAAAGGACTGTAGATAGCCCTTTATTTGTAAAACCTGCAGTGGACAGATTGTACTAGTGCCATTCTGGAAGACAACACGCTCTCAGTTCATCAAAGATAGAGAAAATCAGTTTTGATCCAGTAATGAAAATAACATAACTCAGCAGAGAGGTTAAACTTTGCTATTTAAAGAAGAAATCTGCAATTCCTTGTATCTGCTTAAGACTGTTTGTCACAAAGATCATAAATTCATCAGTAAACACACTGCTAAACTGTCTCTACTTCAGTGCCAAGAAGCAATGAAATCCTAATCCCTGCTGAGGTCTCTAGATGCAACTGGAATATTAAAATTGTTATTACTAATTTTAGCAGTTTGTATTTACAGAAAACAAATATCTCTGGTCATTTGGCACCAAGATATAAACTTTCACTATTTTGCATTCTTTTCAAGCAGTTACTTGGTAAATTGTCTTTTGCTGGTATTTTTTGTGCTTGCTGGTGTAACTGGTGTGCCACCTCAATAACAATGCTATTATAGCATAGTTCTGTGTGGGTTTTTTTCCCATATTTTAGGGAGCTTAATTGCTACGTGAGGTAGATGATGATCTTTCAGGGCTGTCTGGGTTAACATTACTCATACACAATAAAATTGCCTCCCCCATTGGTTGCCACATTTTGAGAATGCCATTTTAAATGTTATTTGTTTTCCAGTTATTTGTTTTCCAGTGAAGATATCATTGTAGTAACTAGAGATAATTCACATATTCAAAGTACATCACACTACTCCATGTTGTTTCATCTTTCTCTACTGAAATTTAATCTTACACTCCCAGGGAAAAGGCATGTTAATTGTGCACAAGTAAACTGTGCCTATATTTTGTGAGATCCAGTTAAAGAAATACAACCACTCTCATCCTGTAACACACGTTTACTGAATGAGTTTCATATGGTAATATGCAAGTAATTTCCACTTGCTTTCAAAAAGACCCAAACAACTCTTATTTCACTTAAATTCAGTCTGCTAGATTCAGCAAGGACATCTGGAGCATGACCACTGGGTGGACCACAACCAATACTTCGGGAATTTCATAAACTAATTTGAAACTTCATTCATAAATCAATCTGTACCAGAAAACAGTACAGAATGAGCTCATCCACGAGGAACTTGGATGTCAACATTTTATTTATTCACTTAATTTCACAAGGTTGCCAATCCAAGTTCACGCCAGTCCTGGCAAGTTTGCATCACTATCTTTAGCATCCATCAGTATTAAATCAAACACCATATTAAATGTATACCTTCAACCTGGAAAATACACAGATGAAGATCTAGAATGCTGGCAAGCATGTAGGGGTATTTTAAAATCTAAAGTGATACGAGTTCTTCAGGACCAGTGCTCATCAGCTTAAAAAGATAACAACCTTATGGCTTGCTCCATATGAGAACTGCACAATCTTCCTTGTGTCTAAAGCTTTAATGAGGGCCCTCCTGTTAAAGGATGTCTTGATTGATTGCAGAAAAGGTCTGTGAGCAGTAAGCTACACAAAAACAAAGTTTGTGACTAAAAGCTGCCTCTGGCCAAACATGCTTTTGCAGGAGAACATCTCCCTCAGGGCAGAAGATGTACCCAAGGCCAAAATCCTGATTTTCGAGGATGTGAGAGATTTTCCACCATTTTAGATGTCATTGAAAGACATTCCTCTATCTAGAAGTTATGCTGTAGTTCTGTCAAATGCCATGTTCTTGATGCAGGGATATTGAACTGCAGGACAGGGGCTCAAGTTGCACAGTTCAGACTACACAACCCCAAGAATGCCTCCTGAACAAAGGCGGTTTTTCAACACTATGTGCACCTCATGCTCCAATTACTAAATTACTCCTTTAGTCTTGAAATATTTGTGGCAGAGACTACATATTAAAATATCTGTAAATAAAATCAGAAGTGGAGGTTCAAGCCAGATTTTCCTATCCAACTACATGCAAGCAATTCCTCAAACTCCAGTGGAATTGCTCCAGATTTATTTTAGAGAGAGCAGTCCTTAGCCAACAGCATTAAACAAATGAGTTCGTGATTGTGCTTTTCGATATTTCCATTTTTCTAGTTCTCCTCATTAGAACACTCCAAATCCTCCCTTTCTCCTCCTAATACTGTGAAATGCAGAAACAACAACCCACGAGGGTGGCACCACCTCAGCACCCAAATCATGACCTTTAATCTTCAAATTATGCTGACACCAGGGAGCTTGAGTGCCCTGGGAGCCAGAGAAGGCACGAGGCCACAGCCCATGATGGCAAGAAGCCTCCAGCAGAGAGTGGGCTCCCAGCACGTGCAACAGGGAAACAGTTCGGAATTGGAATGGGCATTGACAGCCTGTGTCTGGTTCCTGACAAGTCACAGGAGTTGCTCCTTCAACATTCAGCAGTTGAAGCCAAATTTTTGACATGGTAGCATTTACCACAGATTCCTCTACCATGTCACCTTCCACAACCACCTTTCACAGTAGCATTATTGTCCACCACGAGCACAGCAAGGAACTTATCTTGTCTATATTTAACTAACCCTTAGTCCACAAAGAATTGCAGGGACATGAACTCTGGTCTGATAGTTCATATCTGCCAGAGGGGCACAGAGGTTTGTCTACTGAAAAGGAAATGCAAAATAGTGGCTGCACTGCACCGGCCTTTGAAAGTAAAACCTTAACATGAAAGATTTGAACTGGACTGGTGGTGTGTATCTGCCTTCTATTTTTTTCCTGGATTTTTTCCCACCCTGGCTAAGCCTCATCATTGGGAACATCTCCTCAACATCAACAAACCCAGCTTTTAGACACAACTATTAATATGGCCCTTGAAGTCTAGAAACAGAGCATAACTATGTTTGTGCTTGCAGGGCACACATCCTCTTGTCAACTTTTCGCTGATCAATGTCCCAGTACTGGAGAGGTAACAAAGAACCATGTTAATCCAGGGTTGCAATCCATTTGATAACTCATTTAATACTTAGGGCTAGCAATCCCAGCTCCAACAGGTTTGGCATAACAAATTGGTAAAAGATGCCATGCCTTTTTTTAATAGGCATTGTTACTTCTTCACAGGGGTATTGTGTTCTGTCTGACTCTTAGATGTACGCTTTGGGGACAAATCAAACCAAAAATCAAATATATTTCAATTGGTATCTCAGAGTGCATTAATTTGCTTTATGGCTTTTCCCTTGCCATTTTGAATTTGTGTTCTCTCTGTTTATCGTAAAACAGCATTTTTAACTATGAGGTAAGAGACAAAAGCAAAAGCAAATAAGGCAGAGACATCTACTACAATTAAGTACTAATTTCATTACTACAGACTTTCAACTACTATTTCATATGGAGGCCTGAAAGGCAAGAGCCTTGCTCACTACACAGCAAAACACATTCTGCTGCTGAAAAGCACCAAATACAGAGTTTTCCCCTAAATCTTTACAACATATTTCCAACTTGGAAAAATTGCTTCATAAGAGGGTTTTTGGTTGTTTTTTTTCTGGCTAAGAAACTACTTAAAGGCTTCTTCAGTGGAATTATTATGGTGCCCCACAAAAAGCATTACAGAGCAACTGGGCTCAGACAGAGACACAGCCTGGAAGATTTTCATCCCTCTGGTTTGGAAGGCATTCCAATTATCCCCAACCATTTATCTCAGCACAGAGGCAGAGAGGTATAAACATTTTAATATTAAAAAGGTGTTAAAAGTTATTTCAAAGGAATAATAAATCTTTAGGAAAACCTCTGCAGGATATGGGCCAGTTTATTAAATTCGGTGAGCCCACGAGGAGTATTAAATAGCAAATGCTGTCAAAATGTACCCCAACCACTACCCTTGGGATGACTGAGGAGCAGGACCACCCTGTGGTGCTGCCTTCCCTCCTAGGCTGGCAAACAACTTCCCCCATACTTGAAGCATGTTTTCACTCTGTTCAGAAGTTAAAATACCACAGAGTGATTGCAGTATTTTGTGGGATTTAAGTATGACGCCATCCACAATTTTTCAGAATTACACAAGCTCACATGTTTCCTGGGGAGGGGAAGGGATTCCAGGACATCATTTATTTTCTGCTCGACAAGATGCCAAAATATATGTATCAGAAGTCCCTATGCTATTCATCAAGGATATTTGAAATAATTTGTACACTTTTAATGAAGCTTTCAGTCCACGTTTCAATGAAAACGGTGAAATTACGGGATTTATTGTATTGTTCACAGCTGTTCTGCCTTATATCAATCTTTTTTTCTTGTTCCTTTTTTCTTCCTTACCCCAGAAAGAGTCTAAGCTTTGCAGAAGATGGAAGGAACAGAAACAATCTGGTAATCTGAAGTGGTTATTTACACAGAAGAGCAGTAGCTGTCCAAGAGTTCCAAAACCCAACAGCTCTGTAAAAAGCTTTTTCCATTTTTCTATAAATAGATAATTAAATCACATTTATTCTTGAAAACACACCAAAATCCCCCGTTTTTGGTATGCTGCAAGATTTCTACTAGGAAAATACTGATGATCAACAGCATATTTTATAGCTGCAGTGGCTCCTTCTCTCACTTCCACCAGTCTTTTACCCCTTCTCACCATCACAGGAGAACTTAAGGTGTCATCCAACAACGTGGAGTTCTCTCCCCCTCTCGCAAAGGGAGGAAAGTTGCACATATGGGCTCAATCTGTGTACAGAGCTTTTGTTAGTGCTAAAAACCCCAAATCTATTACTCATACCAGTGTGTGAAGGTGCACGTACATGGTCACTTGTACTGTCAGCAAAGAGGAGTCAAGATGTGCGCTACCATTTTCATTAACATTTTAAATTAAACTTCTGCCACGTAGATTTCTCTGTGTGGATCACTGCTATTGCTTTCCTATGCATAAGGAACATACCTGTGAGATATAACCAGGAGGCACATGAATAGGGGGGATGGATCCATTGGGTGACATCATGGGAACCTCTGCTGGTCCTGGTAGAAAGAGAGTAATAATATATCAGTTTTTTTCAGTAAAAAATAGCATAATTGCTCAAAGAGACTAAAAATAGCTTTATTTTTGAAGCCTGCAATAACAAAATGAGCGGCTCCACTAATTTCTGGTATATGGAAAATGCCTTGTGCCATCATTCTGAGAATACGATCGTTGCTCAATGACTTTACCATATATTCTGCTGAAATAATATTTTCATCATAAAACAGCTAAAACATAGACCTTATATTACCCACTGATCAACTTATACAGCATTAAGCAGTAACACAATATGTCCTTTAGCAGCCCACAATTCCTATATTGAAATCTGGTTAAGTTATTCTTGTCGAAGGCACAGGAGCAGGGAACAAAGCAGAAACTGTGCAGCCTGGAATTAGGCAGCTCCCAAGGAAAGCGTCCAATTGTAGCAAAAAAAAAAAAAGTCACATATGTGAAAAACTATCTATCTATTTAAGAATGCACAAAGACCAAATTCATTATCTCAGCTATTCAGACTAACCTTGGAATGTGGTTATACAAGCAAGAAGCTTATGGTTTCCACTCTGAAATCCAGCCCTGAACATGCACGTTCCATTTTGAGGCACTGAGTACAAGTACAACAAAGCAAGTGCCATAACCACTGGGCTTCTGCAAACGGAGCCTCACAGCTAAAAGAAAGTGTCTAGATAAAATGGAAATAGTTCCCTTGATTCACCCATTAACATCGGGAACATCACACAGAGCAGTCAGTAAAATGAAACCCCCAAACATCAGACAGATGTTTGCAATTAGAGTTTACTACTTTGAAAGGAAAAATTAATTTCATCCCTTCCTTATTACATATTAAAATCTGACATTAACCTGTTAATTAGCCCACTTGACCCCATGTTCAAACTCTTGAGAAGAGCTCAGCAAGACTCTGCTCCTTGTCACTGCAAATTGAATTTTAGCTCTGACTAACAACACAAAAGGTAACTTCATCACCTTCTCTGATGGAGAAGCCATCTCACATCTCCAAACCATATCACGTTCTAGGGAAGGAAGCTAAACACTAAAACATATGAAGGACTTCAGGCACAGATGGTACATAATGGCCTGTAGGAGTGACTGCTCCTAAAATTTAGACAAATCTAATGAAACCCCCAACAAAAGTGAGTCACAGTCTGTTGCCTGATATTAGCAAAACCAGTCCACATTAAATTATCACAGTCATTCCCTCTCCATCTGCATTTTTATACTCCTCAGGCTCCTCACGGTACAATCAGCAGAACATCCCACCTCTCAAAATCCAAGTTACACACAGGAATCCATCCGAGTTATTTTTACCTCCTCTGATCCTGTTTTGTTTTCCCTATCCAGTTATTTATAGTCTAATCAGCACCTACAGATTTTACTACTCACATCTAGATTTGAAATATGGTAATTCATCATCAAGTGTATAAAGCACATGGAAACTTCAGAGTTCAAATATTTTGGGTGTGTGGTTCTGATGCACTTCATTCTTCCCTACACTTAACTAAGTGGGGAACTTTACCTACACTACAGGCCCAGCAAGGGGAAAGAAGTTATTACTTATTATTCAGCTCATATGGGTTCCCCCTCTACCCCTTTCAACACGATTTGTCTCCCCAGACAGCCAACAATTTTAGTGTCAATGGAAAAACTTCAGCCTGAGCAGTAAGCAATTATTGGGAAGTAGCTGCCATCTAAATGGCTCTATTTAAATCCATCAAAAATATGAAGTGACAACTGGTTCAGAAGGAATTTTACAGAAATATAATTTGAATATATGTGTTTTTCTTATAGAAAAAAAAAAACAAACCAGCCTGCAAATTTCTTTGGAGGAATATAGTTTTTTATTTCTCTCAGAATCTACTTTGGTCTATACACACTGCCAAGTTTCACTCCACAGTAGGTTGGACAGTATATATATATAACTATATATCTACATGTAATAGCCAATACTGGTGAACACACAGTGATGCTTTTTTGGGGATTTAATCCACACTGGATTATCAAATGCTGTTCAGTTCTTCAGGAAAGAACGTGCCTGAGAGTAGGTAAAATGACTAGTTAACAGTGACGTGACTCATTCCTTGTCAGTGATTTCTCAGACTTGAATAACTGCAAGAAAAAAAGTCACTATAGAATAAAAAATCCTGAGTTCACCATTTAAGTAGACAATAATTTAAATGTTACATGTAAACACTGGTCAATAGAATGAAACTCTAATGTATAACGTGCTTCACCCTCCTCTCCAAAACACTGTCTACTTACAGTTTTATTGACCTTGGCCAATCTTTCAGGAAAATAGCTACTCTGACTTGGAAATAAACTTAAAAATTGAACAGTTTTGGAGTTTCTACATACAGAGCAAATGAAATTATACAACAATAAGAAGCACGTTGCTCAGAGTGCCTCATATCTGTCCTTCCAAACCCTGTGCCAGCTGCTCATATGGACTAGTGATCTACTTGCAGGAAGAAATCAAACTCCCTCACCGATACTGTTGACTGCAACACTTCCACTCCAATAAAAAGAAATAATATTGTGTTTTATCATCAAAACGTGCACCATGCAAGATGAGTCTTAACCTTGTGCATGACCCACAAACTGTTAAAGTCATTTGGGTAACAGGTCTTAGAAGACTGACAGCCTGGTGATTTGCAGCTAGATTCTGTTTCCAGTGCTTTGATTTCAGGGTGAGCCAAATGACTTTAGCATACATTATTGCATTCCTCTCATCAAGGGTATCAAAACAACTCCAAGCAGTAGCAAGTAAAATACAGACCCCAACCTCCACAGCACGATGAGTCCCAGCAATTATTAAAGACTCTTCTTGTATTCAAACAATTCCCTAATTAATACTGAAACAAAGCAATACCTTCTGTTTGGATTTTTGAGGTTTTGTTTTTTGGGTTTGTTTTTTTTTTGTTTGTTTGTTTGGGGGGGTGGGGGTGTTTTTAGTATTTTTGGTTATTTCAAATCATTTTGAACTGTTAAAAAGCAGAAATTTAAAGAAGGATGTTCCTCAGCTGCTTGTAGTCACAAGCGTATAAGTCACAAGGATATAAATAATGTGCACTCTTGGGAATCAGAACTTTTCAAGTTTTAATTGAAGCTCGTGGTTCAATATAAAATTTACTTTTAATGAGAAAAAGTCCATCCATTCTAACACAGATGCTACACACTGAAACGAGCTTGCTCTAATACTCTTCAAACCTGTTAGCAAACAGAGGCTGTCTCCTGAGTGCCTAATGAAACTGAGCCAGCAGGGCTTGGCCACCTCTGCTGACAAAGCCAGAGACCAAATTCCACCCCGAGCTCCCTCACTGTGAATCCAGCACATCTCCATCAGCTCCTGGAGGGCTGCCCCAGAATGCTGGGGCTGGCTCCATCTGAAGCACAGGTGCAAGGAAACGATTCCCCTTCCTCTGAAATAAGGGGAAAAGCAGAGGAGCCACCACGTTGAAGGCACCGCAGTCCACGTGGGCAGGCAGGTGAGAGACCCCACCGGCGCCCAGATGGCAGAGACCAAAGTTTAACTATTTCTAGCACGTCAATAATTAACAGACAACAAAAGAAGCCACTCAGTGTTTTACTGTGGCAGAGACAATTAACAGCTTGACACCCCAGTCAGAGCCTGTCCTCCTCTTCCAACCCACATGCTCCATCTTTTGTGCCGCTTGGTCACTCCTCTGATGGCATGGAAGCTGATTATTTGAACCATTTTAGATAACCAAAAAGACGTTGCAAATCTACTGCCTTTTAAAAAAAAAACACCTGCATGCTGAGTCTAATGAAAATGACAACAATCCTTCTACTCCTTCTCGTGCCGTGGTTTAATGAGTGAAGCTGCACATCAAAGTGGGATTCCCTTCCACCTCTGCCTCCCCTCTTTCCCTGCAAGAGGATCTTTCTGTCACACATGGATTGACAGTTCTTCTGGCCACTTTTATTCCTTCAGGAATAATGTCACAATGTACTTGAGGAACTTCTGGTCCCAGGTTTTTAAGGTTAATTATAGCCTTGGTTGCAATAGATGACACTTTCAAAGTTCTTGTATAAAACCAGTTTGGGAATAAGTATGCTTTTTTCTTGTTCCCAAGTGATCTTTTATGCATGCATTAAAGATCACTTAAATCAGGGTTTTTTCCTTAAATTTTAGAAGCCAAAATCTGCTATTTCAGTTCCTCCAGCTATAGCAACACATCTTTCCTATTTCCTTCTTTCCACATAACACTACAGGGCAAAGAAGTCATTTTACTACCCTCTTTTCCTTAGTGCTTATAGAGCATTGGTTTTTTTCTCTCCATTACTAAATTATGTCCCCCATAGAATGTTTTTCTCATCCAGCTCCAGCACATGGGCATATTTTACTCCATGTTTCTAGTGACTGCTTTACATAGCTTATTACTAAAAGTAAATCTGACCAGGTTTTGTTATAAAGTTCCCATTCTGAGAGCAGTTACCGAAAACTCCCACAAGTTCAGGAATTTCTCAGCTCTGTTTCCAGCAAACACGTACCAACTTACCATTTCACACCACAATACCTGCACTAGCAGAGAAACAATATGAAATTTAGTGATTTTGCACTTTGAAATTTAAGAATGTTGTATGTTTTAATAAGAAGAAACTACTGAACTAGCTAAGTGGAAAATTAAATCCAGGGAAGAAAGTGCATTATATTTTATAAGGCTTAACAGTTATAAGTAACCCATGAAAAAAATATTCTGCCTCCCCCTGATTCACAGCAAAACTGGTATCACATCTTTCACATGAGGCACTTCTCAGGAAGTGAATCTATGGAGCAAGAGGTGTGACAGAACGAAGAGATAATTAAAGGGCAAATTGGCCTGCTTTGCTAAAACAAATGACCCAGGGCTTGCTGACCTTGGCTGGGACCCAAGGGGTTGCATTTTCACATGGATGAGCAGCTGTTCCGGAACAATTTCCTCAATGAAACAAGCACAAACAGGCTCCCTGTCAGGAACACGTGTCCTCTCCCTCCACTTGGTTATTCTCAAAGCAGCTTATGGACCAAACAAGGTGATGACAAGGAAAACAAAAAAAAAATCCTGGATGCTCCCATTCATCTTTCCTTTGCAGCAGAGCTGTGGTGAGTATTTTTCCCAGCCTTTCAGCCACAGCCTAAAAGCGCTCGTTAGCACATGCGAACACAAGTGTGTCAGACCACTTGGTAAAAGCCTTTAAAGTAGGACGTGATGAGCTTTCACATGCAAATACCACCACAATTTTTAGGTGCACTCTCTCCTAGACAAGAGCTAATTCATTCACTAACTTAACTCTGCTCACGTAATGCACAAGGCAGAGGAGGAGTCAACTCCCAGGTGTCTACTTAAGTTCCTAGGACACAGGGTCTTAAACCTGTTGCTGATCAAGATCCAAGTATTTTGTCCTTCAGTGAGAGTAAATCTGTATATTAAAGCAGCTCCACATAAGAGAGAGAAGAAGAAACAGCTTTATCAACACTTAGTGCTTGAGGGGATAAAATGACAGCTTTAAAAATACCTTTGGAGAAGTCTGGAATGACAAAAAAAATCCCACTCATGCTGCATTCAACCTGCCAATGGCAGGGCACTGAAAAGAGTTAAAATAATGTTATCAATAACCCTGTGCTTTGACGAATGGTAAGGAAAGTGTCCAGCACTTGGTCATCACCATGGCACCAGCTCATGCCTGAAAAAGGCAGCACACAGTTTTATACTGGTTATCCATACAGATCTGACTACATTTTTAAGACAACCTCATCTACACACAGAGGTGTGAATCAAAGGATGCCTGCCACACGTCCATTCACACTACCTCAACTGGTTATTTTCTATTCTCAACACAGTTTAGCTGTATGAAGTAATTCTTTCACCATTTAAGAGTACAGAAAACATTAACTAACCCCTCAAGTTTAACAGAAACTGCTCCGTGGATTTCAAATGATCCTGGATCCTTCAACCGATGACTGCTTCAATGCAAATGAAATGTCCAAAAGCAAGAAAATACTCAGCCTGAAGACCCCTGCACCTGCATGGCTTAGCCACTGAACGCAGTCAATTCTGTACATGCAAACACAGTGTTTGACAGTGGAGACTGAAGCACTTTTGATGTAGTTAAAATGTGTTTCTGAAACTCCTTCTATGACCCCTTTTCATTTTTTTCCCAATCTTTTCTAAACCCTGGGACTAGATTAGGAGAGGCTACAAATGTAACAGTCCTTTACCCAGTCCCCCGGGTTATCAAGTTAATCTGCCGTAAATGTAATTAAAAACAAAATGCAAAATCAATCCAAGTTATAAAAAGCACACTGGTGTCTTTGTAGCCTCATTGCTCGATCGTTACTAACATCAAACTGCAAATCCCATACACTTTATGACACATTCAACCCCTGGACCTTCAGCCACAGACCCGACAGTACCAGCCGGGCTCCAGTCTGGGTTTGACTGATGCTTTCAGCATGTGCAGACAAACTCACTGAACCAAACATCAAATCAAGCCACTCAGAAATCTGTGCCAGACGCATCAAGCAGACAGCTCCCGGAGCACTTTCTGGCTTATTTACATGACGGCACCTTTGCTGTTTACACGAGAGACTCTTGAAAGCCGTTTATTTTACCGGTGTTTGCTACTTGACCTGCTACGCACAGCGGGGAGGCTCGAGCACATCCAATCTGGAGTTAAACAACAGCACTCCTCGCTTTAATGTAAGAACCACAAGATTCCTACTCAGCAGCGTTTGCTCTGTGTGTGTGTGTGTCTCCCAGATGTCGTATTCTGGTTTGGGGCATATTCTAGAAATAATACAGCAACCCATGAAAACAGGAAATTAACTAAAAACTATCCGTTGCCCCAAACATGCCCTGTCCGAAGCTTCCACAATGCTACAGCAGTCACTCAGCAGCCGAATTCCAAGAGGAAGTTATGTTAAATGCTCACTTTTATCCACTTTTATCAACTATGAATTAATAGGTTTTCAAACATCAAACGCCTAATGTTTCAAACATGAAATGATTTGCATTTGGAGATACTCATCCTGAAAGTGTAAAGAGCTGTCCCACTCCTCAGCTGCCACCCTGCACCCTGGTTTTGGGGTTCATCACACCTCACTAATTTAACAAGCAGAGAAGAGTCCAGACAAGGTCAATAGGCTGTTTAGTAGCCTGGCACATCTTCCCCTTGTGCTTCCACAGCTTCTCCTCCTGCCATGGGGCTGGAAGGGGAGCAGAAAGCACCTGGGGACAAGGACCCAGTCCTACAGCGTAGGTCTATCCTACACCAGTGATGAAGAACCAGCAACTGTACTCTGCAGTGATGATGTTTAAATTTACAAGTTACAAGAAACTCTGACAATATAAAGCTCACTGAAGTCTTTCACAAAGGTTAGGCAAGTAAATTTGTTCAGCCACAGAGAGTGGAGATGGATTCTTCAGCTCTCTTACTGTTCTTCAACATTCCCAGGTGGGTTTGGTTTCTTTTTCAAACTAGCCCATATATCATTCTAGAGTTTCAATTTACGTGCAACATTTTGAAGTGGAACATTTTTTGTTGTTGTTGTCCTGCACAGAAATGGAGTATTTTCCTGCCCTAATCTGAACGAACAAGTAGGATTCTTTTGCTAAAATAAACCTTTTCTGATGGTTGGCTCACCAGTTGCTACTGCAAAAACACTTGCAAAGGGTATGTTGCAATACTTCAAGCATTGAAAATAAGCATATTCCCATGGCAATTCACCAGATGGGCTACAGATTGTAAATCATAAATGTCTAGACTGAAACACAAGAGACAAACATCTGTCTAAAATCAGTTGACTTGAATGGCAAATACTGTTAAATAAATTAGGACTGCTTTGGAAACAAAGAGAACAACCAACTACGTTGAAAACATCTGAAATTAATCCATTAGCACACAAGCCACAACACAATAACCTGAAACTGGAGAGACATTCATTTCGGGAGGAATAGCCCAAGATGACAGCCTGACATCTGAGGCAGGAGCACAAAAGCGTTTCTGTGACCCAGCACCACATTACCCCATGAGGACTCACGAATCCATCCCCAGAACATCTGGCTGGAGCAGGGTTCTTTTTCTCCTCGCTTCACAAGTGAAACTGTGGGACAAAGAAATGAAATGCCTGATGCAGGGTCACACAGGAAGTTTGTGGGAACGTAACTGGACACAAACCCAGAATAGGATTTAGGTCATAAAGCGATACTTAAGCCTGAATATAACTTCTGTCTGTCAAAAATTTGTAGGGTATTACACAGAAAAACACTCTGTTTTGGAAAAAACAAGTCTTCGTCATACCTACTACCTTTTTTTTTGCCTTTGCATAACCTTTTGTTTCAAGATAGAAATATGGCAGAACAGAGAGAACAGCACTACCAAGAAGGGTGAGAGAGATGTTGCACAGAAAACTGCAGCCTGTCTCTTGCACGAGGCTCCAAGAGAGAAAAGGAGACCACAAAGTTGAATTCAGAAACATGGAAGACCCATCAAATAACTACAGCTGACCCACAGAAATGATGGGAGCCCTCTGTCAGCATCAGGCTTCACTTTAGAATCAAAAATAATCTCATTTATGAAGTTTTTATACTGCTAAAGCTTTTAACAGCGAAAGGACCCTCCAGCTGAGCTTCCCACCAGATCTATAGAACCAGTGCACTAACTTTTAACCAGAATACAATTTTAGGGGAAACAGATGTCATGAAATGAGAACTATTTTATTTCTGCACTAGTTATTAACAGCACCGCCATTTGCACACCATAATGACACTATTTGTCTGAATTCAATAAAGTTATTTATTTGTAGAAAGACAAACAACAAGCCATGAGAACATCACAAGGATGGAAGTTCAACTGTAAACATTATTTTCCCTTTGCCATTTTGAGGCAGCTCTTCAACACGATCTAGTGATGTCAATGTTTTTTGGGGAATGTGTGTGCATCCGTCAGCTTCTGGGCACGTTTATAAAAGGGCATCCACTCGCAGAAAGTTTTGTTCTCCCACAGGTTTATACAAACACTAAACACTCAGCTTTGAGCATAACCTGCATCAAAGGCAGCAATAATTATACAACACCACTTTTGTGCAACAGTAGAGGAAAATGCTCCAATTATTCATAACATAATTATTGCATTCCCATGGCAACACCGGAGCAACTGTACAATCAGCAACAGACCCAAACCTGGTCAACAATGAAGTTACACAGTGTGTTCTCTTCTGCCTGCCCCAAACGAGGCAGCAACTGGGTGATGGCTATTCTTTACCTGTCCACCCACAGTGAGATCAATCATCCAGCCCTCAAAAACTAAACCCAGCCCCCCAACCCTCCCCCCCACCCAGCACTGCCACAGGGCTGACGAGTTTTGTTTGTGACATGTTTGGATCCTGGACTTCAGTGAATCATCTGAAATTCTCTGTTTGAATGTGCTCATCAACAACATAGCAATTAATATCCACCTGTCACAAGGCAAGCACTCTTTATTTGTGAGGGTGGGGAGGGAAGGACAACCACGAACACTTGGTACTCAGCTACGTGCTGGGCTATTTTGTGAGGCTGTGGTGAACTGCCATCTCCTTGGAGTAAAAGCATATTTCATAAATACATAATATATACATATTTTTCATATATACATATATATTCAGTAAATATTAAAAGAAAATTTCACTATATTTAATATTTTCTGTCACTCTGTTGGGAGGCTTATTACAGTACTGCACTTACACCAGAATAACTTGGACAAAAATGCAAGCTAAAAATGTTAAGTGTGACATTCAGTGCAGTGCTCAGAGATGCTGCTGGTGAGTCCAGGGTTTTCCCAACTGAGCTTTACTCACATCCCGAAACAGCTCATTAGGAATCAAAAAAGAAAAAGTTGCATCTTAAGGAGAGAAGCCTCAACCACAACATTGTTCTCCTGGATCAGCAAGTGCAGCAGACAAGTATTTCCCTGACACAGGGAACTGCTGGAACTCCAGCTCTACCTGAGCCTCTCCTGACTGGTGAAACTTCTTCATCATCTCCAGTGACTGCAGCTCCATGAAATCCCCAGCCTGTGTCTTCCATCGCATTGGAAACGTGTCCAACTTGTATTTCTTTCCTTTAACATTTTGGCTTGTTCACTCTCTGCCCACAACAGCGGAGAGAGAGAGGAGCCTTCTATGACTTTTATTTCTAACAACCTTTTCTGGAAGCCCCCAGCTGTCCCCTTTCTCTTTCCCCCATGTCCCTTGAGCCTGCCTTCCCATAGCCCAAACAAAACCCGTGTTTCAAGCTTTTCTCATGGCTCACATTCCCAGAGCCCCAGTTCTCTTGGCTGCTGTTCTCTGCCATGCCAAACCTAAAGGAAGGTGTTCAAATCCCACTGCAGATCCATCTGAATCCCCAGCGAGGCACAAGAAGCTGCTTACAGTGACTCTGGTTCCCCCTCACCTCTTCTACTCCAGCAGACTCCTCCTCGCAGCTCTCAGCTCTCTGGCTGTCCCAGAGAAGGCACTAACTTGCTTTTCCACATCCTGCTCTCATTTATAAACACTAAAGGTGAGGAGGAAGGCTGTGACTCACCAGGTTCTGCTTGAAGGGCCCTGTCACCTTCCCCTTGTTTTCACCTCATTTCTCATAGTCCTAAGCTGAGCCACTGCAAGGAGCACGTTAGTTGAGCTGTGTTTAAAACATGCCTCGGGGCTACTGACAGCATTGCATCCTTCGAAAAATAAACCATAAATTCTTATTTCCCCATGCCCCCAGGTAAAAAAAAAAATAAAAATCACACAGCATGATGTAGCAGGAAGAGCAAGACTCTTCCCTTTCTATATAAATTAACTGCCAATGAGAAACAAATATTGTGTAATCAACCAAAAATCTTCTAATTATTAAAATAACACTCCTAAACCAAAAAAGAACGGATCTAGGACAGTTTCTCCATGGCACATTTGCAATACTCTGAATTTTCAGATGCAATAAAGGGAGTTTCTTGTTGGCTGTAGCAACCGCGAAACTAATTTACTACCCAAAACATTCATCGTGCAGATTAAAGGCCCCCTGTCCTCCGGGGAGCGAGCATTTCAACCACCCATCACTCCTCAGAGGTTATTAAAAAAGTTTTCAAACATATGAGCAAAAAGTTTCCCTTTCAGGGTTCCCAGGTCTTCAGCGTCCCCGTCCCAGCCGAGGAAGAAAAGCTCTGCCCTGCCGGAGGCTCCCTCCGCTCAGGAGGCTCCAAGGGTGCAGTTGCATTGGAATAATCCCATTGCTGGGGCCCTTCCCAGGCTAAGGAGGTTCCCAGAGGGATTACCCCGGCACAACAGAGCCCGCCATGACAACTCCACCCGCGGGGTCTGGAATTTGCAGAAAGGAGTGGGGTGCGGGGAGAAGGGATTTAGCCACTCGCAACTATTCAAGGAATGCTCTTGATTTCCTCCTAACAACCTCAGGTTGAAAAACTGTCTTCTGAATTATTTGAATCTCTGCTCCAGCCCTATTGTTGGGATCCAACACCTCAGTTAGTAAAGTAAGTGAAGAGCGTAAAGAGGTGGGAGGGGGAGTGGAAGCTAAGAAAATACAGGTAGTGTGGTATTTTAAAAAAATATATACAATATTTGAAAGGTAAAATTCTGAAACGTATCTTTGGTCCCTGTGGCTGCAAGGGTGCACGTGACAGCAAGTGCAAGGACTGTGTGTGCCCAGACAGAAATGGGGAGCACAGTAGCCTTGACCTAATCTTAGAATCAGTCACAGAGTGGTTTGGGTTGGAAGGGAATATTAAAGGTCATCTAGTTTCACCCCCCCTGCCATGGGCATGGACACCTTCCATTACACCAGGCTGCTCCAAGTCCCACCCAGCCTGACCTTGAACACTTCCAGAAATGGGATAATCTGACCGATTAAAACACAAATCTCATCCACCTTGTTTCATTTAAATTATTTTTGAGCAATAAAAAAAAAAATAAAGGAAATCCCTCTTTCTAGCATTTATGTACCTAAACACTATTCAACTTTGATGTAAGAAGAAATCATAAATTCTGTTCTAAATCTCTCTGAAGTTTGAATGGTATTGTTATGCCCTCAAAACTACATGCAGGTACAACTGTGCAACTTATGCATCCACAACCAAAGTGCTTCACTATCAAAAGAAGGAAGAGATGCACAGGTAGTCTTCTTTTGCTTTGTCCTCCCTTCCACTCAAGCAGTGAATGGCACTTCTTGATTTCTAAACCATTTCAGTGATCAGGCAGCACTTCCATCCACAGCAGTGGTGATGAAGGGACAGGAATACCTGGAGTCAGTGCTGCTGTCCATCCAAAGATGTTTGTCTAAGGGAGCAAAACAACTCACTGGGTCAGGCAAGTTTGTGTATCAGCCCTCCCAGCACACAATTAAAAAAAAACAACGAAAACAATTTGTCCTGGTGACTCAGAGTCTCCATGGCTTGAAGAAAGCCCTGTTTCTGTAACACTGCATCATGCTGGCTTCAGATCTATTCTCATGGGGCTCAGGCTTGTGACTCAACTGTTTTCCCCTGTACTTATTTGCTCATGCATTTACCCATCAAGAAGTAAGCAAAATCTGCACACATCATAAGGTCTGGCTGAGAAGCAAATAATCTAGAGAAATTAGTATCACTGGAGAATAATAAAAAACCCCACTATTTTTCTTGGAAGTCCAGAAATTAAAACTCAACAACCTTTCTGGTTAAAGACTGCACTATTTACCAGAAGTCTTCCTGATGTTAAGATTGCAATGATGTTCAGCAGCTGATTTGGAAATACCATAAAAAAGTATTCAGGAGAAACACACCTCATGCGCTGGCTGCTTTATTTGCTGGGAGTGTTTAACAGGTTCACCTCATTATGTTAAACTCAGAGCAGTTTAACTCAAATTCTACCTCACTTCTGAGTCCGCTGCTTTTATTTCAGACCCACAAACAGAGTTCTGTCCAAGGGAGATGATGCATTCAGAAAGAAATACTTCATGCCAGGGACATGTATTTCTCCATTAAGCTTCTAGTCTTTATTTGCAGCATTTCTAAAAACCTAATACGGTGATTTTTTTTTTTTTTTTCCAAAAGCAGAGTTCAAGTTTTGACTGTGAGCTCCTCACCTCCTTTTCTTTCCACTCCTTTCTGTTGCATACTCTCTCACACTCCTGGACTCCGACTTTTATGCTCAGGTTATTCCAGACATGGAAGGCAAGTTAACCTTTGATTTGTAGGCAACAACACCGCCAGAGAATCTGAACACGAGCCATTAAATATTTTATGCTGAACCCCAGACACGAGCTAGCAGAATAGCCTGGCACAACAGAATCACAGTCACCTCATTTATTTGTCATGAGAAAGCTTAGCATCAAAAAATTACCTCTTGCACATAACAGCACTGAAGAACCTCTAAACCCCATCACACATTATTCTGTGAGCTATAATACCCCCTTTAGAGGAGAGCACAGCAAAGAAGAGAAACTATCAGATACTGCCACATCAACAGCGAGAGAAAGAATGAGGAAAAGAAATAAGTTGTAGGGATGTTCAGCTCTCTGAGCACTAAATCACTCTCCCTCAATAACTAAGATTCAGTAAGTCGTAACAACCCAGATCCACAGCAAAAGAAAACAACAAAGAATCCTCTGAAAAAGGTGGTTTGTCACCCTGCATTTTGCCCTGCATCTGAGTTACATTAAATCAATATAGTTTGCGTTAGGGAAATTATCTTTTCTAAAAACTTCGATGTGTCAGTGTAGTAGAAATACTGTTCCACACCATATGTTTTAGGGATTTAACTCCTTTCTTTTCCTCATTTCTATATGTCTGTGCACATCATTTCTATATGTCTGTGCACAGATATACACATACTCATCACGCATGAAATAATTCTGAAAATTACAATCAAAATTATAGTAGAAAATTTTCTGTCATGCATGTAATAATCTTAAAACAACTAGAACCTGAAATTTTACCCCATAAATCTGTGGTCATAAAGCATTTTCACCTGTCCCCTGTGATAATACTCTAGCCACACCTAAGTGAAATCCTGCAGGATGCAAAATGCCCTACAGTGATCTATTTGGAAAAACATTTACAGTGACTGGATGCACAGCAAAAATTTTCACTTTTCCAACGTTCATCCAAAACAAAGGATATCACTATGCCAAATCAGTAAGCAGCTACTTTCAAGCCAAGCTTTTCCTATAGAAAACACAAGTTTGCCCGAATCAAAATACTTCATGGGAAAAACCTAATGACACTCTGATGAGAACTAGGCAGGCTTTCAAGAGACACCCAGTAGCTGCCATGGCATCTCTCCCACTAGCTACCAGGAATTCAAAAGACCTGACAAGCCAAACACCCTTTCAAGATCCTCTTGCACCTACTACAGTGAACGTGTGGCCAGCTGAGAGGAACCAGTGCCCTCCTGGGGGTCAGTCTGGGCTGTGCTGCCCCTGGATACGAGTCCTCCCATAAAAACATATTATGTTTTTATATGCCAAACAGAGAAACCCACAACTTTGCACAATATGTGGTATCACCATCTTTATAGCTGGTATTACAGCCAGGTAAGGCATCCTGGAGCCTTGCCCATCTAATTCTGTATTAGCTGGTGGTTCAAGATCTATGGGGATAACTCGTGAACTTTCACGCTTAGGTTTCAAGCTCAGTCCCTTTTTCCTACAAAGGTCACATCCTAATCAGATTCTGGTAGGATGTGGCCACAACTAAACACTTCCTCACCAGGTAACTCTGCTTTAAAATTTGGCTTCTGATTATCGAGACATAGATGATAAAAGATAAGGGATCATCTGGTAAAAATTCCTGCTGTGATTTAACTTTTCCTGCTTTAAGATAAAAGTTTAACACCACTTTTGGATATTTTATACCCCAATATACCACACTGAATCCATTAACCAGAGCCATTCACAGGTATTGCAGAAAACTGTGCACCTCATCCAGATATTTTATCAGCATCTCACAGAAAACTTCACAATCCTCAGAGAGTAAATAAAACTTCCACATACAATTTATAATGTACTGTGAAGAGCGTATAAACACTCAAACGTGGTTAATTTTTTTTTCTTTACGTTTTCTCACTATAAATGATTGACCACAGCTTATGTCAATGCTGCCTGGAGAATGAGCTGTCACTATAGAAACAGTGACAGCACTGAAGTCCTTCCTCCCTTCTCCTGCACACAAAAGTCCCGGAACAAACACATTCTTGTTATTTCTTAGATCATGTGTGCACACTGTCAAGTCCTGAGTAGAACTCAGGATTTTTTCACTTGGTGCCATTTATTTATTTATTTTTTAAATGTGGTGGGGTTTTATTTGGTTTTTTGTTTTTTTTTTTATTTCCAGTTTTCACATCAGCTTTTCCTTCCATGTAAGAAGCTCCCTAACTTTGGAATTGCAAAATTGCTGGTGAAGCATTCTGAGAACAAAAATAGATGAGTGCTGCACTTAAAGGAATTATAATCCATGTTTATTTAAGTTAAGATATAAATATAGTTCGGGAATGGGAGAACGTTGCTTGGGGGAGGGAAGGGAGCAAGGGTGAAATTTTGCTTGTGCTGCAAAGAGCCTCAAGTTACTATACTATGTATTAAAATTTTCAGATCAATTCATCAAAACTATATCAAGTTATCTAACAACTGAGTATCACATGCATTAGAGTTAAGCTTGTATAAAATCCTTTGACTTCAGAAAAGCTTGCACAGGTAATGGACCAGTTAAGGCAAATGCTGCTGTGGAATCAGGCCTTGCTTTTCTAATACAAAACTATGTTTACAAACTACAGTTGAAAGCTTAGAAGATGAAAAGAAGTATTTTACAAGCACTAAATTAGTCTCTTAGAAAAGAGTTGCAATCAATTTGTTAGCGACAACAAATAATTTTTTCAAAATTAACTGAATGGTATGTTAAAAATGTGCGTTTTCAACCTTTTTTTTCCCAAGAAATAGTAGATACAGCAACGTTCTGCTGTGAATAAAAGTTTCAATCTAAAAATACAGCAACAAATGGTAAAACTCCCGTCTCTTCTTCCTAACTTCCTTCCCTTTCTGAACCCCTGCATGAAGGCAATGCTCTCATACGGTCACGAAAGGTTTTTTTGACATCGCAGAAGGCTGAAAGGAATATTTCTCTCTCTTTCTCTCTCTCTCTCGCATTCAGAAAGGCTGAGCACAAGAGGAGCTATTCAAGCCGTGATGGAGTGCCTCACAGAGGCTGCAATATGTTCCCAGTTGGCAAGCAGGGATCTGTTTGGACAGTGAGCCCAGCCATCCCCTCCGCAAACACCAGCATTCCTGCGACGCGGCGCAAGGAGCACTGCGGGCCCTTGTCGAGGGCTCTCGCAGCCCATCAGGTTTGGGCTCCAGAACAAACACCTCTTTGTGCCCTGCTTACAATTCAATAGGCTTTACAAGAAAAAAAGCTGTCTCCCTCCACTCAGCATTAGGTCGGGATCCAAAAAAATATTCAAAAGCCGAAAAACAGGGAGGAAATACCACGGAATTATATTTAAGTGTATCTTTAGTAGCTTAAACTTTTGGACATTATTACAAATCTGCCTTTGGGTACTTATCTGGTTCCTAATGCTGTGGCTTTTTGAGTGTTTCGAAAGCAACAAATAAAAATCACCAAGCGACAAACAGAGTGGAAAGCGCTGGTGTGGCTGCAAGTTAGCAGTGGGTATTAGAACTCAAACATCACCCTCAGCCAAAAAACAGCCAGCTGCAGCTTTTATCCAGCATCACCAGCTGGTGGGAGCCAGCAGCCTTCCCCAGACCTGCAAATGTACAGAGAGCTTCTGCCTCTCTGGATCACACCTGCCTTGCAGTGGGCAAGGGAGGTGTCCACACACCTCCTGTCACTTGTTCTGGCAGAGGCGAGGGCAGAACTGCCACTTCATGTCTGTACCCCCTTCCCCCTGCCCCACCTCGCTGCATCCCTGCAGGACTGAGCCAGGGCTCCATCCCCATCTGTGGTCACAACATCAGCTCCTGCCGCAGGAAGCTGAGAAGTCTCTCTAACACAAAGAGACTCTGGCATAGGGCACCAGGCCTCCAAGCAATCAATGGCAGTAATTAGCTTTCTCTGCCCACTCAACTATTGCTGGTTTGCACTTGCAGAATTCATTAACGCAACCCTAACCTAATCAAATGTCCTGCTTCAAATATACTCATGTGGTGGCAGATTCAGCAGGAGAAGAAAACTCAAAACTACAAAAATCTGCGAGAACAGCCCTGTTTGAACACACTAGGTTGGGCTCCGAAGTCAAATGGGCACAGGCCTTGCCCCTCTGCAGCCCCACCTCCCGTTCTCAATCTGATGCTCATCCCCAGTGCATTTAGTAGCTGAGCTGGAGGTGGGTATTTGGATTGTCTGCTGTTGGGATTTGAGGAGGGGAGAAGCACAGACTAGAACTAGGAGCAGTTTTCTACCCTGATACACCCCAGTTCAAGAACAACCTTCTCAAGTGCTCCTTGACACACTCGTCCAGTGAAGAGGCGTAAATTCTTTCCCTGGAGCTTCGAAGGGCATCGTGCAAAGTAAGGAGGAGCAGGAGGAAAAGGGCACGTGGGAACCCTGAAACTCATGGGATTTTTTTTTTAATTTGCCTCACAGTTTGCAAGGCTGCTCATGGCAGCACCACGTCTCTCAGGTGCTGCCCTCCAGCCCTCAGCACAGCTTCATAAATGTTACAAGAGCTTCTACCTATGGAAAATGTCTGTATTTACACTGCAATAATACACCACTCACCGTAAGCCTAAACATGAAGCCCAACCAAAGGGTTTTCCCTAAATGAAGGGAACGGGGCTCTCTTTAAACATACAGTGCAAAGAAATTGTACCATGGAAACTCTGGGACATTATTCAAATCATCCACATGAATAAAACATCCCACTTTTGCCAAGTTTTGTTCAAGCTGACTTCAGCTTTCTGCTTAAACAAACCTCAGGCAATACTGACATCATTTGTAGCAGAGGCAGTATTTTATTTAAGCTTGAAATCTGAGGGTGTTGGGTAGATTACCAAATAAAGAGTTGATTTTTCATCTTAAGAATCTCAAATGACCTGACTTCAAAGGCTGGATTTAGACTTACTAAACCAATGGAAAACAAACATCTTTAATCTCCACACTGACATTAAACTCAAACAGAAAATAACTCTGGGAAAAGCCCTTTATCATCACACTATTACACAGAAATAGGGGAAAGGTGAGGGGGGGGGATAAAAAAAATCCAGATTATTCTACATGAATAGCCTGCCTCACTGGCGAGGTTACCTAGTTCCTCTCTTCCTGCTATCTTTTTCCAGCCCATTTTACTGCCCTGTTCTACAAATGTTAAATTAGGTTAGGCACTGAGCCTAGATTAACACACCTGAACACTAAGAATTTACTCTAGGGCAAATCCAGACATTTAGATACATATGCAAACTGCTAAATTATCTGTCCTCTGCATTTAAGTGCTACTGCACTTTAACTAAGAAAGAAGTTGCACATGAAAGAACAGAGGTCTGGCAGCACCAAGTGATTACTTTTTGGCCGTGGAGACACCAAGTTATTAGCCCTAAAGCCTTATTTCAGTATAGGATTCAACACTGCCTGCTCCTCATCCTTGAGGACTAGAAACCAAGTGCCTAGCTAAAAAGGACATAATAAAATCAGTTATCTTCTTCCCCACCTCAAAACCAACAGTTTTCAAAAACTGCTCAGAAGCCCAAAATATATAATACTCCCCAAAAAGAAGAGAGAGGGTGGAGAAGGAAATCAAGCCCTTTACCACAGGAATACTGAGGAATAGGGTCACCAAATGATGCGCAGTCCAGGCATAAATAGGTGACAATCCGTCACAGAGATGAAACAGGCACTGGGTTTAAAGGCAGGAGCTGTTTAACAATGAACAATAGGAAAACAACATTCAAAGAAGACACCACAAATTGTTTGAAATTACTAGATGAAATCTATTTGGGGAAATTCCAACACAGAACCCAACACAGCACACGCATCCTTTATTCAGGCACGAGAAGGTACGTGATCTAATGAAAGCCGTTGCAAGCCTCACGACTCAGACTTATAACATCTTATCCACAAGTAATAACATGCCATCGCATTTCTTTTTTTTAAACAACATCATTGCCCTTCTTTTGGAAAGGAGTATCGAGTTTCCTGCTGAATAAATTGAGGGAGCCTCATTATTTTAGCACGCTAAGTGAGCCTGTCAATCACTTACATAAATACATACAATTAGTTTGATCCAGCAAGATCCTGAACACATGTAAATTCTCAGGCTTTAGAAACCCGAGCGACTCACTAGGGTGCACACAGTATCTTGCAAGTACAGAGTTAAAGACACAAAATGACAGGAAAAGAGCTTTAAATGGAAAAATCCAAGTACTCCCTTTGCACAGAGGCAATGAAGCATCCATCCCAGGTTTTTTGGATTAATTTTACCACTCCAGTGTTGTCAAGTGGCACAAGGGGCTGAACTCCACCCCTAGGTCCACGTCTTTGAGATACAAACCATAAATCAGGACTGTTTGGTTAAAAGAACATTGTGCTCTCTTAAAAAGCATGTGATGTTTGGGGAAGCTTTGGAAACTTTCCTCCAATTCACCTTCCAATTTTAACTGCAGAAAGCACCAGTCTCCCTGGGGCAGAACAACACAGAGAACCCATTACCTACCAAATGCAACTGGCACTGGGCAGATGCCCCAGCAGCACACAACAGGAGCTTCTGTGAGGTCATTACACCTTAACTTAATTGGCAGGTTGGCCAACAATTCTGGAGAGTCATATGAATTTGACTTGCCAAATTAAAAGTCTGAGAACACAAAATGCACAACACCGGCAGGTGGAAGCCACTTGAAAATATTCTTGAATGGAATTGTTGCATATTTATGGACTGAAGTAGATTAGCTGTAACCAGAATGGAACACCACCCACACTCCAACCCCCACTCCAAACCATCAAGCTGGGAATTTGTGATGTATACCTTCAGAAAGGTCTTCAAGGAAAGACAGTCCCGGGTTTAATTACAAACCCTGCTTTTGTCCAGATGTAGAAAATAGCTTTTGTAACTACAGGAAAATCCATTACTACTGAGGATGCAGAGTAGACAGAGCCAGACCCTTTTCCAAGGTGCACAGCACTACACTGGGAGGCAACAGTCAAACTGAAGCACATGAAACTGCAATCACACATAATAAGGATTTTTTTATGCTAGAAGAGGTTGCCCAAAGAGGTTGTGGACTCTCCATCCTTGGGAGGGGTTTGAGACTGGTGGAGAAGTCTCTGAGAAACCTGCTCTGTTTGACTTTCTTTATACAGCTGGATGGACTGGATGGCCTTTGGAGATCCATCTAACCTAAATAATTTTATTATTTAACTCTGCAGGAAAAAGCATTTGCTTTAATGCTGCACGTAAGCCTTGGAAGTGCTATCTATAAAGGTTTCTTAAAAATACAAGAATTAAAAAAAACCAAAGACATCCAAACAGCATGAAATGTACCATAATAATGAAGAAAGTTTACATAATACAAGGTTTCTACTCATGTCTGTTAAGTGAGTTATGGTCTGTTAATTACTCCACTTCATGGCAGCCTGTTTGTTATGAACCCACCAGGCATGAAAAGAATGTGAAGAATATCAGGTAGAAAACACCTGGAAATTTCTTCTGCCACAATTTGTTTCAACACTTACTAATACTGTGTGAATTATTTATACAAAAAGATAGGAATGCAGCAGAGCACCAAGCAAAGTCTTTAAAGAATCTTTGAGACATTTCATTTTCAGAAGTTTAACCTGGTACCTATCAGTTTTCCTCTGATGTAGGGTAAACAGCAAGGGCAAAGCAGCTTTTCTCTTGAAAGTGTTGTTTTTAAATACTCCTGCCATTAGCAGGAGCTCCTGAACCTGGCAGGTCACCGTTGATATGATCAAACAGCACACAGTTATTTAATGAAGTCCACTGGATAAAAATGTACCCTGCCTGCATTCATCTTTGAACAGTGAAATTGTTTTTGCTTTATTAAATTTTAAGACTGCCGCTAAGAAAGCCTATTAAGAAAGATCTTTTTAAGCTCTCAAAAGTATAGCTGGATACTTTGTACCACTGCTACTCATGATCAGCATTAAAATCATTATAATCAGATAATTTCAGGGCTTTAGGGAACCATGCTCTACCATCTGGGGACTGGCCATGCTGGAGTAAATCAGGCACAACTCCATTGATGTTGAAGGAATTAGTATTAGTTTTGATAATTTTATAATCCTACAGGTCATGTTTTGCCGTGTACCAATTTTAATAACAAATAGGGTCCAAATGATAAAAAAAGCTCTCAGCAAAAACCAGCTGACAGCCAGGAACAGTTTGCTGGTGGTAGAATACCAGAAGTGGGACCCACTGAGCCTGAAAGGTTCCATCCAGGAGCTCTGTCCCTGCTGTGGTTGTGTCCACCCTCTTCTGCCTGAGCATCACTGGAAACACTCACAGCCCAGGCAACAAGTGGAGAAACCAGCCTGCAGGACTGAGGAGGAGTGGGCTTTGCTAAGAATTATTTCTGCAACCCCTAAAAGAATGGAATTTTCCCCCATCAGTTTCACACAAATATTTCTCATTTCCCAGGAATACGTTGTTGGTTATGGAGGTCCTCAAAAACAGCATCGACCAAAACAGTCTGTGCTTCAACATAAGTGTTATGTACTACAATATAAATGAGATTTCATAAGATGGAGCAGAGACCGGGCTAAGAAGATCCAGAGGGTTTAAGAGTTTGGCGTTTTTAAGTATGTGTAAAACCAACCACCTTGAAATGAATCCCAGTAACATTTGCTCAATTATTCCCATATACAAAGATGCATTTCTCTATACCAAGTTTTCTAGTGCTTAGGACTGTTTCCAACGCAAGCAATGCGAGCTCATCCTGGTGGAATAACTCCTTAATTACCCTCAACCTAAATTTCTCAACACTTACTTCCACAAGAATTTTGTGAGGGCTCCAAGTCTAGGAGAAGAGGTGCTCTAGGCGATTCAAGGATTAAAAAAAAAAAAGAAAAAGAAACAAAAAAAGAAACTCAGACCTAGAAAGTGTGCTGACTGGATTGAGGCATCTTTTACTCCAAAGAAAATGTTATCACGTTGGTGGTACAAGGTTCTGCCTGCACACCCAAGTCACACCAGCAGATGAGGCATATGCTGCATTTGAGCGTTAGGAACGTTAACTAGGTCAGTGGTTACTAAATAAACGAGGCATTCAGACTTCCAGTCACTCCAAGAAACCAACCTCCTTCTCAAGTGTCAGGAGACAAGCGCAGCTCAGAAACAAATTCGGAAACCAGTCTTTGATCAGCAGTTTCTGCAAGTTCAAGATTGTCTTGGTTTCCATCTCTGGCTAGCACAAGATGATAATTTTGTGTTAAGCAGCAGTTCCATCAGAGTGCTGTTTTAAAAGGTGACACCATTTCTTTTAATGGTGCTCCATAAAAGTGTAAGAACTTACCAACAGTTGTCTGCACTGGGTGAGCACCATCCAGTGCTACCTGTGTGCATCCCTATTCCAGCTGGGAGAACCACGTAAATGATCGTTTACTTTGCTCAGTAAGAATATTCAGTGAATGTGAAAAACACTCGAGTTCTTACAAAATACTTGTGTGGGTTCCTTGGTTTCTCCTGAGACACGGGAGCGAGTGATTTGCAACCATCCAGGCACATTTCCAGAGCAACCCCAGCAAAGCGGGATACAAGCAGATAGGCAAATCACAGGGGCCGAGGAAGTTGTTGGACATCAGAGTCATCTCCGTGATAAAGCACAACAGAAGGGTCAAAAATCTGGCAGGTGCTGTTTTACAGCAGGGCTGTGGGTTGTCTCTGCCCTGCCATAGGCCCCTGGGAAGGGCTGCTTGGGAGGGGGGGGGAAAAACAAGCTAACAACAAAATCACCACAGGAGTTACCAGAGAAGGCAGTGAGAACTGATGACGCTTTTTTAAAATGTAAAAACACCCCAAACAACAAAACCAGCTGAGTTTTCAGTCCTCTTCTCCTCAGCAGGGCTTTGTCAGAGAATATGTAAAGAATACACAAATGTATTTTCATATAGGAAAATTATTTAAAGCTGAATTATTCCCCTAGTTCTACTTCTAATAAACCTCCTTTACTTCATAAAAATGGGATTAAGTACGCAAAGACTTTTTGAAGACAAGACCATTTACTTTTGCATGTATACACACCGAAGAGAAAATTATCTACACATTTTTTTAAAAGAACAAAAGGCTTTCCCCTGGTAAATAAATAATTTAAAAATTAATCTTGCTTATTAATTGTTGCCTTTTGAATGAGCAAAGCTTTTAGTTGCGTCAAAGCTATTAACAGTGGCAGTTGTACATTAAGCAAATTAAATATTCAGCAGCCTCACTCCAGTGCCCTTCTGTAATTGCAGATTGGTTACCAACCACCTCGTCTCTCTGGTAAATAAAAGGGTATTTCTGCATTTATTTTAAAGCTGATCTCAGGTTTCAGTGGAGATTTTATGCAAATGGTTATAATAATTATTTAAGTATCCAGGGAATTTTTACTGTTACAGAAAATCAAGGCAAGAGTGTGCAGTTCCTAGGAACTGTCCCCACTCCATGTTTAGAATTGTGGAAAGGTCTGATCTATTAATAAAAGCTTGAATGTTCATTAATTCTTTTACTTCCTATTTAGTGGGGGGAAAGACTCCATGTGTCTTGTTTTCCAGTATGACCAGTGACACATCTGGAAACAGAAATCAGCAGCCACTTCCATGTCATTGACTTTCTTTCTATCTCTGACTAGCCACTGGCTGCACCAATTTCACCTATTTTCTTGAATAAAGTTGGTTCAGGTACTACAGAACTGCTCCAGGACAGAAGGAAGATGCCATCACCACCTTTTTCTCCAAGTTATTTGTCTATACCCTTGGGAAGTGAAACACTTGAGGTCCACTCTGTGCCAGGAGGGACCTACAGCTCCATCAGCTCAGACCCACCTTGCACACAAGATCCCGCAAGATTAATGCCCAAATATCACATCAGGTAAAATACTTCCAGTCTCTACATTGTATTTAAAAGGTATGTGAGACACTGAGCAAATTATAACAGAGAAATCGAGGGAAGGGGCTGCTCTGGGCACAAGTGAAGCTCCCATACAGCTACACCATGCTGAAAGCCTCATGGAGAACCAGAGACTGTTGATTTTCTTCAATCCAAGGTGGAGGTTTTAATTTTTGCCTTTTCCTGCTCAGTTCAGCTGCCCAAAGATGATTCTGTGGACCTACAGACAGCCAGCACAGCCCACTGTGCACTGCTGAAGCAGTCAGGGGGTGTGATGTCTAAACGGAGAGTGATGGAAGTTGCCAAGCTGATCCCACTTTGCATTTGGGATGAACTGTCTTCAAGTGAGGTTTACTGATCTACTGTGAGGAAAAAAAAAATCCCTAAAAGCAAGCTGTTCTAAGGCACTTGGATGCATTGCATTTTTACACATTATTACTTACAGGGAGAGGTGTTTAATGGAAGAGAAAAATCTGAAGTCTCAGAAAAATCTCAGTTCACTATGTGTTCAAGCTCCCTTTTGTGTTAATTAGTGTGACAATATTTTCATGGTGTTCTAAATACACACTGTGCATATATACACACTCAGTATTTATCATAACAACACATATTCCACACTATATCTAAAAATTAAAAGCACTGTCCCAAAATCAAACCCGTGATGAGATAAAAAGCTAAACAGACAGTGTTACATGCAGGATTACAAAAGACCACATGGAAAAGCATTAAGAGTTTGAGATTTTAGAAAGTCTTTCTGGGTCACTCACTGTTACAGCAGGAGCTAAAATTATACTTTAACCTGGCTTGTCTTGCAGTATCTAATAATCAGCTCGAATTTCAGGTAACGTGAACCCTCCCGCTAAGATACCGCTGCAAGATGTCATTCAAGATAACTGCACCTGTTTCAGCGGGTGTGTTAAGACACATTTTTATGTTTGACTTCATGAGCTCACAAAGGATGAGCCACCAGACCGATTTCAAGCCATCTGCACCATCTCCTACACCAGCATGGCACAGACAGGCATGTGGGTCTGCTGGCACCCAGGCGGGACGTGCACGGGCTATTTCTGGAGTCCCCTTAAATAGACATAAAAAGTTACCAAGAATTTCATAAGCAACCTCCCCAGCGACCACATAGACAAAGAACTGATATCCTGAATTTTTACTACTCACCCAGAGAGACCAGGAAGTGAGAATACAGTTCTACACAGTGCTGTCACAAAACTCAAAGAACAGCCTGAGGCTGGAAGCAGATTTGAAGATTGGAAATAAACAGGATTGGCACACAAAGGAATTGGGGAAGAAGCCTTAAAACTTATAGCACTATTTTGAATTTTTATTATAGAAGGATGAATATTACTTATGATTATTCCCCAAAGAGCTTGCACCACAAATCAACTTCTCATTTACCTGATTGCTGAAGACATAAGTGCTTAATAAAAGCAATTAATAATTGTAAATCTTTTACTTCCACAAATAAAGGATAGAAAAAGTTGTTCTTTCCCCTTCACCAGGAAGGTGAATCCTTGCAGGCATCAAAACCACTTGGCACAAGTCTAAGCAAACAAGTGGTGCCTTTTAGATACAGTGATTAGAGTCTACGACATTGAAATCACAATTAGCATAATATATAGTTTCCTAATATATACACATCCAAAACACAAGAAATCTTGAACCAAGAAGATGGCAAACTGAGGAGCTTTACCAGCAAGTCCATTTTCTACTCCTTTGGTCTAATGGTTCAGGTCAGTCTCTTACAAAATATTTGTTGGTACACAGTTATAAGATTCCTCATTTCTTTAAGGATATAACAAGCTGCTGGAGGAAAAGCAAAATCTAAGATGTAAATAAAACCACAAATGTCACCTGAATGCCTGGTATTCTGACACTGGACTTAACAGATGCATCTTTCCTTCACTGCAAACCATGATATTTGGTTTTTAATAACTGCATGAATCTATAAGCACACATTTGAAGCTTCTACTTTGTATTTTGAGCCAGTCAGAGATACAGATCACGATCCATTACCAGTTTACAGACTCAAGGTGTGAAGGAGTTGTAGAAACCAACCCCATTTTGAAAGAAGGAAGTATTACTTTATTTTAAAGTATCCCTTTATTTAAGGAATCCCATGTCTTTAATACAAGAAAACATCAGACAAGTAATAAAAGGAGTTAGTTGCTGCAGTCTAACTTCCTTTTTTTTTTTAATATAATTTTGTCATTAACAATCTCATTACCAGCTTATGCTCCAAGTCAAGCAACTGTTACTGTTTCTTATACTTTAAAAGGAAATGCACATAACATTTGGCAGAATAATAAAGCAAAATCTGAATTTTCTGGTTCACGTATGTATATATTAAACACAAAAACTTTTTTAGAGTTGGTTCTAAAAACATTATTCTGGAACAGTTACCATGTCAAAGTTAAATAATCTTATTAGAAGGCTGAAACAAAACACAGACAGTAGACAAAACCTAACAAATTTTTTAAAAGCATATGCAAGAAATGGTTCTGCTTTTAAAGAAAAGTCTTCAGCTCCTGAGGACTCTTGTGGGTAATAATTCAACAGGATGACAACCATAGCTATGCATTTATTTGCATCAGCTGGACATCAGAAGAACACCAGAGCATCACAGATGTTGCTTTCCAGATGCACACACTCTCACATTAAAACTTTTCATACATTCAAAATGTTGACAACACTGAAGGAGGGAAGCTCTGACAGAAATGTGTTAATCCCAGCACCTCAGTGGACACAGGACGTTGCCTGCATGGATTTACCACGATGGCTGGTCCAGCTGACTCAGATTCATTCCAGAAAACAGGTTCCTAAACCAAAACATGGAAGACCACCTGCAGACATTCCTTACTTTCTCCAGCTAACTTTAAAATGAATGGGTTGTTTGATATTGTCTTGTTTTGAAACAACATACTTTTGTCTCCCCAGTCGTGTTTATGAAGCCTAAGGTTGGTTAACAAGTTTGAAGGACGCATTTTTGCCACATTACTGAAGGAATGCAGTGAGCTATCCTGGCAACTTGAACACTAAAAAATAATTTACTATATAAAATCTGCAAGAGCAGGAATAACCAGAAAAATATTTTCACATATTTTTTGCTTCCAACTACCAAGTCGGGTTTTTTTATTAACAAATATTTGCGTTATTAAAGCTTTATTAACATCTGCTGAAAAAGCTCAAGGTGAGGGAAAAATGACCATGCTGAAAGACGGTTTCTTTCACCGTCCCTTCTGACAAGGCTTTCTGCATTCCTGTGCCAAGGGCATGTCTGGCTAAGGATAGCCATCTCAGCTGCTGTGATGAAAGCAGGCGTCGCATTTGATCTGCCGAGAGCCCTCCTGGGTATTGTCCTATTGATCTCTCCCGAGCCACTGGAGCGGTGGTGTTCCCCAGCATCCCACCAACACTGTCCCACGTGCTGTTTGGAAGCTGCAATGCCACTCCAGAGCTCCTCTGCTCAAACTTTGTAACCAGAATATGTGTGTTTCAGCAAGAGCTGGGCTACCAAAAAGTCCATGTTGGAAAGCACTTCAGTTTTCCTTTGTTTTGCATGCCACCAAAGACCCCAAAAGTTATCAGCATGTGGAAGAAGCATGTTTTACACCTTAACTGTGTTGCATTTAATTGATGGAGTATGGCAGGAACATCCTTACCACTCTAGAAAATGCAGTGCCTGTTTCCAAAGCAGCTGCTGCACCTCCCTTCCCCAACACTTGCTCTGGCAGTGCTCCCCAGCAAGGGCAAGGACTGAGCACCTCCACCAGCTTCACACAAACCCAGTCTCTCCAAAAGCCTTAATCCAGTTCCATCCCACCGAATTTTCAGTTGCTGGGGGTGCCCATGAACACCCTTGCCCATGCCTCTGGTTGTCCAATACACCCCTTGGGATGCCCTCCCCATTAGAGAGAGAACCAAGGTGCTGGGTGTCCTCTTTGGCCACCTCTAGTGACTGCCTGCAGCTACGTGAAATGCTGTAAGTCTTTGAACAATCATCAGACTAACAAGTGTACCAGAAGTAAAACTGTCTCACAGTTATTTCGTTTTCAGTTTCCGTGCGATTTTTCAGACTCTTTGGATTTCTCACCTTCTGTGCTCTTCATTTCTTTCCAGTGAAATGTTTGCTGACAACAACTGGCAGGCTAATACAAAAACAGGGGGTTGAAGTTATTTGCTTCTAAGACATGGAGACCAAATATCTGAGAAACCTCTCCAAAACCCAAAAATCTGAGAAATTGAGCAAGTCTCAGCATGTTAGTCAGATGAAAAAAAAAAAAAATTACTGCAAGGACATGGGAAATGGAATTGTCATCTCTGTGCTTTGATGTACAGGGAAAAGTATCCCTCTGTCTTCTAAAAAAGTAACTGTGATCACATTCTGCTATTCAATACCTTGCATTTCAACAAGGGCTGTTTGATATTTTTAACAAATAACAGAAATAAATCAAAGCTCTATTTCTGAAGTGTCTGAAGCCATGTGCCTTCCCCAGCTCTCCACACGGTCCCCGCTGCTCTCCCTCCTCCCTTCCTCTTACTCCAGAGGCTGATGACCTCTCCAAGGCAATGCTTTCTGATTCTATTTAGTATATGTAGCTGGCCCCTACGATAGATAAGTTTCATTATAAACAAGTTATTGTAATCACAGGTGCTTCTACTGAGAACTTGAACATGAACAAATGGACTTACGTAGGCGGAGAATTAAGGGAAATGGACTCTCACTGTCCAGAACCTCATGCTATTTGGCTGCAACATGTATTTTCCTATATGCAAGCTAATCAACAGCTACACTGTTCTCAGGGAGAACCTGGGATGGGTACAGGGAACTACAAATCCCTTACTGCCTGTTTAACAGCTGACAGTAAGAAGAAAGAAGGAAGTTAAGAAGCGCTCGGCATGCGTTGGGAAGCTACGATACATTTGCATCCACAATACGTTTTTATTAAGTAATAAGGAATAACAAAGCAGAAAGATTTCCTTCCAAGTCGTTAAAATTTTCCAGCCGATGGATCCCAAGATTAGTCACAACACAACTATTTCATCACACGGATAAAACAAATGCATCCCCTCTGGCAGGCGATACGGCCACGCCGCACCTCGGAGCATGACGTGACGCACAGATGCTGGCAATCTGGGGAGGGGGTGGCAGCCTGCTCCACACATCTGTTATTGTGGGAAAAAGCCATGTTGGTGTTTTGTCAAATTGCTCTATTAGTAATGAATACAGCTGTTTCACATCGGATAATCTGTGTTGCAACACTTCACTAAGTGAGTCCGTGCAGAACTATGCCCTGCTGTTCATGCTCGGCTGTAATTCTGATTATCGAGGGAGATGCCACTGTGCTTTTAAAAAAAAAAAAAAAAAAAAAGGAAAATGTTGAGCACAGCTGTTTGTGCTTCAAGGAATGTCAAAAGAAATCACTTCTCCCTGCCATGTATGGATTTTTCACTGGAAATCACAATGTACTCTGGTATTACGGCAACTGCCCACTGGTAACAGATGTGCCACGTGAACTGGCTGAGAGCAAGGGTAGTGCTGACCAAGGTTTAGCATAAAGACATGCAGGGCTCAGAAGTTATCACAATCTCAGAGTTCAACTTGAGGCTCAGGTAAAGGAAAATATGATCATCCTCCTCCCCTTGACAAATCCCTGAATGGAAATAAAGTGAACGATTATCTGTGTTAACACTCTTAACTGAAAACTGAAGTGGAACATCCCAGTGCTCGAGGTTATAGTTTTTGCTTACTACCCTTTTGTCACAGCCAAAACTGATGTTGCACCAAACATGTTTCCCTCTTAGGAAGTCATTTCAAACACAAAATACTAAGCCCTAAGTCTACTGAGATAGGAACTGTTAGAACAATGTCTTAAACCAGGCTACAGGTGCAGCCCTGCTCCCCTTCGAAACACCCGACCCTGCAATGCGAACATGGAATTTGTGTCGGTTTTCCCCACAGAGCTCAGCTTTCAGACTTTGTGAAGCTACAGACAAACCTGAGGACAGAGCTCCTTTGTGTGCAAGGCCAGGTGGGGAGCTGGGTCCCGCTGTTGGCAGACACCTCGAAGGAGCCTCTCTTTGTCTGCAGGTAACAAAACCCTCCGCTTCCAGCAGATACAGTACAATGATTAACACGATAGGAAAGCATGTGCACCAGTAAAATGAGGCTGATGGTACTATTTTATAGTGAAAAAAAAAATCAATTTCAAGACGACACACAAGGTCAACAAAAAGTTTTCCAGTTTTCAGGCAGTAGCAAAAACTTAATAAAGGGAAAGGGAAAACAGCCAAGCAGAAAGGAAAACTAATTCACAGCTACATAAACCTTGTATTTGGATGTGTATTTTTGAGCCTCTCTTGGTCAAGGACAAATAGAAACCTCTAATTGACAAACTTCCACTTTTACAAATGCAAATGACGCTCCTGGGTAAAAATCCCTACCTGCACAGATAATACATGTGTTTACACTTAAGCACCAATTTAGTTGTTTCTCTGCCTCATGTACAGACCAAAAAAAAAAGACAGATTTATGGTCTTCAGACCCATACAGACCTTTAGATGTGGTCAGCCTGTGAAGTCAGGTATCACTCAGTGTGGGCATGGAGGGGGTGCAGGTTTTGGGGGTGAAAAGTTATCTTGTACCTCAGTAAAGCACCACATCAGGAAGATGACAGCAAGTACCATTTCACTTTGGTGAAAACTGGCTGTTCCAGAACAGCTTCAGAGGCTGTCCAAAAACATCCATGTCTCAAGGAAAAGAGGGAAAGTAGCACATGGTCAGTTGTGTTTGCCTGCAATTCCATCGACCACATGGGTGCAGATGATCACATTCAAAACCAAAAACAAACCCAAGAAAATCCCAACCCCTTCAGTATTATGGCACTTCAGGAATCCTACAAATTCTAATTATTTGAGTTGACCAGACGAATTTCTGCTTGTTGCACTTCAGCCACAGCATGGTGAAGAGGCTCAGAAATGAAAAACATGCCACCTGAAATGAGGAAGCTCTCCTGAACTACTGGGGCCGCCCTCAGTTACAGCTGCCAAAGTGGCAAAGGTGACTTTTAGCAGGGGGGAAAATAATGCAGGTACAGAAGTCATGAGTGTTTCCTGTAGAGTGTGTGTGCTGATGCAACAAAACCCAAAACATGCAGATCACGTTCCAAGCAAGTCAGGAAGATCTAGAATGAAGCAAATTGGCATTCCTTGTCTAGATTTGAAATAAGATGTGCCAAGCTCTCCTGAGTCCAAAAGAAGCTGAGATTCTCCTGGTAATTGGACAGAAGAATGAGACACTGGACAGACAGACCACTGTTTCTATACTGAAGCATTTATATCACTCTGAAATCAGGGAGAAATTTCCTCTGCACACAGCATCCTTCAGTGAGAGAGCTCCTGAGCTGGTGGCCAGGGAGAAGCAGGGACTGAACAGATGACCCCTTTGTGCACCCCTTACCATTTACTGATCTCCAACAAGTGTCTGCAATTCGCCTTGAAAATAAATTGTCTCCCAGATAACTCAAGGAGAATGCACAGTGCTGCCTGTAGATCTCCACAGGCTCAAAGTGATGGCTGACTGGCACCTCCTTGGCTCAGGTGTCCCTTGGGCATCTGAAGTTTCCACTTCTTTCTGGGCAGCTCAGCAGATGCTCAGTGTAGCTCATATTAGAAAGATGCCTGAGGAGACCCAAGTACAATGGATGCCTTCTTTATGGGCAGGGTTTCATAAGCCCCAAAGCAAGAGCATATGCAGAAGAAATAGTAAAAAAAGTTGGATAGACAAGAGGGTCCCAGACTGCTCTTCTGGGCTACCCATGTGCTGATGCCCCATTGCTGCCCAAAGCCTGTGGCACACACACCCAAAAATCGTAGAGCATACGTAAACTGAACAAAATAATTCAACAAGTGACAGTTTTTGGATTCAAACCCCTGTAATATCTAGCTCATGTTCCTAACCCACATTAGTTCACCATTATCCTACCAGGGTGCATAATTAGCAACTGGATAAATAGCTTTGTGAGCTACTGCTAAAGTGGTACTCTCATTCTCATTTCTTCCTCCTCCTTACCTCTCTTCCTCTTTTTTTTTTTTCCTCCCAAACTGTGGGAGCTGAGACTAAATGGCAGAAGATCAGATTTTCCTTCCTGACCAGGCTAACAGGTCAGGCCAATGCCAGCACCAGGCAAAGGAAACAGTGGGGGATGACGCAAAGGGTGGAGAGAACATCATGAGGTCATGTCTTTCGGCAGCAGCTCTCCACCAGGTCAGGTCATTTGTATCAAACCGCAACTTTTCCAAAGTCCAAAACAACTGCCATTTTTATCAGTAAAAACTGTCTTCCACTCAGAGAAAAAAGCACAAGGAAGAGAACCACTTTAGGACAGTCCAAGACAAAGCAGCCACTAAACTGAGCTGAAAGCCCTACGAGTACCAACACATCCACAGCAAGAATGAAGAAGCATCATCCAGCTTTTGAGATACCATTAAAAGAAAGGTTTGAATGCAGGGACAGAAAAGGTTTAGAGTTTCTTCTGTGCAATGGAACAGCATTGATGGATGGCAGCAAACCAAACAAACTGAAGACGAGAATAAAATACTATTTTCACTTTATCTCTGTCCAGAAAAACGCAATTAAAATTTTAAGCATGATCACCTACAGCCTCTTATCTTTGGGGCAAGATACTTTGGTCAATGCTCTCTTAGACTTCCAGCATCTAGTTTCCCCCATTTACTCAAAAATACTCCTTAAAAAAAGCAGCAATTCAAAGCAACTACTTCACAAGCATGCTCTGATGCTCCTTCTGAAGGGGGTAAAATTTGCACCACCAGCTGTTCAGAAGCTTGAGGGGCCTCCGGCCTCCTGAAGCCAGACAGGAGCTCTCGCCCCACACGACTGTTCTCGACAGGTTTCCCAGACTCAGCTCACGGGGGAGAGGCATTAGCTGTCTCCAGAGGGGGTCAGAATGTCAGCTCCACACACAGCAACCACAGCCATGTACAAAAGAGTCCCTTTTTACTGAGGAGGGTGGAAAACACGGGGAGACCCACCTCTGTTACAAACTGTTGAAAACATGAGCAGCGCTGATGACAGCCATGTGGAAGCCTGCACAGCTTAAAAAGAGCCCCACATTCCTTATCAGCAACGCTGCATGCTGTCAGCTTTTAAGGGCTATCTGGCTTGAAAGGCAATTTTTCAGTCTCTAACTGCACTCGTACTTAGAACAGAATCACTGCTGCTTTAATGACTCTCATTACATTTTTAATTACAAAAAATGCCATTTAAAATTGTCCAGACATTCGCACAAACTGCTTTTAGCAATGCACTAAACCCAAGCAGATAAGACTAACCTGCCTGGCACATCCATCTTAAAGTAAAAATAAAGCAAGGAAAATAATGCTCCAAACTGGATATTCAAAGTGATTCTTGCACTACGCCTCCTAAAACGATGAAACAGAAAAGCTACAAGCAGAGGATAGACAGTAGTATTGAAGGAATATTGGAACTACACAGCTTGGGGTCAGAAAATAGCTATAGATCTATTTCTGGCATAGCAGTTGGCTCAAATAACTGCCTAATTCACTTAACCCATCTTGTGCATAAGCTCTTTTGGCCTCATACGGAATGGAAATAACTATGTGAATGAGCAGCAGTTGGTAAATACCATATATCAGTTTGCAGACCTCTATTTCTTTTGTATATACGATGTACTTCAAAGCAGGGCACCCAAATTTGATGCTCAGGTATCTGGGATGGCCTTAAAATTGAAATCCATTTAATTCGCTGTGCTTGTCAGCAACACAATTTAAGTCTTAGATTGACCCCGAGGAAAACATAAGCTTCTGCTATTTGAATATATAAAAGGTTGCAGTTCAAATAAAGAGAGGCATCAATAAATAGAAAAGCCTTTGAACACACCCCACCTTTCTGTCAGGTTAAGACCCACTTGCAGAGAAGCTGTTGGAGTGAAGAGGAGAAGAAAAACTCAGGTTATGACAGCAGGACTGGGAGTTCAGAGGGGTGGATTTAAAAAAAAAACAAAGAAAACACAAAACACATGGCTTACACTAAAACACACTCAGGATGCTTCCATTTGTTCTGTAGGAAAAGTAATTTTCCATGATTGGAACTACTGGAACACTACTAGCAGTTACAGCCATAGTTACTGTATCTACCACTTCCACCTGCCTCACCACAAGAAGTTCGTTCCATTTCGTACCTTACTGTGTTCTGAGATCTCATTTAACTTCCCCAAGAAGATTTTAAACAGAGTTTGACTGAAAGTTCTGCCACTGCTCACATGCTCCTCCAAAGCAGCCCACTGCACCAGGGCCCAGCAGAGTACAGAGTTTCTCTGCACAACCTTAAGGACGTAAACAAAAAGAAACCCTGATTTGCACAGCACCACCACCACACACAAACTTCCACAGCCCCGTTCCAGGGATGACTCTGGTGTTTATTGTTACAAATGGCTTCAAACTAAGGTGAGGTTGGCTGTTTAGGGTGGTGTTTACAAACAGTAGCATGAAGCAGGGGCCACATCTGGAAACCACAGTTAGCCCTGCGCGATGAAGGAAGCAACAGGACAGTTACAACAGGTTTGATTAAACATGATCTTAACTAGCACATGAATTAATTCAGCAGCTAAAACTGTTTCAATGGAACATACTAAATCCCCCTATGTGAAGGAAAGGGAGAAGCCCTTAATTGCACCATGCCCAAAAGCATTTTGTAAGCCAAGACTCCTTGGCTGGGAAATTACGAGGAAAACATTCAATTCCTGTACTAAATAATGTCACTGCTGAACAGGGGCACCAGCTCACCGAGGAGCAGGCTGCACACTGTTCAGGCCTTTTGTAAGGAGCAAATTCCAATAATACTCAAAGTGAACTCCTGCACTCTGGCCAAGCAGAGAGAACCTAGAAACATAGGTAATAAAAAACCAGAAGATACTGAATATCCCTTGCAAGTATTCTGGGGGTGAGTGAAAGACTTGTACATAGTTGAAGGAATATATTATTTTCTGCAGGCTCCAGGCAGTTCCAACAGGCATGTGATACATGTGACATGCACTGAAACACAGAAAATGTCTTTAAAAAAACAAATATACAGAATGAAAACAAATAGAAGAAAACCTATCAAAAAAAGTGCAGTTTCTTATTCAGCCTAGAGAAACCTCTGGGTAGACCTCACATCTGCATCTCAAGTCTCCAACTAGTTGGCACTCATGGCCCATTACCTGGGGACAGTCCTTGGTCATCCTTCTAGAGAGAGGTCAGAGCTCATCTCCAGAGCTATCACAGTCCTTTGGAACTGAAACATTTCAAACAGTACAGAAAAACGTATATACTGCCACTTCTGTCCACAAAGGATGGGTACTCAGATGACCCGAAACATTAACATGCAGATTCATTTTCCCACTGACAAACTCGTTATCTCTCTTACCCAATCACTTCTGACACATTAGCTTATCAGAGCAGCTCCTAAGAACACAGAATATCCCAAAAGAGAACTTCAGGAGAAGCTTAATTAAATAACTGATTATTCTTCATGTGTAAAAAATAAATACATGCACGTACACTTCCATGTGACAAGCTCCCCAGAGAAAAATTTGTAAAATAAGCATAAAGTGTTTATTTAACTCAGAGAAGCAATTAAACCATTAAGAAGAACTCAAAGTAGGCATTATGCTGATTATCCCGTAATTGCATGCATTCACAGCAGTGACAGACAAACTGCAACAATAACAACTATGTTACTTTTTTTTTCCTGACCTGGGTACATTCTATAAGAAATCCATCAGTAATATATATTCAACAAAAAGCTAATTTCAGAGTGATGGTCCACAACAGCTCGAGTTATTCCCTACCAGCATGGAGATATCTATAATTACTACTCCTAAGACCAACTTCAACTTGCTTAAATTTACTTAAATACACACACGAAGCTATTTCTTTATCTGCTTTTCATGACATACTGTATAATGTTAATGAGAGGCTAACTGCAATTCTCATCTACTCTACTCCTCTGCCCCAGTTGCAGCCTCTTGCAGATGTGGCAGTGTCTGACAATGCCTCCTGCACTGTCCCCTCTTCCACAGGGGTCAGGACCCCCAAACCCCCACGGGATGGAGGCAGAGGTTGGAGTGTGCTGTCAGGGCGGGACTGGCAGCCAACAGCAGGCAAACCACAGCCCAGGGAGCACTTTGGTGAAATTCCAGCTCGAGGAACCCCAGTGAGGAGTCCAAACCTTCCGCTTCCCTTTCCTTGCAGACGGGGATCCAGCTGCAGTTACCACCTACAGCAGTCTGCAAAAGGACACTGTGGCCACGGCCCAGCCACTGCAATCCAGGAGTTTGAACACTTATTCCACTCGACAGCAGCTGCATCTCCTGCATCCCCAACAGGGGTAAACCAAGTCATTTTATAACTCCCTTGGCAGCGGCAGCAGAAGGAGCCGCCGACAGGAACCTGCTCCGCTCCAGCCGCCCTGGCAGGGGAAAGAGGCTGCCAAGGCCTCTAGTCGCCAAGCAAATTACAATATGATAGTCTTAATTACACTAATTGCGTTTCCTGGTATTGAGGCAGGATTAATATAGCATTTCTTATGCTAGATTTCATAAACACAATTGGTTTTAGCTTAACTCTTCATAATTGTATTTCACAGTTCTTGCAAACAATTAGCCAGCAATTATGTTCATTCCGTTTTGCAGATGACTGATAAACACTCCAAATATCAGAATTCTCCCTCAAGGGAGGCAAAGTACTTCTAACTTGTTAAGTAACCTTAATGATGCCTCAGTGAAAATCCTTCGGGCAAATCACACAGTGGCACTTGCTTGCCATTTCCATGCTGGTACCAAAGACTAGAAAAACTTCCACCCAGAGGAGAGTCATGCTTGGAACAGCTTTGGAGAGCTGAGTAACTGTCTGAAGGTGAACAAATCACCATGTTTATATTTATATTTGTAGGTATTTCTGTATATCTATTTTTATATAAATATATACATATACACACAGAGACACACATCTCTCATACACAAATGCTTGGCATAGAAATTAAACATGTTTGAGCTAATGTTAAGTCTCAAGGCAACAGGTGCTGGGATCTGGACTGGAAGGACCTAATTAACGTCTCACTCCCACCCTACCCGCCCGTAGTCCCACCATCAAACCAAAAGGCTCTGGCTCACACAATTGAGAATGGCAGGCATTGTGTTTCAGTCCCCTCTCCAGGCACAGCTCCAACATTCAGAACAATCCAGCTAGAAATGTTCAAAAATGTTATGATGAGATAATATCGTCTGCTGAGACAAAAATAGCCTTTTATCACGTTACGCCGAGGTCATCTGGAGAGACCAAGCCAAGATGGCATTTGAAGAGCCTGACCCTCGGCAGCAGCAGGCGTGATAACCAAAAGTCTACGAGTTTCTAGGAATTTTAGGCTGGATTTTTACAAATAACACAGTGTAGGCTCACTTAACGTGCTTAAAAGGTGAAGACTGGATAAACAGTACACAGATCGTTACAGGCCACAGGGTCACTTACAAAACTTTGCTTGAGAGGTGTACAGATAAAAAACATACACACATATTTTGAGCTAAAAAAATTGCAAACTTTTGCTTGGCCAGCACTGGTAATACCAAAGCCTTCCCATAACATAACAATGAGAACATCTGGCTGACAAAGCCTTACACTGGATTTTCTGCACAGGTTCCTCAGCTTCCTTCTTCTATACCTGCAGGGTCACAAGCCCTTCAGTTGCCAGGAGAAGCAAAAATATACCTTGCTGATGAATAATTTGCAATCCTTCCCAGGCACACTGGGTTATCATGGTTCTGTGCTACTAAATATTTTACAAAACCTCTTATGGAGGGTATTGTCAGAGAATCAACACTAACCCAGAGGGGGAGGCACTGCTTCTGCCAACCCATCTACACTTAAGTGTTCCCCCATCCTGCTCCCAATAGAAACAAGAGGAATAAACTTACAAAAAAAAAAAAACAAACACCCAGCAGCAAGAAAAAAAAAACAACCACAAAACACACCACCGAAACTATTATTAATAATATAATCAAAAAGTCAAGAAGCCATAAGCAGTAATCAAACACAGTTTATAAACAAAGCATGTGCAGAACCCTGCAGTTTTACATTATAACACATGGGGCACATTAATAAAAAGCTAAATTGCACAAATTATGACAGAACTTGGTCTTTTGTTTAACATTAAAAAAAACAACAAAACTCCCACTCATCTCCAGGAGTAGCTTGATTTTTAAGTAGTATTTGATTTTCGCTAACCCACAAAGAAATGAAAAATCAAAATTAGGTCTTGCGTTTAAAGAAGTAAATCAGAGTAGGTTTATTTGTTTCTATGATATTTGAACTAAATAATCTGGAATATTAAATCAGATTCTAGATTTACTGTTCAAACAACTATTACTGATACAACTGGATGGCAGCCTATGACTTTGAGGTTGTCCAAAGTTATGTGATTTCACACTGGATAATGTGGTTGAATGGGGGTTTGTCCCTTTCCTTCTTGTTTTGAAGCCAGTGATGCTTACAGCACAAAAATGACTCAGCAATTTGTTCCTGCTAATAACATCTATTCTTAAAACCTATATTAACAAACATGAATCCATTACACAGAAAATGACCTGCTGATGTCACAGGCACAGAACCCACCCTATCCCAGTGACCACAAGAAAATGCTGGTGCAGAAGGAACAAACAACAGTGTTAAGGATGTGATCACACAAACTGTAACTAAATATAGCAGGGGTTAGACTGTCAGACAGTGAAAGCTACCCAGCCCAAGAAATCTGACAACAGCAGAATCAACAGCTGATTCGATACAGCTTTCAACAACCACTATGTGTTGGGGTTTTTATGGTGGGAATAAATACAATTTAAAATTTAGCAAAACCAACAATCTCATTTACATTCTTCACCACTTCAATTCAATTCGTTATTATTACTTATCCAAGTTGAGATTTGTTTCAAAAATAGAAATAAGAAACATAATGGTAAAAGCCATGCAATGATTCTAGGTGACAATGTGCTTCATCCCCATTCCCAATCCACACCTCCTACATCAACATTAACCTCACTGAGGTTAAAGAATAAAAAGTACAGGAAACGAAACATTTGCCTATGAGGAGGAGTAATGGAATTTAATAGAATAGAATGTAATAGAATTTAATAAAGATGATGGAATAATTTCATGACTCTTCTGCTCAACAAACAGAATTGCTTCAGATTAAGAAAGATGACTACAATTGTTTTACTAACTCAGCACTACAGCTGCACTAATACACTGTGAAAAGACTAAAAGAACTGACTAATGGGTTTGCAAGGTCTGCAGCCTGAGCAGAGTGGGAAAAGAATGTGGATCTTGGACTTCAAAATCCTGACACCATTAATTGGAATGCACTGGGTCTGCACTTGGTGGATTATTTGTCTTTGAGCAGGGCTGACACTGACAACTCCAGCATTCCTGCAGATATCCATGCGCTCACATAGCACCCCTGTGCTTTGGGGAGAGATCCAGAGATACTGGGAGACTTTTCAAAATTCATAGTATGGTGCATGAGACAGCCTTTCCAAGTGCCCTTCAAATTAGTTTGAATGTACCACATGTACTGATTCTGTGAGACGTATACATATATATATATATACACACTCACAAAAGTAAAATAAGGACAGACGCAAACCCCAAATACAAGTCCTGCATATTTACAAACCCAAAAAAAGTCTGAAATTATAGCCCAGACCATATGTTCTAACACTAGTCTTTCAAGTCTGCTGTCCTAATTCTAGAGATAAATGCATTTCCCAGCAGCAGATTCTTAGACAATCCAAAAAAATAAACAAAAAAATTTTCTTTTTAGCAAAGGACAAATTTCAGGAACTACTTCTCTGCTCATTTAGGTGCTGTTCTGCTGGGAAGCAGGATGCTTCATTTTTATATACGTGCAAACTGGAATGGTTGAAGTCTTAATTTACTTCTCACCCTGCTGGTGACTCAGCCCCTGCCCATCTTCTGTGCCAAAGCTCCTCTGTCCAGAGGCCACATCAGCAGGACATGGCACTGGCTGCCAGGTCCCATCCCAGGGCAGTGGCTTCCCCAGGGACCAGGTTGCAGGGACAGGAGAGACTGTGGCCATCCCTCCAGCAGAGGTGGACACAGACCATTAGCAAGGGTCTCACAAAATTCACAGTGTTTCAAAAACATTTCCAGTTCCAGCAGGATCGCTCTCCTCTCCTCACAGTGTGTACAGTAAAACATTCAAACTTTGGGATTTGGAAAGATTAAGTCAAATTAAAATTTAGTTACATGCCAAGTTTCCTTTTTCTTTTGTCTTGTGTCAGGGGAGCTGTAATAAATAACAGCTACCAATTGTAAGGGAGCAGATATTCCACAGAGCAAAGCTACTACTGCAGGTGCATCTGGTTCGAGATTTAATAGCACACATGCAAAATAAATTTCCACGATTATTCTTAGCATTATCAGCTTTAAAATGGAGAAGCTAAGATTATTCTCACAGTAAACAAAGCATCCCATTGTTTACTCTTGGCTTCTTACATGGTTTCCTACACTTGATTGTAGTGTGCTAAAAACAAAGTCCATGAGATGAGTGGAGAATGGAGGTATGATCTCACTGACCATAGCATGGGAAAAATCTACTCTGGAAAAAGCCCTTTGCTCTCTCTTCTTAGATTTCGACACAAATTCCACCAAGGTATAAAAACCTGGAAGTTATTTATTGCATATGGAAGGACAAATGCTGCACCATCAGGACCACAGTTTTCAAAGTGACCAAACACTGAAAGGCCGAAGGGCCCATCTCTGCTATACAGGTAGTCACCAAAAACACCAGAAGTAACACAAAGGATTAAAGGTTCCACTGCAAATTCTAGTACTTTCTGGTTAACAATTGGCAACAACGTGAAAATAAAAGAATAGTATCTATCAAGAAAGCTTTGAAAGACTACAGAGTGCACCATGGATATCATCCCAACAGGAAGGGCACAACTGAGCCCAGCTCTGGGGATGTGCCCATGCTACAGAGCTGAGCTTGTGGACACATCAAAGCTGCCAAAGTCAGAAGATGGTGACAGTGCCTCTAAAGGATTACACTGACTGTTGTTATGAAAAGCAAATAATTTGGCCAATACAATAAAGGCTGGTTAGACAGGAATTACAGTGACGTGGGATTCTTCCAGATTAGAGAGTTCTCGACCACAGCTTTGTTCTGCAGGATGCTTGTGCAGATAATTTCTCATTTGTCCATTAATAGAAAGAACTTTAATAAATCAAAAACTTATTTAAACGTGTTGATACACCAAGGAGACCAATGGGTATTGCAGGCCTGGCTTTTCCATCAAACATTAAATCTAGACACCAAGTACTGTAAGTCAAGTAAGACGACATAAATGAGGAGTAAGAGTTATGTTTTAAAACATAATAGGATGAAAAGGGCCCTTACTGTAAAACAGAAAGAAACTGAGCCAAAACTCAATAAACAAAGTGTAAACAGAAGCTATTTAATACCAAGAGCTGCGTTTTAGAACACCGCCACACAGACCGTTTTGCTCCAAACCCTAATGACCAAAACAGTCTGAATGAAACGACATTTCCTACAGAAAGTTTTCCATGCCGTGCAACCAGCCTGCCCACCAGCACGTAGGTGGAAAGGGCCAAAACACTTGGGAGAAGCAAGCAGAAACAAAAATCAGAGCTCACCCTGCATCTCACCCTCCCTTCCCTGACAAAGCCAAAGCAAGTCCTTCCTGTCCTGCTCCCATGCACCTTGGTATGTCCCCCAGAGCCCTTTCCATGTCCCAGGAGCACTCCTGACCACATGCATTTCCCAACTACCACCAGACAGAACACACGAGTGAAAAAGGACTCTATTCCTTCCTGCTTTGCAGAATTTAGTGTTCTGATCAATGCAGTGCTTTGAAGCATTATTTTGAAAACAGTCATAAAATTATTTAACCAAGGGACAAATTCTGATAATTGAGAAGATGCTCTGGACAAAAGCAGGTACTGAACTAGCCTGACCCCAAGCCCATGGCTCTCACCTGTGTACAGGTACTGCCTGCCCTGAAGGGCCCAAAGAACCTTCCAGGTGCAGATTTCACCCATCACCCTTTATTAAAGTGTATTTCCAGTCTTCTGTAAACTTCTCCAAAGCAACACAACTTCAGGTGCCACTGTTACTTCATCTCAGACTGAAACCATGCCAGGTCAACTGATGAGGAACCCAACACCTGCCTCTGCACCTGCAGAGCAGTGGAACAGGCACTCTGAGCACCAGGTAAACCTGCAGCATTGCAAACACAGTTACCTGAGCCTGTATTTTTTTGTTCCACTTCTTTCGGCTTCTTTCGCACCCAACCTCTGACCTGAGGGACCAGCAGATCAAGACAGGCAATTCTCCCCCTCTATTCTGCTCTTAAGAAACCTCACCTGGAGTACTGCATCCAGCTCTGGGGCCCCCAGCATAAGAAGAATGTGGAAGAAGGACAGAGTCCACAGGAGGGTCATGAGGATGATCAGAAGACTGGAGCACCTAGGCTATGGAGACAGGCTGAGATTTGGGGCTATTTGGCCCGACAAGAGAAGGCTCTGGGGATACCTTAAAGCCCCTTCCAGTGCCTGAAAGGATTCCAAGAGCCATGGAAAGGGACTTTGGCATTTAGCAACAGGATAATGGTTATTGCAGGGGTAATGGTTTCAAACAGAGAATAAAGGTTTACACTGGATCTTAGGAAGAAATTCTTCCCCGTGAGGCTGGTGAGGCCCCAGCACAGGTTGCCCAGAGAAGCTGTGGCTGCCCCATCCCCAAAAGTGTCCAAGGCCAGGTTGGAGGGGGCTTGGAGCAACCTGGTCTAGTGGAATATGTCCCTGCCTACAGCAGGGGGTGGGAATGAGATATTTAAAGTCCCTTCCAAGTCAAACCATTCAGTGAATCTGTGACCAACCTTTTCCTTTGTGTGTGCCCGTCACCACTCTCATCTTGGCGCCCTTGTAACACACCACAGGTATCACTCATTGCTTCTACCGTGTCCCATCTATTTTCAACTCTTTCCTTCCCTGCAAGAAACTGACTCACTTCCTCATTTCGAATCTCATACCATAAAAGGGGAAAAAAAACCAAAACACATTTTGTTTGCTTTGCTTAGACTACACCAACAGCCTTATTTCACTGACATGCACACTCTTCCTTCACAAATATACAGCTGTTCAATCTTTAATATTATCCATTCCTTTGCATTACCACACCAAACCACACCCACACACCATATTAAGGGAATAATAATTCCAGGAAATCTTTCATTTGAGAAACCACTGCTAGATTTTTAGCATACTTCTGGCCTTTCTCTCAAGTTACTCAGTTTTAGAGCCACAAAAAAAGCAGCCCTGAAATTTAGGGCTTGCATTCTTTCTTTTCTAAGATAAGAACAAGCAAGGGCTTCAAGTTCAGCCTCAATGGCAAAACACTTGAAAACATCACTTGAAACAAATACCAGTATTAGTAAACTGCCTATGTTTCTATCCCATTTTCATTTCAGAATGTAACCACCCAAAGGCAGTTTAGGTCCTTGTTTACAACCCAGATATTTATGCTTCAGTATAGCTACAAGCCCTCCTTGCCATTGCACATCTGTACCTTGTCCTTGAATAAATCACAAAAGCTAGTTTAATGCACAGCCTTGTTTACCCTGTGCAAGGGTGAATTCCCCCTGTTCAAGGCCAGAACTAAAGCACAATTTCTTCCATTAGCATATACGTTTTCTTTTCACACAAATTTTGTGCTTCACTATCCCAAACCTTGTGGTATCATACTGAACAAAAGGCTAGAGGTGAGTTTCAAGGGAGTATTTCCAGCATAATGGGTTAGGCAGAATATACCAGGAATTCCAATTTTTACTCTGTCAGCTGCTTTTCTGCTACCTGTTCTTCTACCCTTGTTACAGGCTTTTTGCAGCTTTACATATATACAGAAAATTACAGAGCAGAAAACTCAGTTTGGTTGGTTTGTGGCAGAAAATGAGACCCAGCTTGAGGACCATTTAGATAGATGGCAACAAAAAGGACATTTAGCAATAATTGAGCAATTCTGTGTGATCAATGGACAGAAGCTTCACGCAGTCTGCATACTCTGTACGTGTGTATTTCCAACATGTGGGTGACAAGCAAGGTCAAGTGGCACCAGAATAATAATCATTCTCTCCATATTATTCATAGCACAGTGTGTATGACAGCTTGGCATTATTGCCTTTCAGGATGAAAAAGCTCTGAACAGATTCTTAAGTAAAGCTTCACTGCCCCAAACTATGCACAGACTGTCCATTTTTAAAGTGTGAATGACAATTCTCAGGCAGCAGCAGAAGTTCCTACCAAAGATCTGAAGATAATGGCTAAAAACACCACTCTTCAATCAGTCAGCAGAGAAAGGAGAATTTCCTGAACATGTCATATTCACACGGGATTAATTCTGAAATTTAGAAAGCAGAATACTTTTTTTCTTTAAATACAAGGAGCTGTTTCAGTTCCATTCTGCAGCTGATCAGATCCATGTTCTCACCCTCCCCCATATTTCATTCAGTGTGGTTTTACCCCAAAGCACTAGCTAGCAGCAATCTTTCATGTAAAGGAAATAGAAGGTCCACAGTTAATAGCTGAGCAAAGAAATGGGTGAGGATATGCCTTGCCCTTGTCCTTTTCTTGCAGAGCTAGCAACAGTCAGGACCCGAGTTTGTGAAAAATTAAGTGAAAAAACGTGAAAAGGAAATGAAGTATTTAAAGTATTGACGCATTTATGAAGTATTTATTATCTGTCAAAACTTTATATATAAAGAGCAGCTCTTAAAATACTGATGATACAGCACATACAGCCGTTTCATCTCTCAAAGATACTGAACTAAGATCCTAAATCAGCCTCCCCTGAACCACCCACAGAGGCAGAGCTCTGCAGTCAGAGCCCGGTGCTCAGTCTGGGTGGTTGGCAGCACTGGGCTTCCCTCCCCTGCTCCCCAGGGATCCTGGGAGTCTCAGAGGAAGTACACTAATACTTTGCCATTAACACACACAGCTTAAAAGGAACAAAGACTGGTCGTGTAATCGCACACAAATAGAGGATGTGCTTTATGTTTCTGCCTCACAACACAGCCCAGGTGGCCAGCCCCAATATTCAGCAAGCACTCAGGTGTTTAACAGCCCAGCAGCACCTGCCTCCTGCCCTCACAGGCAGTGCCAGGTCCCGGGCTTCTACTTGATTCAGCTTCCAGCAACTATTAAAAAATTAATCTCAATTAATCCCCAACATTCCCCTTCTTTATTCCTTTATCTGGCTGTTTTTACAAAGGCTACAAAAGTCACATACCACAGCATCTCTTCATGACATGGGACGGAGAAGGCAAACCCTGAGGAAGTCAGCTGACAACACAAGTCCTGGTGAGAGCACCTGGAACTGCTCAGACACTTCCCTAAATAACCTGACCTGGGGACTGTGCAGTCAAGGGCTTGATTTTTTTAAAAGAGCAGATTTATTGTAGGTTTTTTTTTTTTTTTACTTATTTCCTCTTTGGAGCTGCCCTCTCAAGGAAACCACAGACCCCCTCCATGCCCACTGACCACCTGAACTTCTCCGAGCCACTGTCGTTTCCAAGAGCTGCTTAATCCAGCCCCACACAGTGATCTATGGGGCTCATAAATCAGCATCTTAAACAAGTCACCTCCAGCTACAAGCAAACAGAAAACAGGAATGGAGAGAGCACTTTCTGTAACACATTGCACCTTCAATTACCAGTACACACTTATTCCAGTTTTATAGTATTTAGGGGGCAGTTTCTCAGTCAGGGGTATTTTTATTTTTGAAGTTTCCACTGATTATGTTACTGGTGCAATCCTGAGGAACTGGAAGAAGTTTTCGTATTAAGGACTGCTTCACCAAAAGAGAGACATTCAGACATGCATCTTTTCTTTCTGGTTTAAAACAGTGATTACTCAATTAGTGGCTAATTACACTTCAGGGTGTTTAAAACAGAGGATATTCCACGGAAGTTTTCCTAAAGCAAGTACCTTTCTTTCAACTTTGAGAAGACACTAAGCCTTCTTTTTTTCCTCTTGTTTTTGCCTCAGTCCTCTAAAGCATAGCATCACCACCCACCCCCATATACACCACAGCTGTGGAGCCAAACAGGGTCCTGGACACCAAGGAGCAGCTCAGAGGACTTCTAGAACAGGCTAAACGGGCACAAGCTGAAGGTTTCATGCTTTTCAAGAAGTCATATGTAAAATAATGCTAAAAGAATTACTTTACATAAGCAAAATTAGCTGTCCCTGCAGAACAGTCACATGCCAAAGGGAAGAGCAGCTTTCGTATATCCTGAAGAATTTAGTGTAACCATGCCACAACATCTCAAGTTTTTATTAACAGTGTTCACTCCCTGAACTCAGGAGAATCACCCAATTTATAATAAAGCAGCCCTTCATACTGTGAACATTTACAAGCACATCTGATGTCATAACACAACACGTGGCAGTAAGGAAAAAGCGAGTATCACCCATTCCACAGGGAGCCACCACCTCACAGGCACTGCCCAAAAAGAGAGACTTTCATGATGCCTTTAACACAGTGCTAAAATTATTCTGTATCTTGCTAATCATAGTGCACTGGGGGAGCAATGGAAAATGCATCATTGTCCGAGTGCTGCCCTACATATAGGGAATACATTAACCTTTAAACACACAAGATACTGTCATGGGGGGGAAAAAAAAAAAAGACATTACATTTTGTGGAGCAAGGAGGGTGTGTAATTTCCAAAAACACTGCACACAAAACAAGCTTTTTATAATGAGCACAGGAAAAATAGAACTGTCACAAATCCCAATCTTAGTCTGTTTGCTGGCTGATTACAGCTTCTTCTGCAATAGATCACTATTACCACTATTTCAGTTCCAAATTGCACTGTGAAAACAGCTTTACCAAAATAAAAAAAAAAAAAAACACAACATACAACAGGAATACAGTCAGGTGCTCTTCTGTGTTTGGAGCATGTTCTTATTTCAGTAATAAACATATCTTACAATAAAGCAGGATTTGAAGCTTTAGCAGGTAAGGAATATCAGGAATTTTCAGACTGAACTTAAAGGGTGTGTACAAATCAACATGTGTACTTTGGTGGTCAATACTGCAGCTCTAGCAAAAAAAAAAAAGGAGACAATTTTATGTTACCAATTCTAAATCAATTTTATGAAAGACTGCTGATGAGTACCAAACAAGCCCCACTGGCACAAACACATTAAATTACTGGGAATACAGAACCAGGAGGTTTCAAGTTGCATTCATTTAAACACACTGTCTGAACACCACTTTGAGCAAAAGCAAAATTATAAATAAATGGTGTCATAATTATATTTGTAATGGAAATCTTTAATGTACTAACCCAGAATAAAGCATTCATTTCAAATAAAAGGAGTAGCCAACTTTATTCCTCTGTTAATTGCCACATGGACCAATTTCTTACCACACAGCATGTTGGCTATAAATCTCAACAAGCAGCTTTAAATTGCTGTTAGTATTGCTCATCAAGACCAAATAATCCTGGATGGTGTTCAGGGAAGCTTCTGTAACGTCTATCTCAAACAACTATTAATTCCTCATTTCCATGGGGATGGAACTTCAAGCAACAACCACCCACTCCTCCACGTTCTTAGTGGGAGGGGGCACAGAAAAGATACAAAGGAACTGCAAGATGAGACTGACAAATAACCAAAGACAGAGAAATCTCCTAGACTTCCAAGAAAGTCATGACTCATTCTGAGATATTAAAGTCCTAGAATACATCGAGCAGCCACGTCTGCAAAAGTGCTTCGGTGTATTTTCAGACCTGCATATCCCATTTCTGGGGAGACGACAGAACAGGTGTTCCATAATGCAAGCAATGCTCATCCACGTGTTCGTGTATCCTCTTACCTTGGATGCACTGGAGGGTTCCATCCTCAGCCCTTATTGTAAAGGTTTCACCTGGATTAACTTGAACGAAAAAGACCTGCGGAAAGAAGAAAAAAAAAACCACCACATTTGTTTCACTGTGATCTCAAAAATTAATTGTCCCCAACACGAGCGTATTATCCTTTCTCTGGAAGAGGCATGGACTGAACAGACTGGTACACTACAGCTCTGGGTACCAGCAGGGTCCAAGAGCAGGAGGAGATTTGAAGTCCACCTACCCACCCACATTTTGAGAGCTGAAATAAAGATGTAACTTCCTTGTGCACAGGTGGGAATTATGGCTTTGGGATCCACACCAAACTCTTGAGAGTGTGTTTAACTTGGCCCAACGCTGACAGCTAAGGACATAAATCTTCAGATCACTGGCACATGAGAGCAGAGAGCACAGGTAACAAACTCCAGGCAGCACCAACCCATGCTGGCATTTCAAGTTCATGGGAACAGAAGTTTTTTGCCATGTCAGGGAAGTTTATCTGTTACATTTTTTAGGATTTATCCTTCAGTCCTACACATAGCAGATTTCAGTTAAGCCAAATCCATAGGCACACACACAGTTCAACAGCTGCATGGGGAACCAATAAACTATTTATGTGTTAACAAATATAATATTTTTTTAAATAATAAAAAAATCATCCCCATCTCCCATCGCTGAACTCTGCAGGTAATGGGATTGCTACAAACACCAGGAACCACCACGATGTGTCCCAGTTCTGGGTATGTTATACACATCTTTATTCATTTTCCAGTGTCTGAAATGATGGGTTTAAAACTTCTTATTCAGCTTGCTTTCTTGAATGGACAGTTTCACTGAGAACTAGTGACCATTTATCTCATCTTGCTGTTTGTGAAACTTTCACTAAAATACTTTAAACACACTTCTGCTAACTGTGCATTGTCAGAAGTTAAATCAAGATATAAATTAAGTTTTCAGTTTATACCAAGATTAACCTAATTTTTTTTTTTTGTGTTGGTGAAACCTTCCTCTCCAAATTTAGGTCTGGTCTTTATATTCTGGGATATCTGCATGCAGAATTTATTAATTCTATCTGGAAAGACAGAATTTTGAATTCACACTGTGTTTCTGAATTCCTTAAGCCAGATAATTATTACTTAAATGACCTCTTCAATTACAGTAATCCTACAGAAACCCATTATTCCAGCAACAATTTTAAAGCACAAGCTGGAAATCAGAGAAATGACATATGAAAGCCATTATGTTGTCTGCAACTATCACTTCTCAGGGAGCACTGATCAGGGTGGATCTGATCCAGCATACAGAGCATAATAAATGGTTCAGAAAAGATAAGAGGCACAAAGCCATTCCATCCCTAATCTCCAAACAATCAACATTTAAGTGACAGCATTTAAGTGCTCTTTTAGTATGAATAGGCATGAATTATCCACAACAGGACATGGGCATCAGGTCAAAAGAAGCACAGAGCAAAGCAATGTCATCCAGTTTAAAAAAACCTCAAAACAACCAACAAGCCAGAAACCAGAACACAAAGAAGCAAAGAATAATGAAAATATTCCATCAGCTTATTTGCATTATATGTCTAAACCAACAGCTGTAAAGCTGGTTATTTACTAACACATTTGATTAACATAAATCAGAAGACCCTGCACACTTTCACACCTTTAGAAGAGCTTGGTCCAACTCCTCAAAATACAGACCCTAACCAGACTGAGGCCTCTGCATGAAAAGCTCCATCTTTTTCCTAAAGCAGAGAGCTGAGTTTAACAGCAGATACAAGACTGACAGTGAGAAAGGGACTCCTCCAACTGCATAACCCTACCCCAGAGTTATCAGAAGGGATTGATTTACAAATTCCTGTCCAAATTCCATCACCAGCCCAAGTGTCCACATTACCATGCCTGCAACTGTCCTTTAAAAATAACTCCTTGTATTTCCACATTAAAAAAAGATGACATACCCAATAACAGCTGTTGCTTATGATAGTCAAAATGAAGTAGCATTATCCTCGCCTAATCACACACTTTTTAACACAAACAATTTGTTCCAGCAACAAATGAGTTTCCTGTAGGGCAGCAGCCACATAGCTCCATCCCCCACATCACGAGCCCATGGGCAGAGCCTGGGACTTATATATAGTAGCTTCTATTAAAATGTTATAGATATGGAAATAACTCCTTATTGACAGATGCTCAAATTAGCCACCTTTGGAGCAGAAGAAAACATTTACAGGCTGTTGCTGGGGGAAAGCAGCCATATCAAGAGCAAACAGGAATAGCCAACGTGTGACTGATGTGGGTCAACACCGGAGCAAGGGCTGGACACAGAGAAGGACAGTGAGCACAGGAGCACGTGTAACTGAAATGGACTCACACCCAGGAACAGTGGTCAGGTTCCTCAGGCAAGACTTGCCCTACACTGCAGGCAGACCCTTCCATCAGGCTGCAACCCAGCCCCAGCCTCTCCTTTCCCAAAGCTGGGGTACTGGGGTTTTCCCCATAATCCATGCCATCACCTCTGCACTCACCCCATGCTGCACGTAACCCCAAGAGACTGCAGGGCACCAGCCATACACAGCTGAAGCCAAACCATTAAACCAGCACAGGCTGAGCATTATACATGGGCAATCTTCCAGCCACCTCCCCCAATTTGTCCCGGTTTCCTGGGACGAATAATGTCCAGACGCACTGCAACTTCTTTTGTTTATACACACTAAGTATATAAAACTAATTCTGAGATTTATTTTTCCCCACGCCCTCATAAACAGCAAAACCATATTCTGCAGCCTGAAATGCAGCTTCTCTCTTCCCTTTCACACAAGGGATCTTCACGAGAACGCCTTGCCTCTAAAGCTTTTAATTAAAAATCTGAGGAAAGCAATATAAAAGTGTAAAGATAACGTCTTCATTTTAATGAAAACAAACCCAGATGAACTTTAATTGCCCTGCGGCTCTTCCAATATTCATCATCCCGAGTATGCACATTTATGAGATGGCAACAGAGGAGAGAGAGCCTGAAGAGTCACTTGGAGCCCACAGTGCTGGTCGGCAGCACCTCGAGGGTGGGGTCTGACATCCGAGGTCACTCCAGCCCAGCTTCAGTCTTTGGCCTCCTCCCATCCAAAAACTGGAGCCTGTGACAGCTGCGAGCAGGGCGTCAGCAGCACAGCCCCAAAGGCTTTTTCTTTTCCCTAAAAAGTACTTGGATGTTTAATTTAACAGTTTAATCCACCTGGTGCTGAAGCCCAGCCTTACCTGCTGCATCCTCAGAGAAAGCTTGTTATCTCCATAATGCACTTCCTGCTTTTATTTTGCGTCTAAGAAAGTCATTACATTTTATCGAAAGTCATGTTTGTTGAGTGATGAATGTTACCAAGTTGCATAGTTACCATAAATATTTATAATCCCACACAGTACATCCAGACTAAGTTTTCATGACAAGCCAAGCACGTGTCACTCGTGTCCCTCTCGATCCCACTGTCTGTCTCTCATGCCTACTGGGAGCTGGGAAAGAGACTAACAAACCTGCCCACAAAGCTGACACAGGCTTAAAGCTCAGGTTCAGGAATATATAAACAGAAAGAGAGCAGGTTAAAATTAGATATTAGGAAGAAATTCTTCAGTCTGAGGGTAGTGAGACACTGGAACAGGTTGCCCAAAGGAGTTGTGGATGCCTCATCCCTGGGAGTGTTCAAGGCCAGGCTGGACAGAGCTTGGAGCAATCTGGTCTACTGGAAGGTGTCCCTGCCCATGGCCAGAGAGTTGGAATGAGATGAGCTTTAAGGCCCCTTCCAACCCAACTATTATATACTTTTCTGTATCCTACTGGTTTAGGCACACAGAAGGAAACTCACTCTCAAGTCAGGCCATCACCTCCCCAGCTGCTCTGTGGGCCCTCACCTGTGAGCACAGGTGAGCCAGCAAGTAGGACAACATTCACCTGCCTCCATGTGATGCAATACAGTCCCCATTTAAAATATTTCCCCTTCAGGAGAAGGACCATAACCATAGCATTTTCCTTGCTGTGGTCAAACAGCCCTTGCACTGCTGTGGCTTATTAAAACCCTGCCTTAAGCACTTTCCATGTGGTGGATTTTCCCTTCCCTGTTTAGATGTATCATGCTTCATACAACTGGGGAGCATGGCATCACAAGCACCGCCTGGGATCCAGCCACAGGTTCCTCAAAAACACTTTAAAAATGATTAGAGTTTACTGTATTTACCATTTCTGCAGTGCAAAAAATGAAACAGTCGCTTGGATCTGTTCTGTATTCTACTTCAAAAAAAACTGTGCCCCAGATCCCAGTGAATTTCCAGGTCCTCCATGCCATAGGAGGGTCCAAAGAATTCTGGGAGCAATACTCTTCTCAGTAACACAGATCTCCTCAGCCACACAGGACCAGGTAGAATAAATACTTTCAGCCTCTCTTCAGTAAGAAAAAAAAAAGTCAGGGAACACACTACATCTTAAACAATAAGACAGTGACTTTTGAAAACTTATACAGTCTTTTATTAAAAACTAGTAACAGTGTTCTGGGCTCAACCTTTTTTTTTGATAGGACAAAAAACAGAGGCATGAAAAGAGGCACGAAGGAATTCAGTCAGTTTACCCTGAGTGCTCTTGATAGCAAAGCCCACAAGTGACAGATTCTGAACCTCCTAACACGTTAAACACATGCCAAGCAAGCGGTATAAATAAAAGAAATATATAGTTAAAGGAACCCTGAAGAAGTAACTCTACATTCTGGCAGGAAGTTCATTCACTCAGCTCAGATGCTGGGGTACAGTTCAAACACTTGCACAGGTGCACAGAGTGGTGCTACAGGGAAGTACCAAATCTCGTTCCTCATTCAGACCAACTTGTCCCCCTCATTTAAAGCATGTGACCCAAAAAGACAAGAACAAGCACACCCAGCACTATTTACAGTGTCTGAGTTCCAGCTAAATGGTGAAACCACAGGGTTGGTAAACACACCTTTACAAAAGATCAGGCAAGCAGAAAACCTGCTACACCTTTGCAGGCGCAGTGAGTAAACCCAGCTGAAATAAAACTTCTCATACTAAATTGTCCAACATTCTGTATAGATGTGCTATAGCAAAGGTAGCTGCCCTTCCACTTTAACTACAACCTTTTTTAGAGCTTGCAGTGGAGTACCTACAGGAAAGCAATGAAATTCTTGGACCAAAAGGTTAATTATCGCTCCTTGAATCCCCAAAGGAGTTACAAGTGGATTAAAAGCAGAAACAGAGTAAGCAGCAGCTCTGAAAGGGACATGAAAGCATTAAATACAGTCAGCAGTAGTGGAAACAAAGTGTGGGAAACTGTAAAAAAAAAAAAAAAGTCAGAGGTAAAAATGCCATTTTGGGTAGTCTAGGGAGGAGGGATTACTGTCAAGCAGGCAGAGACATTCCTCGCCCTGCCCTGTACAGCTCTGCAGCACTTACCCTCAGGAAGATAAAGCAAGTGAACATTCCCATGCAACTGCCTTACACTGCAGGACTGTTCACTGGCAGAACTGCCTTTTGCATCCCTCTCCAGCTGGCTGCTGGCAAAGCCAAGGTGTTTCACCAGCTCCAGTCTTTCTTCTACATATTTAAGAATGGGTCTTTTGAGAAAGGGCTTTTCTCTGGAGCTCAGCATTTCCAGGCACGGCTCACAGCACAGCTCTATCGTGCTGGCACGGCTGAGGCTCCACAAATCCAGTAACACATAAGGGTGAGCAACAGCAAGTGCACCCAGAGGATCCCATCAGACCCTCCATTCTGTCAGCTCCAAGGCATGAGGCACTGATCTCCCTGCTGGCCACACTGCAGCCTGGAAAAACTCCACACGCCTCATCTCCCATCAGCTCAGCTGTGGTGCTTTCTCACCACCAGCTTCTAACAGAGACTGTAATTACACCCTGTAAAAGCACATGTCCTCCTAAAACTAGCACCTCTTTATGGAGTAATACAAACCATCTCTCTAAGGAAGTCATTCCTATGTGAGTCTATCCTGAAGGCTGTTCCCACCTTGCAAGTAACTAAGATAAATCTCTTTCAAACACTTAACAGTCACTTCTACTCCATAATAAATCATGTTAAGAACATTTAACATAGTTCCATTTGCTAGATCAAAGCATTTATTCCAATTTAATTCCATTTTAGAACTGTACTTTTAAAAAGCAAAAAGACATCAACTAAAGCTTCAAGAATAGGATGAAAATGATAAAGCACAGAAGGTAGTTAAGCTTTGAAACAGAGGAGGGCACATCCAGACTAGAGGCCAAAAAAGTCTCACTGGAAAACTGGTATTCCAGCTACAAGCACTTAAAGAGATGAGGTGATGAGGTCTAAAAGCATCATCCAGCAAACATTTAAGCAGAAGAGGTACCTGGCCCAGAACTGTTCTGCTGAGTCACGTTCGCACAGCACAGCAAAAGCAGGCAGCAATGTGCTTCCAGTGCACCAGCAGTTCTTTTTGCTGCAGAACATTAGCTGAGAAACTACTTTAAAGGCAACAGAGGCATCTGCCAAACCAGGCTGCTGAATCATCAAGGATGGGGAAACTGAAAGACTGGGCTTAGAGCCCCATCTCAGAGGAGGGCTCAGAACACTTCACTTATTCTTTCTGTAATACAGGAGGACCTACAGGACAGTCTGACCTGATAAATGGTTTCCAGCAAGGAGGAAAGGGTATATTTAAAGCACAATTATCTTATCCAGTATCAATAAGACTGTCCCTTCACTTAAGCATATTAATATTAGACTTGGTAAATACAACCATTAAAACCTTTCTTTTCTATTTTTTCAAGTCAAAGCACACTGTGCTGAAATTACTTTTAAAAAAAAATCATCACAGTAATGAAAACCTAATCATAATAAGAATCCAGAGAAGCAAACAGCCTTCGAAGCTTACAAGGAAAGTGTAAATTATTCTTCCTCTTGAGGCTGCTCTAGCTCAAAATGCAGCTTGGAAGGAGAATGAGAAGAGAATGACATTTTATATTGATCTGATGAGGACAGCTTGCTTCTACCTTTACCAAAATGCTTTGCTGAAATGTCTCACATCAGGAGGGAACCAAATTGAGCAACACAGAAAAACTGCTAGGAGAGATGTTCTACAAAGAGAAACCTTAACTCCAACGACATGTTTGCAAACCTACCACCTATCAGCTTGAGCCTCCAGGCTGTAACCCAGCATGAGGGCATCATTATGGTCCTATGATCATTCTACCAACTTCTGATGGAGCTTCTTAGAGAATATCTCCCAGGAAAAAAAATTAAAGCAACTGTAAACTTGCCTTCCTTCAAAAACCCACTCAAAATTCAGGTCTGCTTCTTATAATGAAGCACAGGGCAGTACACAGACCTGCTGGGATCAGCATATTCAGGTAAGCCAAGAATAGCAGACATTACTGTTATTCGCCATTTCTTTCCTGCTTCCCTTTTTTCCAATCTCAGCATTTTTAGGATCTTAAAATCTCATCACAGATACTGTGAGATGTCTGGACAAGTGTTAGCACAAGTAAAATCATAAGGCTAACTTTCCACAAAGCCCGCAAATATGCGCCACTTACAGCCATTATTTCAATCCCATTATTTTTCCTTCAACGAACACACATGCAAATAAACACATTCAATTTAATGGTCCACTTCAAGCATTGTTTTTAAATGTCTTTTCAGTGCAATGGTCGAGTTCTACATCCCAGGAAATATGGTGCCCTCCCCTAAGCGCTAAGGAAAGCCATCTTCCCAGTTTTACAAAATCCCTCGTTGGCCCACAAATGGCTCATGTAAAGCAGGGGGTTTCTGCCAAGCTCACTGACCTGCTGTGATGCATCTCCATTCACGATGTGAGGCATCATGGCTACCTCCCCGTTCAGCAACGGCGGCAGCTCCAGCGGGATTTGGTCGGTCATCATCATTGTGACGTACATTCATGGAGAATTTTCCTCAACGGACTTCCTGCAAGACAAAAAAAAAAAACAACAAAAAAATAGCAGTTAAAGACCCTGAAAGAAACCCACTTGTGCTTTAGGAGGTCCTTTTGCCATCAAGCAACTTAAGCAGGACCCCCGGTTTTGCGTCAGGATGGCACACGGGAACTCACGGCTCCGAACAGAGGTTTGAAACGGTAGGTCAAAAGCACAGAGGGTCAAACTTCCACGCAAGACTGCCGAAAACCAACTGGTCAGATTTCCACTCTTTCCCACAATCATCATCCTCAGCCCCTCACCACTGAAACAGGCAATGTCTGTGACACTCAGAGAGCTTTGCTGTTCTCCTAAAAGCCAGCATCCTGCTTGCTACCACAGCTCTCAGAAAACTACATCGCTCACATGGTTAAGATGTTAGAGCAGTTTCACTCAACAGCCACACTTCAAAGCCAAACACCTTCGTTTTCTTTCTAGGGCCCTGTAAAGAGCATGAACTGCCACTACAGCACAAAGAGCAGACGCCTGACTTGCATTTAATCATGATCCAAAAGGCTTAAGGTTTCTGCAGGAGCAGGAGGGACAGCACCATTCCCATGCTCTGAGCACCCCGTGCTAGACAGAGAACAACAGAAAACGACGATCTCACTCAAGGATTTGTGAAAAATCACACACCGCTTCCAGCACACCCTCCCCCTTCACAGCTAACTGATGTGATACGTGAGCATCACCAAAACCACAAGAAGCTGCTTTGTAAAAACAAGTCTTAATTCAGCATTAAGGGTACCATCATGCTGCTTTACGGGGCAATAATCCAGCTCTAGTGAATAAAATGGATGATCTCATCACATAGTTTATCCAGACTTGTGCACAAGGACTCGTAAGCAAAGCAACCTCACGTGTCCAGCGCTGAGCAGGCAGCCTCCTTAGTACCCCTCATGCCAGAGAATCCCAAAGTCCTCCTCATATACATCCCAAATTCAAGTTAGAAAAAAGAATATGCTGGGACTTAAGTGGCAGGTGACAGCCAGGTATTCAGCTGGCACAAGACCACCAGAGTACAGAGAGGGGATCTTTTGCCACAGAGTAATGGGGAAATCGCAGCTTACAAGGAAAGTGTTGTGGGAGCCATAAACCAGGAGTTTAAATCATTTGCTCCAGAGGGGATGAAGGACTGAGGCCAACCCCGCCAGGGTTGGAGCATGTGGTTCCACAGACACAGCATCCTGCAAACCTTACATCCCTGTACCTGTTCGGCACCCAGGTGCTGCCGGGCTTTAAAGTTTATATATTTTTAATGTTTTTAGTTTAATGACTAAATTGACAGTTGAGTTGAAATAAACTGTCTTCATTTGCATCACCCACTTCCAAAGCTCACTGCAACCCCATCACCTGCACAGCCATTTAATGATCAGGAACATCAGCCTGACCAGGAGATGCTCCTTCAGCTCCTGAAGAGGACCACTTGTGTGATTTAAAAGTGACAGCAGTGCCCACATGGACTGAATCCTATCTGTCCTTTCATTTTTATCACACAGGCCCCTGCACATTTAAGTAGAATCAGAAGACTAAAAGTGCATTTGTTTCTCAGATGATGTGCAAACCTGGCCCTGTCACCTCCAGCCACACAGCTTAAGACCAGCATTTTAATTTAGTACCAAATTTAGCACAACTTCCACAGCTCTTTCTGGTGGTTTTATTTGTATGAAAATACCACTTTTCTAATCATCACTTCACTGAGATATAAACAAAGGTAATGTATTATTATCTATCCTTAAACTAAATTCCTCCTTTTACAGGACAGGAGTTCAATAAGCTTGAGACACAGTTGTTAAAGAACACAATGTTCATAGGAGCTATTTTAAACCCATATGAAGCAGGCCCCTCTTCCTCCAAATAAGTGACATGTTCATCTGAAATGAAAGCCCAAATCTGAAAGCCCCAGCTTTAACAGAGTTTAAGCATCACACTGATGCTATTTTCTTGAGGAGAAGAAAAAAAAAAAAAAGAAAGCCAGACTGTAGCTTGAAGCTACATATTTTCCTAGTAATATTTCCATTCCAGGCACAACAACCAATATGTTGACGTTTATTTGCGACATGTCATTATTTAAAGTTTTACAGCTGCATTCCTTTTGCTTTATTAATTGTTTGTCACTACAGCCGTGTCTACACTTGCCTCACTTGAAAGGGAAAAAAAAAATAAGGAAAAATAAATATAAGGGCTTCCTGTATTTGTCAGGTCTGGTATGACCCTACCTGAGACGATGCCAGCAGCAGTACTGGCTACAAGGCACAGCTGGCCACTGGCAGGGATTTTTGCAGTATTTTACTACAGGCAGAGTTAGGTGAGACAGAGTTAAGACATCTACCATGAGACTGGCAGACTTCACTCCAAAGCCAAACCCTTTGGAAACAGGGCTCACACCACACACTTTTTGAGCTTATTTGCTCATTTATCCTACTTAAAACAGATTTATTAGCCTTGCTTTCACACCCCTCCTAAAACCTAGCGTTCTTCTACCTCAGCGGATGCAAAGTTGATTAACACAAAGAAGGTGAGGTCTGAACACCAGCAGTTTCTTTTTCCTGCAAATTCAGAACATCGACGGAAGAAAACACCAGACGAGGACTCAAAGAGCCAGGTCACATTCCAGGATATGAGAACTCTTCCTTAGCTAAAATATGAACTGCCAAATACTAACCCACAGATTTTTGTTTCAGGTACTAACTCAAATTTGGGGTTTTGTCTAGAAAGCTGACTATATTTAAACTTTAAAAAGATATTTCCTGTACGTCTACATTCCCCAGGTTTGGCTGGGACGCACCACAGCAATGCCAGCGTGGAGCAAGAGGCTGCATCTCCCTCTCTAGTTACCTCCAGAATATGGAAATCACAGTTTCCCATATTGCTGTAGAGCTAGAAAGAAATAGTCATCCAAGTTTGATGTCTCTGTCCCCAAATCAAACTTGCAAATCATTTGATGTTTGCAAGTCACCGTTGCAAACCCGATTTTGAATTCAGTACTGCAGCCTTCTGATCCCTGAGATGACTCTGTTTCCTTGAATTAATTCAATATGTGAATTAGTAATACATAAATTAGTTGCACATGGAACCGGAGAGAAAACTAAAACACACAGAAGAACAAAGTGTAACGATCTAAAACCCCATGTCCATGTATGGTCAATTAACATGACCTAACAGGTTATGTCAGAGTTCTCCTGACATTCCAAAAGCAGTGTGAACCACATCAAGATAACCAATTCTACTTTTCCTAGAAGGTTTTACCCATGCTATTAGTGAGGCTAGAAGCCAAGAACATTTTTCTTTTTGTGATTTTCTTCCTACCTTCTGTCTTTTACAACACCAAAGAACCTCTTCCAGCTATGGCACTCTAATTCAGAGAACCTGGCAGAAGAAAGAGGAGTCCTGAATATTCAGTCCTGTGACCACACTCTGCAAAGGCTCAGTTTTTATTTCCCTGCAGCAGACCATTAAGAGGTACTGAACAAAGTGTTCTGCTTTTTTATCACAATCATCTGGAATTACAAAAGTTGTACTCTAACAAGGACAGACAGCTTTCCAATGCTGAGTAGAGCCATATACTCTGGTTTATTTAAGATGCAACAAAAATCCAGTGCTTAACACACATTTCATTCACTCAGTGCTTGCTTATATATATTCTGCCTATTTAGAAAAGAACACACTACATAGAGAGTAAGAAGAACTCCCATTCAATCCTAGTGTTATTAAAGATTTGAAATGCACACAGTATAAACTAAAAAAGGATGAATTTTCTCTTTCCAGCCTAAAAAGAAAAACCCTTACCACCTCAGCATGATGAAGTTCACGGACAGTGCACACACAGGGTTACACAGCCCTTTCTACCACTAAAAACATATATATTTAAAAGTATGTATTGTATGAGCCCCTTTTATACCATTCTGTATGTACTGGGTGATCTCTTGCACAGTGGTTGATGCACTGACCAGAGAAGTAATCCAACCCAGCAGGAACTTCCTTGGTACTTTACAACCATGGGAAAAGCTAGTTCAGGTGGGACAAGGAAAAACAACTGCACTTCACTGACCCTCAAACACTCGCGTTGTTATAAATGGGACAAAAAAATAGGAGTTCCTTAAAGTGATTTTCCTGTGGTTAAAAAACATATATGGAATCATGGTTCCCACCTGGCACCACTGAGCAGTCAAACATGACTTTAAAAACACGGGCCCCAAAAACGCAAGGCTCAAATATTTCTAGAAGAAAACTCACTTTGGAAAAGAAATACAGTGAAATACAACGAGAATTGGTATTCACAGGAGTCATTACCTGCAGCACATGTTAGTCTGCCAAAAAGAAAAATAATTTGAAACCATCTGTTATTTTTCAGGAGTTTGTATGTGCTATGGAAGAACTGTTATCAAAGTCTGGTATGTCAAATCATGTCACTGCTCTGGTTCTTATATCGTTGAAGAAATGGGTGCTTTTTCAGGGGTATTTTGAACAATCTTTTGAGTAAGATAGGAAAAAAACTAAGGAAAAAATTGGTATATGTACAGATGGTATATAAATATAAACATATTTGTACACACACATACTCAAACACTAAGAATTTGATATGGGTCTGTGACCCACTGGGAAGGCTCCAAACGAGGAGTGCTCCCTCTGCACGTTCCTGTTTATGTTGGTGTTTGTGTGCAAGAGCTAAGAGAGCTCACACACTGCCCTGCTTGCCTGTTGTATTTTGTACAGCACACGCTGAAGTTTACGATTTTAATTAAAAAATACATAACAATTACATTTTCACTGAAAAGCAGAGCAGTAAATAGAGTTGCTTTCAGGAGACTCCTGCCATGGCTTGCCACTCCAATTCAAAGAGGAGTGGTAATAATTGTTCATGTAGAAAAGCCTCTTGAGACATGAGCAGTACCTGGAGGTATGTGCACAGATGGTTGGTCAAGGCACAAACAGTCTGGAATTTGTCTTGTCTGCTGTGCCTTCATTAGTTTAGTTAAATCACATCCGTCTGAAGAGCGACTGAAACCTGAACCCATTCTTTCCCTGTTTAATTGCAAACACGGTAGATTAGCTTGGAAGCATCCAAACAGACGGGCTTCTTCACAACAATTTTGAAGAAATACATGCAATTCTAAAAATCTGTTATGACAAAAGAAAACAGATTAGAGGGAATGCATACCCACAGAGCCACTGGCATTTTATGCGAGGTAGTGAAATGCCTGCTGCTTGCTCTCTGTGCCATTTCAGACACAAGGACATCAATAGCTGGATCCTATCTCCAGCAAGCTGAAAAGCATAAACATCCTCTCAAAACTTAACCACTGTAATTAATCAGTGGGTTTATTCCCCTCTAGTTTATTTTAAATAACGACACACTTCAATGTCCATGGTACGTTCCATCTCTGAAAACGGAATTACCAGCAGTATTCACAATACCATACAGGATCAAGGAAACTTAGCCTTGCTTTTCCCCCAAACTGGTGTGAGATTCCCAAGGCAGCAATCCAGAGGGTAATGATATGAGGATTTTCAGTAGTTTGCGTTTATTTAGACCTAAAATTTGACCTCAAGTTTTCCGGGCTTGAAATCATCATCATAAACAACAGCAATTTTGTAATTGCAACAGCAACAACAGCAAATTTGTAATAAAATAACCAGCTGCATGCCCCTCATAGGAAATCTTTGTCATTTAGGAACAGAAAAACTGCTAAGAATTGGTTCCTAGCCTAACCTTTAGGAAGAAACGGAATAACCAAGTAACTTCAAGCACGTACCAGAAAGGAGCATCAGGAACGGGGAGATCAGGTCAAACAGCATCATACAAGAGGATCTTATTTCACAAGGCAAGTACAACTAATCAACAGATAATAGCTCTGATGAAATACTGGAATAAAGCAAGCTGGCCCACAAAGGAGTCTTTTACCAAAGGAAAACTTTGCCCCACTAGTGGCTTTTTCCCCCGCTTTTCCAGGGGGAAATCTCGTGAAAACTCGTGTAAGAAAAGCCAACGCACCCTCCTCCCACCCCACTCACGGCTGGGGTGTGCACGTGCCTGAAGGCAGTCAGACTTGTGTGAAAACCTAGTGGAACTAGATTTAAGGGAATAAAATACACCAGGGGTGAAACAGATCTCCAAAATTCTTATTAGGCTTATATTAGCTACGGTTGAGCAGAAAGCCACAGGCAGACGAGTTAATCCAATGGTTCCACAGCACTCTCACTTCTGCAAATAGTATTAGAGCAGGAAATTCGTCTGGTGCTCAAAATCAATTCTAAAACATGCAAACACACCATGGCTACAGCCTGCACTGCTGCCAGGAGAGCAAGCTGCACTGAGAGACAACTTGGATACAACTCACTCTCACCATTTGGGTTTCCTGTGCTTTTTGTTCATTCTGAAAATTAGGTTCATAATTTTTCCTATTTATATTCCTTTCCTTCTTCTTTGTTCTCACACCTTTCTTTCCTCACCTTCCTCCGTATTAATCATAACGGATGAAGAAGACTCACGAGGGATGTAGTTGCAAAAATAGAGAAGTTTTCAGGCACACAGTTCTCACACATTTTCATAGCACTTCTTCCAAGCAGCCACAGGCTGAGATAAACTCATCTTAAACAATAGTGGCCAATTATTTTTTCCATTATTTTTAGTGTTGTCCATTCTGGCACAACTTGCTTTAAATACCAACTACTTCAAACTTCTTTTTTTTTTTTTTTACAGAAGTTACTTTACGCACTTCCAGAAATACAAGCAGCAATTAAACATTTCAAACTAATTTGTTCTTCCTTGTCCACCCTCAGAGACATATGAGTTAGAGAGTTCTGGATGCTGATGAATTGCCAGCTGTACAACACATCACCAACTGCACTCAAAACCTCTGCGCTTTTCTAGAAGACCACAATCCACATCAAACAGGGTGAATGTGAAGCAGGAAGAGATTTAAATTGCATATTAAAAAGAAATTCCTCCCAGTGAGGGTGGGGAGGCCCTGGCACAGGTTGTCCAGAGAAGCTGTGGCTGCCCCATCCCTGGAAGTGTCCAAGGCCACGTTGGATGGGGCTTGGAGCAACCTGGGATAGTGGAAGGTGTCCCTGCCCATGGCAAGGGGGTAGGAATGAGATGAGGACACGAGTGGAGGATGACAATGCCCCAACAGTCCCCATCCCACAGCACAAACTGGTCCCCTAAAGGCAAAGAGCCATTCTGTGTAAGAGACAACACTGCACACTTTGTATGATCACCCTTTTCAGGGTTCTCTATGCTCTGTATTAGCTCTGGCAAAAGCAATTTGCAAATGAAATTCACAACACCAGACTAAACACAATTGGAATAAACTGCTATTTGCTTGAAACAATTTGTGTGAGGAGAACAACTCCTTTTCCATCCAGACCTGTTATCAGTTTGGGCCCTGGTCCTGTAAACATTTGCACCAGGGTACCTCTTTACGCTCTCTTAATAGTTTTATTAAGTACTGAACTCCCCCAGATCAGGGTTGCAACCCCATGCACGTGCCCAAGGACATGGGCAAAACCCCTGCCCAAAGAGAAGTTCTTGCACAAAGGTGCAAGTCAGATAAGGCACAGGAATGCTTCATCTGTTTGCTTTCTCACTCCATTTAATAGCCAGAGTATTAATCATGGTTCCAGGCTGATAAGCACAGCATTTGTCGATAAATACCCTCCCCTTCAACTCTGCTCTCTCAAATAATCATCCCTCTGCAATAATATCACAAAGACCTTGGTTATCTGCTCTGGAGTTCCTGTGCAGTGAGGAACCTCCTGGAATCAATGGGGTGTGGATTATTTTTTTTTTTTACCACTAATTAAAACACACACACACACACAAAAAAAAGGCTATCTCTGCTATCGATCTGCAGCGCTTGAAAAAGCACACAAACCAAGCTCCATCTCCAACCAGGTCTCAGCACACCTTTGTGCAGCACAAGCTCCCGCTGTCGCCGTTCACCGCTAACCTGACTCCGGGCTGACGCTGCTGCGCCGACAAAGTGGCTCATTGTGTTATTGTGGGAAAGCGCTCTGGAGAGATCTCCCATTCAGCCCCGGGATTCGAGAACAGGCATTCACACGGAGCGGCCGCTGCCAGGGAGCACCTCTGGATGGCTGCCGGAGAAGGTTCTCATGGAGGAGGAAAGTTGAGCCCGCTGTTATCATCGTGCTCGCAGGATCCGAGTGCTTGGGTTGTGTTATTAACAAGGAAACCAACCCAAAGCCCACCACCCAAACTCCACCAACTCCAGAACTTTTCAGCATCAGGAGAAAGAGTTAGAAGTTTCGTCACACTGCCCATCACTTTCACAGAACGTCAAAAACTCCTCCAAATTTTTACTTTTCTGAACTACTTCACAAAAACGAACACTGTGTTACCTATGAAGGCTTCTCTTAATTTGAGATAGACAGGAATTTATACTTTTAAAAAAAAAAAAAAAGGCCCATAACCCACCAACAAAAAAGAAACCACACACACAAAAATCAAATCATTGTTCCATACAACTATTGAGTAATTTCCATATCCAGGACCTTACTAGAAAGAAGCCTCTCCTACTCCAGGTATCCGATTTTTATCTCCAATGATAATAAAGCATCAAGGATTCAAAAACACTGAATCTTTAAACACAGAGTACTAAAGGGGAGTCGTTTTCTTTAAGGTGGGAAGACAAAGGGTCTCTATCTAGACAGAAAATACTGTGCTGAACATGCCACCTGCTGCAGCTATAAAGCTCAAGTTATCTATTAAATGGTTTAAAAGGGAAAACCTTTGAGGTTTGTTACCTGTCTGAAGTGGGGCACAGCTTGTAACACAGACTGAAGGAGAAATGAAGTTCTGTTGATACAGCAGGGGCAGTCCAGTGAGGTCACCAGCACTCAGGTGGTCTGCATGCAATTTAATTCTGAATCCTCACCCTTCTCAGCTAATTCCCACTCTCTGCCAAATCATTCAGGCAATGGAAAGATGAAAATTATTCTCAATAAAAATAAATTGGTATTGTGCTTCCATAATAACACACACAGTGAAGTACTGGACAGCTTGTATTAGGAACTGGGAAACCAACAGCACTGAAAACTACACCAAGCCCAGCAGTGCTGGTTGAAAGGCAGTCTCATGGCACGGTGCCAGGGGGATGGATGCTTTTCACGCCCTGTGTGCAGTCAAAAGGCAGCAGCCCCAATCCTACTAGTTACAGGAGTTACTCATTGCTAAGTTACAAGTCTTTCTTAATTAAAATTTTCTAATATTTCACTTATTGACTCTGATACTAGAGCTTTCAGGTAAGAGCAGTACTGAAAGATTATTAACACACCTTATACTAGTTACTCTTCACATAAGGAAAAGCTTATGAAGATCAATGAAAATGTTCCTAAATCCTCGAACAAGCAGTGCATACCTTCCAGTTCCAGCCCATTGCTAGAAACCCAGGCTCCTCTGGGAATAATCCCTGAAAGAGTGAATCCAAAGGCAACCTATTGTTTCTGGTTCTTTGAGTGTTTTTTAATGAAAAAAACCATCATCCAAAATATCCTATTAGTGTTTTCTCCTGTTTTGAAACTAGGACAGCTTGTTGTTACTATAAGCTTAGGCTGAAAGGCAGGAAAATCAGAGAAAAAAATGAGAAGGAATTGCAAGAAAATCATATTTTGCTCTATGTCTGCAGACAGATACCCGGAGTTTGTTTCCTAAAAACCTGGGAGGACACAGACATGACCATCCAAGCCTACACAGATTCCCTTTAGGACAAAACAGTTAGTATTAACCTGCAGGCTCCCATTAAAAATTAATCTTGGGGGAAGGCAGCTCAGGTGGTCTCTGGGACTCAGACACCCATGACTGCAGAGTGATGGGGGCAACACCCTGCGTGTTGGAGACCAGCCCATGTGCCCTGGTTGGCCCATACAACTCTGCAGAAGGTAAAATTTTAAAGATAAAGAATAATCAAAGGGTTTCAAATAAAGCTGTGGAGAGACAAGAGGCACATATATGTAAGGCAATAATAAGAACCAGAAGTTGAAGTAGATAAAGGAAAAGTAAATTCCTGCACAAGCTGCAGTTATTTTTTAATGCAAACACTATTTAATCAAAAAGAGGGCAGTCATGCTTCTTTATGTTTCCCTATTGATACAAGAACACACAGCTCCAATGAAGCCAATTAAACCCCTGAAACTCAAGTTAACTTTCCACATCCTTTAAATGACACAATTCCAGTCAAGCAAAAAAACTTAAACAGACAAGTAGCAGAAAGCAAACCAACCTTCAAGCTTCACATCACATGTACCTGAAGTTACATTTTCCCTTGTTACACTTGGAAAAATTCATTTCCATAGCTGCATACCAAACACCAGAGGTGCAGGAGCCTAGAGTCTATTCAAATACACTTAAGAAACCCAATTAAAGGAAGAATCATAGAATCATTCAGGTTGCAAAAGACCTTCAAGACCACAGAATCCAACTGTTACCCCAGTGCTGCCAACTTCAGCACTAAACCATGTCCCCAGGTGCCACATCTAAACATCTTTTAAATCCCTCCAGGGATGGTAACTCTACCACTTCCCTGGACAGCCTTCTTCAAGTTGTACTCTATAGAGGTGAACCATGAGAAGGTTGGTCTTACCAAACATCAGTGGGGTTTTTGATCAAAAGAATAAAAGTTCCTGACTTAAGACGAATGCACTTTCCCTTCTGCTCTGTGAGATAGCAGAGTTTGTCCCTCTCTCTCCCTGGCTCTGCAACAGCATCCCCAGCCCCATGGATACAACACACTATTCCAGAAGAACAGCAGGGAGCCATAAACTTTCCTGGCTCATCTGTTGCTGGACGCTTGTTGCTGTCAAGCCCCACACTGAGAGCCCTTCCAGCCCAAATCACTAACCAGAGTTATTGAGTTGGTGTTTCCCTGGGGCTGTTTCACACCACACCTGCCAAAACGTGGCCATGACAAGCAAGGGACAAACAGGGACACATCTTGCGTGGCAAAGGCACATGGAAGCCAGAGTGGAACTCAGCACCACAGACTCCGTCCAAAACACCTTCTTCCTTTCTCTGCTCCACTGATTTTCAGAAGATAAGCAAACTTATTTCCCATGTTGGCATAAACAGCCTGTTTACTACTTATGAACATGGGGCAGATCCATTGTATAAACCTCAGAGCAGACTGGGAGCAATGAAATCGTCCGTAACAAAGCAAAGCTTATCTTTGGGTCCTAAGCAAAACCTCTTTTACAGTAATAAATCTGTAGCAACAATCATTCACAGGATTTCTGCCTTCTGGAAAGAAATTAAAAAAAAACCAACCAACCAACCAACAAACCCATGGTCTCCCATGAATATTTTTTATAATTATAATATAAAATTATACTTATAATTTTTATAACTTATATCTTTATATATAAATTATATATAATTTTTATATAATTCATATATTTATAATTTGTATATTTATAATTATAATTATTTTAATTTATAATTCTAGACAGAATTCAAAAATTAAAGTATTTTGGAAAGGCAGAGAAAAAACTAGCTTTGCACCCTAAAACCCACAAACCTGAATTTCAAGAAATGGACTTTGACTTGGTAGGCATATTAGAGTGGGAGAACATTACCTTAACAGCAAGCAGTTTCAGGGGGTTGGGGAGAAGGTACAAATACACAGTTCGTCCACCAAATTCCAATAAACAGGTGAGAACAAAATATGCAAGTCCTTCAAACATTAGAAAATTCACCTCATAACTCAACTGGAGGAAAGCCAAGTGAGAAAAAGACTCAACCCACAAGAAAGGCTAATTCTCTAGGGGTGTTTCCTACAGGATCTTTCATAAATATAAAGCACTTCACCACATGTCCTGACAGTCCAGCTTTTCCTGGACATGCATCTCACTTTGCTTATTGCAGGAGAAATTCACAGAAATCCTCTGGAGCAAAGAATGATAGACTAAGTTTAAGTCAAATATACAAATATAATATATGTGCCTGGAAACAAATTTCAAAAATTCAATGTGGGTTGACAGCAGCTTCCCTTTGACAGCGGAGGCAGAAACATCGGAATATCAGCAAAGCCCGGAGTCTGCCTGCAGGGTTCCGATGGCTTTAGCACAGGACTCACCCAAGGAAAAGGCTTTCCCAGTCAAATTTAGTTGTGCTCAGTTTTACCTGAATGATATAACTGACACACGACCCGGCAAGATTTTACTCCCAGGGGAGCTCCCCCAAGGCACACTCGAGTCTGTGTGAATAAGCTGGAACATCCAGGTGCTATCACCAAAAGTATGGCACAACCTCCATCCTTTAATATTTACATTCTGACCCACTTCAGTCACATTTTGGCAGCACAGAGTCCACAGAAATACCCACCTTAACAGTATAGTACACAGTTAATCAGTGACAAAGACCCATCCATTAACACCAGTGGTTCTTTCCAGCAAAAGGTCCCAGAGATTCAAGCAGGTTGCATTTGTTACCCAATTTCTAAGGGTAAGATGCATATTTTCCACCACTTGACATGCTAATATATGGTTAAAAATTAAGTAAAACTAAGTGATATTATTCTCTACCTACAAAACAACATATTCCTCTTGGTGCAGGGGAGGAAGATGACACGTCCATGCAACAATTAATAAATGCTCTCAATAGTAATGGACCCGTGTAGTAAAAAGCACTCCCACTCTCTCATGTGAACATATTCCTCCTCCCACTTCTCTCTCTAGTCCCTAATCATAACTCCAGGTTGGTACAGAAAGACAGCCTGGGTGTTCAGAGTAGGTTTAACCTGCTGATGAGAATATGAGCAATGGGGTGTGCTGCAGAAACCTCCCAGTACCAAACAGCTGTTCAGTAGCTCATCTTCCTCCTGATGCTCACTGAGGAAATTCCCTCATCCTTTATGAATTTTGACTAATTTTTTCCAATGCCCCAGATGAAACCTCAACCATAAGATTTTTCTCTCATCTTTTTACTGTGTTCCTGGACATTGCTGCATCAAGCTCTGCTACAAACAATCTAAATCACAGATCGCCCCTCACCGTCCCATCGGTGACAGAGATACCTCACACTTCATAAAGCCACTACTTAGAGCACAGCATACATAAATCAGTGCTACAGCTCCACACTAAGTCATCATCACTGTCCACTACAGTTTTAAATACTCAGAAATTAGTTCTATGAAATTCAGCACCATAACAAGTCACTTCACCCTCAGTATCTTCTCTCTTCAAGGAAGTGCAGAACTAGATTTATTATTATTTCCATCAGAAGCTCAACCTGCAAAAACTTTTGTCTTCAAATTTGAAGCTGAAGAGATTCTGATTTTCCTTCTCATCCATATACATCAGTGGTACAGAAATCTCAGGTGAGTACTTGGTCAGAAGCAACAGTTTAGATATTCATTCTCACCTAAACTGAGCAGATTATAACATGTTTATTACTACAAACATAATGATGTCAAGGTACATTAGTATTTACGGCTTTTTATTGATGAAATTAAGCAAAGTCACTTAGTCAATGGTAATTTACTTCTCGTCACAAACCACCAGTGGGCTGAGCCTCCTACTTGTTATATAGGGGCAGTACTAGGGCTAATAATAAACAAAGTGGTCCCATAATCACCAACTGCATTCTCCTTACTGCATGAATGCTCAGGCATCACTGGGTTGTAAAAGGATTAAGAATTCCTGAAGATTAACAGAAACTGACCAAAAAAAAGGCAGAAATGTGGTGGTATCTAACACCACAGCTACACAGCTGGTAAACCAACAGGGTTTTTAGACCATCTAACAGACTGGAAACTCACTCTCAGAAGTCACTATTCCCTCTCTAGGAAGGATCACTATGGGAAAACGCATGATTTAGTGCAGTTAAACATTATGCACCAGCTGTCAGATCTGTAAGTGATACTGTAACAGGGATCTACATTTGTCATCAAGTTACTTAGCCACTGGCAGTAATGCAGAACCAGAGTCAGTGAGCTCCCCATCCCAAATATAAATAGCTATGGCAGACAACAGGATAAAAGCTTTATTTTAGACTTTTATGTTAAATAAAACACAGTCAAACACAAAGTAGAGGTCACAAAGAGATTTTTTTTAAACATTTTCAAGAAAACTAATCAGTAGCAAGAAGATAAGAACACACAGAACAGGTGTATAGAGCTGGATCAAAACAAGTCATTTCCAGGTATGCCAGTGGCCCCAAAACCAAAATGAGGGGTGTTCTGTTTAGTACAGTAGTGTCAGGCCACTGCTCATCAGTACAATAAATCTGGCAACTATTTTTGAAGCTTGCCTTGGAAGCTTCCTCTCCTGTAGGCTACATTCAGGGTCCTGCTCTTCCCATATCCAATCACAGAGGTTTGACATCACCATGCAAGTCACGAGATGTATATGTATACACACATATATACAACACCCATCCACATAATGGGTACAAATACCTTCATTTATCTTAAGATCCTTGGAATGCTTAAGCCATGCTCAGAAATAAGCAAGTTCAAAAGAATTACTAAAGCAGTCGAGAGAAAAAAAAAAAAAATCTCAAGTTCCCCCTCTCTTTTTCCTGGATTTAACCTGCCACAAAGTCCTGCGGGCTGACAGCGTGTCCTTGAGCCCTGAATCCCAGCATGCCAAAGCCTTACACACACTCGCTCCAGAGAGCGGCGTTCCAGGGAGCGCAGCTCCTGCCACTGGCACATACCAAAGATTCCAGATCGTTTTTGCACCACGGCTAAAACGTTCTCATCAACTTGGATTTCTGTTGTAACGTGTTACCCCAGCCCCAGAAAGTGCAGTCTCAGCGTGGTGAGTTCAGTGTTCTTTCAGGAAGCCTTCTCATGGGTGCTGGCGATAGCAGAGAAAATGGGTTGAATTTAACACACACCATAATGCCCGTGTTTCAAAAAACAAATTCCAGCTATAAACCCTAAGAATGCCACACCTACCAAATTCTTTTCTTTTTATTAGCACAGAGAAGACAGGAACAGAGGTGCTTCATTAATGCCTCAGCTCTTCACTACACTGCACTCCCTCTGCAAGTTTTACTGAATTGCTAAATAGACATTGCTGACTTTGAGATACGTCTACAGGCAAACAAATCCTTTATGAAAATACTTGTTGCTAGAAACACACACAAGAGTTTATGGTAAACAATATGTTCTCATTGTATTTAATAGCTGTAGGTCTTTGTTAGCAACAGCTACCCCAGAACATGCAGCCACATTCACGAGATCAAGTGAATTCTATCTGGAGTTTACAGAAGGAAGCATATACAAACAGTCTCACAAAGGTATTTTCCTAGCAGGAAGCTACAAGTACTTCTCCGTCGCTCCGGCGGCGGCCAACTCCGCCATCAATGGGGGAGCAGGCAGCAGCAGTGCTAAGCACACTTTACTTTCACTGTGGGATTAACCAGATCACAAATCACCAATTAAATCCTGCTTTATGATTTAGGTTTTAATTCATTACAAATGCAACAGCAAAACGCAAAGCAGAGCCTGGTGGAAGTCAGTCAGGAGAGCTTTGCGCTGGTTGTCCCTGTCCTGAGGCTCAGCCCTCTTTGGAATTAAATGCCTTTTTAATCGCAGTGATCAAAAGTGTCATATTTTTATAAGAAACTAATGATTAATTACTGTATATCGTTGACAGCAATAAACACAAATCACTAAATATTCAGTGTGCAACTAGGCACACTGGTGCCATTACCACTACATAACAAGTGTGTATTTTCCTGTTCTCCAAAGCCTATTTCTTCACTTGAGATGGGAAAACTAGAAACTTCTCATCTTCTACAATGAAGAACTTTCCCTCCCCTGCTTCCATTTTGTGGATTTTCTGCCAGTAATATTGTTGAAAAATAAATTCTTCTGGACAGGAAATATCCTGCACAAAGGATATCCAGCTTTATGATCCTTAAAATGTTGTGCATTCCTCCCGATCTGTCATCGCACAGGCCAGCTGCCGGCATGCCAGAGGGTGGGCAATGCCTTTCGGGTGGCCAGGAAGGGCCCCCCCTGCATATCCCCCTGAGGTGGTGGTAGCCTCACACCTTTGGATAAATCAGCTCCTTCAGATTTCCTTGAGGTTCCCCTTTTCTCCACCCTCAGCCCCAGCCGTCGCACTGTGGTCCAACGAGACACGACGCAACGTGGCTTTCCAAGCACCCCTGGCTATCAGGAGCACATCCTCCCCAGCCTCTCCTGATAAGGTGCTTTAAGGTATGCCCACAAACCCCATCTTAATGGCCTAATCTGATGTAGGTGGCTTGCCCTTTCCAACGATCCCTTCGTTTAATTTCCTCAACAACTGCACTCCACAAAAGCAAACATCCTGTCCCGCTTCCAGAGCCAGATCCCAGCTGTGGCAGGCGGCTGCCAGCAGCACGGGCAGCAGGGGTGCAGGGATAAGAAAGTCGGGTCCAGCCCGTGTTGGGGAGCTCCACCAGCTGTCCTGTTACTGAGCAGGTTCACTCCATGGAATGGGCCAGAAGTTACAGCGATGGACACATGGTTGCAAAATAAATTTTTGTAAAATAAGGAAGGGGTGGTGGTTCTGAAGCCTTGTACCCATCCCACCCCTAAGTTGTGGTCCCCTCGCAACCCACTAGGAGTGAACAAACACGTTGTTCATTAGACTTCTGGGTGGTAACAGCAACTGTACGGAAATCTTAAACTTTAATGAAGTCACCTAAATTACACAGTGTAGATACCGGGGGTAGTCACATCATCACCTACTACGCAACTCTTCCCTGCTTGACCAGCCTCAAGCCCCATGAAACAATATCCAAGAGGATGATTCACATCTAACATTTTCACAGTAGTCAGTAGCTTACATTTCTTAACCAAAAGCAGACAAATCTTAACAATCCCTCCTATTAAAATCAGGATTCAATCCCTCTAAGGCACAGTGACACTTCAGTAGCTTGCTGTCTCTTCCTATGAGCAGGACAGTCAACATCCAAAGCTAAATGCAGAGGAGCAGTTGAGGTAAAGCCAAGGCTGCCACCCCTGGAACAAGGGCGGCTGTTCCACAAAAAAGAAGAAAGCATTTCAAGAAAGAGAAGCACTAATTCTGACAGCACAAAACTGCAGCCATGACACTTGGATCCTTTTTAAAACACATTTCTTTGAAGGTTTTTAAGTGCCACTTATTCTTTTAATAGACATCCAAATCTAGCCCCAGTAATAAAGAACGCTATTTAAATATCTCTTTTCTTGATAAGAATACCAAATCACTGTGGTTTCACTGGAGACAAGCAGGGGATAATACTCCATTCGCAGAAGATCTCAAAACAACACCAGTTGCCATTTTTAGTACCCCATAAATGATGCTGCTTCTTGGAGTGTTCCAATACAGCCTTAGCCAAAGGATATTCTCATTCCAGTCAGTTCCACTTGCTATATCTGACAAGCTCACGGCTACAGGATACCCAGTCCAAGGTAAGGTCCCTGTGCACTGGCCCTTGTATCCTGACAGCACAGACACATCACCATACTCACTCTCCCAACCCTGGCTGACTTTGTGCAGTGCTGAACTCCCCACCCAATATCCACCACAATACCCAGTGTCACTGCTGTTGTGGCAGAGCACCCCTAAAGATATTTACTCAGCTATGGCCACAGACCCAGTTTTCATAAGAGCAAGCACTCCCTTTGAAAAACAACTCCACAGAAAGAAGTTATGTATCTTGTCTGAACACCACATGCTTGGACACACTCAGGCTTCAGTCAGCACTGCAGCAACAAAAGTACAATTGTAGTGTTTTTCTCATTTCTGTTGGCTTCCCCTTGTTAGCTGGCACAGGTTAGAGCCTACTCAGTGCCTCACATCAATAACTAATGTTCAAAGTAAAATGCAGGAAAAAAAAAAAAAGGACGTCTTGATCTGCTCACAAGCACAGAGCAAGCACTTTATTATAAAGTCATGTTTATTCCAGGACTCTCAGTGCCGGGGGGAAATTTGCTTCTGGAAATATTGCACTCAAATATTTTATAGTCACAGCAATACCCACAATCAAAATTTAATCCAACTAACAACACAGAGCATCACAACTGCCCACCCACCTCACGACAGTTCCAGGCGAGGCTTACTTGTTTCCAGGCGCAACTCACACCGCTGGATACACGATGCCTTTGGGTCTCCACTCCTTCGAGATCCCCCTGCTGTCCCACCACCAACCCTCCCAACTCACTGAGCTAGTGGGTCTGAACATTCAAAAGCTGAAATCAAGGCATTTCCAAGGGCGAGTACCTACGGCAGACACTGCCAACAAGCTCTGACTAGACTGCAGGAGCGAGGAAGAGAATTTGGAGAGCGCAGCGTCTGCTCTGACACATCTGCCCACGGGGCACAGAGAGAATAGAGCCAGCAATGTAAGCAGAGAAATCTTTGTCCTTAGGTGACACTGAAGCAATCGACACATGCCAAGACCGTTGCGCAATTAGTATGTTCTTAATTTTGTACCCTCAGAGAAGCAAGTAAGTGTACTTAATCAACTGAAAATAAAGTAACACAAAATAAAGCAACCCAACTAACTAATTAGTTAAAAGACGCCAAATGGAAGCAAAACCAAGTGTCTAATTATATATCATCAGTTCAAGTGTACAACACACTACACACCTATAAAAAAAACATGCCACTTACTAATTTGATCTAAACAATCCATCTAAACACCGCTGTTGAGCAACACTGATGAGAAAAAAAGTTAAGAAACTAACACAATGGCTGAAATCTTTCCAGCGAGTTTCAGGGAGGTATTGTCAGTCCTCTGAAGTTAATTGACAAACTCTAACCAAATTCACAAGATTCAAAGCTTCCTCGGAGAAAATTTCATGCAGCAAAGTTTATTTAAAGACATGACATCAAAAAATTGAAGCATTTTGAGTTTTCCTCCAACATTCCTACATAGAACTGTATATTTCCCTGTACCCTCAGTATTTATTCTCAAAGCAACATATTCTACAAAATCATGAAGCCCCCTGAGAAAATGCTGTAGATAGGTATTAATTCATCAGGGGGTAATTTCTTCCATCCCCATTATGCATTTCTTTGTCCTTCAAGCATTGTCCAACGTTGACATTATCAGTCATGAATGTACAATCTAAATATAAACCACTGAAACTGATCAGATCTTTGACATCACCATTTTAACAGCTTAAAAACTTTGCAGTTTTATGGACAAATATCTTAAAGACAATGAAGTTCTGCTGATATGCATCAGAGGAAAGGCCACCTACATGCTTGTCAAATCCCCATTTTTACTCTAACCTGAACAACTGCTCCAGGAAACAAGAGTCTGTAGGAAGGTGAGGGAAAGGCAAAAGGTAATGGAGCATTTCAGACAATATGAAGTCCCCTTAGACATTTTTCCAAATTCCATTTCATAGAAACTAACTGCCAAATATAATGAATATTTCTGATAAGCTGGTTTTGTTTGTTTTTTTAATTATAAGTCACCATCACTAATTCAGTAATAACACGTCACATTCCAAATCCTTCTAGGTGTCCTGGAAATAGCACCAGCACATTTCGCAGAATGCTGCATTTGCAAATACAATGGAAATTATGTTTTTCCTTATAAAAATCAAAGTAATTGTTATGAGAAATAAGGCATTTTCAGTACAGTATACTGAGCCCAGTAAAATTCAGTCCTTGAGTAGGAACGTAAAAATTTAATTGAATCAGATGGTCTCTTTTTCATTAGAAGCAAAACAGATCCAATATCAGAGTATTTGCCAAGGTATTATCAATAGTCTCATGAAAACAAAGGTAAAAAGACTGAGCCTTTTTGAGTTGTTTAAATACAATTATTGACAATTCAAGGAGACTTTAGGGAAGACTTTAAAAACCATTTTTAGAAATATTCAAGAAACCTTAAGCTGCCCTCAACATGCAAGTTCCCATCAAGCCACATTAGCAGTCCTCTAAAAAACAGAATTAACCAAAAAGATGCTTGGAATTCTTTCTGCATTACACAGACCTTCCCATTCCTCAGCAGTCTGGCATCCCAGCTCTCTCTCATGCCTACACTGAAATCCTTCACCCAACTCTCAGCAGACAGAGCCTACAGTCGAAACCAATCTTCAATGATGCAAGTGAAGAACAACAGGAAGGTCAAATGTACCCTGGTGCAGGTGACCCTACCTACCTCAGCTGAACTCAATTAAACCCACTGCTTTGAGGGCAGAGGTCTATACATACACACACATATAGCGAAATGTGACCCAAGGCCTTCATTCTTGGGTGGAAAAACCAAACAGATTTCATTAACTGTTGCTCTGTATCTCAGCATGCCTCTTTCTGGGTGAACCCTAGTAGCTGGGATTGCCAACCAGGATATAAAAGGAGATGTTAATAATCTCATAGTTCTTTACACCACCTGGAATCCAACACACGCCTCTATCTATCCCACTAAGGTATCTATTACTTCTCTGTTACTCATTCATACCTTGGTATTTCAGCATTAGAGTTGGGCCTGCATTTCAAAGCTCACCATCCCTTCCCCCATAAGGATAGGAGTCAAAGATCTGTGGACAAGCACTTCAAGTCAAACACACCCTTTGCTATTTCAGGCTCTAACATAAGCAGATTACAGCTCAGCTGTGTTCCGTCTGAACTTTTGTTTCTCTCTTGCCAACGCTGCACTAATTATCCCTGACAAAAGACAGACTTTAATTAACTAGCCATGACCAACTTTTATCTATAAACTCTTTCTTCCCATCCGAGTTCTGCCCCTAAGTAGCTATTAAACACCAAATTTTAGCTGTGAGTAATTAGGAGATATTCTTACCACACAGAGCTCATGCAGGATTCAAACAACGCAGCAGACGCTCAGGTCATGGGGGCTGCCAGGGATGCCCTGTCCACGGGAGAAGCCAAGAAGGACCCCTGCCCACAGGACAACCTTTCTACAGACCCAGAGTCCCTGTGCTCTTGCAGCACACACTGTTCCAGGAAGGCTGAGTAGCTGCAACTCAGTGCAATGTGCTTCCCAGTGAGTAAAGACAGACAAGACCTCCGCCTCAAGCTGTTCAGAGGAGAAAGGGCAGATCTTTCCTGACGCCCTTTTATACAGGAGATGTGCAAGCCTGGCTCTTCAAATATGAGAAGCAAGAGCAGAGACAGCTTCAAACAAGGAAGAAAGAGCTCTTGGAACAGGTAACTAAAACGAACACTGAAGGAGAACCTGTAATTTAAATGAAAACCAGGTCGTTGAGCTGGTTCTTTTAACACATCACCTGCTAAGGTGTACTACAGAACCCAAAGAAAGCTGTCCCTCAAGTCCACAGCAGAGCACCAAGGAGATCAGGAGGTTGCTCCTGTAACAGTTTTGCACTTACCTTCTCAACTCTTCTCCTTTCGTGTGGGAGGTGGTGGTCAGGGATGAGACTGGCGAACAGGGAGAACAATCACTGATGCTCTGATTTCAAACAGCACAAGTACTAAAAGACTAAAGCCAAAGCACAATACACCTTTTGTCCATTTAATAAGGATGGTTCCCCCTTGCAGTGCACCTCAGCAGGAATGGGACAGCACTCGCCCAGCAGCAAGGAGAGTCAGATATCTAAGGCTGGCTTCCAGACCAGCCCAGGGGGTTTAACTCACTGAGCCCAAACAAGAGAAACGACAGGAATAAAGGGAGCAGGAGGCAGGACTGACCTTTCCGTAGCAGCACAAACTTAGGGGCTGTGCCATCAGGCCACAAACTCACACTGATGTATGTCTGTAGTACTTTATCTGTGCACATGGAGTTGGATCGCAGCACCTCCTTTTTTAATATCATGATGTTTAACTACTTAACCGAGGTGATCCGCCAAGTTCTGTATGGCAAACACTTGTGAAACCATTTCCTTCCCCAACTGCCTACAACCCACTTAGAGAATTATTTGATTTACACCACAAAGGGAATTCAAACATAGCTCAAGAGCAAATAAAACTTCCTGCACCATACACACACAACCTATATAAGATGTGTGAAAGAACATCAGTGTTTTATTATCCTTGTGACTTTTGTGCACTCAACACCCAACAGCTGGAAGTTTCTTCACAGAGCCAGTCAGAATCATCCCACAAGAACTTCTGAATCACCACAGCAATCAAATATTATTTGAGGGAGATTAACTGGAGTCAGAACATTCAGTTTAGGTTTGAAACAACAAATGCTAATTTTCCAAAACTGATAAGAATTGAGAGGAAAAACTGACTTGAAAGAAACTTTATGTACATTACAATTGTAAGCTCACTTAATTGTATTTTTAAAGAAAACCATAATTGAGAAATTAATCATTCCCTTCTTTGAGAAAGGTTTTTAGCTAAGGTTTCCCTCTAACCTGATACCATACTAAAGAGACAAAAATGTAATGCAGCATAAAAAGGGCGTAAAAAAGTGAAACTAAGAACAGATTAGGAAGAAAATTAACTAGAAGTACAGAAATTTGGTAAGTGAAACCAAGGCTGAAGACAAATCAGACCAAAATAAAAATAACCATGACTTGCAAGCAAATGAAGTGAGCTACTTTTTAAAATAAATTAAGAAGGACTGAACTCTAATAGTGCTATAACCCCACTGGAAAACAGAAGTGAAAACAAGGCTAATGATGCAGCAGAAAACCATTTAATAAATTCTTCCACTCATATTCAGAGGAGGCAAAAAATGCACCTGTATCAAACAGACAGATGAATTATACCCATGGCCAAGTCAGCTTCAAAATCTTGCAAGTAAGTTTTGATTCGAGCCTTTAAGGAAATGCCTGACCTACTGCCAACAACAGGACACAGTAATGCAGAAGGATGGAGGGGAGGCCGTGCTGATCCAGCACCAGCAGGTGAGAGGGAAGCAGGATGCTCAGTGCAATTACATCCCATTAGTAAGGCACAGCTTTCAGACAAAACAAGGCAAAGTCAATGAAGAATTCCAGTAACAAGGAATTGTTCTACATAAAACAGGTCCTGTCAAACAAATCCAAGAGCACTCTCCATTGAGATTACACCTTTGGTTGGCACGACTGCCGCGTTAGCACACGTGTATTCTTCAGCTGACGTCTGACTTGGTACCACGCAGCACTGATAAAAGAGCTCACACTCAGTCAAAATGAAATATCTCCACTGTATGAAGAGCTGGCCCATGAACTGATGGTGGTTTAATCTGGGAGCTGATAACACCGTGTGTGAATCAGCCAGTGGGCACAGACATGTCCTTCTGCCTGACACATGGCACGCCAGCAGGATTTAGTAGCCCTTTGAAAGACTTTTTTATGTGGTCCCAGGGCCAGCAAGGCTTGAACATTAAAGAACAGTAAGAACCAGTGAGCAGAAGCAGAAGCCAGGCAAATCAGAGTTGGGCACAACATTAGAAATGAAAATCCAAAGATTAGCTACTGGAGAAGATGGGATCAGCCAGGGGAGTGAGCAGTATTTCCTCCTCTTATGGAAATATGACTTCATGTGCTCACCAGAAATATAAATTACAAGTAAGCCAGGATAACTTTACCCTTTCTAAAAAAGAACTATAACCTTACTAAATTAAGCATATGCTGTACTGCCTACTGACAATTTTATTAGCTTGCAAAGACCTAGTTGGCATTTGTAAAGAAACCGTTTTCGTCCCCCTTACCCAGAGCAAGTCAGCCTTTGACAAAGTCTTCCTACAGATACAATACAATACCCTAAGCAGAAGGAAAGTGGTTATTGCCCTCTTGCCAAGCTGCCAGGAATCCTCCTCTGGGAGAGGCTTACAGAGGTACCTGGACTGCACACACAGGCGCTGCTGCGAGTCTTGTCAAGTGCTGTGCTGGGAAACCCCCAGACACCTGCAGAGCACTAATAAGACTTCTAGTCCAGCCTCAACTGAAGCAAGCCCCAAACAAGTATCTCCAGTCTGTGTCTTGTTTTCTCAGCTGCAAAACGGGGATAATGAAATACATTGCCTCTGTTAGGTGCTTTGGTCTCCACTAAGGGCAGGGCAACCATCCTGGTTATTCACCATCATACTGGTTATTCACCAATGTTTATTTAATGATTTCCTACTAAAACTGACAGCCTGTCCCAGCCAGTAATGGCAATTATCAGTTCACAGGATCTGTCTGACTGTCCACACTTTACAGTGCAAGTTTTTTCATACTGACCTTTCCAAATTAAGAAGTGCTTAGCAGGTTGAGAGCGAGACTGAAACTAAACCACCACCACTGATCGCTTCTGCTGTGCTCCTGGTCCTGTCAACCTGCCACAGGTCCCCTGCACAGCCCAGGGATGCTCCCTCTGTCCCATTCCCAGACAGGTTCTTCCACTCAGCTCCTTACCCCCCACCAGCACTTTTACCCCTTGAAGCTGAGTTAGTTCTTGTTGCCCACATTAACTTTTCCCTTGCTACAGCAGGCTGAAATCTCATCAGAACAATAAGATCAACTCCAACATACTTTGCACCAACTCAACCACAACTGAGCAAGTGGCCACAATGCAAGATGCCATTCCCAGTCGTTTCATTAATTTCCCAGCCACTGACTTTTTAAATTAAAAAAAAACAAAAACCAAAAAAAACCAAAAAAACCCAACACCAAAACCCACTTTTAAGTGCACTGGCTTATTGTGATTTTTAATTAGCGACAGGATTTCAGATAGTGCACACCCATGGCCCCAAAAGGGGGGTGAGGGGAGTACGTGTATGTGCTTGTGAAACTATTGTTCCTCCCTCAATACAGCTCATCCTCCAGCCCCATCCAAGTTCCCAGCTGCCCAGTCACACAACTTTAAAAGTCAACAGCTGGGTGTTTTATAACCCTGGAGAACTCCCAAGCCAATCCTTACATCGCTGGCAAGGAGCCCTGGCCAAAGCCTGAGGACCCTGCAGGGACTGTTCCCGCCCCACCACGCTGTTCACCTTCCTCCTTCAGCCTCCTGCTCACAAAGGCAAAGTCCACGCTCACAAGCCCTGCACAGTGTTTTGTAAGCAGTAAGTGATAGAGGCAGGAGGACTGAATTGCATTGGGCAGTGGCTGGGATCCAGGATCTGCAACCATCTGGAAGTTTGCTTGGCTTTTGTTTCCATCTCCATGATGGATGGAAACAAGCTCCCAGTTCTTCTGCATTAACATAAAGACAATTAAAACAACTTTCCCCCCCAAGTAGCTCAGAAATGAAAGCAAATCACACAAGCTTAAATGAGACAGTGTTGATAATATATTTAAGTAAAACCTGACTCTTTGGAACAAAACAACAACAAAAAAAAACCCAACCAACCAACACAAAACAAAACCACCCCAAAACAAAAGCTCAGTTCAATCACAGAAAACAGCTTTGTCAACAAGTTCCTGTGACTCCTATTGCAGAGGAAAAAAGCTCAGATGAAAGCCTGCAGAAGGACTCACTGCATCCTTCTTTCTCCAAAGAAATATTAACTTCTGTCTGACACAAAAGCATTTCTGTTGAGAGAGGGAACACCACAGGTCAGTATTAAAGCAATTTCAGTGTAGCTACCAAGCAATTAGCTGGATAATACCTTCTCTACATGCTGATTTTTCCTTTTCCAGAGTCCTGGTGCAAGCAGAACTACTCATTTGTCGTTTCTACAGCCACTTCTGAAGTTGCAGGTGACCCAATTTAGAGTTTCCTTTTCTCATCACTGAAAGTACTTCAACTTTACCACTGCACATTTGTACACTAATTTATTTCACTTTTTTCAAAGCTTTTACCTTGTATTTCAGCCTAACTTCCACCTTCTATCAGCAATATAAATCCAGATATTTTGGTTTTTATATATTTAAACTCCTATTTGTATAACTCTGATCTTGATACTTTTTTTTCTTAAGCCAAAGTATAAACAAAATTTATATTGCATTCTGATTTTACTTTGAAGTCTGTGATTATCCTGAAGTTAACATGCTCCTTCCTAGAGATTATCTTTAGCAGAGTTTTGGATACAAACCTCTGGCCTTTACTCTGATAAGTGATCCACCACTTTCCCAAAGTGGTTTTGGAAAGCACCTTTATTGTTTGACCTGATGTTCAAAGCTCTTCGAAAGCTGGCCATCTGTTTTCCTGAAACTATGTTATAGTCAAGACCTTCTATTAAATACAAGTACCAGTAAAAGGACATAGAAATGAACTTCCACCATGACTGCAGCCTTACTGAAGTTTCTCTACCAGTACTGTCCAGCTCCGCACACACGTAACTTCAGATGCAAGCAGACTTGGGAAATAAAGTATTTTTATTATGTCAATTCATTAAAAATTAAGGATCAGGTTTATCTATATTGTTGCTGCTGCTGCAATGAATGCCTACAGTACTTTCATCACACGATATTCCAGCTCCTTTTCTGTCCTCCCACTTCCTTGAAATCGCTCTGCCACGTGTACACTCCTTACTCATATATGGGAATGCTACAGCCACATCCTCTTTGATATCCTCGCATAAAGCCCTGCACATTGAAATTATTGATGTCTTTCTGCTTGCCGTAAGATGGCTCCTGTTTGGATAGCTGGGCTGGTTTTGGACTGACCTTATTGATCAAATTCTCAAAAAGTTCTTATTTACTGACATCTTGCATCCACGCGTTCATCCAAGCCAACACCAGCTTTTGGCTTAAACAGCCCTGTACGCCTTCACACTGTTTACCTCTCTGATGGATTCAGAGATAGTGAAGTTCATTGGAACGTTCTTCCTGTTAAATATTTCTCCACCTCATCTTACGAGAAAGGTTTTCTACACTTCCAGTCATGCCTGTAACCCCCGCCCGTAACTCCACCACTTCAAATTTACCCATCTTTCACTAACGTGGGTGAACAGAATGCACACGTTTTCCAGAAGAAGTCCCAGAGGGACTTGCAGAATAGTATTAATCTCCCTTCCCATCTCTATGAAAGGCAAAATAAAAGTCCCTCCCTTTGGAGGGAGGGGTGATGGAGCCTTTTTTCATGGCTGTATCACCACTAACAGACCACGCTCACGCTACGGCCGAGCAGAGCAAGTAGCTGCACAGTAAAATCTCCATAACTGCTTTAAGAAACCTCAGCGCTAATATTGATCACCGAGGTCACCAAGAGATGATGTTGGCAGAAAAACAAAGAAAACCTCTGTCTAATATACTAGAAGCGATAAAAATGCTATTTTTCCGTTTCTTCCTCCCAACTGTGCATTTTACACACAAGGAGAGAAGAGTTGTTGCTTCCCCCTCCCATCTGCCAAATCCCTCTGCATTTTTCAAAAATGCACAAGTTGAATATTGCAAAGTATTTTCTGCAAAAAGTAGGGATGTGCAAAAATCCTAAATCGCTGATACTTCATACAGTACGTAGCTAATATAAAATACTCGCTGAAGAACCAGTCAAACCTACTTCAAAGTTTTTAAGGAAAGTCAGCTTGTTAAATTTCCTTCATTTGAATCACCTAACTTTTGCATACAGCTCCCTCAAATTGCCTTGCACTCGCCAGGCAGTAGGATCAGTGGCAAGAACAGTCCTGGCAGGGGGCACAGGCAGCACCTCACTGCACCCCTGCCCGAGCAGTGACAAGGCTCCTGCCCAGCCACCCTGGGCCCTTCAGGGAAACACCACACCATACTTACACCTCACTGCTCCATGGAGCCAGGACACTTTAAATAAAAATGTATATGTATGTAATTCACGGGAAATAACTCTCCTGGGGACAGAACAGGAGGCAAGTTGACAGATCCGATCTGCCATCCCCATGTACTTTCTAACGTGAGTTGCAAAACCTCTTCTCGCCATGTGAGGTTAGTCCAGGCACTGGGCCAAGGCTTTGCATTTCCCTCCCAAAGTGAAAGGGCAGATCTCCCACTGCCACGTCGCTAACCCAGAGCCAGAAAGCAGCACCTCATCCCTGCCCAGCACTGCCCAAAGCTCTGCAGCTGCAGGGAAACCACGTCACTGCTGGTAACGAGACGATATCAAATCTGCTCAAAGGTGGTACTATCGCTGTTCAAGTAGACTCAATCATGTAAGAGAGCATTTTATTATATTTGCTTGTATTTCATTGAGAGGACGTCACAATATTAAACTATGGCAGGGCCACAAATAATACAGTCGATCCACTTGCAAACTATTTCCTACATTATTATTTTCCATGTCCTCACATATCCATATTTTCTACCTCCCAATTCTTACATGTCAGAAGATACTATAACCACTTATTCACTCCCTTTTGTTCCCTTGCACTAATGAAACAATTGAGAATGTACTGAAATCAATATGTTATAGTCTAGAAAAATCTAAGGAAGGAAGATAGGAATAGAGAACTAAGGAATTACTAAGACAAGCAGGGACAAGACTGGAATAATCTAGAAGGTCTGAAAAACTGAAAAACTTCTCACAGCAACTTTTTAGAGCATAATATCATCCTGTTGGACTGCATGATCAACAAATGCCAAAAGGAAGTGAAACCGTTGGTGTCTAACTTCGGAGTTTTATATCCACAAATACTGCCTTTGCAGTAACATAGCAGCTCTCACACATCCACTGAAGCAACCTATTCAGACGCACAAAAATTCAAATGTAGCCGCCTTGTACGTTACACAGATTGTGGTTACAGAAGTATCTGAACTAGTTGACTCTAATGTTTTATCCAGAAGCCAGAAGTGGCTGCTGTGGAAGAGATCAGAGACCCTTTTGGTGGCACTTGGTAGGATTGCCTAATTTCCACCACATCACCATTTCCTGCCCACTGAACAAGGCAGCTGGAACAGCTGGACAAGCACGTCCAGTTCTGTTAATCAAGAGGGCAAAGGGTAAAGATAAAACACCACACACACGAGAGCTTGTAGAGAGAAGACACTTAAATTAGGTAACAAGCCCATTCCCCTCCATTTCAGATAACCTCACAGTCGTGGGTGTACAGTGCCCTGAATGCTGCCTGCAGTGCTCACTGACCTGAGGGACAGGCTTCAAATCAACAAAAAGTTTGCACTGTATGTCTAACAAAGTCACAGAGGATGTTTATCTTTCATGCAATCCCTGAAAGCACCAGCGAACGTAACAAGCAGTAATAAAGATCTGTTAGAGCAGCATATGGAGTTGCAAAAATAAATATGTGCAGGGCAGAAACAAACAAGTTACTTCTGCCACCAGCTGACATACACAAAACAAGGATTAAGGCTTGGATTGTAGACTCATGAAGCGGTTTGGGTTCAAAGGTACCTTAAAGACCATCTAGTTCCAATCCCCTGCCATGGGCAGGGACACCTTCCACTAGACCAGGTTACTCCAAACCCCATCCAGCCTGGCCTTGAATACTCCCAAGTAATGGGTCATCCACAGCTTCTCTGGGCAACCTGTGCCAGGGCCGTACCACCCTCATAGTGAAGAATTTCTTTCTAATACCTAAGTTAAAACTGCCCTCTTTCAGTCAATTTTCTCCAGTTTTACATCAAAATCTACAAAACTTTTGCTTTATTAAAAAAAAAAAAAATCCCAGAATTCCTCTTTAGCCATACTATTTCTTATGTATTGGTTATGGTCAGCTATGAATAACGTAACCCACACGTTCAGCAGCAAGTCCTGTACCAGTGCGGTTCTAGACCTTCATGAAGCAAAACTGGAACCTATGATCTAGTAGTAAAACACTCAGTGAGCCAAATGCTGCTTCCTTGTTATGGCACTTTAACTTCCCAGGATGGCAGGAAGAGTTTAGAGCCACAGAGTACTGTGCAAGAGTAATCCAACAAGACATAACCTGTGTCTCTGGTGAAATCCATAGGATATTTCTTACTTCTGAACTTAAGACACTATTACCTCAACAACATCTAAGTTAACCACAATGTGATATACAAAGTCATTTTGGTTTGATCCTTTGAGGTTTCTCTTTTGTTTCTGTTTGTTGCTTTGAGGTCCTGCTGAACCAAAATGTAATTTAGTTTTATAACAAATAAACCAAAAGAAGAAGGTACAAATAGACAGTTACATAATGAGGCACTATGGGTATGAACTACCTCCTTGAGTGTAAACAAAACACAGAAGTATCAGAAAATCAGGTTTCACTTCTGCTTATGCTGAGAGTGACTTTCACCAGTGTTACCTAAGACCAGGAAAGCATTTACAGTAACCTAAAATCACTAACTTCTGATTAGGGAACAGTGAGAAAATGACTGTGTCAAGCTAACTTATGAACATATCAACTTATATAATGAATTGCTATATAAAATTAACTTTCTATCCTCAAAACAGCCAACATACATTTCCTGCCAGTACAAAACAGGGTTGCACTCTTCAAAGCAGAGCTGACAGCCTGCAGGGTCACAGTGCACAAAGCAAGTAGGGCTCATTCTTTTGGCTACCAAGTCATTTTGCACTGATCCAGAATCTTAAGTGTTGGTTGACTCCAGAATTTATACAGGAGATAATTTGTGACACTGGTGACGTTTTCCTTTCCTCCTTCATACCACATAAAGGTCACTCATTTACTAGGAGACAACATATACGCATGTTCATACATCAATACAAACATCGTGAAGCACCCTTCTCTCATGGACAGACAACTTAGACTCAACCCTATGAATTACAATAAATTTAGATTTATTTTTCCATCCCTTTCCCATAAAAAACACTAACCTACCCACAGCTCAGCCTGCTTTCTGGGTAACTCTTCAAGCCTAAACTCTCCACAGAATATTTGTAGCTTAACTCCTTCCAACGCTGCTACATGACAGTCAGAACACAAGGCACCTCACTGCATTTCCAATCTCCCATTTCCTTCCCTATAATTTCTCATCCACAAACGCCCTTATCAACCATGTCAGAAAACTTCTGACCCTTTCCTCAGAACCAGCTTGTGAAGATGACCATGGACTTTCTTCTCCCTCCATGGCTGGCTGGCAAATATCAACAATGCCTCAACATATGATCCAAAACGCAGTGCCCCACGGTCCTGTCAGATCAGACCCCTTAAACTCTTCTGAAGTACTTGGCGACCACATCCCACAGGACTCCTGGGTCGCTTGGATCCAAGATACAGCCACCTTGGCTGCAGTGCTGGCCACACCCCCACTACACATGTGGATGGACATGTTCCTCCCATCCAACAGCCTGGTGTCCACATGCCTGCACTTTTAGTCATGCCAAGGCCACATGTCACACCCACTGCATGAACAAGAGCATGAAGTCAGAAGGAAGAGGACGGAAGGGAATGCAGTGTCCCACAAACACAGATCTGCTGCCCCTCCCTTGCCCACATCTGAAGCATTCAAGAACAGCCAGCAAAGGGCAAACACTGCGCCAAATTAAGTATTGTGTCTCTGGTTGCTCAGTTCCCCACACACAGGGCTTGTCAGATGGTGCTGGCTGCTCAGGAGAGGTTCTGCTTCTACAACACCAAATGCTGCCCCCTGAGACTCCAGTCTGGAGTGTGAGAGCACGAGCAACCTCACTGCATGGCTGATGATCACCTTCAACAGTTGTCCAACCAACAGAACATAAATCAGAGATACAACTAAAAGGAAAATCCTATCACTCTATCAGAAATCACGGGTGGCCAATGAATAAGCATGCTGAAGAAAGGATGGGCAAGTGGGACACTGAGAAAAACAGAAGACCTACAAATAAAAAAAAACCTCATTAGAGCAGAAGCCAATTCTGTAAAAACCAGAGTAAGAAAAAGTTGTTTTCTTTCACTTGCTTTTCTTTGAGCTGCCACAGCTTCTAACACTTTCCAGCACAAGAAAATAAAGACTTGTTGCTCTCCCCTCCCCAAGGCAGGCTTGGAAAACAAATTTCCTAGTTAACCTGCCAAAGCAGAAGATGTGACAGCAGCCGAGTGTCCCTCTGCCCTGCTCAGGGGATGACTCAGTGGAAATCAGCCCTCAAGAAACGTGTTGTCATCCTTCAGTCAGTGCAACCAAATAGGAACAAATTCCTCACCTTAAAAGCCAAGGCTTCCAAGGTAACCACAGTTCAATACAACATTGTATAATAGAGAAACAGCACCAAAACATTTTGATGAAAAAAAAAACCAGTTTATTTTCAACCCCTTTTTTCAATTTTTAATACAATTAATAAAAATGTATCTACTTCAACGAGATTATAAAAGTCACTTCCTGAGAGCTTTAAAGTAGCACAAAAGAACAGGCTACTCACGTGTGCTGAAGTGAAGTAAGAACTGGGGAAAACAAGACCAACATTTCAATTGTTCAAGCCAACCAAACACACAACTCAAAGCCAAACACCAACCATGATCTGTCTGCTACGAGAACAGAGGAATGGCCACGTGCATGTGTGCAACTGGGTCTCAAACTTGCATCCAGTTCAAATACTTCTAAAAGCATCAGGTACATGGTATATCCCCATTTGCCTTATCTTGTCACAAAAGGAGGAATTTTCTCCACCTTCCACTTCAGTCTAAGCCATTATTCCTGATACTTTAACATCAAATGAAAGACAGGATATTGAGTCCCCCAGTAAAGCAACACCCTTTACACAGTCAGTCAAGCCCAAGCTGTGCCTTTGCTTTTCAAACTCACTGTTTCTATCAGTACTTACAGACAAAAAAGCACTATTTGGGCATTATATACAACAAATAATCCACAAGCTCTGCAGTTCCAACTGGGTCCCTTGTATTCTGTTAGTTTATTTTAATGAAGTGATGCTTCTGATTGCCATACATTTGCTGGTAACAAGACACTGACATCAATTTTTTTCTCTTCTGTGAGCTGACATTACTTAATTCCCCAAAAATCCTGGTTGACCTGAAGGAAACCTACTCAAGGCTCTCATTATCCACAACTGCTATCATCTTTTCTTCTCTGCTGCATTATTCCACATCAATAAATACATAAGGAGCAGAGCAATGCATTATACTGAGTAACATACCCAGATCAGTTCAAGTGTCTGCAAGCATAAGGTCACTTATCTTACATGAAGTGCCATTGAATAGGCACAAACTTCCATAATAAAAGGTAATTTACAAAGTGGAATAAATTCTAGCAACTAACTACTCTTACACTAAAGAAAAATCGTAAGGTGATCCTGAAACAAATCAGAACAACTCTGCTCCTACGCTGTTTCTGCTATCAAGGTCCAAAACAATCACACCATCTTCACTGTAATATTGGGTTTGACTAAAGACTTGTGCAGAAATACTTGGGGCAAAGGATAACGCTGGGATATGGGTTATAAATATTAGCATTTTCTTAGTGGCTGAGTGGGGAACAGAGAGCAACCATGTAAAATTGACACAGCTGCACAGAGGCCCAGAGAACCTACAAACTAAGCAGAACACATTGATTTTGCTAGTTTAGATTAAAAGCGTGGGGGAAATCTGTCCACAACATCCCAAGGATCTCTGAGGGTGGCGAGGGTCACCTAAAATTGTTGCTTATTTAAGTTTTTATTAACCTCTCGAGAGCAATTTCTTTTTCTCTCTTCAAAGTATTCCATATGAAACACTCCTGAAAACATGAAGTATATATTTAAATACATATATACACACATACACATGGTCTATTATTAGAGTCCTTTGCAAGGACCTAATAATAGAAATGTCCATAATAACGTATAAGGCAATGATAAGAGCCTGGGATGTAAAGCATGCTTTAAGGTATGTGCATTGCTGCCACAGAACTGCTATACACTAAGTCAACACAGAGAAATCAGGCAAGCCTATCACCTTCATCTTCAGGGAATTCAAGTGTTTGCTTTCAGTTATTCTAAATCTAACAAACAAAAACCAAACCACAGCAGCGGAAACTCTGCTCCTGAACCCATCTTGTCATTCTACTGAGTAGTTTCTAGAACTAGGAGCAGATGCCAAAACAAGCAAATGCCACGTATCAGTATTAGCTGTCGTTTTTTTCTCTTAAAAAAAAAAATTATAAAATACGTGCTTAATTACCCAGGATTGTTTGTTGCTTCATATTATACATAGCTGCATGGTTTACTAAGCAGAGTATCCACATGGTAACTTTCAGTATATCACAATTATAAACTGTCACCACTAGAAAAACAAATAAAGAATGTTTCTTATACAGTTGGTGTTGCAGTTGGCTTTTTGTCTGTTATCTGCTAACAAACACCACAATTTACTTGTAAACAAAGGATTCTTCAGATCAAACGCAGAAAGTATGTCACTGGAGAAGCCCTGTTTTTTAACCTCTAAGCTCAGGGAAAGCCATCCTTTCCCAATTACAAGCACCGCAAAGATCTCTGCTCAAAGCTGCACTACCTGGGACCTCCAGGGAATATTCGTGCTCAGGAACAGATTCTAACACAGGCGACGTGTTCCTCGTGTACTTGCTCAACTGCGCCGTCATTTTTCATCCAGAGCAGAGCACAGATTTAACATCAGCAGCAGCATTTCTGAAAGGCAACTCATCTCTCCCAACGCTCTTAGAAATTCCACAATAAATCACGTTTAATTAGTTTGTGCCCTTTTTTTTTTCCTGGCTGTCTGGAATCCAACAGAGAGGGGGCTTCCAACTTTAATTTTGCAAAGAGATGCTTAGAATAAACTGATAGAAAATACAAACCACCATAGCCCCACTGGAAGCTGTTTGGAGTTATCTGCTCGCTGACACACCAGCATTCCTGCCTGTAGATGGCCTGTTACCGTTGTGTATCCAGCGGCTCCTATTTCCACTGCCTTGTTTGAAGAACTTCCCTCTTCCCACATACCTTCCATCTCCAGGGACGGATCACACAGGGACACTAAGCCTTGCCCGTAAACAACGCGAGTTTTGATACTCCTGTTTCCAAAGGATCCTCCACCGCTCCACGCCGCTGTTCAGTGGCACGGAGACGATCACCGAGGCACAAACCCTCTGGGCAACGCTTGAGAAACTCTTTGCCTCGCTGGTGTTTTGCACAGCTGAGATTTACACAGGGCTCTGCTGGCTGCCTCTGCTATTTATTTTATTTGCTGTACACTAAAGGCTACTGCAAACAAATGGGACTTCGATAACTTGCGGCATGTAGCACAAACCCATCCCAGCGTGCTGGGACAGCTGTTTCCAGACTCAACAACCCGTTAACCACATCCTTGGTGGAGAGATAGGATGCTCTCCCAGGGTGTCCCGAACTGCCACTCGTGCTGCTCACAGAGGTCACTCCATCTTCCCTCATGTCTTTCCTTCTGAGGGGAGTGGTAGACTACACTGAGAAAAGCACTGAGGAGAATAATTTGTTTTATTCAGCTGTGTTTGGGCTCTGGGCCTTTTATGTAATTATACGTATTTAGTAAGAATTAAGATCCTCACACTACAAATATTTATTCATACTGTAAACTTTGGTTCTGCACTAGCACTCACCAGACTGACAACTTACATTTTTGAGGGAAAAAGACAATTATACTCATTAGAAAGTTCATGAATACAACCACACACGTGCAGAAGTTTGCTGCATCATCTGTATATATTTTCTTGCACAGATTTATGAACTGCCTAAGTTTGACTGCCCTGAACTGCTTCTCTCTCTCAAAGGACTTAAAAAAAAAAATCTACAAAGTGAAGAGAAAAAAACAAATTCTCTGCTCAGAAAAAGTTATAATAGAGAAATCTTTTTCAGTTCACTAAGAACTACACATAGGAAAAAAAACAAAAGGTATTAGGATAAATGCACTTCAGATTGGAAGTTACAGACTTCTCGTAAAGATAAAATGCTTGCAGTATGGAGTTACAGCTCAGAGCTTCTTGGCTATAGCAGAATATCAGCTTATTTTGGTTGCTAACTTCCTTCATTTCTTATCCTTTGGTCAATTATAGGCTAAGAGTATGAAAAACCCTCTCACTGCTGTCACAGCAGTGACCTTAAACCCAAACCAGATGAGCCCTGATGGTTCAGAAATAAAATTAAAAAATAAAATCAAAATTAAAAAATTGAAAAATATATTAACTTCTACACAGACTTATCCCTGAGCTACATTATAAGCATAAGAGCAGCTAAAAGACACCGAACTGGGAAGAACAATACACGGCACTTCTGGGGCAGCAGACGTTTCTGCCACAGCAGGGTCCCGATACAACCACAAATCACAACTGCTTTAAAACTAACGAGAGGGAACCACAAAGTGCTGAAGATTAAGAGAAAAGCACTAACAGACCGCTTCTGTGCGAGACCCGAAATGACCCCGGGAACACCGCCAAGAATCATTTTCTTACTGGTAGCACCGGCAGCATATTCTCTTACAGCTGAGAAAGACACACAGGTGGTAGGTGGGCGAGATCAGCAGTGGACGGGGCGAGAGGAGCAAGATGCCTCCACCCAGGAGGCAGCCCACTGCCCATTCCTGAGGTTTATGGAAGCGATGCCCTTATCTGGATTTCCAGCCAAGCACACATTGTGTCATCCACGTCCAGACCAGCCGCTCCCCATCGGAATGGAGCTGAGCCCCAGACCAGGGCAGGCATCGAGGCACTGCCAGGCCTGGCAGTCTCAACCTTTTTTAAGCAAGCTCTGCTGCCAACAAAGTTGAAAGATAGGGTTCTACACTTGAAAAATCCGTGGAAGTCTGAAATCCCATTACCTAGCACATTGTTAAACTCGAGTTAGACTGGTTTGGCACCTTTCAGGAACGTACTAGCTGAGCCCCGCGTTCCACAGGGTAAGTGGTTAGGGGATACAGCAGATGTGGTCAGGACACAGGGAAACGGGACACGTGAATCCTCACAAATCTAGCACGGAGTTCAAACAGCAAAGAGAAAAAACCCCAAGTAAACAAAAACCAGCCGACAAGAAACTCCAATCTCTCCCTCCCTTAGTCCCCCATCCGTGATGGGGTAACTACCACTTTAAGGAGTTAGACCAGTACTTTTAGATACTCAAAGGACACAAAGAAATGCAAATGAAATACAAAATTACTAATATGGAGAGAGGTAGGCTTGCCCCGCGCCTTCTATTCGACAAATATAGACGGGATAAATGGTTTGTTACATTTAACTCCAAGCCGCGCAACCTTCGCCAAAACCTTATTTAAATAGAACATTTCTGAGAACCGGGAAAGGGGGGAGGGATGCAGCTGTGGTCTTAACCTAAGAGAGGTTAAGCTTTTAAAAGAGTTGTTCTTTTTTTCGCTCCGTCTGCTGGTCGCATGCCATTTTAAAAAGGTGTCTGGCAGGCAAAATAAAAAGTTTCCAGGGCTTTCCTTCCCAAAGCCGCCTCTGCCAGGAGCCGGGCGGGGAAGGACGGGGCCGGGAAAAAGACGGTCGCGCCTTTCTCCGGCTTTTTCCTCCAACGTACCCGCTGGATCCAGGCGTTCCGGAGGCGGAGGAGCCCCCCTCGGTTCCTCCACCTGCCCGCACCCCGGTCCGGGCAGCGGGGCCGCCGAGCGGGGCGCGGCTGCGGCGGGCACACACCGCACACACCCGCGGTGCCGCCGGGCCCCGCCAGCACCGGCCGCTCCCGCACCGACCCTGCGGGCGGGCAGGCAGGGAGGGCGGCGGCGATGACAGCGGCGGGGCCGGCAGCCCCCCGGGACAGCCGGGCGGTGCTGGAGCGCCCGTCCCGCCGCCAGCTCCGAGCGGGGCGCGCCGGGGCCGCTCCCGCCCGCCCGCGGGGCGCTCCCCGAGGCGGGGGGAGCCGGAGGGGGCGCGCACGGAAACTTTCCACCGAGCGCGGCCGCGGTCCCGCCGCCGAACAAAAGAGCCGGGACCGGCAGCGGCGCCGCGGGGCGGGGGACGCCGCTCCCGGGCGCTCCGAGCCAAGCGGAGCCGCGGGGCTCCCCCCAAACTCCCCCCGCCCAGGACCCGCTTCTCCCGCAGCGCCGCCGCGTCCTTACCTGCGGGAGGGCGGTGCGGGGCGCCGGGCGGCGAGTCCCGGTTAGCTGGAGCGAGTGCCGGGAGGGCTCGGCGGGGATTCCGCCATGTCAGTGATGTCGGCACCACATGGGGCCCCGGCCGGCCCACGCTACCGCGCACTCTGGAGTAGCGGCTCCCGCCGAAAAGGCGGCCGAGGCGGGCGTGGGGCGCCGGCCCGCCCGCTCCGCCCCCGGCCCGCCCTGCCCCGGGACGGCCCCGCCGCCGCCTCCGCCCGCCGGGGGCGGGCGAGACCAGAGGGGAGGGCGCGGCCGCTCCGCTCGCCCCCGCGATTCGTCGTGCCCCGTCAGCCCCGAGTCCCTCCTGGTTTGCTCGTCGTGACTTAGAATCGCGGAATAATGGAATCACCGAGTCACAGGAAAGGTCGGAAGAGACCTCCGAGGTCTTCCAGTCCAGCCGCCAACCCCGCAGTACCGTCATAACCCCTAAACCACCTCACCCAGACGCCTCTTGAGCACCTCCAGGAATGGTGACTTCACCACCCCCGCCCAGGCAACCTATTCCAAGCTTGACCACCCTAACAGTGAAATTTTTGTTTTTTCTAAAAGCTAATCTGAATCTCCCCAGTCTCAGCTTTGGGCCATTTCTTCTGGTTCTCTCCTGTAGGCATGGCAGAAGAGATCGGCCGTCACCTCACTACAGCCTCCGTTCAGATAGTTGTGGAGAGCAATGAGATCCCCACTGAGCCTCCTCTTCTCGAGACTGAACAAACCCAGCTGTCTCAGCCATTCCTCCTAAGACATGTTTTCTAAACCTTTCCCTTAATACTGAATATCACCCCTGGGCCATACATCACCCACCTAGCCTCCTCCTGCCCACCCAGTGGCCCTGACCACCCTGGCAAGCAAGAAAAAATCATCCTGGTGGCTGTGATGGACATTGTACCAGTCATCACCAAAATGCTGAGGGGGAAGCCCCTCATCCAAGCGGTTTCAGGCTGAGGTCAGCATGTCAGAAGACCAGGGCTTCTCCCTGTGCCCCCTCTTCGGCATCTGCTGTAGGTTGCCCATACTCCCACCAATGTAGTCATTCCTATGTTCCCATCAGTTAGGAGTGAGGAGAATATTTTCCGAGGCTAAAGAAATGCTCTGACTTATTAAACTGTGCAGCTCTAAAGAAGAAGAATTTATCCCCTGCCTCTGGAAGATAGCTCTGAAGAGCCATGGTGGTCATTCACCTCTCAACACTGCATCCAAGGCATGTGGGAATCATGACTGGAGCTTTAATCTGGTTACAGGAAAAGCTTAAAATAGGACTCAGCCTCACCCCCACCACAGATCACAGCCACGCTATGAAGGGCCTTTTGATTTGGCCTTTGGGTAGCCAGCCTCCCTCTGCAGGAGTTCATTGCTCACACGTCCTGTGCTCTGCCTTCTCTCCATTGCTATCTTCGTCAGTGTTATTTTTCCTGACGGCTTTTGTCATTGATTGATCCACTTTATCCACCAGAGCAAGGTTTCCTTTCAGAAACTGGAAAACCCTTGGGACTCTGAGGCAGCCCAGGTGTATTTTCATCAGCTTCCATTACAATATCAATAGGAACATTTTTTCCCATAGGACTCCTTGATGTTCTACTTCTCATTGAAACACTTTTTGGCATAAAAGCTCTGTAAAACCAAAGCATCATGGCCAATAGGCTGGGTTTGGGGTTTTTTTTTTCTACATGACCAAAACAGAGAAAAATGAAAATAAAGTTATCTGAAATAGATAATTCCTACGAAAATAACAAATAGGCATTTTCTCATGGGAAAGATTTTTCAAAGTGAAATGGTTGGCCAGCACTAAGTATTGTTTGTCGTTAATTGCAAAAACTTTTGTAATGCATAAAATCTAAAAGTAGAAAAATGTTTTGTTTTATTAGTGACCCAAAACACGCAGACTTTTTGATGGTCCTGGATAGAGTTACAGAGCAGATGAGATTAATTTATTCACTAGGGTGGTAAAGCCTTTACTTGGTCTCATAGACTGTTTTAAGAAAAAAAAAATATAGAGAAAAGGGACAGTGTGTAGAAAGGAAAAAGAATCACTGACTCAAGCTGGAAAATTACAAAAAAAAAAAAAAGATAAAATTTAAATTGAGGAATAAACAAGCTCAAAAGCAGAGAAAGCAAAATGAAGAGAAATAAAGAAGAGGAAGGAAGTGGAACCACAGGACTGATTTGTATCTTTTCTATCCAATGGGCCAAAGGCTATGTCCTCATTTGGAGAGCCAAAACAGGGGCCCCAGGCGTGAGGACATTTCCAGGCTCACCTGGAATTGCAGAAGTGGGCAGACTCACAAAAACTAGAACAAGGCCATCCTGGGCCTGGAGCAAATGCTGCCTTCTCCTTAGAGCTCTTTCTTTTCATCCCTGCTGCCCTGGTGAACTGGGAGAGCAGATGGTGAACAGCAACCATAGACAGATTCAGTGGAGGTTGGGCATGGCCAGGAACCCATGGAGAACACAAGGGAGAGTGAAGCAAGGATTGCTTTTCATCAGGGAGTTCCTACATAAATAACAGATAAAACTATTTCTTTAATGGTTTACTCCCTGAGCCAGCTCATCTAGGAAGAGCATTAATCAGGCCAGGAGGAAATGTCTTTTGCCTCTGAAAAAGGAAAAGGATTAGGTTTAGTGGTGACACAGCAGCGACAGACAAATCACGCTGGAGAAAATGACTGACCTAAACTATAATCCAAAAAAATACAGACCAAAGCCATGAACTAACTTTTCTGTTTTGATGAGTCTGGGTTTTTTTCCAATAACACACATATTTATCTTTTATCACAGTGAGATCTCTCTGTTTATTCAGGAAGCAAGTGGCGTCAGAAACGCAATAGCACGTCTCTTCCGTCTCCCTTCCCACATGTGCCTGTTGCAGAGGAGCAGGATGAAGGGACAGTGCTGTATCCTTCTTTGGCCTTTCTCTTGGATCCAGGTCCCCAGGAGAGTCATTCCCAAATGCAGCAGGACCAGACAGAACCCCCTCACTTCTTTCAAGTAGGAATTGTTTAGCCATCACATAGTAACAATTTTGGCACTGTTGACTGGGGCTGGATCCAAACTAATTCTAAATCCTGTATTCTGCCATCATCTCCATCAGCCATTCCCTCCTATTTGGTGACAAATGCCAGAGAGGGGCCCATGGACCCTCTCTCTGTACAATCAAGATGTGGCCTTGGGGGTCAGACATCATTGCAAAGGCTCTGAAGGCAGTCTTTATTCTCTCAGAATACTTTCCTTCACATTTCTGATGGGATTTGAGTTAAACTGTTACTATTCCCACAAGCTGCATCTTCTGTATCCTGGACAGCAGGCAGGCAGAGATCTTGGCATTGGTGCTGTTTGACAGCAAACAGAGCATGCTTTGATTGATTTATTTGCTGAATACTGTGTTGGTTTTTACCTGGGGTATAGTGCCCTCAGCCAGTTTTAATACTACATAGCATCAGCGTATAGGGTGGATGGTTTCACTCAAACACTGGCTGGACTGTAGATGCAGGGGTTTTCTCCCCATGTGCATTATTACACCTCTGAGCAGCTGTGAGGTGGGCTGGCTCAGGGCTCCATGTCTTAACAGGCTCCATTCACCCCTAGCAAGAGCTCCAGGTTCACATTCTTACTTTCAGGGCCAGCAGCAACTTGGATGGAGAAAGGCAGAAGTACTCAGCAAAATTGCCTTAGGTGACCCCTCAGCAGGCTGAGAGCATGCCCTGAAACATCCCTTGCTTGGACCTCACCCTGCCAGCCAAGAGGTGGGATGGGCAGGATGCTCAAAGCAAACAAGGGGAAGACCTCCTTACAAAAATATCCAGAACAAAATGATGCAGCACCTCTCCTCCTCCCCCTTGTGATGACACAACTTATTCCTTCACAGAATAAAGGCAAGACCATAACATTTGGTTTTTATTATTAATAAACCTTTTGGGGAGGGCCCTTGTTTGTACGCCTCACAAACCAATAAAGTTAGTGCAATTTAAACAACTGACTACTCAAAAATCACACAATACTATATGGCCATGGTATTCTTCTTTCACTATTTTATGTGAAAAAAATGAAGCTAAAGGCAAATTAGATTGTACAGATTAAAACATATTGAACTCCTCCAATCCTTATAATGTTTTATTTTCAAGATAGTGCCCATGGAGACTGGCGCAAGCAAGAAAATCTGGGTAAGTGTATGTAGTTCATAACGGTCACTTTTACTGCAGAGAATCCAAAATTCTGCAGGACACTCTTTTTAAATAAGTAGGGCATGTAAACATTAGCATGAACCAGGATTTCTATCTGTACCTCTCTATTTAGAGGAAATGAATGCCAGTTATTCACTCAGCATATATTCACAGTTTTGCATTCATGAACTGACTGAGTTTGGTAGAGAGTTTGTATTCATGGTATTAATTAGCAGATTTTTCCCTTTTTAGGACAATACAGGTCAGTATTTTTCATGCTCGATAACGTGAAGAAATTAAAGCCCCAAAAGATTATTCTTGGGATAACATCAAAGGAATAATCTCTGTATGATTCTGAAATAAAAATTGTCTGCCTCTTGTGTTAGTGCAGTGCATGGTATTTTTGCACATCAGTGTGATAAAACTAGTTACCTATTGGACATTGTTTTATTACATTTAATAGGCAAGTCTTTAATTTGGCCTTTGAATCTCTCAGAGATTCTACTAAGCACTAAATAGAGATTCTACTAGGCAACAAATATGTTCAGTCAATCTCTACTAGAAGTGACAAAAGACCAGAGAGAGAACTTCACCACCAGCTAGAAGAGGCCCTCTAAATGACAGTACCATTATTCTAAAGACGTGATTTCTGACACACCAGAAGTTGTTGTTTGTCACGGATATTATTCTATTAGCTGTTTCTTAATCTTTACAAAGGCATCATGGAAAGAAAATGTTCTTGCTGCCCTCTCTTCCATGAGAAGCACCATTGTCTTCACAGTTTGTCTGTTTGCAAGCTGAGGACTTACACAGGGCATTTTTTGCATTTTTTCGTCTACGTTGGTTTTATAAGTTTAAATAAGTTCCCATCTGCCAGGAGCTTCCAAAGAGCGTTGGCACTTCACCAATTCAAGAAGCTCGCTGTGAAGATTATGCACCAGTTGTGCTTATTCAAAACAATAACTTCTGACCAGTGTACCAGAAGAAAATACTCTCATTTATTGTCTCATAATCATGCATCTCTGCAGTGTTAGTTCCAGTTTTGCCAGTGAGGAGGATGTTCCTTTTGGTATTTTACAAATATTTCAGCTGAATCTCCTAAACACTGTGCAGCTCTTTGGCTCGTTAGGTTTGCTTGGGGTTTGTTTTGTTGAAAGCTCTTGTTTCAGTTCAGGCTCTAAAGAAAACAAAGCAGTATTGCTCACATTGTTAAAGCCAAAAGTAGGGCCATGGAAAAAAAAATGTTCTTCTTGGAAGAGTTTGGAGATTGGTATTCATGAAACAGCTGGAGATGAAACGTACAGCACTAATCCTGTCCAGTTGCTCCTGGTCATGTTGCACATTCAGGAAATTCATAATTAGGTGGTTATATCCCCAGTGTTTCCCCTGCAGCACTCTTTACAACCAGCAGTTTATCTTCTTGTCGTTTAAAAAAAAAAACAACCAACAACAAAACCCGCAACTACAAAGAAAGAAGAGGGGGAGAAAATACAAGCGGGAATGACTTAAAGTATGCTTAATAGTTTCTTCTCCCTGTAAAAGAAGAATAAATCAGATGTTGTCATTTCTGCACATGCCAGCAAACTTCTGCTGATCCACTGCCCTTTTCTATCACAGTAGTTTTCCTCTGTGCTGTATCTCCTTCCTCTTCACAGTATTTATTTTTCCAGTTAATTTTTTCTTTTCCCTTGCCAGTCATGCACCCGCTTTCCTGTAAAGGGCAGCCACACCTGACAATTTAGAAATAAATGCTTTAGTAAGTAAACATTTATTTTTCTTGCGAATGGAAGCACTAGACGTGGGGGTTTTATTCCTAGCTCCCTCCAAGGTTTCTAGTGAATTCCTAAGTAGTTTCTGCTCTTTATTTTGATTTCTCTAGCGGTATCGTGAAAGCCTTGCCCCACAAGCTGAGAATCTTCATACTGCATGTTACAAATAGTGTTTTGTCAAAAATTCATCTTTATTTTAAATCAGTCAGGGTACAGCTTGAAGGATTTTCTTTCTTTTCATAGCCTTTAAATCCAACGGCCTTATCTACTGCTAATTACACACATATGCCACGTGGAGATTTTTGTGCAGAGGGCAATCCATGAGAAATGTTGCCAGCTTTGGAATGAAACTGTTACCAGTGACTCAGCAGGTTAGCCCTGCAATAGCAAAGCATTCAATATATCATGCTCTTTAAACAATCATGATTACTGATTTTTCCCCAAAGTAACTTAAAAGAAGACTGCTTAGATAACACTGCTAGTTAAAGTTCAGGGCTTTCCATGCCTGTGATTAGGAAGCTACGCCGGTGGCTCAGAAGTCTGGGTTTTAAGAGATAAAAAAACCCACAGCAACTTCATAATGCCTACAGTGAATGCACAAATAACTTTAAAACAGCAAGAGTCATAAACCCCTATGGTGCTGGAATGGCAGTTCCAGCCCCTGGATCACGAGATGACCATAAATCCCACCGAGAGCCGAGGGAAGAGCCAGCCCTCATCCCAGCATTCCTCCCAATGCTTCTTGTCCGGGAGAGCCTTGGCCACGTCGTGTGCACTTGTGGCTTTCTCGTCCTCTCAGCATTTTGCTAAGTGTGTTTTTAGTCACAAATGCATCAGAAATACACCTAAACAATGCCCTTTTTTTTCTGTCTAGCCATCAGTGAGCATCTCCGACTCCCTGAACCAGAAGGCTCACTGCTTTGGAATGAAGATGCCCACTCATGCCCACGTACAAGTCCTCTCCAAAAATATAATCGAAAAGCATGATGATTTTCAAATAAGTGAGAGAAATCTCTCAAAAGCTCTATATGTCTGCAATAAAACAAAATCCTTTATGCTGAGTGGGAGGCCCTTATGAAAAAAAATATCACCAAGCATTGAACGATTTAAGAGTTTCATGTCAGATTCCTCTCCATCAATGACTTTTCCAAGAGCTTCCCCAAAACTGCATGGAAATACATCAAGGGTTACTTCAAACTGAGGTCACGTTTTAAAAATTATTTACCAAGTTGCTAACTTTTCCAGACTTCAAATGTGATGCCTAAGATTATTTATCAACGTGGAATAGATACATTATTGAGTCTGGAGTACAAATGTCTTGGTATGGCCTTGGAAAAACCTATTCAGCTAACCCTGCCTCAGGCTAGAATGATTTAAAAAATAATGTGTATTTTACAATTCTATTACTTTTTTATCTACAATAAATAGCCAGGCTTAACCTCTCCATCATGCTCTGTCACACACACTATCACACCCAAATTCTCTTCACTTTTAACATTTTTTTAAACTAAGATCTAGCAGCATGCCCTAAAAATCAACAAAACTGCGATTATTTTTGACTAAGGGAGGAGCAACTGTGACAAACAAGGCAACGTGATGTCTCAGCTCCTGCCTTGTGCGCACCCCAGCAGATCACAGCTGTGATACGCAGCGATGTGAAATGGTGTCCTGAATCATTCAGTGGCTGATAGCTCAAAGATGGACTTAAATCTCTCTTGAAAGCTGACCACAGAGCTGACACAGGGCTGGAGGAATGACTGTAATACGTTAAAATAAGAAGGCAGGTGGATTCTTTGCAGGTTGCTGCTGCTGCTGCTTCGCTTTTAGATTCTTGAAGATTCATGCGATTTAAACAAATCTTGAAGGGACAGGAAAGCAAATAGAATTATTTTCACTACCCACACAATTATTATGTCATGCTTAATAGATGGGTATTTAAAAATATGCTTTGTGGTCTCTGTAAGAAAGTTGTTACAGAGGAAAGGTGTCATAAAAATGCTAGTTATGATATAAATCTTATGCCATGTACAATAAAGATAAATATAATAGACATTTTAGAAGGATCAGCGAAGTTCTTGCACCACAACCCTTCCCAGTCCAAGTTGTACAGCCATGGTTACATGAGCAGAAATGCTGGATCTGTGTAGTTGCTGATTTCCTCTCAGCACATTTATCCCGGAGCAGGCATGTCTGTTGAACTCGCCTGAGTGCACGACGCAGTTCATGTCAACACGACACCCTTATGGCAGCCCCATACCTGCTCTGGGATTCAACGTGTACCTGGGATGGAAGGGATGGACAGCACCTGACCTGGCGTAAAGCCTGGCTGTTCAGAGTTAAGCCATCAGAATTTTTAAAATAAACTGGAACTGGCAGAGAGTTTAGACCACGTAAATACTTGGTCTCACATGGCAGCGCTTTTTAATCCTGCCCTGTCCAAAAAATAAATGTATTCTGTTGTCACACCACTCCCTGAGTCCTTTGGTGTTTTGCTTCTTTTGTAACTATAAAATAGAGATCCCTGCATTTTTATAATGGGATTCATATAAATTCCTTGTGGAAGTGCACACCTCCTTGGAAGCAATACTGAACTGATATCAATCATTTCTTCTGTATGGTAGTAAAATCCTCAGAGATTAAACTGAAAATACATCAATCCTTCAGAGTGCTGGGGGCATGTATTTATATTTAGCTTAATCCTGATATTAACATATTTAAAATTAACTTGGCAGTTCGTTATGAGAGAGCTATAAAAGTACTCTGAAACATTCAGAATAATCAAGTAAGCACATGCAGTATGAGGGTCCAAGATGGAGATATTTGGAAAAAGCACAGTTCTGTCTGGCACGAAGAATATTCAGTGATGAACAGAATGCTAATTTCAACAAATACTCAAGAGATGCCCTTATCTTACTTTGCATTTCTTGTATAATGCTATATGTGGAAAGAGAGAAAGAAAGCTACGATTCTATTCTTGCTGGGGAAAGATTAGAGCTTCAGAGAATTTTTTTTTTTTCAATTTTAGTAACTCATCTCTTTTTACAAGCTTGAACTCAATCCTGAAAACTGCTCACTTCCATTCATCAATTGACTTTGTGACTCCATTTTAGTAATAAAAAAATGACACCTGAGTGCTTCAAGCATAATTCACTGAATTTAAAAAGAGAAAACTCTTGCAATCTGTAAATTATGCAACCAACACTTAAACTTAGTTGTGTTAATCAGGGGATGGAGGAAACACATTTAAAGTGAGCTGATGCAAAAGCTACATTTTAAATAGCTGAAAGATATTGCTTAAAAAGGGGAAAACAAGTACTTCTTAGGTTTTTTATGTTATAGATCAGTCCATTAAGCAGGGTTTGTTTTTTTTTTTTTTTTGCTTGGGACACAGGTTAAGGGAATGAAACCTAAGAAAGTGAGAGCAGAAGAAATTTTGGACAGGTAAACTTTTATCTAAGCTTGTTAACACCTGATTGCTTTCAAATACTAACAGACAGTATTAGTGGGTTTCTTTAAAGTGTTTGTGTTGCTATCACCTCCTGCTAAAAATAAGAGACCATATGATACCCAGAACACACAGCATGTGGGAAAGCCTTGATGGGCCAGGGAAGAGCAGACAAATGGGGTTTGAAATCTGGGATGAAACAAAGTGATCTTTTGGTATCTCCTGATTAATTACCTTGGCAGAAACAAGCTGCTTAATAAGGTTTCTTTGGGTGTAAGATGCAAACCTGAATTCATGCTGCTTAATTCAAAGACAGAGGTAAAAACCGGCTAAACCTGTGGTATCTCTGCATTATTTAGAGCAGAGATTGGGTTAGGCTGAGCTTTTTTCCCCAAACTGTGGCTCCAGCTCCAGGGTCATGACGCAAAGTCTTTGGCAGCAATTCAGACTTGAGCTATTGCTGCCCCTTGCTGCTGGTCCCTCTGTGCTCTGCCCTCTGGGCTCTGCTGGTCCTCCTGGTTTTTGCACAATGATGTCAATCAGGTCAGGATACTGATCTGGCTGTAAATCAGCATTCCTGGAAATGTTTCGGTTTATTTTTGCTCTTCAAACCAGGTATCTCCGTGGGTGGTTTCCAGTGGCACCAAAGGCAGGGGTGGTGGGCTGCAGTGTGGAGGTGGGCATGGATGTAAGAGGAGGACAGATATATACTAAGCCAGCATTGCTGCCACGCACATGCAGCAACATGAACCGCATCTCGTCCAGGCACGTCACATACTGAATTCCACCAAAGGGAGACAACTGCCCTTCAGTTCATGTGAAGGGGACCTGTGGTTTAGCACAGGAAAAGCTGTATTATTTGCTCTCTCTCGCCAAATATTTCTGAGCAGCTACAGTGTTCACCCCATTGGCAGGCGTGAAACTCTACCTGGTCACTAATCCCTTACCTGCTCCCCCGGATAATTAACTCTGAGCATAAACGCTGCCTGCAGCGTTTTCTGTTGGGAGGTAGCCCAGCTGCTGCAGAATGAAGATCCAAACTTGCTGCAATACTGGGGTTATATTGCCAATCTCCACACACCCTGAGTCATGTGTCTGCTGCCTCAGTTCCTTCTTTTTGCTTCCCTGACGAGCACATGCGTGCACTCACGCGCACATGTGCACAAACCGCGCGCTGTGGGGTTCAGGAAGGCTTCTGCGTTCGGATTTCTGCAGCCCAAATTCCAGCTAAAGGAGTTTCCTAAGGCTTAAATGCTTCTGGATGCAGAGATGTAGCTAAAATGAAACACTAAAGTAAGGATTTCAGTGGAGTCTAAGCAAGAATAATCTGGTCGTGGGGGTCTGGCTTGCTGTATGTAGACTGTAAGTATAAATAGTTGCTTCCTTTGCACAGCAAAGACTCCACATTTTTGTCTACTTCATGGCATCATGGAATGTTTTGGATTGGGAGGGATCTTAAAGATCATCTAGTTCCAATCCCACTGCCATGGGCAGGGACACTTTCCACTATCCCATGTTGCTCCAAGCCCCATCCAACCTGGCCTTGAACACTTGCAGGGATGGGGCAGCCACAGCTTCTCTGGGCAACCTGTGCCAGGGCCTCACCACCTTCACAGCCAAGAATTTCTTCCCAATAACTAATTTGAACATGCCCTCTTTCAGTCTGAAGCCATTCCCCCTTGTCCTATCACTCCATGCCCTTGTCAAAGGTCCCTCTCCAGCTCTAGATAAAGGTTGGGTTTAATTATGAATCTCTCTTCTGATAGCATCAATGGTGCAGCTATGTTATGTTAATTGTCTCATTATATATTCATGAAACTGGTAAGCTGATGAGATCACCAGCTGGTGAGAGAATGGTGCCACAGCCAGCTGCTCTGGGTATAGTGAAGGAGAGAAGGGTCCCAATTCCACTGCTGTGAACCAGCCAGTTTTCACCTCCTGCTCTGGAAGTTTAGTACTTCTGTCTGTTGGTGTTGGGCTCATGCTATCATGATCCTTATAACAAGGTCTTTTTAGGGTATGTAAAAAAATATTTGCTTTCCACTGCTGTTTTCAGGAACATTCATTTGCATTTGCTTGCTTTTTCTGCACACTGACACGCAAATATACAGAACACCTGAACAGATCTCCATTCAGAATTGCTCCTGTTAGTGTCTAAGAAGCAGCCGAGCATCCTTCACTTTGTGTACAGTTCTCTTTCTTCTGCAAATAAGGCTGGAGTTAATTCCTCCTCAGGATAAACCCTCTGCAGGTGAAAGCCTTTCAGAACTCAAAACATCTGGAAAAATTAATACAGCAGCTTCCCTGAACATCCCAAAACCTTCAAAAAGAGTAAAGATGAAGAAAACCCACTGAGAACGGCCAACAACTTTGAAAGGAAGCCTGTGTGGAACAGTGGAAGTGTTTGGAATGGAGACTTCCCCAGGGTGAAGAGTGTTGCTTAACTGCAGGACAGTTTGAAATGACCTGTCTGTGCTTAAACTCCAGATTCAGTTCACCCAGGCATGCTTGGAGCCAACATCAGTCAGAGCCAGCATACTGACTTCTCAGGAACCATTATTCTTTTCTTTTCCCTTTAATTTTTGGAACTATTTCAGAATCAGTTGTGTACTCAGAGCTTAAATTATAAATGACTACCAGTGATAAGGGACATGCCTTAATTCCCCAGTACACACGCCTGTTGGAGCTATTTCCCTCTGGGGATTGCCCTAATGTAAGTTCTCCTTAACGTCCAGTACCAAGTCACTTGTTTCTGTGTCTCAGCAGTTTTAGGAGGGTAAATTCTGACTACATTATTTTTCTGTACTTTGTAAGAAAGCATGATAAGAAAGAGAGAGATTTTTATTTTCCTCAGATGGTATATCAAGTGCTAGTTACAGGTTAGATCGTATTTTATTTCTTCTTTGGGACCTCTACTCGTTCTTTGACTCCCTCACTGCATACCTAAACTCCTTTCTGGTGCACAAGGGTTTTCTGATATAATAGTTAAGCCATCAGGAGGATGAAGTATGACAGGACAGTGTTTTGGAAGGACCTTTCAAGGCATCCCTTGGGGCTGTCAGGACACACCGTGCAAGCTCAGCTCTCCATCTCTGCTGGGGTTTACAGAAGACAAAGTAAGCCTGTGTATCCAGGACAGTGGCAATGGGATGAAGAGGATTTGATCACTTTGTAGAGTTCTCAAATGATGGATGTGTTTATCAACTGGACAAGAAACTACTTGGATGAGCAGGGGTCAGTAAGCTTATCTATAAAGGTAAAGAGATGGAGCAAAACTGAGTCTCTCCTTTGGTTTTGTATTCTGGAACCAGAGGTAGAAACCTTGCTGGAAACAGGAGCTTCTTCTCCCTGTTCCAGAGGGTGGTTTGACAGAGGAGCTTTTCTACAGAGCAGAGACAGATTTTCTGACTCTTGAGGGTTTCCCACAATTCAAGATCCAAAAAGAAAAGAAAACGAAAAAAAAACCAACACCTGGGTTTTTAACACTTCCTTCCAAACTCTGTTAGCTATGTTAATTTTGCTGTTCTTGGGTTTACTGTGGTGTTTTCTTACAAGTTCCATGGATCCTAGAGGCCCCTTCACCTGTAATGTTACTGAGACTCTTTCCTCTCAGGATTGTGTGTATCCAGAACGGACATCTTTGATCACATTCTACCTACTACAAGGAGCAAGACACCCGAATCACTTGCTGCTGTTTAGACTCCCACTGCCTTGTTTGGGTGTCCCAATTCAAGGAAAATGTGCAAAAGCAAAGACAGCATTAGCTTAGTTCCTCTTGACCTTCCCTTATCTGTAGACAGAGACATGGGTCCATAAACTCAGTGTTTAGTTAAAACAGAACTGCTGGTACTGTTAAGTTGTTAATGAGGAAAATGAAGCAGAGATCAAAAGATTCGCTTTTTTGTGGATTTAATTTTCTTCTTCATCTTTGCACTTTGGTCGTAAACACTGCCATTCCCCCTCTGCCCTCCTGTTCCATACACTGAAGATTAAGTTGGGAAATATTTTTAGAAAAGACATGAGTATACAGAAGGGAGTATTAGACTGTGACCTTACAGCTGCTTTTGAAGTTTTTGAAAGCTACATGGCAAATGTTCCGAGTATTTCCAAATTCTCAGGAAAAAAAAAAAGGAGATTCATAGATTGCTCTTCATTAATTTAAGTGTGCTAACTAATTGGCAACATGTATGTTTATTCCCTTTCTTTCATGCATGCACACACAGAGCAAAGCCAACACATATATTCCAAGATGCTTGAAACAAATAATGGACCCACAGTATTGCCTCCATCGCTACTGGCATGGAACGAAAAGTAAACAGCAAAACAGGAAAAGGAAGGCTAAAACTAGATTAAACAGATTGCTGCATTCAATAGTGTGCAGTCAGCTGGGAACTTAATGAAAAAAAAAAACTTGAAAGGAAAAGTTAAAACAAATAACATACAGGCCTCTCTTGTATTTGTGAAAATCCCTCACCAGCTGTGTGGTAAAATGCCCTTAAACTAGCATGCAGTATAAATCTTGGATGTACAGAATTAACCTTTCATTCACTAAGGTAAGCAAAATATCAGGTTATTCCTCATCACTGGAATTCAAATTAGGCCCAGATTGTTCAACAGGAGCTGGAAGACGACAGGGATAGAGAAAAGGAGCTTCTTTGTCTCAGTTACAAGAGGGAAAAAAAAGGTAATTTCTCAGCATAAAGACATGTTACCAATGGAAATTCATGCTGCATATATGTAATACAAGATGGTTTCAATTATCTGTAAGAGGAGGTGTGCAAAAATCAAGGTGATTTAAAAACCTGACCTATCACCAAAGCCAGCAAGATCCCTCACTGTTTCTATCATTTGAAGCCAAAATCTCCTGCTGAATACTCTAGTCTTTTTTAGTCCTGGTTTGGATTTGAACTTGAACCCCTGGCCCTAGAATAAATCAAACCCACATCTTAATATACTTTTTCCAGACCGTTTCTGATGATAACACAGGCTCTATCAAAATAACCTGGCTTTGCTTCTGCAGTGATTTCCAAGAGCTACAACCAGGAATTCTGCTGCTTTCCTGACTGACTGCACAGATACACCTTTCCAGGTTAGCAGATTGAGCCAAAAAAGAAACCCTAGCCTCCTTTACCACTGTTTTAGGTTTTTACATTTGGAAACACAAAACTACCTTAGAATAAAGACTCTGTTGGGACAACTCATCATGTCAGTTAGGGAATACTTTTCCCTCCTGTCTGATCTTCAAGAGAGGTTAATCAACCTGTCTGCGGTACTTCTGAGTTCTGCCATAGCCTCAGAAATGGAAAGAATTTTTTTGGAGTGAAACGTATTGCTGCCCACTGGACAGCACAGAAAGAGACTTTTCAACTAAGTTAAGCAGAAATGCATCTGTCGATGCCATGAGAGCACTGGTCAAGATGCCCTGACCTGTAACTAATTCTAGAGATCATTTTCACCTCCAAGTCTAAAAGCAAGATGTTCTTCTATTATGCTACCAAGGGTATTACGTTTGGGCAAGTGCTGTCTTTCTGATGGATTGTTTAACACAGGGCACTTCTTCCTTAATCACAAAGCCCTCTGCTCCAGGCCAGGAAAGATCTTTCCATTTGATTAGCCCAGCCTGGACTACTGAATCCCACAGGCTTGCCTGCAAGTAGTTATGACTGAACTTATTCAAAAGACAGATGTCTCTCATGAACTCAAACTCAGGGCAGCTAAAGCTCCATTTCCAATGATATTTCTCACAGGACATTACTTTTTGTTTATCCTTAACCAATGTCCTTCAGCAGCTTTTGGCTAACTTTCTAAAATAAGCTGTATTTCAATTTCCAAGTGATGGAGATACAGATAAAACTGTGGTCTCCAGTGCTTCTAAATTAAAGGTGTTATAACCAAACACAAACAGAATCTGAAAGGCAGTGACAATCATTTTCTGTACTGCTAGCATCCGTAGTCATTAAAAAAAGAGGGGGGTGCTTATAAAAGTCACTGCTTCTCTTAACAAGCCAGTCTTGCTGTTCTTATGTAGCAAAACATTTCTTCTACAGAAGGACCTGTTGATATATCCATCTGTGTGATGGGTTCACTGCTGAAAGCCAATTACACCATAACCGTGGATAGAAGGTGCTGGTAAAGCAGGGAGCATGGAGGTCTGGGCTGAGCAGGACCTGCTGCTACACCAAGAGAACCCAGACTCTATGGACAACTTATACTGACCTATATTAGTCAAATTCCATTGGATTGGACCACTGTTGGGAACGCTGGCAAGCTCAGGTCAGTGGTACGGTGGTTGGTGCTGTAAATGTCAGATCTATATCTGACCTGTAACAAACAGTTCTAGGACAGCCAGTATCTGAACCTTCATCTGTATAAGTCTTTGTTAAGAAAAGTAGAATATAGATTAAAAAAAGAAATTACAAATGTATGTGTTGTTTTCCCACCTGTATGAGCCATAGACACCAAAAATCATTACACTGAACTGGAAACACCCTTATGAGATACGAAGTCATGATAACACAACAGAGGGCTTCTATTTATAGAAGTAGGGCAGTGACTCTCTGGTTGCTTTCATTTAATTTTATTTTTCTGAAGATTCCAGGTAGTGGTACCATAGAAACGGCATTAAGATACTTAAACCCCAAGATGTAATGCTCATTGCTGTCTCTCTAATATTAGATTTTAGCCTTCATGCTCCACTGGTAATGCAGGGAACAGTGCCTATTTTAGCATCTGCATCAGAGATGCTGCATGCAGCCTTGCCCCTTTCCCCCATCTGCTCCCTCCAGTGCTTGATGGGTTTTTAGTTCCTCATCCACGAATTCCCCCCATATTTCCTGTCTCAGAAATGCCTAAAGGTTTGAAAGTTTCAAAGGAGATTATTTCTCCTTGCGCTCACTGCTGAGCCTTCAGCTGCAATCCCTGTGCCCCGTGGAATGCAGGTGGCAGACAGCAGTCTGCAATTACTTCAAGGACTGCAAATAGAGGGGAAAAAAGTACTCAAAGAAATGAAACCCTGGTCCAAATGAAATCAGAAGGAATTCAGCTGTTTACATGAACGGAGCCAGGATTACCCTTCTAGCCAAGATGATAAGACCCTGAAGTTTATCTATACATTTACTCTTGTTTTCTGCCAGCAATAAACACAGTAAAGGGTAAGATAAAAGCTGTATCAAAGAAGCTGACTGTGCTACAAGGGATGTTTCTCCAGGCTTCAGGCCGCTGGATTGTCTTGCACAAAGCAGTACGTGTGAAAGCTGTTGTGCAAACACTACACACCACTGTTTATTTTGTCATATCACAGCTAATCAGAACCCTTTCAGAATGCTGAGCGGATCTGATGGAGAGCACCTCGTCGCTGTTACAGGACACCAAAACTCATCTGCTCTTCGGAATGAAAATTGGTTTTGGGCACAAATTGTTCTGAATACCTTGACATACTGCAAGATCTGACTTATTTACTCTGCTGTAAGTAACACTACCATAGCTTTGATATACTGTTCCTCCACACTTTGGCAAGGGAAAAGGGCTCCGTCACACAGCTTTGCCCAAGTGCTTGTATAAACATCATTAACACTGTGCTGTTCCACCAGAGGGATCTGAAGGAAAAACTGGTGATTTAAAGACATTACTGGTCACAGCTGTCTGACCTGCTTAGCACAAACACTTACACTGTCATAGCTGATCAGGTGTATCCCAAAGGTATAAAATTCCCTCTTAAGAGATAATGGGTTGACGAAGCCTCCATTTGTTTGAGGTTATTTTACCCAGCTCTAGTTGGCTGTCTCCTAGAAGTCATCAAGAAATGACCATGTGACCTCAGACAACCATTGATTATTTACTGATCCAAGAGAATAATCACCAGGAGAAAGAAGACAGGGCTGAGGAAACAACAAGGTCATGTGTTACCTTGCTGTTGAGGGCTGCTGCCTTCCCAGCAGAGCTGGCAGCTCACCTGCCTGCACTGCCACAGCCTCATAAAGGTCTTTTCCAGCATAAAATATTCTATAAGATCATTGATTCCACCTCTAAACCTAACACAGTCAAGTTCAAGAGGCTAAAAGGGCATCAGCTTTCCTGGTTCTGATGGATCTGGCATGTTGCAGGGTTCTTCCTTTCCCATCATGTGGCCTGACACAAGGGGAAGAGACAGATTTACGCAGGTCTCCTCCCCCCTCATCCTCCTGGAGACCTCTCCATGACACAGTGCACCAGTCACAGCCCATGTGTCAGCAGGAGCGGGCCCTGTTTCCCTTCTCCTCCTTGTGGTGAATGATCTCCAGCTCATACCAGGCAGCAGTAGCTAAATGGAAAAATTTACCTCTGTTTATGCACCACCAGCAACGTAAGGTTTAATCATATACCCCCAGTCATTTGTGCCCCGAGGTTGGCACCTGAATCTGCAGTGCAAGTTCAAGACTGTCGTGATCAGCATCCGTTCCCTGTGGTAAGTTCAGGAGCAGGAGTCCAGCTGTGGAAGCAGGGTCATTTTTCAGCTCTTGCACTGTTCTTTGAGTCAGTCACTGCCCTCGCTTTTACAGCTACAAAGCCAGGCATCTGCGTGTAAATCAGCCCGCTCCTGTCTCACAGCCTGCTAGACAAACTCCCAGCAGAGGTGTGAACTTCCCCAATTAATCTTAATGAAGTGTTAACTTCAAAGCTGAGTTGCAGCCATTTCTAGGTTAACAGAACCTTACAGAAAAAAACCTCCCAGCTTGACTCGTTAAAAACAGTTCCAAGGGGACAGGATTGGTCAAATTTGGGGGTTATTCTGGGAGCTGGAAAAAAATCCCACTTCACTGGCAGTCTTTGCTCATGCACCACTTCCATTGCAGCTGCAACGTTAGGAGTCCAAAGGGTCAGGCAGCCAGACTGGAAAAACTGTATAGTGAATGCATGCTAAAAATATCACTGGAATGGAGCAGATGGAGCAAGATAGGGAGGCCTGGATGATAAAGGCTGTAAGGAACTGTGTAGGCTCTTTGAGCCAAGTGATGACCTTGTCCATCCTGTCTTTTACCTTATTCAGGTCAGTGAAGTGCAATGCCACATTTAAGTCCTGAGCCCAGATTTGATCCATGTATTTCCATAATTCTCAGTTACCCAAGGATGCAGATCCTTTATCCCCAAAACAGTAAAGTGGGTGCTTCAAATTGGTCTTAGATACCTGCAGTATTGCCATTAGCTTTGCTAGCACTTTGAGCAATTATGGTATTAGTTCAGCTGAAAGTGTGAATCCACAAAGGTCTCTTGGAATAAGTCCCTCATTTGAAGAGCCTTGTAGCCTTATTTTCCTAATATAATGCCATGGAAGTGGAGCATTTCCTTTGAAACAATTCCATGGATCTATTTGGTATGGCCCCCAAAAGCCAAAGTTGCTGTGTGCTAAGCAATTCAGATTACACAGTCGATACAAGAACTTAAATATAAAAGAGGAAGATCCTGGTGCTTCATTCCAAGCTCCCTTGAATACCTCTGACTCAACTGATTACTAATTGCCAGAACACACCCATATCTGCCAGCACAAACTTTTAAAATATACAACAAAACAAAACAAAAAAAAAAAACCAAACCAAAGAAAAAATTAATTATTCCTATTTTGAGAAGTTCAAGAGTGAATGGCTATGTTGCCATGGATGGTGGTTTGTTCATAGTATTGTTTTTTCCTCATTATTAGCTACTCTTAAGTACCACGAAACAGGAGTTCACCTCCAGCACTGTACCATGGCTCTCACCTCCATGTACTGCCAGTGGCAGTGGTGGGGCACACTACTTACAAAATTCTAGTTTTACTAAGAGATGGATGTGGAATAGATGGTGCAGAAGCAATAGTTCTTCCAGACCCTCAAGATTTTCTGCCAGATACCTCAAACCCATCTAGGCTCACCAGGGTCAGGAAGCAGTTATTGCAAAGTTATTCTGTGCTAGCAGCTACTTTGTTGTGTTCTTCTCCTTTCTCTGAAGTGTCTCAATAGAGAAGACAGACTAATAGTCTGAGCTTGGCAACAGCAGACACAGTCAACAGTGAAGAGAGGTGAGAGGTCCCACTTGTTTCAGGAGCTGTGGGTCATCAGTGACAGGAATAGGAAGCAGTTATTTTAACTTACACAGTCATAAGGCAACTGGGAAAAAGAGGTCTTTCATCAGCCTCGGGCTGTGAGATCTGTTGAGTTGCTGTGACACAGCTCAGTCATGAACCCAAATTTACAGCTGCCAATAAGTTCTTTCCTAATTCAGGGAGCCTTTATCCTTCCATTGGAATGGGAATATCAGCATATATTTACTATGGCACACAGGCTGCACAGGCTGACAGAGCTCTGCACTGCTTCTCCCTGTTCCATGAGAGCAGGAAAAGAGCAATGGTGTTTGTCCCCACCAGGAACACACTGCTGATGCTGACCTATATCCCATCATCTCCTTCCCAAGGTGTGTGTTCCCATGGAACAGTTTGGGCAGCACAGATTGCACTGTCTTCCTTAATCCTTTAGAACTAAGTATACAGCAGTTCCCAATACAATGGTTTTTTTCCAACCACTTCAGTACTTGCTTTGAAAGTCTGGTCTGTGCTGCGTTTGCCAAAAGCTGTTCTTGATATATATTTATATATATATGGGAACACAGTGGAACAGCTGTACTTGAGCTTGATTTGTCAGGTACAGTCTATGCCCTTTTTAGATTTAATTGCACGTCCAGTGTGTTCCTCACTTAGAAGACCCTGTGGAGCCCAGAAACCAATCACTAACAAAAATAATGACTCCACATTTTACCCATCAATTATTGATGTTTAAAAACTTTGTGTTATTCCTTCTCTAGATTGTTTTCTCTCACATTGTGACACAGCAGGAGGGAACACACATCCTACAACAGAGCAGCCCTACTGACTGGGAAGGAGTTGGTGCTTCCCCAAACGCTGCTCCCAGGGCTGCCAAGGCAGCTGTAAATAAGTGATGCTGTTGCACTTTTCTCAGTCTGGTTTGCATAACAGAGCTTGCAGGAGCTTAAACCCACACCAATGAATGTGTGCTTGTGGATACCAAATCACTACAGCCACGGAGGCACAAGTTCTTAGGCATCCCTCATGTCCCAATTAATTTCAGCACTAATAAGCAGAAGAGTGTGTGCACATATGCTCGTGCCTACATCCATTTCTGATGTAAACATGGAATAATTATGTAAACTGTGACTCTTTGGCTCCAAAAGAAATGACTAGGGACTACAGTAGAGGTTTATAGAAGGCAAATAAGAACCGATTGTTCAAATTATATTCACTTTAAGGAGCAATGGGTGTCACACAAAGCTGGCAGATACCAGGTTTAAACCAAATAAATGCTCTTCACATCAGATATTATGCCACTGAACTCCTTGCTACAGGACCTGTGAATGCTAAAGGTTTACATGGGTTCAAGGGAAGACTTGAGAAATCCAGATGAGGGAAATTCATTGACAATTATTAAATATAAATGCACCAACTCTAGTTCACTGATATATTTCATGTTACTTTAAAAAGGCAAGAAAATATTGCTTGATTTTAATAGATAGACTCACGCAAAGGATTCTGCTTGGATTGCCTGTTACCATCACAGAATATGTGTTACATGCATGGTTTTCAGCCTTCTATAATGTGGCCTAGATTTTAACAGACTATGGAATGCCAACCTTAATGCGAATCATGGGCAATCATGTGTATCCCTTCCCCTTGCATCTCTGATCACACAACGTCGTCTGGCAGGGACAACAGCAACATTTACGGAAAAATAATGGCACTTATATCACTAACATATTAAGCTGCTGAAAAATAAGAACACCAGCATCAAACTACCCATTCTCTCTCTGTGGACCATTAATGATATATTTACTAAGGTTTCTGAGCCATGGGAACACACGGTCCTGTACTTAATAACGTGAGTCATTCAAATGGGAATGTTCTACTGTGAGATTTTATGGCTCTAATTAAGAGCATTAACAAAAATCTATACTTGCTTCATGCTTTTTTGTAACTCCTTTGTTTTGAATATTACCTTCATGATATTTCCATTTAGAAGAATCATAAAGGGTAAACGTTGCAAGTTCTTCTTGCAGAAAAAGGGCAGAATTCATTGGCCTAAATTCATAAGACAATATCCCACACAGAGATCAAATTAAGAAAACATGTATTTTTCTTTTTTTCCTACTGATGCAGCAGTGAACTCAGCAGAACCAGATGACAATAATGACACTGCTGTCTGTAAGAAAATGGATTTGGCTCATCAAATCCAGCACTTCATCTCTGTTATGAAAAGTCTCTCAGAATGGGGAAGGAAAAAATGGAAGCAATGGACTGCAAGTGACACACTGCAGAGGCAGCAATGACAGCAGGTCTAAAATATGCTACAGAAGACATTTCTGTCTTAGCAACTCTTCCATGGAAATGGCAAGGCCAACAGCTGGCTAGAAATGGAAGACTTATTCAGACATAAAAAGAAACGACCTGAACTTCTACCCACAATTTGATCTGCAGCCAGAGCAAAAATGTAATTTTTATTCAGAACAGTCAGTGCTGTCACTGCAGTGTTTGCTGCTCTCTGGACTCTTGGTTCCAGGCTGATGGGCTCTTCCCATACAAAAATCACTGTACCTCCAAGGACCATAAACCCCGTGTCACTACAGTTACAAATGAGCATGGCCATGGAACAGCTCTCATTCAACAGCTTGTTAGCTTGCACTTGATCATTGCAGCTTCCCCCACAGCCTGCCTTGGCTCCTGGAACAATGCAGTAAAATGCAGCTTATATTTTTATCCAAGGCAGTTTTTAGTCCTCATAACATCACCACTGGCTCACTCTGGCAGGCTTGAACATGGAATCATAGAATCACAGAACAGCTTGGGTTGGAAGGGACCTTAAGTATCACCTAGAACATCTCAACTTACTGTCCTAATTCTGGACCAAACTCTCTGCATGTGAAAAAAAAAGGAATTATTATTATTACTACTACTATTACTATTATTATTGTGTTTTTTTCTTCATGACACACACGACATGCAGACAGCTTTGCATGAGACAGCATAACTGAAGAAGAATAAGGTGGGTTAGTGGCTGTGCATGTGCATTTAGTCATGGTAAGACTATGAAGATAATTCCCATACACACCATGTCATACCTTATATCCAAGCTTACTCTCTCTGATCATCAGTAGTTCATATTCTTTAGTTCAGTCAATACCTTTTCTGGCAATAGTTTTATGCTCTCTGGTAATGTACCACTTCTAATTCTGTTCCATTTTTCCTCCACCACGTCCAGCCACCAGCCCAGTGTTTTCTCTAGGACTTAACTGTTTCATAGACATTCAAAATATTGCAGCCATCCTGTGCTCAAACAACATAAACCTAAAGCATCTCTATTCTGGCTTTCCCAAACTGCCCTTCTTCTGGCTTTCCTAATACACTTTGTATGTAATTGCATGAATATCTCAGCTAGAGAGTTCATCAAGGAGGTGACTTCTGATTTCTGTGTGATTTAATTTGTGTGTTGGAGTGAGCCTTAGGGGCTCCTCAGATTTGTGGCTGAGAAAAGGGGATTCATGGGGATTAATGGGGTTGAACGGGAAGAGATCTGGGGCAAAGTGGAAGAGCATTGGAAACTGGGTTTTATCAGTTTTGCAATTTACAAATATTAAAAAATAAAATTTCATTGTTTGTACCAATTTTGCCCATGTTAGATTTTTTAATAAATTAGACATATAATACATGGCATATATGATTTATCGTTTAAACATACACACATCAAGTTCTGAAAGAGACCTCTTATTTTCCTGCTGGGAAATGATTCTTTCTTCCAGTTTGAAGTGTTTTTATAGGTTAGCTGCTGTGGAAGACAGGCTCCAGGATTGCTCTTCAGCTCAGCAGCACTACTCACAAAGAACATCCAAACTTTTCTGCATTTCCCTGAACACCAGACAATGTAAAAAAAATCTTTGCTTTTGCCCATTGTTAAGTGATCTCAGCCTCCCACAGCACCACCCTTGTTTCAGCAGAACCCTGGTCAAGTCAGAAATAGAAGATATCCTTTACAAGAACATTTTTTCAAGGAAAGTGAAAATTGTGTCTTGAAGGGTCACTTAAAGGGATTAAATAAACTGTGAGACTTGTCACCTGCAGATACAGCCCAGATGCTGCTGCTTCTGTATTCTCACTGTTTGACAAAATTATCTTGAGAGATAACCCGGGATTTCAAGAGATGATGGGCTTGGATCAAGTACCCCAATCCAGGGAGAGACCATTAGAAACTCCTCAGCCCCAGCCCTGAGATGTGAGCAGCAGGACTGTCTGGAGAGGGAATAACTGGAATTTATATCAGGGTGTCGATGATGTAATTTGGTACAGCTGGGACATCACATGAAAGCCAAAGCAAAATAAGAAACAACACATCCACAAACACAGACACACACAGATTAGCGGGAAGTTTCACCTCAGGAAATCATTGTGGCTCCCTATTCCTGTCAGTAGCGTGTCTGCAAATGTCACCCAGCAGCAATGCATCACCCCATGAGCAGCCCCAGAACACAGAGGCAACCAAAAGGGTGATGAGGAAGAGGTTGCCAAATACTTTTGGAACAAGTCAGGGATTGGACCCGTCGGGAGAAAAATTACGCAACAAAATAAACAGCTTTTGCCAAGAAAACCAAGAATCAGGGAGGAAGTTGCCTGTGCCAGTCCTGGCCACGGAGGAGAAAGCTGTTTCTCTGGGAAGGACAGTGAAATTGTATTCAATATTTGCTTCTTCTCTTTGTCAACTTCCTTCTCTACTTAATGTCCCAGACAATGAAGCTGGTCCCAGGCACCAAATCTGGTCCCAGCTGGTCCTCAGATCAAAGCTCTCCCATGATGGTTGTGTGGCTCACACAGGCTGCACCTTTGACACCACCAAACTGAATCTTAACAAATATACAATGCATGGAGTACTTATTAGTCTGGAAAAGCCTCACCCTACAGCAGAGCTTCTTTGCCCTCACCTTACAGCAGAGCTCTCTGGTCTGCTATTGGAAGAAAAACCTTTTATATTTGTTATAGAACAACAATTAGAAAAGGAAAAACCACAGGTTCAGGAAAACTTAATTCCATCCTCTGTTCCCTGTGAGCACTCCTTCACTGCTCACTGCAACAGGAGGATTGGCAGACCCCAGCAAAGGAAGCACCTTACGATACTCAAAACAAAATCCACCATGGTGGCATGGCTCTCCCATGAAAAATGAGAGCCTCCATAGACCCAGCACTGGGAAAAATCTCCAGAATTTCATCTGCTGGTGCCCTGCTGTTGGTGTCCTGGTGTGCAGCCCTCAGTCTGGACATCCAGTGTAGCTCCTGTGGAGGCTCAGCCTCAGCTGGCACTGCCGGCGGGTTTGCCCGTCACGACGGTAATCGCCAGTCTGCGAGGAAATGAAGTCACAACTGCGACTGGAATAACTTTAGCAAAGCCTTCCACAGGGCAGCAGGGACTGAAAACCACTGCTGACAAGGGGTGAATGAGAAAGAGCGGAAAACTGCGTATCTCATTACCAGTTGCCACAATGTACGGATTAGAAGGATTAATCTGGTCGCTGGTGCCATATGCTGCTCCAGGTGGGCTGAGGAAGGACTTGGCTCCATCGAGTGCTCAGAGAGCTTTAACAGGTTAATACTGGCAAGTTTATTCAGTGCACTGAGCTCAGTTCCTGTTGGCTGATGTTAATGTTGGCACAGTTAGGCTGATGAAAACACTATGCAGATGTCCTCTGGTGATCCAGTCCCTCCCCAGCACTCGCAGCTATCAGATAATAAACTCTTTTTCCATGGTGGCTCCGGTGGGTGATTCACTGCAGATTACTTACACTGGTTCTCCACTTCCTTTTGGAAGGTGTCTGGACTCCTTACCTGACTCAGTTCTTTCTTCTTGGCTGTTCTCATTATTGGCCAGTCACAATTTCTCTGGGATTTCTTACTGCTTGCAGAGAGCAGGGCTGAACTGTGAGCAAGGGGAAGGCTCCAGGGCAGAAGTGGTGATCACTTCTCATCCCACTGATTTATTTTCAACTGCTACAAATTCTTCAGCTGGCTGGAATTTTTTCTTCCTTTTTTCTACTACTTTTTTTCTTCTTTTTTTTTCTTCCTTTTTTTCTTCTTTTTTCTTCTTTTTTCTTCCTTTTCTTCTTCCTTAGGAGCTTTTCCTCCTAACTAAATGTCTTCTGTATAGCCAATTCAATGTTAATATTTACTATATTGTTATGTATTAATGCATTATAATAAAACATATTAATTACATCTATATTCATTATAGTGTTATATCTGTTATAATTAATTATTATTAATACAACTGTCATTTTTATAACTATTAACACTGAAACACAATGGAAAATTTAAGCTCCTACCTTATTGAAACCTCCATTTAGAATATTCAGAGCAAATACCAGTTTTCCTATGGGAGTTTAATTAATTCTTGTCCATCACTTTTGCTTCTTACACGTTAGTTTTGCTCTCTTACTCCTATTTTGTTTTAATGATGCTCACATTTTCTATGATTATTGCTGAGGAATTTTCATAGAAAAATGAAAGTTGAAGATGTTGAAAAAACAGTGGCTCCTTACAGGTGTCTCTTGTTCAATATTGGGGTGGAGGTATGGAAAAAGCAATCAATTGAGCAATTACTGTCTGTAAGAGCTTGAAAGCACGAGGAAAGAAGTCAAACTTTTGTCCTCTGAAAAGTGGTGGCATCACATGATGGGACTACTCTTCTAGTTCTCCTGACAGCAACCTCCAGCATCGACATGAAGCCCAGAACAGATTTTGGTTGCTCTGCTTGTCCCCCTGTGTGCTCATTTCCAGCTCAGGAATAGCTTCTGAGATTCTGAACCATTTTAACATTGTTCTGCAAATTCCTGTATCTATGGGGTGGAAAGTAGACTGTAAAAGGACATGTTGGAAGCAGTTTTATGCCTGGAAGGAGGAATATGGCTTTCTCAGCACTCAGGCAGCTCCGCAGCCTGGGTGTGTTCTCTGCTCAGTGCCCAAGTTCCAGGCTTTTCTCTGTGTTTTAGTTTTCATGGGAAGGAAATCTTTATATCTGGGCCAGATTAAGGTCACTCTATGGTGTAATCAGATTCTAGGACAAGATAATCAAGGTCCAGGACAGTGGGGCATCCAGTCATATGTCTCCCCAGCTCAGATGAATTGTCACCTGGTAGCAGTTTTTGCCTGGGGGGGACAAAGCCCTTGATGTGATCTGCAGAATCCAGACTGCTCCTGTGGTGCTGACTTTTCTCTGATTTTCAGCTGCTAGAGCATATTAAACAAGCCTTTTCCCAGTGTTACTCTGCTTTAGTTGCCATAGGGATGGCTTGTGACTGCGACTGGCAGGGATCTCAAGGCCATCTCTCTGGTGATGTGATGTCTGCTGTCAGGGAGTGAAAGCCCTGACTCATTTGCATTTCACAGCTTACAGAGATGTTTATTGCCAGCGTCGGAGCAGAAGAAAAGAATGATTTGTTTTACTTAATTTATTTTTTTCTATCAGGCCAGTTACAATTCTATTTTATATTCCCTTTCGACAGAAGTCAACATGAATCAAGCCTAGAAACTCATCATCTGAGGCAAGGAATGTGGTGGTGACCTTCTCTCCAATCTAAAGATGCCATGCAGATTTCCAGGAAACATAAAGCCTCGGGACTGATCTGTGCATGGAGGGAATCAGAACTGATCTGTGCATGGTGGGTGGCAGTGGTCAACTGTGTGCTTCAAAAGGCATCCTCAGAATGAGAGCAGCATTAGCCATTCATCTGCAAGAGAAAATGAGGAAAGCAGCCTTCCTTCCACTGCCTTGTGTCAGTTTGCAGAAGAATACAGTGACAGCATTGTTCCTTACTTGAAAATATTTTGAGTGTGAGGTGTGATAAATATGAACCTCTATGGAAAGAAATAAAGCAAATATATTTTAAGAATCATCCAAGATAAGTGTGATTTGTGTTTCAGCAAACAGTTCTGGGAAATTTGTCCTTATTTGCTAAACAATATTATCAAAATAGAAATAGAAATGAAAATAGAAATAGAAATGAAATATCCCACTTTTGTGTAACACTTTTCACTGTAACAACTGACCAGTGCTGCACCTGGCACTACAAGAACCATGGACTTTCCCAGGGACCTCTTTCAGTAGAATGGGAAACAGGGGGGACTGTTTCAGCAGTCTTGAGTAAGGGAATGAATTTCCCCTTGATGCCTTCTCACCAAAAGTTAGCAGTTAAGGGGAATTTTCCTCTGCAGAGACACTGCACACAGGAAGGGCAGGGACCAGATTATGAGGCTAAAAAACCAGGGATCAGCTGTTTCAGCATGCAGCAACCCTTCTTCACAGAATGAGGGAAAGGACAGTGGACACGTGCCTGTGTGTCCCGTGGCATCCCTCTGACACTGATTTTGTAGGGATCATGACTGTCAATTTAGAAAGTAATGAATCTTAATAATGCCTAGTCCAGGGGAGGCTGAATGAGTTTTGTAGCTGAGTGGTTTTAGCTGAGCTCTTCCTGCAGGAAGAGAGGTGTAAATTGACCTATGCTTTCATTAGAAGTTTGTCTTCCACATGAGTCTCTGAGATGATGGATAGGACAAAGTGTAGCTGGAAGAATGGACATTATTAGTGACCTCTAAAAGCATCTTTAAAACAGCTTTCAGATTAATTCTCCAAATTAGCTTGACAGAGAGTAGGGCTGCCTTCCATTCCTTGTCCATCTGAGCGGATTTAAGACAGACCATGCCTAAACTACAGTATCAGCAGTGCTTTCTAATTGTGCATTACATCCAAGCATGCAGCTTTCTACTCTCTTCCCAGGTGTTTGGGTCTCCATGGAAAGCAAATGCAGGCAAGTACTCTCCATGCAGGTTTCCACCTGAACAAGACCCCATGAGAAATGTGTAAAGAGTATTTCACACATGGTCTACACATCACCAGAATCAGCACCACCCCATTCCTCTCATGCAAACAGTTGTCATCATCCTTCTGTCACTCCCTGCTGGTCCTAATCATTGTATTTGCCTTCATTCACTGCTTTCTTAGTCCACTGCTATCTCTGCTTCTTCCTTTTCCCCATCTCGTTTCACCTCCTGCTCCACCCTGCTCCTTCCCTTGCTTCCCTCAGTCTTTACCATGCTACTCCTCCCATGGGTGAAAAATCCTAATGGATGCATGCAGAATGAACTGGCAGAGGGTGACTGGATGTACAGACAACTTCAGATCCTCACAGTTCTCCTGTCAGCAAGCAGCAGGGAAACAGGGGATGCATCACACAGCAGAGTAGAAAAATGATGCTGTACCAAGGAATCCACCCCAAGGATGCCAAGGCTGAAGTGAAGAGCTTCAACACACCCACGCTATCAAAAGCGAGTCCCACCAACCGATTTAGAGAGGCAAAAAGCTTTCAGGCTTGACAAATAAAAATGTAAAGCGACATCTGTGAGAAATGACACGGCTGAGTACAGCGTTGGAAACTTCCCGAGGCTGGTCCTGCTCCTGGTGCTCTGTGTGGGTGCTACGTCCTTGAGAACTGCGAGGCCCTTGTGAGGCAGGAGGCACAGGGTAGAATAAACATTTGTCTGCTGCGTGACTCACATAGAAACAAAACTGTCCTCGCAATTAAAGCCCAGGAAAGCATCCCAAATCCCTTTGACTTAAGTATCTCAGGATACCCCGGTGTGTGCTCGGTAACTGATCCATGGCTGCTGAACGCAGGCTCTGGGCTGTTCTCTCCATCCAGCCTGCTCAGTTGCTTGAATAGGAAACTTGGTAAAGGCATCACAACTTTCCATTGAGAGACTTCACATCTCGCTGAGAGGCCCATTTACATTTTTAACCCTACTGACTGTTGACGTATTTGCTGTAATAGCGTTCGCAGGCAGACCTGGGAAGCTCTGGGGGCTGAGAGGGCTCCTGATTTCATGTGGATTGCTGGCGCTTTGAGCAGACATTTACCAGCAGCTGGGAGCTCGGAGATACAGCTTCTATTCTTTCCTTTCACATTTGCCTACGGAGCTGTAAATGTCAAAGCCTTTCAAGTGCCCCTCAAACAAAACGAGTTAGTAAATCAGCAAATGTGGCACCGCACACACTCATGTGGTGCATGTTAAGCTACTGTACTTCATTCACTTCTTTATCCGATGGCTCCGTGAGAAACAGAGCTCGCCGAGGCGCCGAGATGCCTTCGTCATTTTGTTTGTTTTTTTCACATGGCTACTGTTCTTGTCTTGTTTTTTTCCAAAAGCTGCGTCAGATGTGCTTAGCATTCAACTCAACTCGATACATGGGATGAAAAGGCCATTTTCTCTTCACTGATGAAATATAATTGAATCCGCTTATAATGAACTCGCATACCAAATAATGAAACTCCACTCGTGTGACCGGGGCTCTTTTCCGAACCCCACAATTCCCAGTCCCCTAAGGGAGTGTTTTATGTGAGTTTCCACCAGTTTCACTGAGATCACAGTTTGGCACATCAGCGTTTTGCTTTGTTCTTTATTGTCTCTATACCAGAGAGAAGCAAGCTTGTAAAAAGAAAAGATAAAGAGTAAGAGCGGTTTAATTAGCAATCAGTGCTGTTTGAAAACCATCCCTTTAGCACACAGTTTTCCCCAGTCCTCTGTTTTAGCATTCCGTTTCACTGGGTGTCTTCTTCACCTTCAACCTGTTTTAAGCTGTCTCCTGCAAATTCTGCAGGAAGCTGCCAGTTTTGGCACAGCCCTGCAATCTGTTCCCTTGAAAGACGTAAGGGCCTTGTTAAGGAGCGGAGCAGCACAAGGCAAACACTTGTATTGTGTCTTTGGGGCTCCCACAGAGATAAAACTCTCCCTTTGGTTCAAATATGGGAAGATGTCCCCAACCTCCTTTACGTGCAGTCATTGTGGATAAGGAGGGTACTTAGCCGAAAAGTCTCTGCCTGACCTCATGAGCATATCTGGAGAATGTCAGAGCTGCTGGCTGAAGATAAGGAAGAAGACTCGGCCCCAGACAGGGAAGATGTGGAAGGAAGGGTGGGCTACACTGTCTATACATGCTGGATTTTAGGAAAAATAAATTTATTGTGCACATATTCAAATCTGACTGCGTAAAACCAGGCATTTCTGCTCCCCTGAGCTCTGCCCCAGGGGAGCTGGTATGTGAGAAAATCAAACCAACTGAAGGATGCTCAGGTTTTAGGAGGAGTGATGTGTTTTTCCTAAGGTGACATTAACCTGAGAAATTTAGGAACTAGTAAAAAAAAATCCCAGAAGTTTGATGACACTTCTGCTGCCTGCTGCCAGCCCAGGGGGCTGATAATCCCAGGTAATCTGGGAGGGGGTTGCTCATCATTAGAGTCCTGTGGTCTAGCAGAGCCATGGGACTTTCTCATGGAATCATTTTGGCAGAGATCCTGATATGTGACTGTTGTCTGCCTTTGGTCTTGCACGGGTATAAATTTGTTTGGCATCATGCATTGGGTTTAAAGTTAACATCATCATCAAGTATATTTGTCAGGGCCTCATGTGAACATAATTGGCCTGAACAGCCTCACCTGGGACCTCACCCCCACCCTGACCATGGGCCCTGGGCCCTATTTAGGCTCAGCCCAGGGCCCAGAACCTTTTCCTCTATGTGAGCTGTGCTGCTGCCTGTGCTTTTTGGGATGATGCTGTAAGTACCTCTGGGAAAGGGCATCAATTTTTTGAGCTCTTCTTGAACCAAAAGTGACACATAATGAATTCTGGCTTATATGGTCCTTCATTCCTGCTCTGAGAGGGTCATTCTGGCACAGGCACAATATCAGAATGCATTTCTGTAGCTGTCACGCTGCTTTCACTGAAAAGCAACATTTCTCACCACCTAACTGGGATTTTTCTATTACAAAAATTACTGTTAGCAAATACCTCTCTTGTAGACATGGACTTTAATTTCTGGAGTGAACAAATAAGTCTAGTTCATGGGAAAAATCATCATCTTACCAACTGAAGTAGACATCTAGATGAGTGAATCCTCATTAAACCTGTGCTGTGGATCTGGTTGGTGACAAAACACATGTCACAGTAAAGAAGTGGCTGTACCTCTGTTAAAGCACATGTAGGCTGAGGAGAGGCTATTGTTAGTGTATCTCAGAAAGTCTGAGAATGAAATGGAGACAGAGGCAAAGAAAGGCAGGAAAGGTGTCTGTGAACTCCCCACTCTTCCTGGCTATAGTCTGGGAAAGTGGATGGGTTGCTGGATGCTGTTTTTCCAACACCTAGGGCTACAGGGGTGGCAGCACTAGGCAAGACCTACAAGACACACTTGACTTGTTTTTCTTTGGCTCCTCGGCTTTTCTGGAGCATCACTTTACTGGTGCTGTCTCTAGCTGACCCCTCATCATGTTGGGTTTCAGACCAGGTTGAGGGAGGTCATGTCCCTTATTACTCTTGTGTTTCTTTGGAGGCTGCTGGGAGGCTGAACCAGCTGAGCTAATACCCAGTGGAACTCGCTTGGCTAAGTGAATTATTACCAATATCCATGGAAGAAACCTTTTGGAGGTCCTGCTGAGATGATACTAGTGCAAATGGTGCACAAAATAAAGATGGAAGATAGCAGCAATGCTTAGCACTAAGCTGTTACCTGGGAGCAATAGTCCAGTGAGGTCTGTGCCCAGGAGCTCCCTGGTTTCAGTGTTTTACTGCAGTTAAGTAGAGCTCCAGTGGAAATCCTGACAGCATCTAGTCTGGCTTCCAGTAAGGCTGGGCTTTCTCAAAACAGTTCTGAGAGGGATATCAGCTGCTGATGCAATCAGCAAAGAATTAGAGTGTGAGGGTGAATAAATATTGCTCATCGGTTAAGATGAATGAGTTGGTGTCCTGCAGCCCGGCTCCTGAAGCCACTGGAGCTGCAGACAGGCTTCCCTGCTAATGTGCAGACCCTGACACCTCAACAGGAGCTGGGAGCTGGAGTGGCAACTCTCACTTGAGTTTCAAAGAAAATTGCACAGCACTTCAAACCGAGTGCTGCGAGCGGGGACAGAGGCTGTTGGTGATTGCCGTGATGAAGCTAATCCAGTCCTAAGGAGGATAAAGGGTTGCTTAGCAATACTTTAGCTGTGACTAACAATGCTACACCAGGCTTTTACTGTTGACTAAGTCTTTAGTAGTGGCTCAGTGGGTTTTTTAGTGGAATGTCTCTACTATGTTCGTAATGGTCTCCCCTCTTGAGAAACTGTCAAACTCATCACATATAATGAACAGGCAGCAGTCAGCAAGCGTTTGATTGCCGATCATGTGTTGATTTTTGGCCTGACCTCATTAAGATTCCTTATCTCTTCCTTCTCTTTCCCTAGGAGTTCCTAAATTAGCTACAGAGATTAGATTATTTAAGTGCTTTTCATATAAATGCCTCCTAGTCTGTTTGTTTTTCCTACGACACCCCTTGTCCATGTGGAACCTCATTTCTGGCCTTAAAGGAGAGAGGTAGTGGGGAAGAGATGGTCTGAACCAGGCCAGAGTCACATCCTGTAGAAAAGTTTATTATGGTGTTCTGTAAAGGTTTTAAGCAGGGCAAGAGGTATTTTGTTCCACTTTATATTCCTTCGTAGCATAACTATTAAGAAAAGTTGCCTTCTTGACAGCAAGAGGCTGCTGTGTACTGTGCAGTATATTAATATAATTAAAAGATATATTGAAGGCCAAGTGTTCTGTTCATGGTTTTAGGGACTCAGCTGAACAATACAAGCACACACCAAAAAACCCTCATCTTTCCTTTCTCTGCTGAGGTATCTGAGTCACAGCTGTCACTGCAGAAAATGTATAGTAGTATTTTGAGGAAAGGAAAACACACTAAAGCTGAGGACAACATCTGGATTCTTTAAGCATTCCCCTTGGCCATATCTACACTTCAGAGTTGATGCTATCAGGGGAACTAGTAACAACACAGTAATCCCCAGCCAAACACAGCTCACATTTTTAGCTGTGTCCAGAGACTACTGTGGAAGCAAGTGCTGCTGTGGGACCTGACTGCTCCATGCAAGGAGCCCACCAGCCAGACCCCTCAGCTCCCTGCAGGAGAGCCAGAACACTTCTGCTCCAGCTGGGAGCAGGGATCCCACTTAATCAGTGGTGTTTGCAACGAAGAGCTTGTGGCAGCGTGGTGGGTTTCCAGATATTTGCATCCAGCGTTCATACAACAGCCAAATATGAGTTTTCACCGTGGAAACTCTACAGAGAGCAGCCCTGTGGCAGCGCCACCGGGGGCTGTGGCAAACCCACCAGGTGGGAGACAACAGCCCTGTAGAGGATGTAAAATTCTGAAGAACTTGTGTCTCTGCAGTTTTGCATGCAGTCCACTGTTACACCATCGATTTCTATGAGATGGGATGTATCTCTGGTGAACCCTTTCCAAGATTCTGGAGGATGCTGTGTCCCTCACTCCCTCAGCTCTAATCTATGCAAACTGGGAATGGAGAGAAATTGAATACATTACTAGAACCTCCCGGTGCTCTCTCTGTGCTGAGATTCTCTTTTCAGCTGCCACAGGAATTTATGTACCTGGCATTGTTCAGCTGGGATCATGAATTTCTTTCAGCACCACTAATTCCACTTCTTAAATTTGGGAAAAGTATGGAACTGAATGTCTAGGAACTGAACTGGGAGCCTGCAGCACAGTCACCTTGGTTTGAGGTGGGGGGCACAGCCTGGTGTGGCTTTGTGGACCCACAGGGAGGGCAACCCAAGTGAGTCCTTCCCCTCTGATGTGGTGAGCTGTGCTGCTGGTTCAGACACTGAAATGATGCTCCTGGTGTACCCAGTGCTGTGCCAGCTGCCCTGTCACCCATTTGTCATCGCTCTGAATCACCCGGGAAAGGTTTGGTGGTTAAACACTGTGGAGCACGAAGTCACCTCTGCTCTTTGATGTTTCTAGAGGGGAGATGAAGAAAGAACTTTCTCTCCTGAACTTTTCCTACAGTCATAGTGTAGCTGTAACCTCAACAGCACTGGCTTGGAAAGGGAGAATGGGAATGGACTTTGAAGTTAAAATTCATGTTTTAGCTGTTCCCAGCTCTATTATGAATATTATCCCAAAATCCAAATCCAAAAAACTTCAACTTTATCAGAAATAGCTTGAAATCTGAATGTTGACTGCTAAAACCATGACTAAACCACAAAAGTGACTTGGATAAATGTCATCTCTGATCCTTTATCGATAGTGTCAGTTAAAGCCTTGAGCACAGCAGAGAATTAGTGGTGACATTTCTAGTGAGCTGTTAGTATCTGAGTCTCCCCAAGAGTCCTTCAGGCTTTTTAAAGTTGGAGAGACCTCTTCCAGTTTAGATTTAAACAGGAGAATCACTTTACCACTACCCTCATACACTGAGCTCACATCATTAAGTAAGAGTGGTTTCAACACAGACATTTCACTTGTGTTTTATTGCTGGTATTTTTATAAGGTATTTGTCTGTCTATCTGTGGGAATCCTTCAGCACAGAGCTATTTCTGCATGTCTGCTTTTAGATACTCATGAAATCAGTGTTTTGGTGCTTCCTTGGTATGTGTAGACTAATAAAATCCAGTATATTCATCTTTTCTACTCACTTTTTCCAAGCCTGTCTTTCTCAATGGCCTTCAGTGAGTACAAATGTCTGACACTGGAGGTTTATATGAGGTTTTTCTAATGCTCTGCTTTAGCTAACTCTGATCAGTCCATAATATTTATTACCTGAATGTAAGGCTTAGCAGCTGGGAGAGGAAGGGAAAGCCGCACAATAACAACAATATGTGTGAGACTTAGCACATTCCCAGAAAATGTAAACTTCCACCTGGGAAGAAGGATGATGGTTCCTAATAAAATAAAACTTCAGTTAGGTTTTCTGGTATGAGCCTCCTGTGATGATTTGGGAAGCCTCACTTGGCAGAGCTCAGTAACAAGTGTGTGCGCAGCCATGTCTGGTTCAAACTTCTTCAGGGTTCTGGGGCTTGTTTTTCTCTGCTGTCTGTGCCCTCCATAGAAATGTAAAGAGAAGAGAAACATCTGCACCTAGCACAGGACAACAAAAAGCATCATTAAACTTTGGGGATTTGTCTGGGTTGGGTAACCAAAGTGTTGGAGGCTGCCTGAGGTTTAGGTAAGGGTGCCACGCATTGTCTGACACTCCTCATTGACCCTCACTGGCAAAAGGGCTGAGAGGCTGATTTTTAAATTAAAAAGGTATTTTATACTCCCAAGTATTTTTAGGAAAGGCAGGAAATTTGTGTGTGGGGAGACCTTTTCAAGAGAAGAAGGTAGGTGAGTGAGGAAGAGGCAGGAATTCTCTCATAACTTTTTAGAGGGATCTCCTGCCCACACAGAGGAACACGCTTCAGAACAGAAGGCTAGACACGCAGGGAGGGATTTTAATCCCACAAAGGTAGGAAAATGTGCCTGAGGTATGTATTATTTGTCTAGGTTTTTATATGTCATGTCCTAGCCACGCTGTGTTTGTTTTGGAGCCGGTCCACTGGCTGTGCACATGTCACTCACCGCTGCCGGGTGGCTCCGAGCGTGGGCAGGGCAGGAGCCCTCCAAAAACACAGGGCTCGATACTCTGGATGGTTTAGCGAGCTGAATCATCTTGCCAAGGGGTCAGACAGGCAAGGTGCGAGGAAATTGGTAGGAATATTTGGCTATGACAGACACTACCTATTAGTTTGGGTGACACTGAGCTGTTAATGTGACTCAGGCACCTCATGACACCCTTAGACACCAGTGCTGGGGTGAGAACAGAGGGGAAAGGCTCAGACATCAAATTGCAGTTTCTGATTCAGACCAAGAGACAGTGTTTGGTCTCAAAACCAGCAGGTTTGTCGGGAAGGTGCTGTGTGGCACCTGTTTATCCTGTCACATAAGTCCTGCCCACCTCTGTGCGTAGTTTGGCTGTATTTGATATTTTCTTAGTCCATCATACAACTGTTTGGGATTTTTACCAGTCAGTGAGGTAATCTAAGTTAAAACGGTATTACCTTCTTCCACCCTTGTTTTGAGGATCTTTTTCCTGAGGATTTTCTCAGACTGAAGTGTTTCCAGACAGCTGTGGACCGGGGCAGAAATCATCAAAGTGGCTTTGCATTGGAGAAACCAGTCTGTGTATTTATGTTCCAGTTATAAAAGGTAGCTAAGACACATCAGCTGAAGTTAACTGTGAGTTCAACCAGGGCAGACATTCCAGCCTGAGGAATTTCCCTGGAGCTTCACAAGATCAATTCCCCTACGTCCCCAGTCAGCTGGGAGGTGGATCCCCTTCAGGGGTCAGCACATCCAAATTGTGGGTAAAAACAGGATTGCTGAGGGTTTGTTCAGCCTGGTGAGTCACTGGGCTGTGTGTAGGAGATTAGATACATTGGTTGAGTTCCACAGGGCAAAACCCAACCCAGACAGGGGAGACCGACATCAAGGCAGTAGCTGATGTTGTTATTGTGGAAAAACTTGTGTGTCTCCTTTTTCGAAACAATCCTGTAAGAATCTATTTAAGCCCTCTGAGCTGGACCTTGAGGTAGTCATCCCACACAGGGGTGAATTTGACTTCCAGTTTGTGTTCCTGCTTGCCACCAGGCATCTTGTGATAAGAGCAGTGCCACAGTTCGAGGTGGGAACTTCTCACCTTGCACCATTCTTGTGCTGGGCGTAGTCATTACTGAGGCTGAGGGGAGGTTTCCAATAGGGACAGAGGTACCAATGTCCCCAAATACTCGATAAACATAATTCAAGTGCTGCTGACGCCCTGTCCCTTCAATACACTGAGGGTATGATCCTTGTTTCTCAGTTTCTTGGCTTTAGCCTCTAACCTGCTGCAAACCTCAGCATCCTCAGTCCCTCCCCTGGCAATTAGGAGTTAAAAGAAGAAGCAAGATCTTCCTTGCCCTCCCCAAGAGCAGCTGTAAGCACCCACTACAGGGTGATGCTGAGCTCTGTTCTTCAGTCAGTGCCACCCTAAATCCTCAGTCCAGACCTTAAACCTGTGGAAAGAGCCAGGATTTCAAACTTCTCTGTTCTGTGCCTGCTTTCTCCCTCTTTTATTCTTGCTTCTTCCTGTTGCCAAGCTCAACATCTGGGGCTTTGGGCCTTCTATGAAATAAATGACTTCTGCTGTGTTGGGAGACTCCAGTAACTTGGCAAGTACTGGTGTGGATGGGAATTCACCCTGAGAGGTGGATAGCTTTCAGCCGGGCTCTCTGGTATTCAGCTAGACTGGCATCTTGGTTTTCTGCTGAGTCTGAGCTTCCACAAGTGGGCCAAGCAATAGCTCAGCTGAAGGCAAAGTAGAAGATTTCAGTGGGATTGAGCTAAATCTCTTAAATGGTAACTTGCAGGAAAAAGAAATTGTTAAACCAGCTTTGCAAATGGACTGTTTGTGGAGTAGGTGTGTGTTTTTCTCCTCAAAGGTTATTCACACAATAGAGAAGTTTCTGTAACTAAGTTTTCAGATGTGCATAATGATGCCAGTGTTTTGAAACTATTTTCCTTCTGAGAGTGTACATGTACCTTGTTTCAAAGGGACTTTATAAGAATTGGCTTCATCGGATTCTTATTCATCAGCTGTTGCCTTCAAAGGAAGGCCTTCTTGTAAGAAAATATGGCCATTAACTAATGCCTTTACTTTTCTTTGATCTTTGCCAGTAAAATTTCTTTCTTGAATTCCTTCTGTAGTCTTCCATATACAGTTTGTGGCATGCACACTTGTTTGTTCTTGGATTAGTTTCCAATTAATTATCAGAGCAAGTTATAAAAATTTCCATCCAATATGATAGAAAGGCAATTTTTGTAGAGCTGTAAAATCAGCCAGACACTGTATCCTTTCATGTGGTTTGACTTTAACCTAAACTGCCCTGAAGGTAAGAGATGAGGAGATGAGCTGCTCCCTAGTTCTGATGGGCATTTGCAGTCGGATGTTAGCACAAAGCAGGAAGCCCTTTGTCAATAATAAATCAGGTGTCCCGAGGAGGAAAATGTTGACAGAGGCCTCAGTGGTGTTTTTTTCTCTGTTATTAGTGCCTGCACAGTAGGATTAATGTCTGATGTGCTGCCTTCTGAGGTGAGTCAAATGTGAAAGCTTGAAGCTGGATGGAAGCATCAGGGTGTGCTCGGTGCCGCGGCTGGACGGGCAGCGTGGGGTGGTGGTGGAACACCCCACATCCCCCTGGCACAACCAGACCTGCTTTTAGCCTGGCCTGGGGAATGTGAACTTGTATAACCTCCCCATACACAAAGAAACACAATTACACCTCACATGCTTGAAAATACGTCCCTTAACTGCTGGTTTGTTGAGCCCGCATTTCCAAGCCTTCAGTAAAACATCCAAGCACTGCATGTTTGGTGACCACAGCTTCCTTAGTGCTTTTCCTGGGTAAGGATTATTTGGCTTTGCTTATTTACATCATGTGTTATCAGAATTATACCCCTCCATCTGCATGAGGAACAAGTAGTCTCAGGTCAGTGTTCTGCACTGGACATGCATCATGGCAATTGGATCCAGCCCTTCCCTTCCCAAACCTTCATACTTATCCCCCTTCCTGCTCTACCATTTACAGACACACAGTAGCTGGGATATTTCAGAGGTCTGATCCACCTCTCATGCTCTGACCAGAACAAGAGTTGCCAGCACTTTGTTTTCACTTGCAGTGGAGCTCCACAGGTGAAGGAAGTAGTGAGGTGTCCACGAAAACAGTCTAAAGCAAACACCCACCAGAGTGGAAAGCTGGGATGCTGCTGCTGATTTCCTTCTGACATGATAAACAGAATTGTATTGTCTACAATGACACATTTAGAGCTGAAGTAATTTTTTTTAAAAAAGCAAAATTACCTGTGTCTCAGTGCTGTAGCACTATTGAGATCCTGATTCATCCTTCTGAGGAGAGCTGGAAAAGAGTGGCAGACTAGTAATGTCACCTGGAGCTGCTGTAGCAGAGTCTTGCATGGCATCTTCATTAGAGCCCCAGTGGTATTAATTACTCAGAAAACTCATTTGTGGGCAATGACAGTTTAATAAGGAAGAGTGCTGAACTGAAATAGAAGTTATAACACTTGCAGAGAAAACAGTTTCTGTATGCTTGCTGCCCACAGGAGCAGAACTGCTGACTCGAAACCCAAGAGACTGCAGAGGTTATGGGGCAGGAGTGTGCTGATTACCTGCCATAAAGCCCTGGGCTCAGCTGTGCACACCATCACCTGCTGTAATTTTGCCTGACTAATGATTATAGGTTTAGGCTTTAACTCTGCCGTCTGCTCCGTGTGCAGATGGACACCTGCACCAACTGTGGCCAGAGAGGAGGACCCACGCTCAGGGGTGATTCTTGTTTTCTGAAAAGCCTCACAAATTCTGCCTTTCTATTTTGGTAGAAATGCCTTTCAACATCTCCAAGATTTATCCCGGGAATGCGATAGTTCAAGACTGTGGTTAACCAAGACCACTGAAAGCAGCGTTGCTGTTTCCAAAATCTAAGCAACATTAATGTTTCTATAAATACCATATAGCATTTCCACACAGTTTAGAAACTGCAGTTGAATTATGGAAAGTGAAATTGTAACACGGGCTTACGTAGGTCATCAGCTATCAGGGCTTCCAGACTTCCCCCGTCTGGACGAGATAGTATCTTGGCCTGAACCTTAGTTATTGTCCCTCTGGGCAAAAAGACCTTAGGAGGTGAGGTTGGCTGAAGCTGCAAGGAACTTTCCATTTCTTGTTAGGAGCCAGTGGATGGAAAATGTAAGCAGTGGGATAAAGGATTGAAGGATGATGCTGACCCTGAGCCACAGGTTGAAGAGTGGAGGGATAGAGTTTGGGAAAGGACAGATGGTTGTGTGGGAGACAGAATGAGAATGAGTCAGTCTGGAGTGACCAACAATCAGGAATGATGTTTGGAGCAATGCTGTGGGCTGCAGGAGTCAGGGACACACACAAGTCAATGATCTCATGCCTGGAAGGTCAGTGCTCAAATCTGTAGAAGCATCAAATGAGGGTCAGTGAGCTGGGACTCTAAATGTCCCAGCACGCTGAAAGTGCAAGCCTGACACACAGAGATAAAGGTTTTATTCCTAAGAGTAATGCAACAACCCAAATCTTTCTACTTTGCTGCTGTGAATTAGGGTGTTTCTGGTGTATAAATGCAAGCCTGTGTCTGAGCAGGCAATGGAAAGACTATAGCTTTGTTTTTCAGGTGAGGTACTGGCACCTCTGGATTAAAACCGTGGTTTTACAGCACAGTTGTATTCCAGATTCCATCTGACTTATAATGAATCCTGATTATCATCACACTAGTTACAGCACTTGTGTCAGGCTGAGCTCAACAGCATCATCTGCATGTCTGCTGCTAGGTATGTGCTGAAGTGTTTTATGGAGTCAGGACCTTTATATCTTTATTTTTAGGTCAGACATCTCATTTTAGCTAAGTGTCTTACCACTGCCTTCCACCTCTACTCTTGCATATATGTACAATGTAAGTTTGATATTCAGTAAAATGGATACCACCTATAGTCAAATTTTACTGGCAGCGAAATCAAGGCAATAGCAAAATAAACTTCTCTGGGTTTGAGTGATTAGAGCTCTTTATATCAGGCTGAGATAAAGACCCTGTGTGCAGCCTCTTACTTCCAAGGGATGGGAGAGGATTAATCCATCCATTTTTGCATCAAATTTAACTGGAAAAACCTGTAGGATCCAGAGAGGCTTTGCTGTGGAAGACATGCAGGAGGCAGATACCAGAGCCTGTCCCTAGAGTCTGTATCAGCCATGACCACTTTGATTTGAAAGTTTTCTCCTTGTCAAGGGCAGATTCTTCAAATTTATGCTCTGTTCAGAGATTCCTGCAGCCAGTGCTGCCCTGTGCAGGTGTTAATGCTGACATTGGTCTGGGAGGTTTCCTTCGTTGCTCAGCAATGCCGTATCTTTCTGACGCAACCATTAAATTAACAGCTTCCTCTAAGTGAGCTGGAGGTTAACAGGATGTCAGGACATAAAACAAATTTTCTTAATGTCAGTGCAGAGCCTTTGTTGTCCCTGTTAGTCACAGTGCCAAGACAGAAAGGTGTTTCTGCTCACAGGGGATCCCATCCCCAAACCGGTGTAACTGGTCAACACCCTTCCACTGATTCCCGTGGCTTTGGGGTCAGCCCTCGAGCATGGAACAGTTTGACCCCCCTGATTAACGCAGAAATCATATTTGGAAAAGATCTGTGTAGAGCTGACTCAGTGTTGGGTGGTTTTTCCTTGTGTTTATAGTTATTGAGCTGTTTAATACTGGTAATTATTAAATAGGGTCACCTGGAAAGACATAAGCACTCCAGCTCTTGCCAACAAACCACTTAAGCACCTGCTTAGAGATAAGCACACATATTAAGGCAAATGGAGTTGCTCCTAGGCTTGGTGTTGAGCAGATGTTTACAGTTTATGGATTAGGAGAAACTCCTTGCTTGAAATCATCATTTTTACCCCTAATGAGCAGAAATTAGATTCTAGTATGAGAAATAATTTTCATTATTCATAAAAAAAACCAAAAAACAAACAAAAACCTCTCCCCTTACTGAACTGTCTGGAATAAGGTTAAACTTCCCCATGCAAACCCTTAGAGCAATGCCATTTGTCAGGAAGCAGCAAGGTGCATGTACAGCAGTTACTGGAGGTGCACTGCAAAAATCTTTGTTGGAGCTTACAATATCCAGGTTTGGAATTGCAGACCTGCTCTGGATGTTACAAAACAATTTTTTGCAGAGACAGCATCTCACACTTAAACATGCCTGACCTTCTCCTGCCAGGAGTACCGTGGGATTGTGCAAAAGCTGAGATGAAAAGAGCTCCTGGGTTGGTGTACGTCCTGAAAGAGGAAGATAAATGGTAAGAAACACTCTGAATTCCACTTCTCTCTTGAAGCACTACTGCTGTGCTGGATTGCATCAGCATCCAAAGAGAGGAAACATTTTTCCAGAGAAGTCCAGCACAAACTGAGAGTTCCCATTAGGGCCACTGGGAAACTTTTATAACCCTGGCCCTTTGCTTGGTGATTGGGTGGACTGTCCCAAGCTGGGGCGTGGGCAGTGTGTGTTGGTGTGACCCCCACAAGCAAAACTGGTGCAAAGAGCAGGAAAATAAATGATTATCAGATCTTGGATGTGAATTCTCTTTAGTATTAAAAATGGATAAGCTGTCTTTTTGGGAGGAAGGTAGAGGAGGGAAGAGAAGGCAGGGAAGCCCTGGCCCTGCAGTGGTTTGAGCAGCACTCCTGTTACAGGGATCTGCAGCATCAGGCTTTAAACCAACTCATTAAAATCCTGATTCGTGCTGTGCCCACGGTGATGGAGGAAAGGGCCTACCCTGCTCCCACATGCACACGAGGATTTTCAGGGCTAGAGCTGAAACATTTGGCAAGTGAGTGCATGAAGCTGAAGGTTACCTGTAGGCAGCTGTTGCTCAGCCTGTGGGTGTTTCTATGGCTATTTAATTGCACGTTGCTCAGTACTAAATGAGTGAGACTTACGTGAATAACCACAGCAATGCAAGTGCTGCTGCCTCTGAGATAAAGGACCTTATTTGAGAAACAAATTCTTAACTAATAATACCATGGGCCCTGTGCACTTCTAAAAGTCTGTACTTATCACTGATAGGAAAGAAATGGTCTGGTTCTTAAAAATAAACCCAAAAGCATTTGAAGGACATTTCCCCACCACCACCATTTTTCTATTATTTTCCCAGGTTGCAAAAATAACATCTAATAATGAAATGAAAACAAGCTGAATAGTTACATTCAGTGGAGGAGGGAAGAGGTAGTCGCAGACAGCTGGAGCATGTCTGGGCCAGTGTCTCAGTTCTTTTCTTTCTGCTAGTTCAGTGCCACTCCAAGAATGCAGACAATGCTGGCCACGACTGTTTCATATTTGATTTCCACACTTAAATCTGTGCTTGTTAAACGAAACCCCATTGTCAGGCTGGCACACATCCACGCTGCCTCCTTGGGTCCTGCTTCAGAGCCTGCCGTCTGGGGCTTGAGGGTGCTGCTTGCATCCCTTCAGTGAGGATCAGGTATGCAAAGAGCGTTTTGCTGCTTTTTGTGCTGCTTGTGGCATTGCAACAAAAGCTTTTGGACTCTTCTTGCAGCCACATCCGTGCATAACCCTCATAAATCTTGGTTTGAGGGCAGACAGAGTGCTGCAGGGAAAGGTTGGGGGTTTGGAACTGCCTCAGTGGAGGATCAGTGGGGCACTTGGCTGGAGTCAGTCTCTGGGCAAGGTGTTGGCTGTGCCACCCGGGGGAGAAAACACTTGGGCAGGCAGGGTCTGGTTCTGTAGAGGACTGGTACCCTGCCCTGCTCAGGGAGAGGGTGCAGCTGGGGATGCTTGGGGTCTTGGTGAGGTCCCAGGGACGCTCTGCTGGGACAGGGCCATCGGGTCAGCGCTTGCAGAGCTTTGGTGAACATGGGCAAGAGAAATGCTGTGTGTTGGGAGCAAAGCAGGGACTGTGAGTAACGAAGGATCACTTGATTATCTCCTGTAAAATACCAAGGAGGGCGTGAAAATTGTGAATCTTATTAATAAGATTAGGGGATTATGAAATGCAAGAGCTGTCCAGTCCTTTGGACTGAAGACCCTTCTGGCCTTTCTCTCTCAATAAGATGGTTCCATGGTCCAATACCTGCCTGTCCACACCTTGTGCAGTGTAACTTATCAGTCAGTAAATGCCAGTGCTGCCACTGCAGGCAGAGCTCTGCCCAAGGCAGTTGGCAGCCCACTGTGGCACGAGAGGAGGGAGAGGGGATAGGATATGGCTGTGGGGAGTGATGCTGGAGCAGGAGGAAGCACTGGCTGTGTTTTGATTCTTCAGGTGTCCCAGAGGAGCCCACTACTGGGCTGTTGTCATGGAAACACTGTTTTTTTTTCGGGGATTCAAGACTGGCTCCAAACAAAGGTTAAAGGGAAGAAAAACCCCAAGGGACAGCATGCACAGAAGGTGAGATTTCCCTCAGTGCAGTAAAATTTGTGAATGTCTGAACCAACAGCGAGTCCTACAAGATGTGGGAGCTGGAGGAATGTTGGAGCTGGAAACTGATGCTATGCCTCACACAGGAGCTGCTTGGGGCATGGTGCTGGGCTCTGGCTCTGCTCTGGGTCACCCAGAAGCCTGTTTTTCCTCCTGCCCTCACCTCTCATCCTGCTGCACTGTCGAGGTGCTCCTGCCTAGGGCTCTATCTGGAGCAGAGATAAGACATGCTGAATGGTGGTTATTTTTCACACTCCTCTTGCTGTTGAGGTCTATGTTGGGATCAGATCCATGTCCATCTCGTACCTAGGCGTGTGTAGGTTTTGACAGCTCTGTGTGTTAATGGCAGAGCAGTGTCCAAGCCATAAGGAAGAGCAGAAAGGCAAATCTTCAGGTTCTGCTTTCCGTAACATCAAAAGCAGACTGTATAATTTCCGTAAAATTGTGCCCAGCCTTTGAATTCAGATGCCCAGGCTACACATGGAAAAGGCGTGTCCCTTTAGGCAAAACAGCACTGGGATGTAATGGATATGAAGGGCCAAATTTCTGGCTCATAAAGTGATCTAATGTAACGAACCCCATGGCAGAGCAGTCAGGCTCCATCCATCCTTGCCCAGCCGTGCCACCCTCCTGGCAATCCACCTTCCCAGCTGTGACTGATGCTCATGTGTCAGTGTCCAAACTGCAGCAGCTTCACAAAACCCAAATCTGCACAGAATACAGCCAGACTCAGGCATGAGTCCAGTATTTTAAGGGTGAGGGGGTATCACTCATCCCTCAGTGGGTCTCTGCAGAGGTTTGGGAAGTCAGCACAGGGGAAGGGGAACAGAACTGTAACCCAGGTAGCTGCTCCCAGTGATCCCAGCCAGCCAGCAGTAGCAGGATGGGCCAAGGAGCAAAGATGCAACGGCAGCAGAAAATTGCACTGAGGCGCCTGCGATGCTCAGGATGTTGAAGGCAAAACTGGCCTCCCCCTGAAATGGAGACAAAAGCATTTTATCACTTTTATGACTTGCTGAGTGATTATTTGTTTTTTTTTAAAAAGAAACCTTTAAAACTAAAAGGCTTAATATTTTTTGTATTTCTTCATTTCCAACTTGAATAAGCCTCCTTTTTTTATATATATATTTAATCTTCTTTATTCTGTGTCCAAAAAAGGATGTGATGGTAAGGGAAATTAGTAGCTTAAATGTCATGAACTTATTAAAGAGAAATGCAGATTATTTTTTTTTTTTAACAGGGAAGACAAAGTCATTGAAACCATATTTTAATAAGAATAATAGAAGAATAAATTGGAACAGGTATACTTATACAATTTGTCATATAATGTTTAAGTACAATGGGTGGCCTTTAAAATTTAAACTGCATAGCTGAATGCTTAAAAAAATTCCTCATTATAACACAGAAAATGTGATAGGAAGTGGCAAAATGACTGTGCTGGTGGGACATACAATGTGCACCCTCGGGGAGGCCTGCACAGCACATTTGACCCACAATATTAACAAGAAAAGTGCTTTTCTCTTTGAATGCATTGTCCAGCTTAACTCCGCTGCTCCCTTGCAGCCACCTGCATGTGACACTATACAGACCCCTGGACTTGTCATCCTGCCTGGTGGCACAACCTACCCCTGCCCTCAGCAGGATTTTGGCCTGGTTGAGCCCAGCTCCGAGGTAGGTGGGTGAAAAGCTTTGCTGGATGCTCAGCTGCCCTGGCTCTTGTACCTCCTCCTTGTCCTGGCACATCCCTGCCCCAGAGGGCTTTGCTACGGAGCCAGCTCTATCCTTTGTGCCAGCTGAGAGGCTTTTCCATGCTGGGGGAAACCTTAGAAGAGCTTTTAGGTGTAATTTAAATTTCCTTTGATCCAAAATCTCTGCAGGTAAAGAACTAATGCTATTAGAGCAGGCAATAACCGGCTGCTGTGCTGGAGCCTCTCAGGGAGCAGAACGGGCTCTTCTCTACCAGGCTGGAATAATTGTTCCATGTTCCTCCCCTGTCCAGTACACAGAGGGGGGCTTCAAATGGAATTGGATTGTGCAGAGTAAAGTCAGGACCATGGTCCTGCTGGTATGCACTCAAGGCCAGCTGGGAGTGCCCTGGAGGAAAGGCTAAAATTCACCTTTTGTGGAGTCAGGCACGATATCACATCCTTACCGTGCTCACAGAAGATGTTTAGTGTTGGTTGCCAAAAGGCCACTGAAAAGCGTTCTGTGCATCTCCTGCATTTGCTATTCCACACTCCTGAGTGTCCTGACACTGAGGTACCTCAGGGCACTTGTGGTACAGGACGTGGCCATCCCCAACAAGACCCCACCACGCTGGCACTGACCACCACAGCTCACCAGCTTTCACTGGGATCCCCATGCTGACACATGGGGAGCAGGGAAAAGATTCAGGATGCCACAAATGGGAGTGCCTGAAGAAAGCTCCAGGCAGTGCAGAAGTTTAAGGTTGTTTTAATGTCTGCTTCATTCTGCTTTTATCACTCTGGACAAGGAGTGAGTTTGAGGTTGGTTATTCTTCCCAAGTGTTGCCAAAGGCACAGCAGACCTTGTGTTATTCAGTCAGGTCCCAATCAGGACAGGGTGTGTTTCATCCCTGTCCTTATTTAGGAACCAGTTTTGCCTGGGGAGCATTATCTGTGACACACACAGGCACATGTTCATTCACTTGAAAACGCCAGCACTAATTCTGCCTTGCAGGGTGGAATCTTTTTTTCCCAGCGTAAGCATCTTGGACCCACATGTATTTGTGCTCCTGGCTTCAGGCTGGTGAATGGGAAGAAGAGCTGAACTTGTGCTAAAGGCAAAATCTGTGTCTGGGAACACAAAATAGCACAATCTGAGCTGTGATTTCTGGTGCAATGTAGGACACTGTATCAACACAGCTCCAGAACCTTGAGCAACAGTGTCCTGTGGTTTGATTTCCATTCTGGCATGCTAAAGTGCAGTCAGACTCAGGTTTTTTGTGGCACTTTCCATTTTTTATTTAGGGAATTTGAAAAATACTTGTCCTGAGGCTGAGCCTCAAGTTATGATCTTGGCATATCCATACCATTAAATTCCCGTGGATAAAAGCAGAAACATCTGGATTCATGAGTGGATGTTGGCTAAATCCACCAGGAAAAAAAAGAAAAAAAGCCTTTAGGGGATCCTAGAGGGTTCTAGCCAGGATAAATAATACAACAAAACAAGAGTGCTAGTAAGAGTAATTGTAATACTGAAGCCAAATTATAAGATGACGGCCAAGCCCTTTTCACAATCTGCTTTTCCAGCGAAGAGCCCTTCAATTTACACTTAACACACATGTGGCTGATAGAACAAAGGAAAAGTTGAAGGAGGATGAAAGCAGTGCAGAGATTATTCAGCCTTGCTGGTTTAGCTCCAGGCACATCGTTTAAATGAGTAGATGATCAGTTTCCAGTTTGTTTTAAATTTTCTGGCAAGAAATTTTATGCTCTATCCCAAAGTTGGATATGCTTAAAACTCTTTGTGTTTTTTTATTTTAAGGATCTGCCATTTTGTTTTTATTTCTTAAGGCAGGACTCTGGAAGTGCTCTGCAGGAGACACCTGAGTGCTGAGACTGGAGGAGCAGCCTGGTTATGTCCCTGAGGGGGCCTTGTAACTGTTCCCAGCTCCCTGGGGACCCTGGGATTGGGGAACTGTTAATCCTGTTTCCCCCCCATCTCTGGGAGGCTGAGCCCTGCCTTGCTAAGCCATGTGCTATACCTGAGCTCCACAGCACCCAAAGCCAAGGGAAGTGACCAAAACTGTTGTCCCACATACACTTGCAGCCTCTTTGGCTGCACTCTGTTGTACCAGCACTGCTCACCTGGTTTAAAGCTGGTGGAAGGAGAAAGGTTTGTGCTGCTTACCTCTTGCACCTCCTTTGGGTGTTTTCAGGGTTAAACGCTGCTGAACAGCACATCCTCTGCCACCCAGCCCTCCCTCCTGGGTCTCCTCCCGCACCTTGCACCAGGTCCCCAGCTCAGCCATGAGCATCAGGTCATGCAGCTTGTCCTCCCCTCCTGTGACAGGGTGAATGACAGCAAGTTGTGTGAATGTTGTGAATGAAAGTAAGTTGAACGTTGCTGAAAATGCCCTCAGCACACCAACCCTTCCCAAGCACTGCAGTCAGCATTTCTCATGACCTGTGCCTTGCCCATGCAGATCTGCCTTACCTGCACTGACCTTGCACATCGCCATTCCCGATTCCTGGAAAGCCTTGGATGTTTGCCTGCTCTGTAATCTTCAGCCAGCGCATCGTGGGGTGAGTTGCTTCATTGCGGAATAAAACCCCCCCGTGGGTCAGTCCTTGTCCCATCCTCCTCCTTCATTGCCCCTCTTCTTCCCTGTTGTCCGTACCACAGCTGACCTGGGGGAGCTGATCTGTTGGCACTGCTCCAGCAGGTCCTTCTCCATGGGCAGGCTTTAGGTTTCCTCCATGGAAACGCTTCCTGTGATGTGCTGTCAGTGCTTAACGCTCCCCGAAGCCTGACACTGGGCTCTGAGTGGTGAAACGCAGGTTTGGGGCAAGACAATACTTGAAGTATGACTGGAAATACCAGTGATGCACAAACAATGACGTTTAGGCTGCCATACGTTCCATAGAAGGAATAATCCTGTTTACACTGCAAGGAGTGGGAGTTTAATTCGCCTTAAAATAGCCTCGACGCGTCTAGGAAATCCATAAAAAGGACACCCTGGCATTTCTTAGGACATTATTTTCGGCAGATATGTTTATTTAATTTGCTGCCAACATCTGTCACTTCCTCCGCTGTTTCCCAGCACCCACAGTCTGGGTCTGAACCGAAAGCTGACAGGACCCAACACAAAATATTGAGCGCTGCTTCCCGTTAGCATCGCGGCCATCAAAGTGAAGCAGGGAAATGCATCTGCTCGTAGATGATGTTACAAAATATTTGTTTTAGATTAGCTGCTCTCCCACCCGCTGTCCACGCTGGCAGTTGTGTTCCTGCACCCAACTGGAAGGCAGCAGGAAGGTCTGCTGGAACTGCAGGTTCAGGAACAAAGCAGTTTGAGAAGCTGAGGAATGAGGGAGGAAGCAGGGCTAAATTTAGAACCCCCAGATAAGAAAAATACCTGTATCTTCAGTGCTTGGCTGTGGTTTTATTTTGTGAGGCACAAAACACACCTTGGTGTTGCACGGCTGTTTGCAGATTGCACTGACTCAAAGAGGGCTCGTGGAAAAAACGCTTTGATGTCTTCAGTAAACAAATAGCAGTGTTAAAAGATCCTCAGTTCTTGTTAGCGTGCTGCAAACAGCTATGTTTGAAGAAAAAATAAACATCCCAAGGTTGATGGAAGGGTAGGGAAGCCATAAAGTACTGCAGTCAACTCCTTGCTATAGGGACAACAGCAATGACAGTGCTGTGAAAAACTGTTTCTTTCTCCTTGTGGATTAAAAGGAAAAAACCAACTGTGTCAGGGTTTACCAGCTATGTGGTGGGAATACACGGGTATAAAACCCCATGGCTAAGCCCTTGCATCTCAATCACAAGAAAAATACCATGCCCACTGGAAAAACAAGGGGAGGATTTCCCTGGAGATGTCTTTGTCCAGCTATTAGGATGAGGGGGAGAAGATGCACCCTTCCTCCAACCCCTGCTTTGACTCTGCTTCCTCAGTGTTTCACCTGCTGTCACCAGAGCCACCAGCACCTCCAAAGCCTTGCAGCTCTGGGACCTCATCCCAAAAAATCCTCACCAGCTTTTATGCAGGGCAAACAGTCAGCTTCTACGAGGAGGCACCAGGCATGTATTGTGGTCTCAGTGAGGAGGATGAGGATTTCACACCATGTGCCTACCTGAGCTTTTACTCTGTAAAGCTCATTGTACCTGCCTCATTGTGTGACTTAAAACATCCCTTTGGAAATGCAAAAAACTTAGGAAACGAACCAAAGAAAAGTGCTAAAAGATTATCACAATTGCACCAACACAACCCTGGGAACCCTAATTTATATTTGTACACTTAATTTGCACTCGTTTAACAATCCAAATTAGGCTCAGAAAGAGAAAGTTTGAGGCTTCTCTGTGAAAGGAAATTAAAAATCAGAAGGCCATGATAATAATCAATACACCAATGTTTACTGCAAATGTAAATATTATTAAGAACCTCCAGGGAGCCTCTCACTTTAGTTTTATGTTATTCTGAGCATTTATCAGTTTAAAGATAGTTCACATGAACTAGGAAATAAATAATTCAGATACAGTGACTTTTTCATGTCTCTGTAGGATCACTAACGTCTTTCCTTTGATAACACTCTTGGTTTGCCTAACAAAGCTCCATTCCAAATGGGAACTGTGAGACAAAAACTCCATCCAAAGGACCAGGGCTTATAGGAAAAAAAACAGGAGGGGAAGGCAAAAATTCCAGGAAAAAAAAATAAATTTTATAATCCCAAAGGTAATAAGAAGTATCCCTCTGGCAACTCCATACAAGCTCTTCCCTTCATTGTGAGCCTCTCCCTGCTGGATTTGCAAGGAGGGTTTGTCACTAAAGCTGAGGCAGAAATGGCTCATAATAAACAGCAGCTCCTTAGAGACTGTAGCCATGGCATGGAGAGCTGTTTACCTGGCACCACAAGCACTATTCTGTTAATCTTCAGATGTTCCTACAGAAACAGAAGGTATTACACTGTGGTAAATAAGACTTCTTCGCCCCCAGGAATATGACTTTTTTTTCCCAAACTCACTGCCCTTCCCTTTCAGCTACAGAAAGCCCATCCTGTGATTTCTGAATTGCTCCTTCCCAAGAGGACAGGGCTCTTCCCAACCCAGAGAGAGCCAGGACTTGCTGACAGCAAGCTTGGGTGGCTGTTTCCAACCCTGACCTGCTCATCACAGCCAGTGGGAATCCAGCCTCTGCAGGACACGGACACGTCCTCCCACGCAGGACCTTCTCCCCAGCGACAGTCACTGTTGGTGTAACAGGTGTGTGACAAGGGATTTAGAGGGGATAGACTCTAGCTGGTAGTTTGAAATCAAGTGAATCATGCACTTCACGCTGTTGGTGTCTTTGCTCGCCCCAAATGTGAAAGGTAAGGGCTCTGAGAGCTTTGGGAGATGCCTGGGAGATGGGAAGTTGCCAAAGCAATTGTGTACTTTATCATCTGCAATCCCAGATTGCACTGCTGATTGATAATCATCAAACTGATTTCAGACCCATCCTCCCCCAGCTGGGTGCTGCCACCAGCCAGGCTGGCACTGGGTGCCACCCCAGGGCACATCCTGATCCTCCTAAAGACTCAGAGGGGACAGTTGTTCTTCAGGGCAAGTCAGCTTGAAGGGTGGTGGCTCCTCGGGCTGCCGTGGTGACGACATCACCTCTACACGGCAGCGAAAGCAGAGTGGCAAATTTAACAAGTAGTAATTTTACCATTAAACTCACACCCCTGAAGACCCTCTAATACCCAGTTCACCCTGTCGGGTGGGATCCAGCACTGAGCTGATTTATGGCGTAGCACAGCGGGCTGCATGGAGGGTGTTTATTCAAAAAACACCAGCTCTCTTTACCAAACACTATTTTATTTCTAGTTTAATTAAAACACAGTTAGCAAGCCTTGCAATTTTCTTAAACAAGCCCGATCTTCAATGGAATTAATATTAATCTCCGTTCAGCGTGCAAGTCAGTAAAGTGACACGTGGAAAATTACACATTCTTCACTCAGGAATGCAGCTTGGAGCATGACTTCATGCTCCTGTACGAGAGGATCAGCGTGCCAGATGCGCCTGGTGCCTGACCCCTTTACAGCTCTGAGAGATCACACGTCACTTTAAAATGTCATTTCATGCATGCAGGAGGAAGAAAAGGGAGCCTGGTCGCTTCATGTTACTGAGCCTCCATTTAATTTGGTTAGGGTGGTGTGAATGTCTCAATAACATGAGGCAGAGCTGTGATCTCTGGTCTGACTGTGTGTTTCCAATAGACACCCTGATGCCTTTCTCGTGGCCAGAGTGGTTAACAATCTCTATTTTCTTGCTATTAATTAGAAGCTGTATTTCATTCTGATGTTGAACGAGCCTCGCAGCGCAGCTGACAAGCTTGCAGTCCTCACTTCCAGTCAGGCATTGAATTTTACTGAATTGTTTTGCCTGGAGAGAAAAGCAGCAAATGTGAGTATAGAATTAATACCTTTTAAATTTGTGATTGTGTTTCTAAGCCACAAAAATCAGGTGGTAGTCAGACTTTCCCACTCTTGGCCCTTTTTTTTTTCCTGTGATAGACTTGAATGTCCTTTCTTTTTCCTTGCCTTGCTGCTCGCTCCCAAAATCCTGCTGAAAAGAATCCAGAGAGTGATCCAGGTCTCTGTAATAAGCACGTTCCCATAGCAAATTATATAAAAGCATTTTGTACACTTGTATTTTTCCTCTCCCCCAGTGCATTCCACGCACCTACACAGTCATGCTAATTAGATCATGTAATAAACTTAAATGTGGCAAAAAATCTGTTCACGGGGTGTTGCAAGACAGCTGGACTTGGAAAGCAGCCAGTCATTAATTTTGTTTTGTTTGAGAAAACCCAAAGGACATTATTTTACTGAAGATGAAGCAAACCCCAAGTAATAGGAGCTGTAATCTAAGGAGACAAATTATTTTATCTAAATAGTCTGCAGTGAGCCCTGATACAAGGATTTACTTATATGAGAAAAAAAAAACCAACAACAAACTATGAGAGTTTAACAAAGCCATTAAAAATAATTAAACCTAAACTAAAAGAACTTAACTAATGTCAAGTTAAATTTGATTAGTTTACTTAAATTTAAGTAATCGAAACTAAATGAATGTTAACCCATAATGTTAATTCATACCTATAGAGGACCAAAGTATCAAGAATTAACTTTGAGCCTCAGGTGACTTTTAAATTAAAGGAAGTGTCCACATGGGATATGGTGAGAGATTAAATATGCACCTGATCAATTTTTCTATAGATGGTCTATATTACTGTGCATAATACAGTAATCCCTGCATTTTTGTGGAAATGCAGGAGCCTGAAAACAGGGCCTACTCTGACATACCACTTAGTGTGGCAACCTTACACTTGCACACTGACTTCTAGTGAAAAGAGTAACTTTGAGCCAGTCTGGCAGCAGTGTTTAACCGGTCCTGGGGTTCATGATACAGCTGGTAACGGGATCAGCTCTTGGGAAAATATCACTTCCTTAATTTCAGTTCAGATGCTGTAAGTTTTGGCCACTGAATTGCAATTAAATCTGTGGATCTATTGACCTGATGCTTAAACAGAACCCCGGTAATTCTCCAAAGCATCCAGGCAGGCTGGGAGCGTGCCCAGAGGACTGCGCTCCTGCAATGCTAACACAAGCAGTGACACAGAGCACGAAGGACTGACACGTTATGGAACACGGGGGAGAAGGAGCTGAGGCTGTGGTTGTGGTGTGATGGTCCAGGAAATGCCTGATTCCACCAAAAATGCCGTTAATGAAGCATGTGATAACTTCCAGCTATATTCTTGATCAACACTAGATGTTGCTGTGCTGCTGCTCATATAAGCTATACATTAGTGAGGCTTTTAAATGGTATTTACTGCAATTTCCTCTTTCCTGTTTCTGTTAGACACTATATCCTGACACTATATGGCTGGGGGAGCTGCTACTTTAATTTACTTTTCCTTTGAAGCTTCAGTTTTTATTTGTGTAATAGCAAGTTTATAACCCTCTCAAATGTACATGTAAAACTTTACAAGCAAAAGAGACTCTTACAAGTAATGACATGAAGCAACTCCTATATGAATGCCAAATATTTACTTAAACTCTGCTTCTGGATTTTTTGCAATCCAAGGGGAATGACATTGTTAACCGGACGATTCCGGGAACAGACTGACAGCTGCAAGGCCACGGAGGGAAGTTTGTTTATCAGGGGACAAAAAAAAAAAAAAAATTAAAAAAAAAAATGTTTAGTCCTGCTGGGTTTCAGGCTTTTTACTCCCACGTGTTTGAGTGGGAGAAAGGACAAATCTTGGGACGTTGATTTCCCCATGGCAACAGAAAACGGAAATTACTTTAACCCCATCTAGTGACAGATGACTCATTGCTCAGCCTGCTGCTATTTTCCAAGCACTAAAACAATACAGCTGCAAAGAAAAGGCCAGTCTGTATTATCTCATAGGCTGAGCACCGGGCTCGTGGGAGAGGGCAGTTCTCTGGCTGCCTTTGCATCAAAAAAAAGACAGAGCTGGAGCCTTCTGGTTATTCTTTTATTGTGTGAGGCAAACGTGCCCATGTGTTCTCCATCCCTGCGCTGCTGGAATGCAAACCTGGGGCATCCCTGGGATGGAGGTGATGCAGCATGGGGTGAGCTGCTGGTGGGTGTCCTACTGCTTGGTCCTGCTTGCTCTGATTATCATGGAATCATGGAATGGTTTGGGTTGGAAGGGATCTTAAAGATCTTAAAAAAGGGACACCTTCCACTAGCCCAGGTTGCTCCAAGCCCTGTCCAATGTGGCCTTGGAGACTTCCAGGGATGGAGCAGCCACAGCTTCTCTGGGCAGCCTGTGCCAGGGCCTCCCCACCCTCACAGTAAAGAACCTTTTCCTAACATCTAATCTATACCTCTTTCAGTTTAAACCTGTTCCCCCTTGTCCTATCTTGCATCCAGGGATCCAAAGGGACATTGCCATACTTTCAGTTTAAACATTCCCCCCTACCTTGAATTCCATGGAATGAACTGTGTGTGCAATACAGGAACTACTCATTCCCAAATGCAGCTGGATCAGGACAGCAGGTATGAGTAGGGTTTCCATGCCCTTACATGTGAAGGAGATACCTGATGGCAGAAATACATTGCTGTATTGCTGGGAAAGTCATAACAAATTCCCAGAGGGAAAGCTGAAATAGAAGTATTCATCTGTGAAAGCCTACTATGCTGGGTGAAAGGTTGGAACTAGATTATCTTTGAGGTCCCTCCCAACCCAAAACATTCTAGTATTCTATGAAAGGGTAATTAGGGAGAGTGATTTCTGAACAAAGATGATGGAACCATTATTTCTTGGAGGCCTTAAAACCAGATGTGGTGTTGCTGTGAAAGACAAGCCTCAGTCCAAGCTGTAGGATGAAGAAGTAAGTGATGCACTGTGGAGGTCAGCCCTAACAGCCCTATCTGTCTTCTTGCCCCTTAGACCCCCTGCAGCAGAGCTGCCCAGAGCCACCAGCTCACCTGAGGAGCATCTCTGTTGGAGGACAACTCTTGCTCAGCCCCTTCTGGACATGGCAGTGAAGAGCTGGTTTGGAGAGGAGATAATACAAGCTCGAGGTTTAGAGGGTGATTCATCATCGGCCTCTTTCCACCAGCAGATCAGTGCAGGAGGCACCCTCTCCTCAAATGCTGGTTTTCTTGAATCCTAGTAAGGATTTAGTAAGGTTCAGACATAGGGCCTCAGGTGCACGTTACACATAAAATATTACACCACTGAATGGGAAAGGAATTAATGCTACCCTCAAGATGATATACTGAATAACTGGTCAGTTAATATCACTTTATTCACCACAAATTGGGGTCAGACATCACAGTCTTGGGAAATTCAGGATCCCAGGAAAACTACATGGCGGGACTGTGCCACGGGATACGTGAATCATTTTCTTTCTGAGAAAAACAGGTTGAACTGCTGGTAAAATATCTGAGTCTTTACTCAGTCCTGTCATTTGTATGCTGGTATGATTAACTTTCTAGCAGCAGAAAATCAGGTCCATAAGGTTCTATTTGGACAGTATAATTAACAAAAGGAATAGCTCCGTTACCAGGTTGTTCTGGGAACCAGACTCTGGGGCTGCATTAGCAACACAAAGATTATATTCCTGCAGGGATCAACACAAACCAACATGATCTGATGGCCAAACCCAGACCTTGAACAGGGAGCTCCATCAGCACTCTAATATCTGTGCCTCAGCGTGGTTTGTTATCTGGGAACACCCTGAGCTTGGCTACAACCATCCCAAAGTCATCATTTCACCAGCAGCTGGAGCGGGGTGCTCAGGTCAGCTCTGATTTCTGGAGAAAGAAAAGGGATGGTTCAATCTGTGGGTGCTGCTGGGCTATGAGGTGTTATCTTACTCTGATACTTTCCCTACACTTCTGTTCAGTGCTCCCCTACAGCACAAAATGTTCCCCTTCCCAAAACTGCAAGAGCCCTGTGAAACTGCCAGCTGTGGGGAAGGAGAACCAGAGATCACCACAGCTAATTCAAGAAACAGAATATATGACTGTTACCATCTAAACTTATGCCAGCCTAGTAGATCCAGAGAAATCAGATTAAATTCCAGCTTTTGAGAATCCATCATTCAGCATTCTGGAAGAGCTTTGGAAGCCCATGACTTAATGGCACTGAACAAAAAGACTGTTCCTTTCAGAGAAGAAGCTATTGCCAAAATGTCAATGTAGAAAATGGGAATAACAGTTTTAATTTGGATTTTTTCTGCTTTAGTGTTCTCTCCACTTCTTTAACTAGAAAACTGCTTTATTACCTGGGAAAAAATACTTTTGTATTTTGCTGCTTGAGGGGGAAAAGAGCTAATTAAATTTGTAAAAGTGGAAAATAATGTTAAGAGGTCTTTGTAGGGCTGTGGTTCTGACTGCTGGTGTCAGCTTTACTGCCAATATGTGCAGATGGTAATGAATGAGCTACCATCGACCATCCTTTATTGTCCTAGGGCCCCACTCTGCTCATAAATGTCTTCACTGGTTATTATTTCCCATTATTTAGTGTTCATTTGGTGAGTGCAGTGATCCCATGGATGCTGTTCCCCAAACCAGCAGAGCAGGATAAGAACTGGCAGATTCTCTTCCAAGCCCTCTAAGCCAGCACTGAGAGGCTGCAGAGGATGTGCTGCTCCAGCCACAGGTGAGGCAACGTCAGCAATGAAACCAAGACTTGCACAGCTGAGTTGCTTGTACATAAATATGATTTTCCAGCAAGGGCCTGGGCTGCTGGGACCTTTGTAACAGAGAGCCAAGGCCAGGCCTGGCCCCAGGGGTGAGGGTGTGCAGGGCTGGTGGCTGTGCAGGTGGGTTTGAGCAGGGTGATGGAAGGTGATGATTCTCCCAGTGGGCTCCAGGACTTTCAGGTAATGCAATCAGACTTTCCACAGAACATGCTGTACTGAATTTTGCATAGCCAGAGGATAGCATTTCTTCTCCCAAACAAGGACGTAATAGTCTTTTCCAGAAGAAGAATATAAATGACTTTCCCAATAACAGTATTTGATGCTGTGGGCAAATGTAGCATCTGCTCTCTGATTTACCAGCCTGATGCCTGTGCTGGGTTCAGTTCTTCACAGTCGTCCTTAGAAACACTTCCTCTGCCTCTTTCAGTGTAAAAACACTGCGGTGACTTATGGAAACCACAAACAACCACTGCACACTTTCTGTCAGTAATTCTTCGTTCGTACCAACGGGTTCTTTCAGACATATCTGTAGTTTCTATTTACTGCTCTGCAGCCTGTCTTGCCCTGACACCTCATCCCCAGGCAAAGGCAGCAGGCAGAGAAGCTCTTCTCCTCTGCCAGGCTGATGGAGATTGGGGTCCAAACCCTCCATCTCCATTTCTTCAACTCTGGCAGAGTATTTTCATGCCTGTTAAGCCACGAGGGCTTAGCTGTGCCTGGCTCTCTGGCCAGCCAACAAGCAGCCTTCAAACCTCCTAGAGAACCCCAAGGATAGTTTCCCTTGGACTGCAGGCTCCAAGAATTACCACCCTTTTCCAATTCTCATCAAGGCAGAAAGAGTTTCTTCCTTGGTGTCTGATTCTCCTAAACACGTTCAAGTTTTCCTACCGGAGCTTGCCGGTTTCCAAACAGAGTTGCCTATAAAAGTTTCCCTCAATTTCAACACATTTTCCCTCGCACTGAAGCTGTGGAAACAGTCGCAGGCTGCCAGCTTTCCTGGCTCACCTTTTGAGGAAGGCTGCAAAGTCGTGTTTCCTGGGACTACAATTCCCAGAAGGCATCTTATCTCCCTGCCAAGCAGTAGCCGAGGCTCGCTGGGGCTGTTGCATCTTTCGAAAGGCTTCCTCCCGCTGTAACTGTGGATGGGACAAGCTTTCCTGGAGCAAACTGTCCAGCACGGGTGTCTGTGCAGGAGGGGAGCACTTTGGGGGGGGGTAAGGCAGGTCCTGCTGCTGCCACTGCCCGTCTGTCTCAGCACAGCTCTGTGCAGAGCCAGGGGAGAGCATCTAAGGTCAGTGCCTGAAGGCACTGCTTCAACTTTCATACAACTACAACATCCCCAGGCTGTTTAAAGGGCTGGCTGGTGTTAAATTAAGTGTTTTAGGGACTGCGTGGGAACGTTAGAAATGCCCTCCCCAGCCATGTGTCTCCACCGAAGTAATATTTCAGCCTGTCTGCTCTGTAAGAGTCCACGAAATCCTCCTCTGTAGCCTCTGATCAGACACGTTTGTGGTTCCTGCCTGAAGGATGATGCCAAACGCCCCGCTGGCTTCCTCCTCCCAGGGGGACAGTCTTGGGAAAGATTTTTAAAGGAACGACCAAACTCAATGGCCCTAAGCAGTCCCCGTCCTGTTTCATGTGACGTGACTCAGTGCCATACTTGGTCACTTAACGAGGCTTGGTGCTCCTAATTAAAACCAGCTTTTGCCCAGACTATGGCTGTGCGAGGGCTGTCTCGGTCATTAATAGTGGTGCTGCCCTCAGCAAACCTATTTGGGGGCGGGGGGAGCTGTAACCTCCTGAAGGGATGCTTGGTTTTTGCAATCAGAATGCAAAGGTGTTTCTTTTACAACATCCTTCTGAAGTCTGCCTCGCAAAACACTGAAAACCCGTGACTTTGTCTGGAGTCACGAGGAGCCTCCCAACAATCAGCCAGACTATGTCATCGGCAGCTTAAAGGTCCGAGGCTGGTGTTTGCAGTGCAGAGAGGTTAGGCTGGGTTTCCAGCAAGCCAAAGGAGTTGGGTAATGAGCAGCATCATGTGTTCAGTGCTTTAAAAATGCAGTGGGGCTTGGGGTGGAAACGGGAAAAAGTCAGGCTGGTGTTTCACAAGTAGCACATTTTTCCCCATGTGCACAAGGCAGGATGACTCAGCTGCTCACTGATAACAGTAGTTTGCTGAAATAAATACTGACCTTCAAACAAGTGCTATCACTAAGGTAAATAACGGCCTAAATACAATCAACCTAACCCTTGCATGTTTTTTTTGGTCCACTACTCTGGAGGGTTTTTCACTTGGATCTCTCCCAGGAAATCTCCACATCCCTTTTCACCCTTATTGGAGCCTCAGGAGAGCTTTGCTCTGTGGGTTCAGCCTGACAAAAGTGGCAGTGTCAGGAACTAGAAGATGAAAAAGAAAAGTGATTTCAGACTAAAAATGAGATGACCTTCCAAAAACTTTGATTGAAGCACTTCTGAAGAGTTTGTAAGAAATATCCACACCTGCCACCTGTGTGCACAAAAATTTGGATTTGCACACCTAAATATGCCAGTATTTGGACACCTGAATATGCCAAAATTATAGTGCTTGGTGACTGTGGGGAAGGAGTGTCCTCCCTCCCCAGTTTGTTCTTAGAGAACCTCCTGGGGCCAGCTGTGTCCCTGTGGGAGGAGGATGCTGTGTGCATGAGCACATGGCTCCCCTGGGACCAGACAGGCACCAGAGGCAGCAGAAGAAAAGCAGAACCACCCTGTCAAGATATTTTAGCAAATTTGAAATAGCCCAGCGGTTTCATACCGGACGAGCATGCTGTATGGTGTTCTGAGCCAGCACTTGCAGTCCTGGAGCACCTTCTCCTCTGCCTTCACTGTGCACCTCTGACATCCCTGCCTCTACTCACCCACTTTTAAAGCAGTGTGAATACCCTCATAGCACAGGTCAGTTAAAAACAATGAAGAGTGGCTGGCCAGAGCCCTAGTTTTGCCTGGTTTTCTGAAAACCGCAGGAGATTTTTCCTTTCCATGTAATAAGGTTAGATGCAAGAATTTTTTTTTCCCACTGCTCTGAGATAAGAAGTCACCTCTTCCTACCTTAAATATTGAACTACTTATTAAAAAAGAAGGGGAGAAAAAAAAAAGGCCATGAACCACTGGCTATTGGGTCCTTCCGTGTAACTCTAAAGTGACGTTGGAAAGAGGAAGCGACTCAGAGCTGGAGCCGCGCCGGGCGATCCTGCGCTGCTGCTGCTGTAACTTCACCCACTTCTCTCTTCACCTCACCTACTCGAGGGATATCTGCCTCCCAGAGCAGAGGTGCTGCCTCAGAGGTCCTCTCTGAAGGGCTCCAGGAGTGCTGCATCCACGGGGTTTCCCGCTGCTGGCTGTGTCCCACGTATTAAAGCCCAAGGACAGCCTGTCACATCCTTCCAGAGGGAATTCAGTTCAGATCCAGGTGAGTACCCAGCTGGTTGGAGCAGAAGTTTGCCAGGGCTGGATTGGTGGGATACTTTTTGTCTTGAGGTTTAATTCTGGGAATTTCACAAACAGCAGGAGAAAGTGATGTGAAGTCATCCTCTGCCTCATCAGCTTAAGTCCACTCCTGAATCCAAAGCATAGTTTAGCTTTAAATGCAGGAGGAACGGCACTGCCAGGAGATAAGGGTGTTTGGATCTGGGATGGGCAGTTTGCTCAAGGCAGTCCTTGGTTACTTAAGTCAATACTAAACACTGAGGTGCAGCTCTGAATCACACCCAGCTACAGCCTCCACTCCCGTAAACCATCCTGGAGATGTTTGGTTATGGGGAGAACCCAAAGGTTTGGAAACAGGTGTCCTCTGAAGCAGCTTTTCAGTGACACATTAATGCAAATTCCAAGTAAATGCTGGTCATTTGCATAAGGACCTGCCTGGAGAGATGCCAGGAACGGTGCTGTGACCCCAAATAAATGCCAGCCCTTTTATGAGCACAGAAACCTCCAGTGTCCTCAGCTGGAAACCAAGGGCTGTGGAGCAGATGCCAACCAAACTCCTCTCATTCATGTCATACAGCTACACGTGGGAGAGCCAGAAAACTCCCAGCAACGACCTTCCTCTGACTTCTCTGGGATAATTGGGTAAGCAGGTATCCATTATGGACTGGCAGAAAGTTAAAAACTAAAGACAGTGAAAAAAAATAAAATAAAACCAAAGTGGCCCATCTCTGGGTGTGTGTTACCAGCTGCTGTACATGATGCTCACAATTAAATTGCTGAAGAACCGGTTCTGGGTCGGGTTTACGTTCCCTCAGTAAGTGTGACAGAGGGTAAACCAGGAATTTGGCACTTCAAGGCCACTCTCATTTGAAGGTTTAATAAAGACTGGCACTTCTGAGGCTGTGTGCTGCTGGCTGCTCTGTCTGTTAGTGTTCTTTATGCTTTTGTTAATCATTTTCGGAACTCTAATGGTGGAACACCGATGGCCAGCGAAGGGAGTGTAAAAACGGGGTGAAAGGCAAAAATTTTCAACGTTTTTTTCTTTAAAGTTTTCCTCTGTTTGAAGAGGACCTGATGTCTTAGATGGGTGAATGGGCATTGTGTACACACTGGTAAATACCGTCCTGCTCCAGGTGCTGATCCCAGCCTCGGATAAACACTTGTGTCCACTTACTGCCTTCAAAACTTCCATGTGAAGGCGACCCATCCCATGCTGTACACTTGGATATTTTTATCTGCTGAGCATGCTGAGGTCTGTAATACTCTGCTCTTCCCAGATTTATGGATGGAATTAAAAGAAGGTGGGAATATACCCCCAGCCGTGCTCTTCTGAGGGCTCTGCAGCCCCAGTGCTGGTGAGTATAAACAGAAACAATTGGCTGGACTCTGCTGGGGGTTTGTGCTTCAGGTTTTGTCTGTTCTTTAATTGTTTTGTGGATTTCATTTTTCACTTGTCCTTCCTTTTTCAGTTTTTACCCTATGGCAAAACCTGGTTTCACATATTTGGCTTGAACTGTGCAAAATTACTGGAAGTTGGGGGAAAAAAAAGAGGAATAGAGAATTATGCTACTGGTTTTAGTGGAGGGATTGAGCAAACTGGGATTGAGCTGGGGAACTGGGACTGATGGCAGCTTCTAGTTTGGTCTAAACTCTGGGAAGGTAGTGCAGAGCCTTTTTGCATGTGTGCTGGTTAAAGAGTAAAATTACTTTTTCGAGACTAACTTTATGCTTTCTGATGGGAATTCCTGAAGGAAAAATAAAACTTTTTTTGTTTGCCTTGTGTTGGGGATCAGGATCTGCCCCAGCCTGTGTTCTCCTTCCTGTGTTGTGCGGTGCCACAGGGTGTCTGGCATTTTTTTCCCAATTGAGATCTATCCCATGGGCCACAACACAAAGATCCTCTTTCCTCCAGCCTCCCTACCCCTGGGTTCCCAGCGAGATGGTGTGTGCAGTGTGGTGGGAGTCAGGGGACAGAGCCATCCTCGCTGCTCCACTCCATGGCCCCAGCACAGGGACTTCAGCAGAAGCACTCACTGCTAAGCATGTGAAGGAGCAAGGCCTGAGAGCTGCCTCCAGCTCTCCAAACTCCTCCAAAGGAGTCATCTGATTTACAGGAGTCAGGAGCCGGGGAGACATAATGCAACAATAATCGTGGTAAAACACTGTCTCTCCATCACCAGCAGGATCAAGTGAAGTGGTATAAGATGCTTTAGGCCAGTTTTCTAAGTTTTGAACAGGAAGGTTTTAAAAGTTGTAAGATAGCTCAGATGAAAAGGAAAACAAGTAAAAGCAGCTGCATTATTGATTTCTGGGGAAGAAGGAGTGTCTCAGTAGGAATGAAGTGAATTCAGAGCATTCAAGATCAGAAGCCACAACTCCTTTATCTTGTCTGACCATCTCTCCACCAGTTGCAGTTGCAGGTTGTCCAGATATTTGTAAGTTTTTCAGTATGAATATCAGATATTCTGATCATCTGGTCTGACCTGCAGTGTCAGGCAAACCATGGATTTATAGCTTCCTTGAATAAGTGTAGCCTTTGGAAGGAAAAAAAAACCTCCAGTCTTTATTGAAAGTATTATTAATGATGATGATTCTACTTCACCTGATGAAGGATGATGATTCTACTTCACCTGAAGATTTGTGTCAAATCCAGCCTTGCCTGGTTCAGATTCTGACATTCAAGTGACATTCAAGAAAGCATTTTCACTTCACAAGAGTGACTTTCCAACAGTATGGACAAGGATCTGAGGAACCTGAAAAGTGGCATATTGCAAAAGCACACAAAAAAGGTGATTCATGTCATAATCAAAAATCAAAGTGATTACACAACACAGTAAGCATGACAAAGTTCTTTTAGATGCAGAACATAACTGGAATATACAGAGCTAGAAACAAGCAAAAACGAGAACCGAGAGAAAAATGGACCTATAGAAAGATATGTGTGCTACACAGAGGGATTTTTTTTAGTACCTTCTCTATATGGGATCATATACAGTCAGAACAGCAATAAAGAAAAAAAGGGTGTTTACAGAAGCAAACAAGGTAAATAAACTCAGGAGGAAGAACATGGAACACTGTGAACAAAGCAAACAGTGGCTCTGAGGATAAGGTTTTTGCATATCCTTAACTAAAACAGAGGGGAAAAAGAAATAAAGTGGGAAGGTTGGAGCGGCGCTGGATCCAGAGATGAGAGCAATGCAGAGTTGGTGTCATGCTGGCAAGAACAGGATATCCCAACACTATACAAGCAAAGCAAGTGAGATTTATAGCAGATAAAACCAAAGTTATGCAATAACTGGCACACTTCCTACCCTCCTTGAAACCTACTTTAAAAATAAAACATTAGGAGGAACTTCGATTCGGAAACTGTTGCTTTTCATTTGAAGAAGTGAACATGTGAACCTAGAGATGTAAGACCAGGGGAAAATGATTCAGAGAATAGACACATAAACAGAGCAGTATTATGTCCTTGATAATCAGGGGCTGGAGACAGGGTGGGAGAGCTGGGGGTGTTCAGCCTGGAGAAGAGAAGGCTTAGGGGGACCTTAGAGCCCCTTCCAGTGCCTAAAGGGAGCTCCAAGAGAGCTGGAGAGGGACTTGGGACAAGGGCTTGGAGTGACAGGACAAGGGGGAATGGCTTCAAATTGACAGAGGGTGGGTTCAGATCGGATGTGAAGAAGAAATTCTTCCCTGTGAGGGTGGTGAGGTTCTGGCACAGGATGCCCAGAGAAGCTGTGGCTGCCCCATTCCTGGAAGTGTCCAAGGCCAGGCTGGATGGGGCTTGGAGCAACCTGGGATAGTGGAACTAAGACTAGTGGTCTAGTGGAACCCAAACTATTCCACGATTCTATGTCCAGAACAGATTAAGAACTTGTACTAAAACTGGAAAAAATGCAGTTGCTTTAGTTGCAGTGTGCCCACCCAGCCCTGCAATGAGTAAAACACTTGTCACAGAGGCCTCAACCAGCCTCACCTGTGGCTGATCCATCCTCAGTTGGGCTGAGTCATAAATGCTAGCAGAGGGCTGGTTTGGGGAGATGGGTGGTAAGATGATGCTTGTTTGCCTGGGGGGGGGAGGTTGAAGAGGGCTGCAGGAAGCCTGGAGACTTTAGGGGAAGGAACTCTGGGGACAAGTGAGCATGGAGTCTGTATGAAAGTGAAAAGATGTTGGGGAGGAAGGGCCAGTCTGATGGAAAAATGGGCTGGCAGGTGGCAAAAGGGAAGGAGATGCCGGCTGGGAGGTGATGGTGCCTTGAGCAGGGGTGGCACCGAGAGTATCTGCCAGGGAGTGAGGGTGATGGAGTGAGCTTGGGCTGTGTGTGGGGTGAAAGCCACACATCATGTCTTATGCAGAGCTTGGGATTTTGACTGTAGCTCCAGGAGGGGCTCCACAGTGCTGAGCTGGGAGTTACTTTTGGATTTGGAAGTGCCAAACCATTCTCAGGGCTCAAGGAGCGAGGGTGCCAGCTCTGGGGACCAGGGCTCTGCAGAGGAGCTGTGGTGCAGCCTGTGTGATGCAGCAGGAGGGGTGCAGGAGTGCTGGCTGCTGGTGCTATGACCTCCCTGCAACAGGCAGAGAAGAAACACAGGGCTGAAGAGGCATCAGACAAGTTTGTGGCAGGCTGAGAGGCTGCTCTCTTGAGAATAGAAATGTCACCGTGGAGACTGGCAGCAGGTGGCTTCTTTGCCTGACAAGATCCTGTTAAATATGTGAAATTCTGAGATGTCAACTGATGAGAAGCATAGCCTTGTCCACCAGAACTCTGCATTGGGGTGGTACCACACACAAGGGGTGCTGGTGGGCACCTGACCCCAGCAGGGCAGGAAACTTGTGCAAGAGGGGAGATGCCCAAAGGCCCCCCCATTACAGGAAGCTAAAAACCTTTCAGGCTTGTGCTGAGATCATTTGTTTCCTCAAGGAAAATCCTGCATCCCAAAGTAGTCTGCGAGGAGGTGTCTCAAGATTTTTGTGAAAGAGGCGCTGTTCTTCCACAGCAGCACCAGGAAAAGCCCCTGACGAGCATTCCCCAGCACAGCGAGCAGGGCACGTCTGGTGCAGGCTGAGTCACAGGAACAGAGAGTTTTGACATTGCTGGAAGACAAAAAAAGTGGTGCATGCTGATGGCTGTCACAGGAAAGACTTGCTCCTTTCAGCGCCTTGGTGCTGCAAAATACATTTTATACAAGACAAAGGTCTCTTCTGAGGAGTTTGAATGGCTGTTCTTAGCTATTGATGAGCCTGGAGTTGGAAAAATAGGCTCTTCTTTCTTTTCTGTAAGCATAATAAATATAAATGTACTATGATAAAGAGTCAGTGGAATATAATGAGTTCTTACACAAGTAAATGTATTTAATTTTGTTCCCAGACAACAGTGACAAAGGGATGCTGCAGTGAATGCCTTGCAGTGATAGAGTTTGAGGAGGGAAAGGAAATGAGATCCTGTTTCTGAAAGGGGGAGAGAGAGGCTTTGTGAATGAAGAACAAATCTGAAAGGTGCGGCTTCTTCCCTGCGCTTATCCTCTGATATCAATACGGGGAATAACAGTGGAAACTGCAGCTGGAGAGGGCACTAGGGGTCACCCATGTCTTATCTATGTCATCTGGATTCAATTCTGAAGTAAGAAAAATTACATGACAGAAACCAAAGCCAGGCTATTCTGATTTTTTTGTTTTGTTTTTTTTTTGCTCTGTTTAATTGTGTGGGCCAGACAGCTTGCATTTCATTTCTTCATTTTCTCCTCCTGCCTGCCTTCTGTCTGTCTCTCCCTTAAAACAAAGCCCCAGGAAGCCTGTGGGATGCAAGCAGGGAGGATGCGGGAGAAGCGGGGGACTTGCATCAAAATTCTCTCTGCAGAGCTCGCATTTATTTAGAGCAAAGGTTAGGAAAATCACAAACACTAAGTCAGTCGGGCAGAATCACAGAACAGCCTTGGCATGTTTCTGCAAGTACCGCAGAGCAAACTGATTACAGCAATGAATAGCTCCCTTGTAGTCCAGAGAGTAACTCCTGACACGTTTTGCTCTGCCTGACCAACGATCCTGTGTCTAAAGATCTTTCTTCCCCCTTTCCTCCCCCCAACCAGATAAGTATCCCTGACTTCTCATACAACTGCATCTGATACCTGCATTTGAAGGAGGATTTGGTGTCCTGGTTGTGAAGAGGATTGCAAATCCTCTTTTCTGAGGTGTGTGTGGGTTTTTTTAACCATGTGTCTAGGAAGCAAGCACTGCTGTCAGCTGAATCTACTGTTTGAGTGTTGGAATTGTGCATTTTAAGATGGGATGCAAGTTGTCTAGGGAGAAAAATATCTCTTTATGGAGACAGACAATTTATCTACAGACAGACAGGCTTCCAGGCACAAAAGACCTGATGAAAAGGCTCTACCCCCTACCAGCCTGCTTTTTTTAGCTCTAGTAGTTGATGTTGCAAGACATGGATTCCCTTTCCTCTGCAGATAAATTATGGGAAACTGTGGTGGTTTTTGCTGTGTGATATTGTGGAAGCTGAAAGTTCACGTGAACTTGAAAACTGACCAGTCAATTCGTTGGAAGAATCAGCTGCCAGGAGCTGTGAAACTGCAGAGACGGAACTGCTGGCTTGGAAAGTCCTTTGCTTGCAAATCCCTGGAGACTGGGAGAGTCACAGAGAAGTTTCCCCATAACCATGCCCCGCTTGCGCACTCCTTCCCAAGCACCGGTTATAATTCCCTTGGGATGACATGCTGGGATTGGATGGCTGACCTGCCACACGGAGATACATTCTTTGATCATCACAGCCGTGATAAAGCTGCTTGGAGTGCGTTACTGTACAGGCTGTTTCCTGGGGAGCGCGAGGGCAGATCCAGACTCGCAGCCCGAGCTCCGCTCAGGGCTGGTCTCAGCACACCCAGGACACCTCTGCCCGTGCTGCTGCCTCCTGCCAGCTCCAGGCCTGTTACCTCGGAGCTAGTTCAGTGTCAGCTCAGGTATCTGTGGGCTGCAGTCATGCTATCACCCAAAGATGGGGGAGTGCTCCATCTCCCTATTTTAGGATTTTATGTAACATCCAGCTTATATAAGCTTTTGTCTGTTAACAAAATGGGTGGAGTGTGTCTCGTTTGGATTCCTCGCTGAAGAAGTGCTCGTTACTTAACTCTTACTCAAGTGCTCATTACATACTTTAGGAATAATTTACTTAGTTCCTTTCCTGTTGCTAATAATAACACAGCGACTTGACAACCTGTTAGGGACAAATGATAAAATGTGTAATTCAACATTTAATGAACTGCACATTGCAATAAGTGAGAAACAGTGCTGATGAGCTAGATGAAGGTAAACTGAGGCATACTCACTTGATGGGAAAATAAGGCATTCCCAAAGGTAGACAATGGAAGAATGAAGCAAACCCTGGAGGTAGAAGAGGGAAAGCTGAGGCATACCCCAGAGTGTGACCCTGGGCTGTGTCTTGCTTTCTTCTTGCTCCCTCCTGCTACAGGACAGTTGGGGAGTGCTGGTAGATGAGGAAGGATGGTTTGGCCTTGCCCAGATGGCTTGGCTTGCAGGACATGCCTGGGGATCCAGTGTTGGCAGGACAACCCTCACCATCAGAGTTTCACCCAGCATCATTTCCCAGCTGAAGGGAAAGGGGAGGGGGGGCAGCAGCACTGAGCACCCCATAGCCAGCATCCCCATCCCAAAGCTGCTTTGGATACCAGGGAGGTCCCACTGGTCTGTAGCCCACAGGTTAACTAAACACCTTTCCAGATCTGGGCTTCAGTTTCCTAGCAGGAAAAGGTGGGTTGTGTCCTGCTGTGTGGGAATAGCAAGGCATTAAAAGCTCTTAGTTGCCCAGGCTCTGCAGTAGAGAGGACCATGTAAATTGTTTTCAGATGGACTTGCTGAGCTCCCTCAAACCTGGCATTCACGTTACTGCAGGGCTTTAAATAGAAAGACAGTGTGTGTCTTAGCTTAACGCCATAAGGAGGTGGTTTGCACTCTCTCCTTCCTCCAGATCCTGTGCTTCATGTACTGACGTGCTTGGCATTCCTTTAAATTTTGTGAATTGCTGCAAAAAAACCCCTCCTTTTTATTTTGTTTTTTCCCCTTTTTTTCCCCCTTAAAGCCTTGCCTTTCCCTATCCCTATCCTTGTCCCTCCACCGCTGCACAGGGCAGCTGCCACACGGTGGCATCCAGGTATCTGCAGAACGATGCACCAGTGAGGAAAAGGGTGGGACAGCTTGGATTTGGGCATTTCCTGTCCAAAAGCAAGTTTATGATGCAAGAATTGCTGTATTATTTTAGCTCTGAGGCCCATTTCTGTCCCCTGAGGCTCTGAAGGGGTGACACAGATGGGAGATGCACCGCTGCAGGGAAAATAGAGCTAGAAGTGGTATCTCATGTATTATTCCACACACATTACTTTTTGGGTGTTTTTTTAGCTTTTCATTTACCAATTTCATCCACACCCCCTCGAGAGAAGTAAAAAAAGCCAAACCCAAACAGCAAGAGCTTTGTTTTTGTTTCCATGGGAATTCTGTGAGAGGGGAAGGGTGTGAAAGAAAACTGAAATATTCTGGCCAGATCTGATAAGGTCTGGATACTGAGCAGCCCCTGGGTTATCTTGCAGCAACTAAAGTCCAGGGGTCCCGCTTGCCCCCTGGCCGTGCAGAGTGGGGGTTGCTGCTGTGTCATCGGGGTCATTTACAGTGCTGTGGAGCTGTGCCAGGAAAGGCGATTTGGGTGGGAAAAGATCTGACTACAACTCCCAGGAGGCCCCATGGCCAAGTCAGGAGTAGCGTTGAAGTGCCTTTCATCAAAACTTCCTCCCCTGCCTCTTCCTTCAAAGTTAGGAGGACAATTGTGGTCCTTGAAGGTGGGAGGAATAAAAAAACCATACTTGACAATGTGGTTTCTGCAAACAATCCCCCCTCCTCATTTCCATCTGTAATGCAGGTCTCATGGGACAAAACAATAAAAATCACTTTTTTGTGTGTGCATGTACGTAGCTTAATGCCAGCTGGCCCATATTAGGTCATCTCTGGGCTGCTCCATGCTTGGCAGTGTCACCCCAGCGTGGACCTGCGGGGTTTTCCCGGGATGTCTGCTGTGTGTATCCACGTGGTTCCATCGCCAGCTGTGGGTGTTGTGGTGGCACTGGCAGTCAGAGCTGAGCACTGTTCTGCCCCATCCCTCGTGCCCCTTGTGGGAGCACGTTCAACGCCCTTTCTCGTTGCACTGCTCTGAAATGGCGACAGCAAAACACATTTCCAGTCCCTAGAGAGGTGACACTCTACTATACAGGGTGTAACAGCCCTGCTGTCCTAAAGAGCTGCAGAGTCACTGTGCTATGGGGTAGACAACCCTTTTCTCTACAGTCAGGATGGCTTCAGCAGAGGTTGAGGACACGGTGTGGGAGCAGGAGGCACAGTGGTGTCCCATGCTGGATCTAGGCTTTACACGGTGCCAAAGCCAGCCCTCATCTCACTGTGGGTAATGAAGCTGATTCCTCCCTCCTCTGGGGCTCTGCAGGCTCCTTCCCAAATGGGACCCAACCGAGGGAAGAACTACTCCCCAGTTATCCCTGTAGTTGCCCTCTGGACCCCATGGCTTTGCAGAGGCACCAACACGACCCGTACTTGGGGCCAGGGACCGTCTGTGTGGCTAAAGGGGAAATACAAGAAGGAAAAAGGTCCGTTTGATGTCTGCACACATGAAAGACAGGCAGAAAAGTGCTCCACTCAAGCATTTGATGGTTGGTTTTTTTTTTGTTTCAACATCTTTGACATTTCAGCTGACCAGGGATGTGTCAGTTGCTGTGAAAGGTGTCACCATTTCAGCAGCACCAGGCTGGGGAATAGCCTGTTATTTGTAACACTGTGAATAACACGGGGCTGGGGTTTGTACTGGAGAAGCTGGGCTCATTTAACAAAGGAAAAGCAAATTGGGGAGAAAAACCTCTATGGGTAAAAGCCTGTATTTAGATGACACCTGTGTTCAATGTGTCAGCAATGCTGTGTCTTTGCTGAGGGCCCTCCTGTGCTCCAACCCTTGGGCGAAACTGCCCTTTGCCATAGGGGAAGGGGAGAATGCTTTTTTCTGGGTGTGAGAAAAAGTTCTGAGAGGCTTGGAGAGCTTGATGTCTTCTCTGTGCTCCCACCTGCTCTCTCCCACCTGCTGAGAGAGCATTTCTCTAGGGTCCAGCAGCCACTGTCCCTCTGCTCCTCCCCTTTCTGCCTGTTACTGATGCCAAGTGGTGACCAAGATTGAGGACAATGTCCTTATTTAAAAAAAAAAAAAAACACAGCCTTTTTCTTTCCCTGTGTTATTTTTCAGTTGGCAGATTGGGTTTGGTGTGCAGCAGCATAGGCTCTTAGTACTCCAAAAATAAAAATATGAATTAGGTAAAACTAAATAGTAATTAAAAAAAGATTCCTAATATTAGTCCCTTCTTTTTACAGATTGTAGTGACCACCATCCCTATGTGACTGTCACTCAGTGCACTCTTTGCACCAGTACCTCACATTAAATAAGAACACTTCACACCCTCTGTGACAACACTAAGTGTCCTCTGGGAGATGTGTGGAAGTTCCTGAAGATCAAAAAGCAGGTGGGAACAGGGAACCAAAGAAACTCCCAAGAGACAATTCTCTGCTTCTTCAGAGTACAAGATACTTTGAAGGTATGTGCCAAGTATCCAGTGATCTATGTAGAGGCCAGAATGCTCATCAACAGTGTCTGCTCTCTTCTGCTACTGGTCTAGCCTTGCTCACAGTGGCTGCCAACAGGAACCTAGCAGCAGAGAGATTAAATATGCATTAAGTGAGCTAAGGTTTATGGATTTGGAAAGCTTTGCCAGAAATCAGCCAGTCGCATGGGTGATGAGCACTGCAATGAGCTCTGGATAGGAGGGCAGGGGTTTGTCTGCAGAGTTGTTTTTCTCTGTGTCTGAGATGTCCCTGTGTGCATTAAGACATGTGGAGAGGTGTTCAGAGATGTGAGATGGCAGAGGTTCCCTGCAACCTGCTGGCCTCCTGCTCGAAGATGATGTGGGGGAGCAGAGGCGTGTCTGGAGAGGATGGCAGAGATGGGGCATCCTGGGCAAGTGGGTGCCCTGAAGGATGCTGCTCCCTGTGCCATCTTTCCACTGATTTCTATTCCATATGTTTAGCATGAAACCTCTCTGCAGTGTAGGATAATGTCTCCTTGAGCATGGCTCTGCCTGCTCTTTGGGGTGGAAATGGCAGTGCTATAGGGTGACTTTCTGTATTTCCCATCACCCCTATTCCAGAGTTCCACCCTAGTTTTCTCTGATGCTTTGTTCTCTCCTGACACTGAGCGTTACAAATGTCTGTGCTGTCTTTTTTCTTGCTCAATGCAGCTGGCACTGCTGAGCCACCTTGACTCACAGCACTGTAAGTGCTGAGTGTGACAGTGTTTGAGCCCAACACCGTGAGCTGAAGGAAGCTGTGTTGCAATGCTATCGGGAACTCACCTTAGATTTCCAAGTTTGATTTTAAATCACATCATTCACACTGGTTTTATTAAGTTGTTGGTAAGACAAGTCATAGTAAACCCAGTGCATACAAGCTGAGCCAACAAGTGTGCCCATAAAAAAGACAGGTACTGTTCTGGTGGAGAACATGGAGATGCTTCAATATTGCACTGCCAGAGCAGAGGCTTAGAGGCTGTCTCTGCATCAGCAGTGACCGAATTGGGTTATTTATCTCATGTAGATTTGATGACCATGGTTCGATCCCTTGTGATTTAAAGAAATAAAAAAAAAAAAAATCCTTTAAGGAAGACAAATAACCTAACAACAATATCGATGTCTTGCTGTAGAGATGGAAGTGGGGACACTGAGGGTTTTTTCCCTGGAAGAAATCACCAAGATATCCCCGTGGCGGCGGGAGCTGCAGTGCTGCAGACAGGTTTTGGGCGTTTCACCAGCACGCATGGCTGGGTTAGAGCTGTAACATACCAGGGTTTTTCTTCTCTGCTTGCCAGTTCAGTGCTTCTTTAAGCACAGAAATTTTCTTTCTCTCTCTCGCTGAAAAATCTGCTTCTTTGCATATCAGAAAGGATGTATGGGAAGTAACGCGGAAAATGCAGCATGTGCAGAGGAGGACGGATCGGACGCAAACATTACGGGACTGTAATTATCGGGTCGTCTTACGTTAAAAATAGCACTGCATATGCAATTAAAAATTGTTAATTTGCACAGACTTTTTAATTACACATTTGCTCTCCCTGGCCAAGCGGATCTCCTCGGTGGGGACGGGGAACTGTCCCCTCTCCCTGCTGGAGTCACCGTGAGGACCGCCCGGAGGGCAGAACCGTGCTCCCTGTGGAAGCGGCGCTGGGAGCGTGGAGGAACCTCCGCGTCCCTGCGCGAAGTTGGAGCAGAAAAGCGGCGCTTCCCCTCTCTGGGTCGTTACAATTTCGCCCCAGCTGAGCACGCCCGCCCTGGGAAGGGGCTGGGCTCCCCTCCCCGAGCTCCGCCGCGTCCCGGGCTCTCCCCGCGGCCGGGGCGGGGCTGTGGCGGCTCGCCGAGCCCACATAGGCTGGGCCGGCCGGCGGGGCGGGCCCGCCCGGGGCCGAGCGGGCGGTGTCGGTTGCGAGGAGGTTCCTCCGGCTTCTCTGAGCGGTTTCTCCGGCAGCCGCTGCCCCGGGAGAGGGACGGGACCCGGCTGGCTCTGAGGGCACCATGGGGCACCCGCGGCCGCGGGGGCCGCAGGTCGGTGCGGGCGGGGCCTGCTCGGGGGTGTGCGGGGTGGGCGCCCGGCCCGGGGGTAGCGCGGCTACTTCGGCTCGGGGCGCCTGCTTTCAAGTTAATTCCCTGCTCGGGCTCTTTGCTGCGGCCAACTTTGCCGCTGGGAGGTGTTTGTCAGCCTTGCGGACGTAGGGCGTTTTTTCTCGTTTTCCGTGCCGTGAAATGGGTGGGTTTGGGGCGGGATGCGAGTCCTGCCCTGGGGTCAGCGTGGGGCTCTGGGTTGGGGAACTCGGCGAGGGCAGCTTCGCTTTTGGGGTGAACTTCAGAGAGGCTGGTGTGTCCCCAGTGCCGGTGAAGTCGCGTCCCTGCCACGTCCCTTCTACACCCGCCGTTTTTGGGCAGGGGAAAAACCTTGAGAGTTTCCCAACACGCTGACACAACCCGTTCTTGCCGAGCTGCCCGCTGGGTTTCTCGCGGCGAAAGCCTTTTCTGCCTCTTGCTGTTGCTCTTTATTTGGCATGATGCTCTCTGGAAATCTTCAAGCCCGAAGTGTCGACCTGGACTGTGGTTCAAGCTGGTGCAGCAGCTCAGCTGGCTTTGGAAAGTGTTTCCCTGACCTCTCCGCACACAGCGGGACAATGCACATTGTGTGCCCAGGTCTGCGTGATCCCCACATCTTCGAGTAAATCCGCAGGATGCCTCTCCAGCCGGCAGCGTTACGTTGCTGTTTGGGGACAGGCAGTGACATTTGAACTGGGTGGATGAAGCTCTGCTGGTTTGACACTGTAAGTAATGGATGTCATGGTCAGGCCGGTGTGTCCATGGCTGCTGGGACAAAAGCTCTCTGTCTTCCTCCGGCATTGTGTTTCGAGCTGCTTGTGTTTGCAGCTTGAGGGGTGGAAACTCTTGAGTGCCTTTAAAATTACTCAAGAATTTGTGTTTTCCCTCCCGTGCCTTCTCTGGCATTTGGTGCTGTGAACTCATGCCAAAGGCTTGCAGGTAACCAGGGAACTTAATTTCCAACCACCTCCTCTCATGAGTGTTAGCTCTGTGGCTTGGGTCTCGTGGACAAATTCTGCCCAGCTTCGCCAGAAGTTGGGAAGTTCCAAATTTAATCCCATGGGCCCTGGCCTACCCTTCCTTCGCAGGCGTGTCATCGGTCTGCACTGTGTTTTCTGTGAATATGCAGAAAGCCCCTTCCTTCAGGGTTGGTGTTACTGTGTGATGCTGAGCTCTCCCCAGGGATGCTGGGATCCCTGATCCCTGCTCAGGGATGGGCACAGGGCACTGGAATAGGAGGATAGCCACCCCTGTGCAACTGCCCTACCCTGCACTCACCTGCGGCTGAAAGGGGCCTTTCCTTCCATCCTTCTGCTGTGAGATGTCACCAAATTTGTCAAAACTGTTTTTTTGCCATGGGAAAATGTGTCTGGGAAAGTGTGTCTGGTCTCCCCCAGCGCTGAGGGTGCAGCACACAAGTGACCTCCCACGGTCTCTCTATCTCTCTATCTTGGAGCGGGGTTTAGCTGGCTGAGTGCGGGCTGAGCCCATGGAACTGTCCTCCCCTCAGTCCCAGTCTTGGTCAGAGCTCCCTCAGGGAGAGGGTCAAGGTCTGGGGGAAAAACTCAGATTCCTCTGCAAAGACCTGTTAAAATTTATGGAGATTCTTGTAGACCGTAGTTCAGCCCATTAAAGAAAGTTTATTGAGAGGTACATCCATTTAATTTGTTTTAGTCAAGATTTAACTTTGCTAAGTAGAGAAGATTGAAGGTTCTCACTTAAATACTCATTTGCACATTTAGTTTTGTCCCAGTATATAACATCATCCTTTTCAGGATTACTGAAAATTAGTGTTGAAGCTCTGGTCTTACTGGAAAAGACTTAATAAAGTGACTTCTCCTGGAGGCCATGATGCTCTTTTTATTTGAGAGAGGCTTGAACTCCTGCCACAAAAAAATGCTCTTGCTGGCAGGTGTTTCCTGAGCTCTCACAGCTTAGGAAGAGTTTGCTAGTATCAGAATTGCTGCTGCTTTAAACTGCTGAAGGTGCTGTTTTACGTGTGTATAAATGAAGTCATAAGGGCTAGGTAGGTGATCTTTGCTGGTGAAATCATTCTTTCACAAAGCGGGCTGAAAGCTTGTACCTTACCTAGAAATTTTATTACTCTTATAAGTAACAAAGTATAAAGGCTTGTGTCATTGCTATTCCTGTAATTTATGAAGTGCTCTTTAGACTGCAGGCGTGTCTGCAAGTGAAGGAAAGATCCTGTGTTTTACAGGAGTGGGTCTGATCTTCAGCAGTGATTTGAGAAAGCTCTTACAAGATAAACCGTGCATCCGAGCGCAAGTTCAGCTGGTTGAACTTTGGTTTTTACAGTTACTCCTTCTCTGGAAATTGATTCAAAGCAAGTTGTCAAACCTTCAGAGAAAGAAGTATATCAGGGGAGTGTACTTAACTGTTGGTGTTACCGCAAGTGTTATTCCCTTGAAATGATATAATAAGGAAGATATCAGTTATTTATGTTCAATGCAGGTTTCTAGTTTTATCTCATCTCTCTCTGCCCAATGAACCCACCAAAGGAGAAACTCAGTCTCTGAAATTGCTGGAGTACTGCAGGAAGCAATTGAGGTCCGTGAGGAGCAGCTCCTTTCTGATGCCTTTGCTGCAAACAGGTGGTTCCTTAATTTCACAGCTATTTTACAGCAAGTGATTTTAAAAATAATAATAATAATAAAGCGTGAGTGAGTATGAGCGTTGTCGAGTGGCCCTAAATTGGTTTATAACAGCTAAGGAAGCAATTTGATTTTCTTCTTGGTATTGAGTTGCTGGAGTGTCTTATGTAAGTAAGGCACCTGGTCTTGGCTGAGGGTGAGGAAGGAGGAGGGTGAGAGCGAACCTTCCTGCCTTTTCCTCCCATTGTCTGGCTGACAATTAACTGATGATGTGTTTTTAGCTTGCCCTCACATGCCTTGTACCCTAGAAACTCTCCTGCAGGGATTGAGATTTGTTCGTACCACGTATCCGAGCGAAGTTGCAACTGCATTCTTTTCTCTTTCCCTTCACAAAACCTTGGCCAACCTTTTTTTTGCCCTTTTTGTCAAAACAAGTTTTTTCAGTCCGTTTTCAGGTGCTGCTTGCCGTGCTTTTTCTGCTCTCTGAGAGGTGGGATGTGTGAGTAGCTGGGAGGCAGCCTGGCTTCTTTGCACCCACCTATGCAGGGCCAGACCTCAGCCCTGCTGAACGGAGTTACATATATATTACCCATTTAATTTGTTTGTTTATATATATATAAAAATAAGTTTTTAACAGTTATTTAGCCAGGTGCCCCTCCTGTGCCACTCAGTTTCAGGGACTCATGATCACCTACTGCATGTACATACCAGCTCTGCATGTGCAGACACCCTGGAAAGTAGTGGGTGGTGGAGAGACTGGTGGAAAAAGAACTCTGTTTGCCAGGTTTTCTTTACAAAATATATACCATGTTGCTCCCTCACCTGTTTGGCACTGGGTGTTGAGGGTGGAGTGAGGCTGTCATGGACCTTGTGCAGGAGCACATGCACTGTTTCCCTGGCCCCTGTGCCATGGGGGAACAAACAGGAGTAAGATGTGGATTTGCAGATCATGAAATTTACATTATAAATATTTTTGTCCTTGGAATTCAGAGTTTTCTCTGTTTCCACGCAGTAATAGTGGGAGGTATCGCTGGGGTCGGCATGGCGTGCCATCGCCACTGCCCTGAGCGCTTCGCACATCCCTCGCTCCTCGTGCCCACACGCTGCGGTGGCATTTAATGCTTTCTGGATCCTTGAAGCAGATAAACACTGAAACCTGGGGGTTTACATAACAAAGTGGGAGCGGGGCTCATGTCTGTCAGACAGCACCCGGCCCCCAGCACCCATCTGCCAGCGTGGGGAGAGGGGGAGAAGCCGTCTGGTGGCTGCTGCTCCCATGCTGGAGAGCTGGAGCCCCAAAAGGAGCTGGGATGGTGCCAGGCATCCCCCCTGGCAGAGAGGAAGCCGCTCACTCCAGCAGGGAGGCGGTGGTGTGTCAACTCAGCGGGCATGGTGACAGCACAACATGTGCTCAGGGGTCATTGCCAAAATGGTTTCTAATATTGGGGTAATTGCCTTGAGATAGTCTTATCAGGCATGGTTGGATGCCAAAACACATCTGAGAGTGGGGATGGGTGGGAATGAACCTGGCAGCACTGCCTTGACACGTGTCTGCCCATCTGTGCCAAGTCCGCACCGGAGCCGGCGTTTGCCGCATGTGTGTTCACACCTTTGTACTCCCTGGTCAGTTGTGTTTCTGCAGCTGTTTTCCTTAAACTTTCCCCTTTGCTCCCTGGCGACGGGGGTGCACGTTGAGCTCCAGCAAATAACATGGTGCTACACCTCCAGCAGGATTTGACAGCAAAGTAGCCAGTTTGCATGAGTTACCTTAGTGTAATTACATCGCCCCTTCCTCCTCTATCCCCTTTTTTTCTGACAGAGGAGTCACAGATAAAATAAGAAATGATCTTCTGCCTTAAGGAACTGACTCCTCAGGAAGAAAGGCTGTAATAAAAAGGCAGTGTGAATAGTGATGGGGTGAATATTTTGCAGAAGAGAAAGAGCAGCCCTCCATTGCCCACCCATGGAAAGCCTCTGAGAAAGGAGTTGCAGGGCTGAGGATGAAAAACCTCATTGCTGTGGCAGATATCCTTGACAGAAGGAGACCTTCACTCTGGGTGTGGAGTCCTGTGCACACTATACTGACAGCAGCAAATATTCAGAATAGTCATGTAGTTGAGATTTATTTTTCTTTTGGTGAAAGAAGAATTAAATTGTATTTCCTCGATTGCATTTTTCAGGTCAGACGGTGAGTGGGCCTGATTCCTGTCTTAGATTTTTATTTCTGCTGGGGCAGTGGGTCTTCCTATGTGCAGGGCTCTTTCTCTGGGTGAAATAAGATAAATCTGACGATAAACACCTGATGCTTCCCTGGTTCTCCCAGGGACAGCAGCAGGATCCCAGTAGCTCTGGGGGCTGTTTACAGCTCTGTCCCCAGGGCCAGAGAAGGTGGTCCGGGCACAGAGGGACCACTCTTCTCTGGGACGAGCATTCCAGTGTGCAGAGACAAAAGGCAGTGCCAGGCAGACAATGTCCCACAGAGCAGCGCTCTGACAGCCTCTGTCCCAGCCTGTGCAAGTGGCTGATTCACAGCCAGTTGCAGTTTCTGGTTGTCTTGCCGTGCAAGATCTTGCTTCTTGACTCTTCTCCCCTCTCAGGGTCCTGCTGATGGCATTTCCCGATGCTCTGCTGTGCCACCGGCACTGACTCACCTCTGAGCCACTTCGTAGAAATGTCCACCATTTTACCAGCTGGACTTCTGGGAAGATTTTTTTTTCAATCAGAAATAGTAATTTTTTCTTCTTCCTCCCCCGTCTGTGTTTGCCCCACCCAGAACACACCCTGTCATGAACACGCACCACTGGCTGCATTGCTCTCAAGTCAGATGCACCTCGCAGCATGGGCTTCTCTCACCATCAGCTGGGCTGAGCCCTGCTTGCAGCCTCCAGGAATCCCCAGGGGGAAGAAACAAACCTGCAAGAGTAATAAGTTGCATATTTCCAACATTTTCAGTAATCTGGGGTGTTGTGGCTGTGGCAGGACCTTGTAAACCACTACCCGACTAAAGACAACCTCTCTGTTGGGGTTCTTTTTATATAAAAAACAAGTGTTCTCACTCCCAACCAACTTTGAATGTGGTACTCGAGAGGTGAAGTTGGAGGTTTTGTGCTTGCATTTTCTCTTTCGTTTCAAATGAAATGATACAGTTGACTTCACATGAAGAACACAAATCTGCCTTGCTTGGGGTTCTCTTGGGGGCAGTGAGAAGCACCCGTGGGTGCTGAGGTCTCCCAGGAAGCTCAGCTGTCCTCTCTCTGTCACAGCTCAGGGGCTGCTGAAACAATTTGGAGAGCCGGCAGTGCGTCGTGGTCTTTTCAGAAAGAAGTGCTTTAGTTTCTCATTCCCTCTTTGCTATTTATGTAGTCCCCATGAGATGTTCTGAAGTATATTTTTCCATGAGTGAGGCTTCCTGCAAATTGAATTTTTTTTTTTCTCTGAGTGTCCCACCCAGCGTTGAGTCTTACCAAGAAAGAATAGTAGATGACTCACAGTGGCTTTGAAATCTCTGTGATTAGACCTGATCCTGCTGAGTTTTGGCAGCATTTATGGCAACTGAGCCATTTTGTTTACTGGGAGAAAGAACTGGTGAGGTGGGAACTGCTGTCTGAGCCTGTTTGGTTATTTTTTTTCTTCCTCTGTTGCATTTTTTTTTCTGCCAAACAGCTTTTTTTGTACACGTGACAAACTCTCTGCAGACACCTTTCTGAGCAGCACTGCTCCAGAAGGTCATGGCAGTTGAGGGGAAAATTGTCTTTAATTTTTGGCTCGTTGTGTGCTAAGGTCTGGAGGGTTAAGCTTCTAAGTCTTAATCTTGATGCTCTGATTTCCACTAGGAACGTGTGGGAAAAGTACTGTAGGGGAGTTTTCACAAAAGGAGAAAGAGCTGCAGGGTGTCTGTGCCTTGTCCAGGCACCCACTTTGCTTGTAAAGGGCTGGAGCTCTGGGTATGGGGGTAAGGGAGGGGCACGAGGAGGCAGCTGAGGTTTGATTTGAGCTCAGAGATGAGCATCATCTTTCCCTGCCTCCCCTCAGTGGGCTTCAGTGCTGACTTGATTGAAGCATTGTTTTTCCCCTCCGGGAAAAGGGTTAACATTTTTTTTTCCCCAGGCATCTATTTTGTTCTAAACAAGCTGTCATTATTGTCAATGTGTGTAAATGAGCTATTTTGCATAAATTTGCAGGTATTTAGTTGTATTTAAGAAAGAAACAGAAGGAAGCTGGTCTGTTTCTGCAAGTTTCTTCTTCATAATGAGCAATTTTTCACTGAATTTGTCTGGGTTTGAGCTCTGTTTGGCAGGTACTGGTCTGAAACCTCAGCCATGGTTCCAAAGTTATATGAGAAGTCATAACCCAGCTTCTGTAATAATTTGCTAATACTTAATTTTGATAATGGATCAAACACTTCAAGGTATAGAAAAATTAGCTTTTCAGGAACTCCAGCACCCTGTGGCCTGAGTTCTGTTGTGATTCTGTGGAGTGTCATATTGGGATCCCATGGAGGGTCTCCTTGGGAGACGTTAGTTTACCCTCTGAAGTCTCAGGGACATCATTGCCCTTGCCCTCTGAGCTCTGCTCACAGCGTCTCTTACAATTACCTCTGGGACTTCCCCAAGGCAACTGTTTTCTTCTCATAAATTGGAAGTTCTCAAATATTTGTTTTAGCTAACCAGGGAGAAGGAAAATGCAGTTCCTGGGAGGTCTTAATGTTATCCTAGATCCACAGATGAAGTTCTTCATGAACTGGTAGGAGATTTCTGGGTGTGAAAGGGAGGCCGAGGGCTGATGTTTGCCCATGTCGTTGCTCGCTGCTGGCTGTGGGTGAGGAAGAGCAGCTGCTGTTGGAAATGCAGATCAGGATCAGGCATGCACCCACCTGTTACCTCTGGGTCGTGTTACTGCTGGCTCTTTGGGCACGATGCCCGATTGTACAACAGGCATGAGGTTCTGGCTGTCCCAGCTCCATGGTGGGAGCAGCAGCTTTAGGGGTGGACTGGAGAATGGAAGTCAAATGAGGATGGAGAGATCAAATTCTTGTGGAGTTTGTTAGCCAGAATGCATCAAATGCCTTTAAAAGAATTGCTAAAAAAAAAAAAAAAAAATCCATAGGGAGCTTCAGTTTGGAAAAGAGCTGAATCCAGGTTTGCAGGCAACAGTGCTGAGTGTGTTTTGGGGCAATGAGAGTGGCTGCATTGTGTCGTGGGGCTTTGCACCAGTGGTTCTGGCTTGTCCCTGGGTAGGGACAGCAGGTGACAGTGCTTTCAGGGTGGTGCAGGGTCCCATTTGGGATGGGGAGGCAGTGGGGTGTTGGCCAAGGAGCCAAGAGAAGCTGGGACGTACCCTTGCTGGGACGGCCAGAGGTACACGGTGTCCCCAAGGCGCTGCAGCTCCTCTCACACCCACAAACCCGAGTTTGTCCTGTGATTTGAGTTTACCAAAGTACACCCCTGGCATGCTGTGTACACAGTAAGCAAACAGCTTGGCAGTGGTTAATGTTCAGCGTGAGCAGGGTCGATTCCCACTGCCAGGAAGTGTCAGTGTGGGATGGCACCACACAAACACCTGCTTGGACCCCGCCCTGCAAACGTGCAGCAGCCACCTGCACTGTGGTGGGGACTAAACTAGTAGTGTGCTACTTAGTAGTACTAAATAGAAGGTTTGCCTTCCTGCTCCATCATGGCCTTGTGTTCATGCCAACTTTTTTATTTTTCCTCAATGGAAATTATTTGAAGAGTTCCATTTAGACAAACAAACCCCAAAAAGCCATGACAATGGAAATGGCATTTTATTAAAGCAATTAGCTATTAGTAAAAATACATGGTCTGTATCTGCTACTCCTTGTTGCTGTGATACCCACAGAAATTTCTTACTTCTTTGAGCAAGTGACAGAAAGGGTCAACAAAAAGCACCTCCATGTGCTTTCATGTGGAAAAAGCAGGAGAAGAGAGGAAAGTCATGTTCCCACTTAAGGAGATCTGTTCAATAAGCAGCAGGTTGCAGCAGGAGCAGGGATGATGACATCCTCACATACCTGCACTCTGCCATGATCTAGAGCTGCTGCCAGGAGTGAGTGCCTGTACAGGGCTCGGGAGCGATGGCTGAGATCCTGTTCCAGTCGCTGAATCCCTTCTGAGCACAGGCTGCAGTGCTTTCCCTGGGATTAGCTTGGCTGGTAGGAGTTATGTGAAGGTCTGTGTTTGCATTTATCAGCTGCCACCTAACCCTGCTGTGGGATGGAGGTGTTGGGCTGCCTTCCAGCGTGCCCTCTTGTCTCCGAGCCACCAGAATTCCTTGCGGAATTGTGGCTTGGCAGGTGCCAGTCGCTGGAGCAGACGTGGGGCACTGGGAGATACCAAAATAGCTTTGAGTGATGTGTACAGGACAGCAGCCCTGTAGACATCTATATGTTTAGGTCATGAAAATATGTCCTATATTTATGTGACGTGTCCAACTGTACATAAAAGCGGCAGCAATGTGCACCATCCCGGGAGCACTGCGGTGCTCCTTGTCATCCCTGATGATTGGGAAGATAGATGGTCACTCCAGGAGTCCTGTGCATTACACTATCACTCTGGCAAGCGCTATTCGCTTTTAGGATTTTATAGAAAGCTTTTGTAGTCTCTGCCTCTTGCCAAGCTCTGCGTGGCTGTCAGCACCCTGAAGTGCTGCATCCTTTGGCCTTCCTGCTGTTTGTGCTCTTTACAGCAGATACTTTACCCAGTCCCTTTTTTGCCTCAGCCCAGGACTCCCGTGGCCACATCTCCGTTGCATGGGGATGCTGAGGTGGAGCTGATACCCGAGGTGCTGTCACCTGGTTCCCTTTGCCTGCCTGTACCTACAGTGCTAGTGGGTCTCTGGAGTAGGTAACTGGGTGCCAGAGGCTCTGGGCATCCCCTGTCCTGGCTTTCAAGGGTGTTATGCACAGTACTCCTGAGTTTAGGGTGAGTGCCATGACCACATCAGGCAGTGCAGGGCTCATGGTGATCCCTGGAGGATGCACAGCCCGAGTTGCAAGCACTGTGTTAAAACACTCTTGTCCTCGCCTGAGGAATCCAAAACATGGCAACGGATTAGTATGTGAAGGGCCAGCATTAATTACCAATAAATAGCTAATGATCGGCTTCCTGGGGAGGCTGCACTTCCCGTGGCACCCCAGGGAGTGGGTACTGCACTCCTGGGGTGCTGCTGGGCAGGGGAAGCGGGAGCCCTGTGGTGGGAGAGCAGGAGCCAGAGCAACCAGTACATCAGCATGAGATCAGCAGGCACTGCTCACCCAAGGATGTTTATGTTTCCCCTTTGCTGTTTGGTAAAGCAAATAAACTGAGTCCTTGGGAGGCGCCTGACGCTTAGGCTGGGCCTGGGTGTGGGGAAAAACACAGCACAGGGGGGTTTTCTGACTGCAGCCATGGCTTAGTCACCTCATAATTTCCCTTGGCCTGCCTGGTTTTTCTGTTCCCTCTTCTCTAGCAGGAGCACTGTGGGATCAGTGCTACAGAGCCCTGTACAGAGGGTATAAGGGGCTCTGCTCAGTATGGTTCCAATGCAGCAGGGACTTCCAAGATTAACCTGCTGTTTCCAGGAAATCCCAGCCTTGAAGCATGTCGATCCCTGTTGCAAACAGGCCATGTGGATTCCCATGACTTTGCTTTTCCTCTGGGCAGGCTGGTGGCTTGGCAGTAAGCCTCACGTGGCAAGGACTGTGGAAATCAATAATGCAGAACCAGGGAACTGTGCTGCAGAAAGCACTAATTGGTTTCTCCTTTTAGAGGTATTGCTATTAAATGTAGGCACTTTGTGGGAATGATTGTTTTGGAAAGAGTGTTTTGAAATATTTTGGTTTTATCAGGATTGGGCTAAAGATAAGAAAATTAGGTCAGGATGGTGTTTGAACATAGTGTTTAGTGTTGATTTGGATTTATATTTCAGTTCCCCAGCTCCAGGGTGGGAGCAATGCTTTGGGTCTTATTCAAGGGTTGTTTTGTGTCTTTTAAAAAACAAACCCTTATCCTCTGCACTGTCCCTGCAGTGTGAGCAACCAGAAGGGCAGATTTTCAGGAGGCGTCTGCATGTGCCATGCTGGCTGCTTGCTCCTCTGGCTGAATAGTTTCCATGTACTGAACTGAAGAACAGGGTTAAGGCATTACTGAGAATTTTTCAACCCCTCTGTCTTTAATTTCATACTTAGGATCTGTAACATGTTACCCATAGGAGCCCTGAGATTTTGCTTAAGTAGTAGGGGAAAAATAAAATCAGTGAACGTTTCTCTTGCTTTGTCATGGGTACAGGGTTTTCGTGGTCTGAAAAAGCAGGATCCCCTTTGCAGGTGCTGACTGGGACCTGAGCCTGGGGGACATCTCTGGGTCTGGGTAGGGCTGACCCCTGCCCAGGGCTGTGGAAGGAAGGTGTGCCAAGGTGTAAACCTGAGGTGCTGACAAGCCCAGCTTCTCCTGGGGGATGCAAATAACACCTCACCTTGTCAGGTGAGGGTATTTCTCCATGTAGCACTGGTCCAAAGCTATTTTTAGGTTTAAGAGGGGATAAATAGGGAATACTTACATGGAAAATATTCATCACCACTAGACAGAGCAAATAGCTCTGTTGAGGGCATCATGCATGGGATTTCCTTGGCATCTCATCTGGGCTGTCAGTGCATGTATGGCACCCAGGCTCCTGGCAGCAGCAGAAAGAGAGAGAGAATTTATGGCCCGATTTCTTTGAGCTTTGTTTTGACTGTTGGTGTTTTTTTCTTTTTAATAACATCATCTCATTGCCCAGTTTTAGGCTGAGCCTGTCTGATTTTGTCCATGCAGCCTGGGAGGTTTGCGTGTCTCCCACCACCGGCACTGCTGCCCGCGGGACGAAACCAAGTATGGGAACAGAGGTCACTTGTCACAGCCCTTGCCAAAAGGTCACTGTACTGAGAGAGATGTCATGAGAACTGGAATGAGGGTAAGTTTTAGGGATTAAAGCGTTTCTCAGCACAGGGATGGGAGTTGATGTTGAGCATCAAACCCTGTGAGGCATTGGCAGGAAATGTCTGTTTTTCCTGGATGTACTTTCTCTTCCCTCCTCCTCTCTTTTTCAAATGAAGGCTTTCTGGGTTTCATAGCTCTTCGTGGTGCTTGTCAGCATCAGAGCCTCATTAAGGAACAGGGATTATCTGAGCTTGTTGCAGATCTGCCACGATACAGAATAAACTTAGGCTGACCAAGGTTTAGGTAGTCTGTGCTATTACCAGCTGCATGCATTTTCACATCAGGACGTGAATGACTTCAAAATACAGAACTGTTCATGAATATTTACTAAAATATGTGTTTTCTGACTTCCAGTTTCCATGCCTTTAAAGCTGTTCTTTTGTTGTCCTGTGCAACAAGTAGAAAAGCATTTTCTTTAGCTGAGGTTGTCATATGATCCCCGAAGTACTAACTTGGGGTTAAAGCATAACCAAAATGGCAAATAGCAGAAGTGGATACCAGGTTTGCAAAGACTGAGCTATAGGCTGGCAATGTATTCACAAGGGCTTAGGGATTCATGTAGTTAATTTTGATTTTTATAGTCATTGTCCCTGTAGTTGAAATCCTGGCTGATTCTTGGTGCAGTCACTATTTCCAGTGTATATATTTTAGTAGTTCAAGAGGTTTGGGGCCCCTGTGCTGTGGGGACAGCCTGGCAGCAGGAGGCAGAGAGTTTAAGTGGTACTTGAAAGAAGAAATAATTAATCTGAGAACTAGGCTGAACAAAGGCAGTGTCAGCAGTGCTTGTGGGGTTTTTGGTCTGGTTTTTTTGCCTCTTTCAGTTTCTTACCATCTCCCTTCTTCCTTGTCTGTTCATGCTTTCTGAAGTTTTCCTTTACTGCTGACTTTACTGGTTGGTTTTTCCTTCTTGCTGCTTTTGCCCAGGCAGATTTCATGCTGGATAAAGCTGGAGCATCACCTTCCCTCTGTTCAAATGAAGGTTACTGTGCCAGCTCCTCTCTGCTGAGGCCAGCAGGTTTGGATTTGTGGGATCTGAGGGTCTTGGAAGGGAGCTGGTGCAACTGTTCCCTCTCCTCTGCTCCTGCCTCCTCCTGCCCTGGGAGTCTGCAAACTCTTCCTCGGGCAATCCCGTGTCATTACCAGTAGACAGAGCTTTCTCCCTAGTCTCTGCTTTAAGCCAGCAATTAAACTGAAAGAGAGTAGATTTAAATTAGATATTAGGAAGAAATTCTTCCCTGTGAAAGTTATGAGGCCCTGGCACAGGTTGCCCAGAGAAGCTGTTCCCTGGAAGTGTTCAAGGCCAGGTTGGAGAGGGCTTGGAGCAACTTGGTCTAGTGGAAGATGTCCCTGCCCATGGAACTGGATATTCTTTAAGGTCCTTTCCAACCCAAACCCTTCCACAATTCTGTGATTCTAATTCAGAGCAGTTCTCCCTTGTCCACCCAGTTCACAGCAGCCTTCTGTAGGCTTGCAGACTGTGTCCCATTTATCTTCCTGCTCTCAGTACTGACACTGTTCTCACAGGTCAAATGCTTTAGATCTGACTCTTCTGTCCCCTGCACCGTATCTTCCTTTTTGGCTCGCAGGGAATATCTGTGTTTGTGCATCTTGGCACTGGTTTTGCCTTTGTTCAGATTGCTGGTTCTTGATTCAGTCAAACCCTGGTCTTTCTCTTTGGTTTTGGTTGGTTGTTGTTTTTTTCCCTTAAACAAACACTACTTATTTTCTGTTCTGAATGGCAACAGCCAAATATTAAAATGCAGCACTTGTTTCTGATTAATTTCTTTATTATTTCCACTCTCCTGCTACTTGAGTTCTCTCTGACCTGCACATAATTGCAGCCTCCAACGCTGACAGTATCAGCAGGTTTATAATTCTGTTCTCTGGTCCATCACTAGTGTGAGCAGTGAGTGGCACTGGATAGACAGGACCTTCTTCATGTAGCCAGTCTAGTTTGTGGTTAAATCCTGGATATCCATGCGTGGTGCCTGTTGCACCCAGCCTGTTGTGGATTAACCCGGGAGCATTCCTCAGCTTGCCCATGGGAATGCAGGCAGTGTCCACATGGAAACTCTGGCCAAGAGGTTAAGTAGCTCTTGCAGAGCAGAGCCGTATAAAGCAATTTGCAGAAGCTTTCAGAGGGATGTGTTATGTCCTGTCTTTCCAGCTGACCCCAGAGCTGTCCTCTCTGCCCAGGGCTGGGCTTGCCCTGTGCCCTCTGGCTCTGATGCAGCTGACTGTGATGGGGAGCTTGTCCTCTGCCCAAGTTCATGGGGCTGCTGGAGAAGTCACACTTTCCCTCTCAACCCCAAAATCTTGCTCTAATCTCCATGGGAAGAATCGTGCTGCTGGGACTGACTCAGGTCTGTCTGAGTTTGGACCCTGCCTTATCCCAGGACTTGCCTGTGCCAGCAAGGCAAAAAAACTACTTCAGCTTAAAAAAAAAAAAAAAATTTAAAAAATCCTGAGTTATGCAGCCCTGCTGTGGCCCCTGGCAAGTAATCACTGCATACACTGGTTAATTGTTTATCCATTAACTGGCTGCGTCAATTAATGTGACGAGGAGCCCAGCTGTACCTGGCACGGCAGGGAGGGGAGGAGGAGGAACAGGAGGAGGAGGGAGGATGTGCATCCTCTCCCTGTTGGCTCCTCTCCGTGTGCTCTTCCTCCAGCCTTCCTGATGTGGTATTTGCTGCTTTCCTTCAAATGTAATTGCTGGCATGGCACGTACAGAGTGTGCTTGGGCTTGTGTTCTCTTGGACTGTGGAAAACTTCTTTTGGAAAGGGCATTAAGTTTCCATGAAGCAAAAGCTTCTTCAGACTAAAGAAAAAAACAAACTGTGTTTTGTTTCTAAACATGAATACAGACAGAAGGAATACAAAGCAAGATGCTGCTTTATTTCCATCTAGCAATGATCAAAAAACCTCTTTGCCTGAAATGTTGAGTGGGAAATAGGATTTTATTGTACGTGTCAGTGCAGAGCAGGGCTCTGGGCTCTCCTCTGCCACCCCCAGGGTTATTTGGGAAATAAAACCTTTGTAGCCTCCCTTGGGAATGATATTTGTGTATGCCTGCTTTCCAGGGAGAAAAATCAAACATCCAAAGCCAGTCTATATCAGGTGGAATGACTTCACTGCTAGAAGAAAATGAAAATGTACCTTATGCTCTCTGAATAATTCAATTCCCCTGCAGTGTTGTTGTTAGAATAGGAGAAGTGTAAAGCTTCCAACAGGGAGAACTGGCTTTCCATGGAGTGGCGGCGAGGGAGGTGTGGGGCAGTGCTAGTGCCAGATTCCTGCTGTGGGGAAGCTGTGTGGGCTGGGTAGGGAAGTGGGTAACATCAGTTGGGGTGAGAACAGTTTAATAATTGAAACAAAATAAAATATTATAATACTACTAATAATAATATTATTAATTGTAATGAGAGAGAGAGAGAAAGGAATAACACCTGAGGGAAACAAGTGATGCACAATCCAATAATTGCTCACCACCTGCTGACAGATGTCCAGCCTGTTCCCCAATAGCAATCAGCCCCTTCCTGCCAATCCAGTTTATATACTGGGCATGATGTTCTATGGAGTGGAATATCCCTTTGTATTGTTCAGGTCAGCTGTCCTGGCCTTGCTGACCCCCAGCTTCTTGTGCACCTCACCACTGGCAGAGCAGGGAAACTGGGAAAACACAGCACTGTACCAGCTAATAAGAAGAAAACTAACTCTGTCCCAGCCAAAACCAGGACATTGCCCCACAGTTCAGTGTATCATGGGGGAAGGAGGTACCCAGGAGTGTACAAGTGCAGGTTTATGTTTGAATTATTCAGGTGCATTTCTTGAAGTGACCTGGGGGCCCAACAATCCCTCAGTCTGGTCCTAAAGCCTTCTGTGCTGTGGTGGCATTCCTTGCCACTGGTGGCAGGTGGCAGAGCCACCAAGGCCCTCAGAGCCCTCACTCCCAAGATGAAGCTGTTGGTTCTGCATTTACTTTGGTATAAGAGAAGAGATTGACCCATTTTTTTCTTGATTCAAGTCTGCGTGCAAATGGATTATTTTTTTTTTCTGAAGGCAGCTGCTTTTAACATGTTTTTGGGCTTACATGATATCAGCCTTATGTAGTAATAAAATAATGTACTCGTTTCAAGAGGAAACAATAATAAAGTATGTCCTTTCAAAAGCAGCTAAACGCATGATTTATTAAAATGTTAAATTATTTCCAAGTTACGGCATACCCAGCTCTTGCTATGGAGCTCACTCAAGAATAATGGCACAGTGTTCTTTGCAGAATTTGACTTCAGAAATGTCACACTTCTTTTAAAAATCATTCTTTAACACAATATAAGAGCTTCCACGAGTATAAATGGGCATCCTTGTATTGACTGCTGTAAAATGTTGCCAGTTTGTCCCGTCCATATTTTTTCAGTGGAGCTGTGACATTTATTGCAGAGCAGGGCAAAGACTGAAGGGACTTATTTATCATGGAGATGCCCAAGAGCTGGAGCTTGGCTGTGTGCAAGGACCAGCAGCCAATTCCTCAGCCCCACAGTGAGTTGCAGAGCCCGGAAGAGGAGGAAGAAGAGGAGGGTTTGCAAAAACACACAGGTGCCAAAGGCTTGTGCCAGTCTCGGTGGACATGCCTCACATATCGATTTATTTTTGTTTCCTTATTTTTTTTTCTTCTTCCTTCCCCGTTTTTGTCCTGACTCAGGCTCTTGGCATGGCTGGGTGGGAATAAAGGTGGGCAGTGCTGTAGTCATCAGTGCCTAAACACCTCCAGGTGCCACTGCCTGAGCACCCTGAGCAGGCAGCAGCCCCTGTCCTCATCACTAAGGGGCCGTGGGCTGGTCCTGCAGCCACCTGGGCTGTTGGAGGGGTGACACAAGGACAAGCTGGAGTGTCCACCTTATTGCTCCCAGGCTTCCTGTGGGCATCAGGATGCCCCCCAACCCCAGTCTGCTCCCCAGAGAGGAATATTTACAGCTGTAAATTCTGAGCCTGCTGAGAGGAGGGAGCCGTGGGAGAGCACGAGGCACGCAGATACCACAGGCAATTGTTCAGGTGCAGAGAAATAGAGGAAATCTTAATAATGCCTGGAGTTTGTGTCACTAGTTCAGTCAAAGGAAGAACGTGTAACAAAAATGCCTGCTGATTTTCTGAGTGAGCTGTTCCTCCATGCAGCCTGAGCTGGGAAACGCAGTGCCCTGTGAATTAAGTCAGGGATTTGGCCGGGAATTGACATGGTTTGTGCTTTTTCTGGTGTATGGTCATTATTGCAGAGGTTGTTGAGATGATCAGGTGAGCTGATGCAGAAACTTCCTTGCTTTCCTTTTGTAATCAATAAATGAAGGTAATCCTAAACCACAACCAACTCCCTGCAGGTGTTTTTAGCCGGAAAGTGAAATATTACTTATTTTCCTTTTAAAAATACAACTAGAGTGTATGAGTCCTGTGGTCACTGGCTTGGGGGGAAATTTTCTCTTGCAGCCTGAAGCTACCTGTACTTTTTCACTGCCCTGGGCTGTGGTTTCCTGTAGCTGCAGGGCTGGGTGTTTGCATCAGGCGTGTAGGATGGGGATAGTTGGGATGAGTGTGGGGAAGGGGCTGGAGGGACGAGGGGGCCTTGTGCTGCCAGTGGTTTCCCTGAGCCCCTGCTCTGTGTAGCAGAGGGGGTGATGACAGCCCTGCCCCTTCCTCTCCCCAGCGCCCCGCGGCTCCAGAGCGCGGGCCCCGGAGATGTCACTGAGAGCCGAAAGCCATGCAGCCACATCGACGCTGAAGAAGATCGCTGCAGACATGAGCAACATCATCGAGAGCCTGGACACCAGGGAGCTCCACGTGGAGGGGGAGGAGGTCGACTCAGAGGTGCTAAATGACCCGAAAGGCACTGGTGAGTTGACACCTTTACCTTCTTAACCCATGTCCTGCCTGGATTTAGTCATCTGTTGACAGGTGGGGTACAGCCTCAGGGGTCTTTCCAAGCCCAGCCACTGACCCTGGTTCAGAACCAGGAGGCTCTTAAAACTTGAGCTTTTCAAGTCAAACCCCTTCTGTGAAAGCTTGTCTTCGAGCTCTCTGAAATAAAACCTGGTATATTTTAGCGGAATTAATGCTGCTGTGTAAATGCTCCTGTGTTAAAGCACTGCAGCTGTCTGCTGGCTTTCACACCCTCGTGGATCCTTACAAGGCTGTTGAGCTAACAGGGTTTTGTGGTCCTTGCAGCGTGCATTCCCTTCTCTGCCATCTATCACACCCATGGGTTCAAGGAGCCGGGCACGCAGACGTACCTCACGGGATGTCCTATCCGAGTGCGTGTGTTGGAAGTTGAGCGCTTCACTTCCACTAAGAAGGTCAGAACCTCCAGAAATTTCGTTCACTTTCGTTAGAACTGTGTTACAGTGCTGCTTGTGGGTTGATTTTGTGCTTGCTTGTTCACTGGCTGAGGAAGGAGGAATGCCTGTGCCTCAGAAAACACTTAAGAGAGAAGGTTACCCATCTGTTTAAAATCTAATAAAGCAGAACAAGAACTCATGAGACAGAATGATCCTTAAGTAAAATCGAATAAAGGCTCTTCAGTTGAGCAGCTACAGGAAAAGTACTTATTTCAGAGCTTCATCCCTTGTACGATGTTCTCCTCTGCAGGTACCAAGCCCCAACGTTTACACCATTGAGCTGACCCATGGAGAGTTCACCTGGCAGGTGAAAAGGAAGTTCAAGCACTTCCAGGAGCTTCACAGGGAGCTGCTGAGATACAAAGCCTTCGTGCGCATCCCTATCCCTACCAGGAGGTGAGTGTGGATCCCTGAGGACAAAGTGGGCTTTGGGAGGGGGGGGAATCTATTTCTTTTAGCAATGCATCCGTTTGGTTTCACTGATCCCATTTACTTTGCCGTGTGGAGGAGAGGACAGAAGAATTCAGTCTCTATAAATATTTATTAGCTATAATAAAAATATTTAATCTGTGCATTCAGTAGCAATAATCTAAGTGATGCAATGTCTCTGCTGACGCAGAAAACGCTGTCTCCCGGGTCACCAGCTTTTGGGCTGAATTTGCCTTGAACTTGGGGATTGGCTATGCTAAAGCTAATGGAAATTGCTGGTGTGCTGTGGCTTTCTGACAGCATGGGCTGGATGTTGAAGGTATGGGGGTCCCTGGCATGAGTGGTCAGCCCTGCCCAGGTTGGCCTTGGTGCTCAGGGTGACTAGAAACATAAAGGAAAAGAGAAAAGAAGTGTGAAGAGAAGTGCTCTAGGACAGCAAGAGCCTCCTGATGTGGAGAAATACTGGGATATGATGGGAAAGGTGAAATTATGAGGGGTTAAGTGCTGGAGAAACTTAATGCCCTAAAAATAGGGTGTAGGCTCTCTATTTGAGGGCAAAATGTGGCCCTCAAAAAACGAAACTCTGCTATTTCTGTGTTGTGTTTTTGTGAGCCGGTTGGAGCACACTGGCTTTTTCAATGAGTCCACACTGGCTTTTTTTTTTTTTTTTTAATTTGTTTATTTGCTGTCCTGCCCACCCATCTCAGTTTTTAAGAGTTTGGATAGGAAAAATAAAAGCATGGCAGAAGGGGGGAGTTACATATCGAGGTGCACACACACACACACTCTTGCAGCACTGAGACCTGATGCTGGGGTTTGCTTTTCCTTGCAGTCACACGGTGAGAAGACAATCCATCAAAAGGGGAGAGCCGAGGCAGATGCCGAGTCTGCCACACACCGCGGAGAGCACGGTGCGGGAGGAGCACTTCTCCAGCAGGAGGGTGAGTGCCCAGCTCAGCCTGGGGGCCAGAGGGGTGTTCTGGGAGGGCTTCTGAGGTGCAGAGGTGCCAGGCAGGTTGCTTGCAAAGCCACACATTATCAAACCCTTTGTTTATTGATATTAAAGTATTTTGTTTGGTAAACTCACGTTTGACAAGCCCAGCTTTAATGCCACGTTCTCCCCTGTGCAGTGATGAGGATGCTTCTCTCGGAGTTCATACAGGCAAAGTTTTCCTCTGCAGCTGAGCAAAAACCACGATGCTGGGAGTGGTGGTTTCCCTCCTCCCACCTGCTCTGATTTAAAGATAGAAGAGGCAGTTTGCAGAGTCAAGTTGCGTGATGGAGGCAGCCCCGAGGCCATCAAAATCTGAGAGATTTCAGTCCTGTCCCCCTCTGAAAGAGGAGCTGACAGCCAGGCTCCCTGTGCTGTCATGGGTAATTTTAGCCAAGGCACACGTGTTCTGTGTAACTTCATCAGATGTTAACAGATGGGCGCTTCCGTGGAGAGGGTGGATGTCTTCCTCCCTCTTCACTGCAGCTTTGCTGTTTGCAAGGGGGGGAAAAAAACTCCATAAAAACCCATGTTTGTTCAGCCAGCTTATCGTTCTCTTTCTGCTGCTCCCTCCTTCTCTGGGCTTTCTGCCACTGGAGCTTCACGTCCCAAAAGACTGTGTCTCGTGGCTGTGACGTGCAGATAACCCTCCCTGCTGTGCACGGCTCCACTGATGCGCGGGAAGTTTCAGGAGAGAGATACTGGTTTAAAAGAGGAAGGAAAATGTGTTCTAGATGCTTTTTTCTGCACTCATCTTGGCTTTCTTGTGGGAATCTCACCGCTCTCACCAGGGGGATGTACACCCTTGCTGCCCAGCCGGGGAGCTCAGTGCTGTGATGTCAGTGCTGAGAAGGATAAAGATCCTGATGGCATTTGTTTCTTTTTGGTTTGTTTTGTGTCCTGTAGGACTCTGTCCAGTTTCTTATGCTGTGACACTCTAATTTCTTCCTTGCCCATTTACCACGAGGATGGGAAGAGGTTAATTCTCCCATAACGGTTTCTTCTCTTCTCCCCTCCTGGCTGAGGAGGACAGGCCCAGTCACTGCCCTCTCCATGGCTTTTGGGACAAGGCAGCATAATCATCATGCTCCTCGCCCCATGAACCTGATGTTTTGGTTAAACAGGCTCTCTCAGTTGCCTCTGAGGCAGTGTTTTCTCACAAAGCTAATTCATGTGTGTCAGAAACAGTGGGGACTAATTTTGTATTTACAGTTGTTCTGAAACTTGGGTTCAGTCAAGAAAGTTGACCTCCAAAGTGACACTGCCAAGGAACGAGGAACTGCTGTTGGAAAGAATAAACACAGATCTGTGAACAGTAAACAACCTGTGACCAAACTGTTTATGGTGCTGAGCTGTAATATCCCGTGAGAACATAATAATGTATTCATTTATCCACTCACACTGAAAAGTGTGTCTGATTTCTTGGTTGCTTCCTCATGCTGGACAGGGTGTTTGCAGGAATTTTGAAGAAAAACCTCCACATCTTATCTAAAGTGTCAACATTTTAATTGTAGAAACAGCTGGAGGACTACTTGTCAAATATCCTGAAAATGCCAATGTACAAGAACTACCATGGAACAGTAAGTAGAAATTAGTTTGCTTACCTAAAGAATATTCACTTTACAAATGCTGAATTCATTGGAAGACATGCAGCTTATGGATGAAACATTTTACAGCTATTTTGTGAGCATTTTGGCTTAGCTAATTTCTCCAACATGATGTCATATGATGAAAGCCAAAGGAGGAGAGTGAATGACTCAGTCTTGGATGTTGTTGGTATAACACAGGGATAATCTCCTGAAGAAAGTCCAGTCCAGACAGCTGGTTGTACATGTATAATGATTTCTGTTTAATTCTGCAGTGTTTAAGATGATAAGTTAAAGTTTTAAGCACTTAAACAATTGGACTCCAAAGCACATTTGTAATTGCTCCATCAGTTTGGGCTTTGTGTGTGGTCCTGGGTGCCGTTTTGTATCAGGTTTCTGTTCTCTGCAGTTTCACTGGGCATCAGTGATGCTGAGTTTGTGTTTATGATGCCCCTTCACCTTTCCAGGTATTTTGGCAGTTTCAAAGGGAGATGAAAGTTGGCTTATTTCCCCAGGTCAACACTCTTTTTGAAATGAGATGTCAAATCCAGTTTCAGGCCTATTTTAAGCAAAAAATGTTTCTTTTGAAATCCATCCTCGAATGTTTCTTCAGTGCTCCTCACCTGTCAGTTGCAGCTGTAACATCTCCCAGGGATGGTAATTTATTTCCCCTTTTTTGGCTGCATAATGACTGTGTTATTCCATCTTTTGTATTATCAGCAAAATCTGATGCACACTCTGAGTAGCTGCTGAGCTTAGTGACATTTTTGAGCCAAGGATGATAACTGGGAGCACTTGGTTTTCAAACAAGCCAGAAATATAGACTGAACTTAGGGTTTCTGTAGCAGCCAGTTCTTCTCTTCCACTTTTGTTGTTCTTGTTTGGTAGATATTCTTCTCTAGGACTTCAGTTGTGTAGAGATGTTGGGCAGCTCATAGATGGATGTCATGCCCAAAAACTGGTTTTGCTCTGTTGCAGAGCTCAGTGTGTTAAGCACTGCTTTTGTGAGCTAAAGTGCTCGTTGGGGTTGGACAGAAACCTTCAGACTAGTCTGAGGCAACTGTTTTCCTTAGAGTGCTTCTTTTGGGGACAGGCAGTGGAGCTTAATCCGCTGCAGTTGAGCTGTGTTAGTCTGCATGTGGGAAAGAGTCATCTTTTGTTCTTAAAGCAAGATTGGGATAACTTGGCAATTTTGATCAGCAGCATATGCAGAGCGGGGGAGAGTTATTTTACAGTGTGGATCCATCTTGTCACTTTTAGGCAGGCGTTGCTTTTTTCAAGTACTTTGGAGCATTTCTGCTCCTGTAGGAACGTGGGTGATGCTTTGGCCAGGCTGTGGTTTGAGATGTGCAGTGCAGGCGCGGTGGGGGCCGGGGGAGGAGACGAGCGGCCCTGCCTTGCCCAGGCAGCTGTGGGGTGCTCCCCTCCTGTGCTGAATCGCCCTTCTGTCCCCAGCCCCCGGAGCCAGATGTCACTTTGCACATAAATTCTCAGTTTATTGTTGGCTCCCACTGGATTTGGCCACAGCGAAGCATTCAGTGAGGACTCTGCTGCTCACGGTGGCAGCGCGGGTCCTGCAGGCGACGCTGGAAGAAAGCACAGGGAGAAAAATGCTTCCTTTAAAAAAAAAAAAAAAAGAAACAACCACCAAAACAACCCCCACCATTCTCATACTCTGTAGAGACTAAAGTGAAGATTTCTGGCACTTTCCCCAGAACTGTATTTGTCCTCCTGAGAACAAAATGAGGGCTTTGCTCTTCCTGTGGTTGAGAAGTCTTTTGCCTGGATGCTGACAAATGCTGTAACTGTCTTAATCTTGGAGCACATTTTGACTCCTGTGTATTCCTCTCATCAAATTGATGCACTGAGGTATTTTTTTTTTTATTTTTAAATCCTGAACTCTACTTTGTAAAGTGAGACATGGAGTTGCAAAGGCAAACTGTGACCTGCCCTAAGGGAGTGCAGCCCTTAGTCCGTGTGAAGGGCTTGCTTGGCTCAGTTGTGTCTACAAGGATATGTTTTTTACATCTGAGCTGCACAATTTAATCAATTCACTTTTTTACTTCTTTTATTTTGCATTTGTGGTTAATTTGTTATTTCCCAGTGAGAGCAAATAGCTTTAAACACTGTCTGGAGGATGTGCCATGCACTGGGACAGTCAAGCCTGCAAGCTGAAGCTTGTAGTGGTTTTGCAGACCTGGGATCCCCGGTGGGTTGAGGATTTGGTCCACAGTGACCACGTGGCACTGTAGAGCTTGTACATCCCCCAGCTTTTTATTTTTGTTTTCTTTGGTTTTTTTGTTATGTGATTTATGATTAAATCTCATGCCTTCTCACCCTTTCCCAAACCTTTTCATAGTACCTCTGGGCTGAAGTGCTTCAAGACAATTACCATTAAAATGAACGTTGTGGGAATCTCAGTCTGTTAATTGTCCACACTTTTTTTCTGGAAAATGGAAATTGGAGGAATATAACCCCAAAATGTTAGGGCTTGATTGGATTCCACATAAAAATTTTATCAGTGGGACCTTTGCGTTATTTTTTGTGTGAACTCCCATATTTGAAAGATGCCTAAGCAAAATGAAAAATAAGATTTGACTGAACAGGAGTGTGTGTGTAATGTTTTGCATGAGCTTTAGTAAGTGAGAGTAAAAACCTCACCTTAAGTGAAAGCAGTACAATGTAAGATCAACTCAGATATGTGAGTGGCTGCTGGTTTGCCTCTGATAGTGCACTTGGATCTGCAGACCTCTGCAAAGGTCCCTGCCCAACTTTCTAGTATTTTTAGTTATTTACTTCTAAATAACTAAATAGTTATTATTACTTATTTAGTTACTTTTTGTTATATAATAATTGAAATACAGCACATTTGAAATACAGTGATCAAGCGCTGGTTTGTTAAAAAAAACCCTTGAAATACAGCACACTTCAGTTTTCTTTTTAAATTTGGGGTTTGTATGACCAATTTTTATTTTGTGTAAGAAATTTTGCTGAACAATATTATTCTGAAGAGTGTGTAATTCCATTTTATTGTTAGCCATCAGTGCTAATTGAACCATTTTTTTAACCCACTAAATTAAGAACAAGAGTCAGAATGAAAACGCAGTGTGGAGCTGCTGAATTCTTTCTGAAATGCAGATGCTCTATGAAATTTTTACTCCCATAAATCACGGATGCTCAACATTACTGGCAGAACGGGATGGTTGGAACCCGTGGCCCATGCACCTTGCAGCTGGTTCTCCACCTTCCACAGCCTGTCCTTCTGCAACTGATCCACTCCCGTCTGCTTTTTTTAATTTTGCTTTTTATTGCTACAACAATGTCACTGAAGCTGCGTTCTCTGGGCCTGTGTCTCATACTTAAAACATTCTGCATCGGATCACTCTGAAACCAGAGTGGAATTCCAGCTCCCCAGGGAGGCAGCTGGGCAGCACAGGAATTCCAGTGTGACGGAGATGAAAGTGTCTGGCTGCTCTGCCTGCCTCTCTCAGTCTCTCTGTGAATGACGAGCACCTCGGATGAAAGGCTCTGTAACAGTAAAAATAGCTAATGCAGCAATAATAATAACAATAAATCATTCGATCAGATATTTCTCACTGCGCTGAGGAATTTTTCCTTCTAACTGGAGGAATTTATTTAAGGGTTTGTTTTACAAACCAGCGCTTGATCAACGTGTTGGATGGGCTCCTGTAACCATCCAAGCTGTTCCAAAGACTCCTTGGCTGAAGAGGAGGTTGCTGCATTGCCAGACAATCTTTCTTTCTTTCTTATGTGGTGGTAGTTCTGTTTCTGCAAGTGATTTTTCCTCCTGGTTTTCCTTTTTGCTTCTTTTATTTCTCTGCATGCAGTGCTCCTCAAACTGCTGCCAGTTTTCTGGTCCCAGCCAGCATTTTCAAAGGGTTTTGACATTCATTTGCTTTTTTTGTGTGTGTGCCCACTGTGAGGGATGTCTGGGTTTCTGATCTGTCTGGTGGGGAATGCCAGCCATTTTCTCAAGAAGTTAAGATGGGATCCAGGCAAAGAAGTGGCCTGAAACTTCTCTTGGGACCTCTGATAAGACTTTTTAGGGTACACTGGGTTTTCAGGTGCTTCCCACCCTGCTCTGAGTGTCACTTCAGAAACAGCTGAAACATTTGTAGGTCAGACCTGGTACTTTTCCAGAACACGTGGGTAGAGCAGAGATAGAAAGATGGTTAGTAAAAGCATGGAATAACTTGTTCTAACCACTTTCTGAAAACAGACTGAAATGACCCCAAAATCAGGGCATTAAATTTGCCTCTACAGAATAGAGGTTACTTTGTGTCCTTGAGATACTCAGGGGAAAGCAATGGTGTCTTTTGTTCTTCTACATGGCCTTATTGATATGAGAAGTTTGGGAAGGTCCCAGGAGCAGCAGAGCATGAGGAGGTGGCAGGATCTTCTGTCCTACTGTGGTTAGAGGTTTCCCTCTGGCTTTATTGCCTGGCTAAAGGGGCAGTGACACCTGCCCTCACCCTACCCTGAGCACCACTCTGCACTTGGACAACTTTATGTGATAATAAATTAAAAGTTCCCGGGTGCAGACAAGCTTCTGCCACGCAAGGCTGCTCCTACCCAAGCCCTGTCCTGCACAGGACGCCCGGGGCAGGTGTTTGTCCCTGCTAATGGGGCCCAGGGCTAATAACCAGCAGACTGCCAGGAATGTCATCCTGTGCCAAGAAAAGCCTGCTCGGTTGAAATGGCCCAGTGTCCTATTTTTAGAGGTGAATGTAATCATGCTGTGCTTTCTCACCAGCTTTGCTCATTGTTATGTTCTTCTGCAATTCCTACTGAAGCAGGAGGAGCCACAAGGAGGCAGGTTGCTTGTCTTTGGGATTTGAACTTGCTGCCCTCCTGCCCCACTGTGACTTTGCTGCAGATTTTTGTCTCCTGGGACCAGATAAGCAGTGGTGTGTGTGCAGCACTGAGTGGGATCAACCATCTGGGTGGTTTTGGAGGATGCTCATGGGCTGAGGGGCTGAACCCCCATATGGTGTGTGTCCATGGGGTAGGAGAATCAAAGGGAATAGGATGCTCCCAGACCTAGGGACATGTCCTCATTCTCTTTCCAGTCCTTCTGTGATGGTCACTTGAGGGAAGAGAGGATTCAGGCAGCCAACCAATATCACACAGACCCCCAAACAGCGTCAAACTTGAGTCCTCAGTTCAACCAGTGATCCAGAAGGGAGGATATGAGTAGGTCCCTGTAATACATTTGAGCCTGATTGTCCTGGTTGCCTGAAGTGTGTTCTCCAAGGCACATCCAAAATAAACAAACTGAAAATCCAACCACACTACTTTCCTTGGTCTTCTTGAAGATGCTTAGGCAGTGGTGGGTAACATCTGCTCAGGATCTTGTATGTTCTGTCTTCATGGCAAGTCACTTGAATGAAGCAAAGCATTTTGTGGATTTCAGAGTTTGAAGGATGGGGGAATTTCTTTCTCTTTCCCAGATGGAGTTCGTTGGAGTAAGCCAGCTGTCATTCATCCACGACCTGGGACCGAAGGGCATGTGAGTTGTGAGCTGTGTCTTTGTGAGTTATGATTCACTAAGAGCATGGCTTTATTAAATAAATACTGTTCAAATTAATAGCTTTCCTTTCTCACTGGTAGGAGACTGGAGAATATTTTGCCATCCAGATAGAAAAAATTATTAGTGTTCAGACAGAAATGCTACAATTTGGGGAAATAGTTTTGAGAGCAGGCTGCTTTGCAAGACACGGGCTGGCTTACAGTGTTTCTCCCCTTCCCTCCCTGCAGCCTGTTGACCCCCTTGTTTTTCTACTTCCAGTACCATAAACCAGCACCCTGCATTTCTTATATCTCCTTTATTTCCTTTTTGGGGGGGGCTGTTATTTTTACCCTTTGTCACAGCACAGAGGCCGGCACAGCCTGGAGGTGGCAGGAGCCATCCCTGGGCACAGAGGAGGGGGGATTCAGCAAGCACCCTCCACCCAAAAGCTCCCCTGCACCTCCATGTGAGCCATGTCACCCATCCTGACCCCTTTTCTGTCCTCACAGAGAAGGATTCATCATGAAGCGCTCGGGAGGCCACCGCATCCCTGGCCTGAACTGCTGCGGCCAAGGGAGGATGTGCTACCGCTGGTCCAAAAGGTACTGCTGGGGTGACAAAGGTGGGGGTGCCACGTGCTCCTCGGGCACACAGAAATGCTCATTTTGTCTTTTTCTGTAACAAAATCCATGAGGGAGATTCTTAGTTTTTTGTAAGAGCCACAGATTTTCAGGCTGAAAGGATGTGTAGGATGTTCCCCCCTCACACTCCTGTGTGGTGGGTTTTTTCTTCTGCTTTGGAGTTCACAGAAGGGACATGATATTCCAGAGGAAAAGTGGGATTTCTTACAGCCTTGATCTGGCAGAAATGGCAATAACCCCCCAGCCTGTTCCCAGCTTTCCCTGCTGTGGGAGCACCGGTGGCTCCATGCCTTCTGAAGGGGATGTGGCTGGTGACACTGCCCTGGGCATATTCCAGCCTTGTTTTCTGAGCTTCCCTTCCTCAATTTACAAAATGAAAATCAATTAATGGAAACACTCTCTGGACCAGTTCAGAGCAGCATTAAATCAGACGTGACCTGCAGCAGTAAGAGGCTGTTTGGTGCAATTAACCTTGGCATTAAATATGTTCCCTCTTCCTTATTACTGCAGGTAGTTAAATCCCAGTGTTTCCATGGAAGTTTTCACAAGCCATGCTGTTCCCATGCCCCTTTCTAATGTAGACAGACAAAACCTACTGTCCCCATCCCTTTACCTTCTGTGTTAGGTCTCGGTACTGCCTGGGGCCACAGCACAGGGAGACGTGTGCTGTGGGGGAGTATGTGTGTTACCAGCTACCCAAAAAATACAGGGAACATTTCCTGGAGCATGGCCTTCCCCTTCTTTTCTTTTGAAAATCCAAATAGCCCATATCTGCCTTACAGCAACAGTTTCTTGGTTGATAGAGCTTCCCCAAGCATTATCTACCTTTTGGATTTTAGCATCACCTGTGCACTGTCATTAGTTTTATCTTCAGTAATTCTCTTTTCCAACAAAACCTTACTTCATTCTTGTGAACAAATGGTCCTGTTTCTCCATAGTCTTTCTAACATTTCTTAATGTAATTTTACAGATCTCTATGAGTACCAGGAGATAAAAATGTGACTTTCCTTCAGGTCAAATCACTAAATTGTCACCAATTCTTTTTCTCTTTTATGGAGAAAAGAAAGCCTTTTCCTCTTGATACCCCTTAGTTAACTCATCTCTGTGTTATGCAGAGCTCAGGCTTTAGGGGAGACAGGAGCACATCCAGCTCCAATGGATCTTCATTTTACTTTAGAGCTTAAAAATGGGGTGGGAGAGGTGTTTGAGTGGGATTGTGTACACAGTAGCACAAGAGGGGCACCAAATGCCCATCAGTGGCCCACAGGGATTGACAGCTTATGCATCAATAACCAATCAAATAACAGGAATATTTCCCAGAGAGGGTTATTTAAATGAAGGATTTTAGGACATGGAGGTGGACAGTGGGGCGATGCTGTGAAAGGGCATGGTTAGGACATCTTGGGCTTGTAGAGCTGCCTGGGAAAAACAGAAAGGGGAATGCTTGGAAATATACTCTGTGGGATGTTTAAGAGTGAAACTATGGGCCAGATAGGGATGGGAGGTATTTTAATGAGAGGTGATGCTGGGTAACTCTCAGAGCCCTGAAAGAAAGAAAAATTTATGAGATCTGGAAGTAGATGAGTTTGAGGCTGTTACTAAAGATACAAGAATGAACAGATTTTTGCAGTGTTTCATGTTGCTTTGTGTATTTCTGAGTGTACAGAAGAATGAAGCGAAGGGCTGGTGATGGAGACCTGTGTGGGACAGAGGGGGCTGGTTACCCCAGCTACACCACAGGGGGAGAAAAAATTAGAAATGCCATTCACAGTAAAAATTGTGTTTTTTCCAGAGTTGCCTTCAGGCTACACTATTTATGTAAAACCTGCCGGTCATCTCTCCTCTCGTGTTTCTAACAGGGTGCCTGTTGCTTGGCAATGAAAGCTTTCCAAAATGCCTCGTTCATATATTTTGATAGGAGTGAAAGTGATCCTAGCATCAGAGTTAATGTTAGAAATGTCAAATAACTCTTGTATAGAATGAAAACTGAATTAAAACCTGGGATGGAGACATCTTTGTTGCACTTTGCCTAGTGCTGGGAGATTTATAACCAGGGAGGTTCTCGTGGATTTTGTTAAACAAGCAAACCTGTATTTTCAAAGACTGTGTAAAAAGGAGTCATGTAGATAACTCTAAAAGTCTTATACTGAATTCAAACTCATTACACAAGTTCATAAAATAGATTCTTTCCTGCTCAAGAAAATTATCCCTGGTCTAGCCCCTGAGAAGAAATTTTACCATTTAGTTAGGGGTGTGTTTATTTAGGGAATGTTTTCCTTTCCTTCATAAATGATTTGCCCTTGTTTTGATGGAAGCACTTTCCCCTTTTATTACTAGCTTTTTTTATGACTTATGTATTGACAACTGGCACGAATGTGAAATCCAGGTGACGTGGTTACTGTGCCCGTACAGGTGGCTGGTGGTGAAGGACTCGTTCCTGATGTACATGAAGCCCGACTCGGGGGCCATTTCCTTTGTCCTGCTGGTCGATAAGGAGTTCAACATCAAGATAGGCCAGAAAGAAACAGAAACTAAATATGGGTTGCAGATCGACAATCTCTCTAGGTAAGAAAACAGGCTTTGTTTAGCCCCTCTTAGTCTGCTTTTGCTTTCTTAAGGGGGAATCGATGTTCCTCTGCAGGAGGAGGGATTAACAAGGCACTGGGCTGATGGTGCAGCTCCGCTTCCTGCTGGGCTGCTGCTGCTGGTGTGCTCAGACCTGTGGGGATTTGACCCGTAATGCTGATCATTTCTGATATCTTAATGAGGCATTTGGAGCCTCAGCTGCTGTTTGTCCATCCCTGCGGTTATTGCTGGGGCCTGAGGGCATGGTGCACATTGAGTTGTACAACCTGGTTTGGCAGCAATTGCTTAGGTAATTTTCTAGGTGCTCTGGGTTCCTTTTATGTTGCAAGCAGGGATATGTTTTCTGCATCCCAATGAAGTATTACCCAAAAGACATGCCAGTTGGGATAAAGAGATACTTAATATTTTTATGTTAGTGCACAGTGTAAATTCATCTCTTAAAAAATACAACATTAGCTGGCTCCAACTCCAAAGTTGATGCTATTAATTTAAATCTGGGTATTTTATGCTTGGCAGTGCATTGCTGTTAGTCAGTCGGAACAGCTCAGTGCTGTGTATTCTTTTGCAAACAAAACAGCAAAGCAAAGCCCTTAATTTTTGCTTAAATAAAACATGACTGATGCAGATGCATTTACCAACACGGATAGACGACGAGGAGCAGCCCAATTAAGCACAAGTGGCTCCAGCATCCTGCCCTGCGCGTCCTCTGTTTTACAGGTCGCTGATTTTGAAGTGTAACAGCTACAGACATGCCCAGTGGTGGAGGCAGGGCATAGACGAGTTCATTCGGAAGCACGGCAAGGACTTCCTCACGGAGCATCGCTTCGGCTCGTACGCGGCCGTGCAGGAGAACACGCTGGCCAAGTGGTGAGGAGCGTGACAAGGCCATGGGAGGCTCGGTGCTGTGGGTGCTGTCACCTGCTGGCATCACCCCAGCTCTGAGGGACAGAGCTGGTGGCCTTTGGTAGCCGTGGGGACTGATGATAATTAGAGAAGTTGCAAAAAAACTGAGTTTTTCTCCACCGGGAAGGGAATAGCGGGGCTGGTGACAGGAGCGCTTTTGCTTCTGTTTGCGTCAAAGCTAATAGCATTTGCTAACATTAGGTTTCACTGGAATTTGAACACGTTTGGTATTTGTCATTGTAAGGATAAAGGGAATAAAAGAGATTCAACAAAAGCAAATTTGGGTATAGTCTGAGGGTGACTGGGCGTTATGCACACAGTAGTCCCGTGAGTAATCCTTCCATCTGCAGTGCAACCTGGCTGCACTGAGGTGTGCCCAGAAGCACCTCAAAAGCTGGATTCTAGCTGGAAGCAAAACCTTGAGGTGCTTTTGCTGCAGCTTCTGCCTTGCAGCAACCACTGACCGAGTAGTTTCCATAAATCAGAGAAAACACCACCATCCTGTCCTGAGGGACACACCTGGCTTGAACCTCGAGCAAAATCCAGGAATATTGTGTGTGGTTGGCAGAAGTGCCAAGTGGCACTTAATAACCTCTTATTGTGCTGTTTCACCAAGCTACTAATAGCAGCATTGAATTCTCCCTGCGTGTCGTCCTGATTCTTGCTATTAGGTTTGTGTTTGCTTTTGAGAAGAGAATGTAAACGGCACTGACACAGAAGAACCCCGTCTCTCTTCAGCTGCATACTTTGATTAATGAAGGGGAGGAAACGTAAAACCTTCACGCTGTGTTTGCTTTTGCAGGTATGTAAATGCGAAGTGGTACTTTGAGGATGTCGCCAATGCCATGGAAGCTGCTAAGGAGGAGATTTTCATCACAGATTGGTGGTTCGTACTCGCATGCTTGGGTGTTGACCAGCTGTCTCTCCCGGGGCGTTGCCGACAATGCGGCACTGTTCGGGGGCCCTACAGTATGGCAGCGAGCCGTGCGGCCAGATGGTTTGGCAGCACACCCGAACCTCTCCTTGTGTTGTATTCAAAGGCCTTTTCAGGAGGGTTGGCAGCAAAAGCGCATGCTTCACATCAACAGCTTGGTTGTCTCCTTCCATGGAAATGCCTGAAACTGCGTGGAGGCACCACCTGAATTGCCAGTGTTGCGGTGTGAGGTGCTCATCGGGAGTGTAAATGGCTGCAGACCCGAGGGGCACAAATGACCTTCAGTATCTGAGGGAACAGGGATGCTCAAACCCCCCCAGCAGTGTTCTTGCCATGGAATCCTCCCTTCAGCTCCTCGCTGTCTTGGGAAGGCTCATGCCAACAGTGAAAGCATCCTGTGGTGCTGGGATTTTGGTCTGCTCTTAAACAATCAAGATAATGGATGAGGGGAGGTTTGTTGCCCTTTCTGAGCTGTTTGGCTGCCGAAGGACATGGCTCTGCCCACTACTTAACTAGTGATTCAATGTGTTTAAGCAGTGCTCTCGTTCCTGTTTGAGGCAGGAAAGGGTGTTCTCACAGCCTCTGGCAGAGTTTCTTGTCTGGGTACTGGTTGTGACTGCCCCTGTCTTGCCTTTGTGCAGGTTAATCTGCCTGAGCCAGCCTGGACCATGGGGGTGGGAGGCTTGCCAGATATGACTCAGATGTCCTCTTCACCTTGGGCTTGTCTCTGTGCTTATCTTTCTCCATCTGTGAAACAAACTTCTTGCTTCTTATCCACTGCCTCTAGGAACTGGGAGAATCAGTTCTTAGGTGGAAATTATTATGAGAAAGCTACATATGATGTTAGCATTTTCTGGGATAAATCTGTTTCCTGCCTTGACCACAATTAAGCCCAATGCTCCTGGATCCCCATATGCAACATCAGATGGCAATTCAGAAGCATCCAATTTCAGACCCCTTGTCTCTTACTTAGTGTTTTATTCAGACAATTGTTAGTGTACCATGGAATTCCAAAACTCCTGAAACTTGGAGTATAAGATAAGAATGCTGTTGTCAGATGCATGTTTTTAGGATGTAGCAATATGCTTTGTTCAAGCAGAAGTTCCCATGCTTGGTACAAAAGTAAAGGAATGAAATTCTGTCACCTTGCTCTGCAGGCAGTAGATGAGATAGCATTAAGGATTACAAGAAATAATTAAGTGATCAATCAATAAAATGTCCTACTGAGAGATCCTATTGCTCTGTCTTTAGGCAGGAAGGAAAATTCAGTACAAATCTGTGCTGCTCAGATAGCCCAAGTACAGGTGAACTGAAATCCCACTCTCATTTATTTACGTCTGGACATTTCTTTCAAATCTACCTTGGGATTTTCTTTTGTTGCATCTTTCTTTCAAAGATAGAGCCCAAATTTCCCTATTTACACATCACTGTTAAACTTGGTCTCGTGGGTTGTTAAATACTAAGATGAATGTGCTGGACTCGTCCCTTGCCTTCTGTAATGCTCTGTTATTAAAGAACAAAGAGCAGGATATTGGAGAATGCATCACTCTGGGACATAAGCCTTCCCATCCACTTTATTTAAACTTTGATTTCTTTGCTTCCCAGGCTGATTATTTAGGCCAGTGCTTTGTTTGCAGGCTACATATGCTATATTTTTTTCCACTCATTTATCTTAGGCTGAGCCCAGAAATCTTCATGAAACGACCGGTTGTGGAAGGAAATCGCTGGCGGCTGGACTGCATCCTCAAGAGGAAGGCAGTAAGTGAGCTCCAGCTGCAACCCTCACCCTGCAGAGAGCCCTGTGCACCCACCCAGTTATAGGGTCATACTGGGACCACAATGTTTGCACTGTTTAGTTTGGTAGAGATGAGAGTTAAAGTTGGCCAAGCCTCAGATGGCCTCAGAAAATTGCGTGTTTTGATTTGCACCCCCTATTTGGGTTTGGAAGAGCTCGGAGGCAGGAGGGTAGCTTCCTTCAAACTTCAGTGGCTTCAGACTGAAAGAGTCTGGGCACAGGTTGCCCAGAGAAACTGAGGATGTCCCATCCTTGGAAGTGTTCAAGGCCAGGTTGGACAGGGCTTGTAGCAACCTGATCTAGTGTAAGGTGTCTCTGCACATGGCAGGAGACTGGAACTAGGTGATCTTTAAGGTCCTTTCCAATCCAGGTCATTCTGTGATTCTGTGATCCTCTGATTGCCCCAAGTTAGGGTCACTTCAGCCTGCATTATGACTGCCCAGTTCCTGGTGGAGTCAAAGGCCTGTTGCTGTCTCATGCTCTCCATGTGATATATGTAATTTAGAAGGAAGGGAAAGGCTGAGAACTTTGTGGTGTGTTTATGAGTGTGGGCTGTAACTCAACCGATAATAACACTGTTGCTCAACAGAGTTTGCCCCATGAGATCAGTAAAGCAGAAGGTAAAGCATGGCTGGGAAATCTCTTGAACTCTTGCTGTGGTAGAAGGGCAGGAGTCCATATGGACATGGACTTTAACTTTGAGTGACTTTAAACTAAAAGAGGGCAGGTTTAGATCAGAGTTTTAGATTAGAGATTTAGTTTTAGATTAGAGACTGCCTAAGCTCTCAGTAGCTGCTTAATGGGAATAGGAATTCAAAAGGCTGTGGAATGTTTAGGTCCCAAGTTTATGCTTTCAAACTCCAGTGCACATTTTTAATCCATGCTGATTTATGGCAAGTGAAGGTGTCCCAGTGTGTGACCAGTATTTTCCAAGATTTGGGGCGTACTTGGCACATTTGAAGGTGCTTTAACAGTGTGCTTAGAAACCCTCCCACAGATAACCATGCTGGTCACAAGAAACACCATCTTTTTAGCACTGCTCATTGTATTCCAGGAGCTTGTTTACCTCTACCAGCAGAAAGAACTTCTTTGCTGGTTTTGAGTTGGCAGCATCCCCTTTAGGTGAGGGATGTCCATGGGACCACACGGGTCTCATCATCCTGCAGAGACAGTTAACTATGGGCAAACCTCAGGGCAACATGAGGCAGCAGAACACTGAACTTCAGTGCAGGTGTGCAGCATGATTGTACATGGAGTGAATCATGTTTGCAAAATCACCTTGAAGGGTGTGTAAAAGGAGCTACTGTAGGAATGACCTGTTGGTGGGCTTTGGCATAGCTCAGCTCTTCACACACAAACTGAGCCCTCCTCAGGGAGCTGAAGAGCTTTCCCGAGCAGTGCAGGTCCTTCCAGGCTGTGGGGTCACCATGGTGGGTGTGAAAGGGCATAATCAAGGGCAGGTAACATCAGTCTGCCTTTCCATCTGCAGGCACAACACACTTACTGCCTCTTAGGTTTTCCTCGCTTCAGAAATGGACTGTATCCATTGACATGCCTGCATGCCATGTGTTCCTTTTTATTTCTGACAGCAACAAGGAGTGAGAATTTTTGTTATGCTGTACAAAGAGGTGGAGCTTGCCCTGGGGATCAACAGTGAATACAGCAAGCGGACGCTCATGCGCCTCCATCCAAACATCAAGGTAAGTGCACGCTGCTGTAAGGAGGACGTTTGCATTTACTTGTTCTTGATGGCTAGTGCTGACCCCAGCGTATTTGGGTGTGAACTGGAAGAGTGTTTCCCACCATTACAGTGGGAATAGTCTAAGACATACCCGTGTAGTGACTACAACTCAATTTCTGTAGATCTCAGTGGAACATAAAATTGCCTAGTTTATATTTGCCAAAGCAACTATTTGTCTAATTCACAGGAAGCATATTTCGTGTGACAAGTTAATGGGGTTACATCAGATGGAAAATTACACTTTGAGAATGTTGCCTCATTTCAGCATTTCTCTTCAGACATGAATGATGAGAGTCATCACTGGATATGTTAATGTTTCCATCACAGATGAACAGCTTTGCACTGTCCTGTGCTGTTACACTGCTGTTTCGGCACCAAGCAGAAAATGAGCTGTGGCAGACAAGCCAGTAGATAAGGCTAGATCCAGTCTCTTAAAATTAGAGATACATACATCTTAAGAAGCAATAAGATATACATTATGCTAGAATAATTGATTTACTGTCACTTGATCAGTTGTGACAGTGAAGGGTAGCGTTCATTCACCATCATCTTCGCAGCAAGACCAGAAGATGTAACTGGAAGATACACTTTATCTGTGTTACAGGTTTTGGGAGCAGCCAGATGAAAATCTATAGCTTTTTCTTCAGAAAGCTGGTCCAATGGCTCTAACATAAAAAAATAAAACTATACACTGTATGCTTAGATATAGAAATTTCTGTACCATAAACACATGTCAAAAAGAATCTCTTAAACAAATGCCAAACAACTTGCCGATTTTAAATGGCGGAAAAAAACCCCAGCCAACTTCTCATTTCACTTGTGTGGTGGCAACAACCAAAGAAGTGACTCAGATCACCAATATGTTGTTTTCTTTTAGAGCAGGCTCTGTGTTTGAAAGCTCAGCTATTACAGCTCTACTGAAAGCATGGTTTGTTGAAACAGTTTCCTTGACTAAGGTCCTCTTATGAAACTGTCGTTGTTAAGTGTGACCTATCCCAACATCAGTAACCATTGCTGCTGGGGGATACCTGTGTTGTGGGGAAGCACCTGCCTGCCAAGTATGGCTGACCTAGCTCGTGGGGAATTGAGTAGCTTCAGTAATCAAGCAGTCTGTGTGTATGCACCCATTAACAACTCCAGAGTTTCCCGAGTGCCAAAAAAGAAGCTGGACAGCTCTCTGCCAGGAGGGGTTTAAATTTGGCAGCGATGCTGAGCTGGAGTGCGGGTTTTCTTCGCAGGTGATGAGACACCCAGACCACGTGTCCTCCTCCGTGTACCTCTGGGCCCACCACGAGAAGCTGGTCATCGTGGACCAGTCGGTGGCGTTTGTGGGCGGCATCGACCTGGCGTACGGCCGGTGGGACGACGACGAGCACCGTCTGACCGACGTGGGCAGCGTGAAACGAATGACGGCCGTGAAGTCGGTGTCCACGGCCAACCTGGCAGTAAGTGGCCATGGTCAGCACCTGTGCAGCAGGTGTGCAGTGGGGGTGAACAGGCTGTGTCCCCGTCTGAGCATAGGGTTGGGTTCTGGAGGTTCAGAGACAAACAGGGAGAGAGATGGAGAAAGAGGGAGTGTCTGAGCACTGAGTGACTATCTAGGGCTGGATGCTGACCAGCCCTTGTTAGGGCATGGAGATAGACAGCTGGAGCTGTCCTGGACCTCCTCCTGGAGCTTGGAGCAGCATTCACACTTGAAGTCTGTGTTCTTAGAATCACAGAATCTTGGAATGTTTTTGGTTGGAACGGACCTTAAAGATTGTGTCCAGTCAGCCCCCTCCCATGGGCAGGGACCCCTTCCACTAAACCAGGTTGCTCGAAGCCCCATCCACCCTGGCTTTGAACACTTCCAGGGATATGGGGTATCCACAGCCTCTCTGGGCAACCTTTCTTTTCTTAATAAAACTTAGCTGAAAATGCACAGTAAGCACTCACATAGTGCTCTGAAATTCTCAGTACTTGTGCCCTCAGCAGCTGCTAACCTGGGCCTGTATACAACCACATATCTCTACAAATTTGAGAGGTCTAGGTTGAAGAGAATTTGAAGGGGAGTAATAATCCTGAGTAAATTCATGGAATCAAATGCTGCTGGTATTACTGGGGTTTCCTGTCGAGTGCCTCCTCAGTACAGGCTCTCCCCAAAAAGCCTGCCACCAAGGTGTGTCTGTCACAGAGCAAAATTTGGCTCGTGGTTGTTTCTAAGCATTGATAAGCACAATATTCTGTAGTTAAAGGGGAACTTGTCTGAACGTCACCTACAGCCATGTCTTCTGCCTCTTAAGTCTGCAGCGGAGTTGTCTGAGCGTGTCCCACTGCAGTCTCAAACTCTGTCCCCAGAAAGCCACATGTTTGAGAAGAACACTGATGATGCCCCAGACATATCAAAAATGAAAGGAGTAGGAAAATCCAGAAAGTTTTCAAGGTTCAGTATTTACAAGCATCTCCACAAACACGGCATGCACCATGCTGACAGCGTCAGCAGCATCGACAGTGACTCAAGTAAGTGATGATGTTCAACTAAACAATGTATATAAAGTGTATGTGGAGGTGGGTGGGTGGGTGTATGTGCACATTCACATGATTTCTAGGGTAATGTGTTCTTCATAAGGAAGGAGAGTTGATGAGTTTCTAAACCATCAGAATACTGGCTATGTATAGTCAACATGTAAATTTGTGTCACTGCAAAATACACAGGAAAGGTTTCATGTGGATTTTTTATTTAGCAATTGTCGTGAGCCATCAGGTGACATGATACATGGTTCTTAAAGTTTATATTGTTGGAAAGTGTTTGTTTCTGCAGGAGAGAATTGAATCTTTAATTTTTCAGCTTGCATTTATTATTGCAAGCAAAACAGTTTCTCAGTGAGGTTATGCCCTCTCATAGGCTAGTGTTAACCTACGTTTAAATCAGTTCATTTAAATGGTAACATCTCCAATTTACCCACTTACTAGAGAGGAGAGGCTATTCAACAGTTAAATACTGAAATGCAGCTTTTAATTCTCCTAATAAAAATAGCTTCAGTGCTAAAATTACAAGGATCAGCTTGACATTTGTTCCAGCATGGAGTCCTTCCTGAAAAAGTCCTCAGCTCCTGAAGCTGTATGTTGCTCTCAGTGGGAATTTACTGGAATTCCTATCCCTCCCTGCAGGTCTTACTCCTGCCTCTGGCCGGAGGAAGCCTTGCTGGAGCATTGGTTGCAGCCAGCTCAGGACACAGCCGTGGCTTTGTACTTCATTACATCTCTTTGGTTTAAGACCAGCTGAGTCTTGAATCTGGTCTTTTGCTTGTTGGTCACTTGTAGTTCCAGCAAAGAGACGTCTCGTTTGAGCTCCTGCCGTGCCAGGTGTCCTCAGGCAGGAGCAGCCACCAGGGTAGCAGAAGTGGACGTGTGTTTTTGCCGTGAATAGAGCATCTTGACTTTCTGCAGGTTTCCCTAACCCCACTAGGAGTCAACCGAATATAATCCAGAGTTTAAGGCCCCACCTGAAAATGTTCCATCACCACAGTGAATCCAAACAGGGGCTCGCTGAGCCTCGGGAGGGTAAGTGGAGGAAGGCAGAGGTGCGGATCCCTTCAGGCTTTAGCTGCTGATGGTTTTGCATTATAACTTTGGTGAGAGTTAGGTTGGGTGCCAGGATCAGCCTTTGCTGCTTGTTGTTCTCCCAGCATCCTTATCCCTCCTCTTCAGGCATCCTGGCAGAAGAACCTTCTCCAGAAACTACAAATACTGCAGCATAAATAAGTAATAATCAAAAACCCCAAACCAAAACAACAACACACCCATATCCAAACAAAACCCCAAACAAATAAACAAACAAAAAAAATTGCAGTAATAACAGCAGGGAACGTTTGAGGAAATAGCTCTGTTTATGATGATTTCAGCAGCTCTCATCCTGCAAAGGAAAGGGCTTGTTACTGGAACTGGGAACTTCTGCACTGGATATTTTAAAAGTAAGCCTGATGCAGGAAGACATGCAAACAGAGAGAGGAAACAGCAGAGTAGCTGCTGACAGACCTATGTTCTGACAAAGACTTGGGTTCCCTCTTTTGCCCCTAACTAAAATCAAGGAAAGCACACTCAATTGAGACAGGAGCTGGGTGGTTGTGAGCACTGAGCTGTTTCCATCTCCGGATGGGTGTTGGAAGGGCCTGTTCCAATGTGGTACCTCACCAAGATGCCCGAATTCTGGTACAGAGTGAGGAGCAGTTCTTCAACATCTTCCTCTTTCAAATGCCTTCCTCTCTGGCATTTATTGCCAATTATAAAATACTGGTTACAAAGTAGTGGCAGGTAACCAGGGACTTCCATTGCTTCATGGCAGTGATGTGCAGTCTGCCCTGTGGTCATTCGTGCTCACTCATGAGTCACTGTACAGCCATCGGAGCTCGGCACATGGAGTGTGTGTTGGCCGGATGGTGTGTCCCACCCATTCCCACTCAAGCATGTCGAGTCAGTGATTCCCCAGCTCCACCTGGACTCTCACTAGAAGCTCAAGCTCCCCAGGGCAGCTGTGGTGCATACCTATTGCATGGCATTTTTGGCATGGCTTGGCTCAGCTCGGCTCGGTGGGGCCACAGCAGCGCTGGCAGGGCTTGCTTTGTGTAACCCAGTCTTGTGCTGCTGCCAATGTATATTTTGTTGAGTGTTGAAAGGTGGTTTTTTTTGTGCTAAGGGGTTTTATGTTTTGTTTGTTTTATGGTTACCTGGTGATGTGGTCAGGTTAACATGCTCCTGGTGTGTTATTATAGAATTACTGCACTGGTATTTGGTACTGTAGGTGAAGGCTGCTCTCCGGGTCAGGAGATAATACCAGTTAACTTTTTATGGTCTAGGCAAACATTTTTGGGTTTTGAAAGAGTGAGGAAAAAGAGTTCACTGCACAAAAACATGTCCTCTGTAAAACGGATCCTGTTAGAAGAGAGTATCCCTGCCTACAGTATTTTAGACCATTTTTAATCACAGTGAATTTTGGAACTTAGGATCCATTTGTTCAACATGTAAACTTGTATCAAAATATGACATTTTTGCTTGGAAAAAGCAAAATAAAACAGAGAAAACCCACAATACTTAATGAGAGAACATAAACATCTCATTCCAGTTAATAAAGACTAGTTCTGTTAGAGGAGATACACCCTGCTAGAGAGGCAAAGTAGTAAACACTCTAGCAGAGAAGGTGGAATTAGGTCATTAGTATTTTAAAATATATGAAGTAGATGATATGCATGATGTGGATTCTGCCAGATGGGAATATCTAGGTGTCATAAGACCGGGGACAGAGAAATTATAGGGTGATTTTTTTCGTCCAGTGTGTAGAGAATTCAGCATCTGCTTTTTGTTTCTGTAACAGACTCTTATATATATAACCTGCTCTGATTGTATAACAAATATTAAAATAGGGAAGAAAAAATATTAATATGCATCCATTGAAAGCAACAGGAAGACTAGGGAGAAATCAGCTTCAGCTGCCTGGGACTGGCAGGTCCCACAGTGCTGTTCTGTCATGGTGAGTCTCTCACCAGCCGTGTGCGAGGGTCGGCCGTGACTCTGGAGCATGTCTTTGATTTTTGGTTTGCCTGGGACAGATAAAGGATCCATCCGCAGCCTGAAGACAGGTGTTGGTGAACTGCTTGGAGAAACCAGGTTCTGGCATGGAAAAGACTATTGCAACTTTGTCTTTAAAGACTGGGTTCAACTTGACAAGCCTTTTGCTGGTAAGTGCCTTTGCACCCTGGAAGTCTTTTTACTTGGCATTCCCCCAAACTCTCTTTCATATCTTTTCAGTCTCAAACCATATTTTTCCTGCTTCTAAGCCAGAGGTAATGAGGCTGGTTTGGTTTGTCTGCCAGGAAAAATCAGGAAACTCACTTTGAGAGGTTCTAGGGCCAGTTATGAAGTTACGGTCCATGCACGTGGATGCATAAGTCACCTGCCTGGCTCTCAGTGGTGTGTCTCAGAAACTTTAGAGGAGAAGGATGCTGCACTTTTCCACATTCCTGTCCTTTGTGTGAGAAGTTGAAATGTGCTTTCCTTTCCTGTAGACTTCATTGACAGATACACCACCCCAAGGATGCCCTGGCACGACATCTCCTCTGTGGTGCATGGCAAAGCTGCTCGTGACATCGCCCGGCACTTCATCCAGCGCTGGAACTTCACCAAGGTGGGATGTGGGAATCACTGCTGGGGGCATGGAGATAAACACAGCCCTGCATCATCCACATACCCTCTGTAGGCATGCATTTTATTTCTTTATGTTATTGTGATATGTTGCAATCTCTTCAAGGATTTTTTTTGTCTAATTTTTTCCCCTGCGCAGATTATGAAGCCCAAATACCGATCCCTGTCCTACCCATTCCTGTTGCCAAAATCTCAGCAAACTGCTAATGAGTTGAAGTATCAGGTGCCTGATGCTGTTCCTGCCACAGTCCAGGTGAGTGTTGATGGTCTCCTGCTCACATACTCACAGCTTGTTCTGCATCATCTCAGAAGGAAGTGTTGATTCCTGACAGACCCTCTGCAAAACCTGAATTATAAAATGCAAAACTCTTACTTAATTTAAGTCACAGATTAGGTGCTCAGATCCTCAATTACAATAAAATAATGCAACTCCTTCAGTAGAGAAGCATTAATTTATACCTCCACCTCTGAGGTAAGAGGACTAAGCTGTATGCAGTACTCAAGATGTGGGAGCACCATGACTTCAATATAGCTGTGTGGGTTTTCTGGTTTGTTTTCTGCTGCTCTTTGTCTAGCACCTGACATTTGTTTTTTATGATTTGGGAAGGCCTGATGGGTTGAGGTTACTGAGTCACTGAGTATTTATCTCCGGTCTTAGAGCAGTATACCAGACCCTGACAGGCACTGAGACAGGCAGCGGTCAGCAAGAGCCCAGCATTAAGTGGAGTCTTGGGGCTGTTGTTTTCTGCCTTGAACTTCATCTGCATTTTATTAGGCAGCCAGGCAGCCCTGTGGGTCCTGTGCAGTTCCACACAGCCAGCCCACAGTCTCGTTTGTGACAATCATCCTCACAGTCAGAATTGCCAAGATACCTCTATTTAAAACCCAGTTAGCTCTACTGAGTGCATGTATTGAACACTCCTGCTACCCAGCAGTAATATGAACTTGTTGAAGAGTACAAAGTCAAAATAGTTATGCTGAAGTAGCAAAACCATTGTGTGGATAAAAGATGTATGAAGTAAGAGAAGTTAGACCAAAACCAGGAAAAACGCATGCTTTTGCTCTTTGTAAGGAGTGGTCTGCCCAGAAAACAGCAACACTTGGGAAAGCTTAGTGAAATAAGATGCTTTTTTCTGGGTTTGTGGGTTGCCAGGGCATTGTCTGCTCCTCCCTGCATGGTGTGAGGGATAGCCAGCACGGGGATCTTGTTTCATGGGTCTGGGGTGTTTTACATCGACCTCCAAAGCAATGCTTGCAGTCTGTTGGGAAATAACCTCCTTCAGGAACCAGTGTGCTTCCTTATGGCTGTAAATGCCTCCCTGGCTGTGTCTGTGACACCAGCTTTTTGGGAAGTCTTGTTCTCAGGGAAGTGATGGGGCTTGTGTCCCCTGAGCACATTCTAACCACAAGATAAGCTGCAACTTTTAAATCGTGGGGTTTGCTGTAGCAAAAAGGTAAGCTCTGCTGATTACAGAACTGGAAGCGGTTCCCAAAGGAGAAATTAAACTGAGAACAACATAGATTCAACATCCCTTCAGTCCATACTGCAGAGCTGCTGGCTCAGGGCATCAGCCCATGGGAGAGGAGGATGAAGCTCAAATGGTGACTGTGGAATGCCCCAGACACCGGTGCTGAGTGATGGGGGAGCCGTTGGAAAACTAGCCTGGCCACCACATTTCTGGGGCATTGCAAATAACTGATACATCCAGGAAACGAGGGGACTGTTCTCAGTGATGCCATAAACAGCAAAAAAGGAGCAGGTTTGTCTTGTAAATTATTCATATGAAACTGCCTTGCTCATTGCTAATTTATGTCAAATCGCAGCTTTTAGAGATCTGTCAGAGTAGCCCAGCCCTGCATGTAGCCATATAAATAAAACTAGATGATATTAGGCTGAAAACATGTTGTCCTGCTATGTACCAGCCTTCCTGGTATGAGGGAAAACTGGTGGGGAAGAGCATTTGTAGCACCAAGCCTGGTGGAAGCAGTGAGGGGGACTTGTCTGCCCTACCTGGCTGCAGGTCCCCAGGCTGCTTGCAGCTGGGTTATGGTTTCTGGGTGACCTCCTCGAGCTCAGAGGCAGGGATTTGCAGGCACATACTGAAATTTTGACTGTCTGCTCCATAATGCCCTCACTTGGCCTGGTTTCCATCAGTCCCCAGGTGACACAAGTGCCATGAGCATCCCTGAAGTCCCGCTGTGGGTCCATGAGCAGCTCAGGCTCTCCTCCAGATGGAGGTTTCAGATTTGGCTGTTGCAAGTAGGGGGGGAGACAGGACACCTGCAGCCTGGGCCTGAACTCCCCTTCCTGGTTGCCTTTTTCTGGAGCTCCCAGGGTGTACATCAGGGCACCCTTGTGTGGCTTCTTTCCTCCAGTCATGGGAATATCAACCTCATCCCTGTCCTTTATTGGTTTCAGAGCTGAGGGTTGTAGGTGCTCACATCTCCTTTCAGTGGTACAGTCCAGTGCAGAAATAAGCAGATACCCTAAAATCTTTCACCAGCTTTTTAATCCAGAAAAACTAGAGCAATATCGTTCCTGTTCTTGATATTGAATCCTTGTAACTGGCCAACAACCAAGCTCATATTATTCTCATTCTGATGCTGTATAGGGACTTTATAGGCAGAAGTTACTGCCCTAAGGTAAAATCCATCATCCCAGGACTGTCCTTGGCTGTGGGGTGATTGAGGAAAGCCTGGCTGCTGGGTTTCTTGTTTCTGAGCCTTGTTTGCAAATCTGTCTTCAATTGTGGGCAGATCAGAGGAAGGGAAAACACAAAAGATCCGTGGGGATTGCAACGTTGCTGCAAGCCCGAACCACTGACCTGTCAGCAACAGATTCCAAACCTCGTTGTACCATCTGGTTTTGCTCTCCTTTGTCAGAGGAGAGGAGCAGGATATTTGGGAGAGTGGGAATAGCAGGAACAGCACTGACAAGGGCTTTCCCCTGGGCAGGGAGGATGAATGCAGTGTGTGTGGGAAAGGCTGTGGAGGTACAGGCTGGGAAGGAGGAAAAGGAGTCGAGAATGGTCTCGTCTTTTTTCATTTGAACTTCATTTGAAGCAACAGCAACGTGCTTTTTGCAAGAGTACATCGATTTTTGCAAGAGTCAAATAGCCATTTGCCAGAGGCAGTGCCAGGTTTTTTTCCATCTCTCTATTTCCACTCCAGGGTTTGCAGTTATCTGCCAAAGCCAGCGTTGCAAAAGATGTGACATGGTGAGGCAACATCCTGTTCCTGATGGAAATGCAATGAAAATTTAATGCTCTGGCAGCAGCTGACGCCCTTACCTCTTTGAAGTCTGCGTGAGAGCTCACATTGTTTGGGGTTTATGCACTGGCCCTCAGCAAACATCACATTTATTATCCCTGTATCGGTTAGAGAAGTTAAAGGGATGACAAGCTATTGAGAGGCTTGAGGGAGGGGAGAGGAGAGGCAGGAGCATGGAGACGCCAGCTCTGGGTGGGAGGTGCTCTGCTGGGCAGTGTGAGGCCTTTTCTCCCTAGGAGATCTCCCTAGGAGATCTCCCTAGGAGATCTCCCTAGCAGATAGGAGATAGGTTGGGTTTGAACCAGCTCACTTTAAATACCTTGACTGGAAGGGGGAAATGCCCAGAAGCGTGAGATGGAACACAGTGATATAGGAAGGCCTGTGTAGGAAACTTCCAGGTGTGTGTATGTGTCTGAGTGCCATAGCTTTGGCTCCTTGGGATGCAGGCTCACCCATGCAGTGCTGCTGTTGGTGGCCTTGTCCTGCCACGTCCTCACCTCTCCCTGTGGCTGCAGACCTTTTAAAATTATTGAAAATAGCTTTCAGGTCCAAGCTGGAACACTTTACACCCATTCTGCTGTCCCAGCCATCACCTTCTGACACCTCTTCTTCCCTCCACACATGGATTCGAGGTTGCACCTGGCATAAGCTTTTTGAGTGATGCTGTGCCAGCTTTTTGGAATGAGCCATCACATTGTTTTGGGATGAGGCAGAGGGAAGATGGCCCTGTTACAGCAGGTACCCTGGGGTGTGGAGGAGTGAAGAGGAAGGCAGGGAAGGGCAGGCAGATGATATGCTGGGAATCCACGGTGCTGGAAAGGAGTGCTCCCTCCTGTTGGCCAAGAGAGCAGCCCAACAGGAGAGTTGCAGGGTCTGTTTTTCAGTGGCCTGTGGAAGAAAACTCCTGTCCAGGTGAAGGAATTAGCTCAGGAGTTGTGTACTCCTTAACAGCAATGCCCATCAGTGCCACTTCCAGAGGTGCTCTGGAGACAAGAGAATTGATTTGGTTCAGGCAAGCAGCACCTGGACCAAAGGGCCAAATCCTTACCTGCTGCTTACTACTGGTAATTAATTAGCCCTTGAGAGTCTTCAGCCATGCTGTGGCCAGCAGAGCTCAGGGACAGGGTATCAGGGATGTTGGGGGAACAGGGGGAATAACATGGAGCAAGGCAGAAGCTGGACATGGAGCATTGGAAGAAATCCATGGGAGGGATTTCCAAGGAAAAAAGTGGTTGATCCCAACATGTGATTAATCCCAAGAGATGAGGATTTTGCATGTTCTGACACACAGATTTCACAGATCCTCAGCACTTGGGTCTTGTCCTGTCTGGGACTGGCCCTGAGTGCTGGTATAATGGCTGTATTGAGATATTTTAAGGCTATTGTTTCGATGGTTTTTGTCTTGACAATGTTTAAAGACAGAGGCTAATCATGAGTAATTGTTTCCCCCAAGCACATACTCTGCCAACACTTAATGAAAAACTACATTTCCATCTAGGAAGACGTCACTTGGGGCATAGTGTGGCTTCCTCTTGACTCAAAGTTCAGGAGGAGGAGGTGCCACAGCATATCTGGCTGGGGGGTACAGGATGCTGGCCACTGTGGGGCTTGCTCAGCCTGGCATAGAGCACGAACAAAGGTTGTTTCTCATATTGGTTTGCGTCTCTTGCACAAAAACTGCAGGAGGGAGGGGCAGAACATGCCCAGGGGATCTTGCAGGATCTACTTTAAAAGTGGATTTCCAGTAAAAACTAGTAAATAAACGTGGGCAGCTGAACTATAAATTTTACAAAATCATATCATCACAAATGGGATGGCTTGTGCAAGAATTAGGCAGAAGAAACAAATGATCTGGAGTGCGAGGACAAAGATATACAGCCTGTGTTATCAGACTGACTGCACGATTCCCCTGCACAGGGAAAAACACACTGTGGGAAAAACACACTGACCCAGCTGGAGACCAGCTTTGAAGTGCTGGGCAGGAGGTCACTAATGGGATGTGCACACCTAAAGCTTGGAAACTCAGGTTGTTTTAAGAGCAGTTTATCATAAGCCCTTAAGCAAGAACAAAATTCCATTGTGCTACTTCTGTTGCATCTGGAGGTGCTCACGTGGGAGGGGGCAGGAACACAGCAACAGAACAGGACACTGGTGTCTTTGATCAAAACATTGGGCATTAATGCCATTTCTGAACATTCTTTCCCCTGATTACAAATGCAGTACAGATGTTGCATGTATTACCTTATTTAGTGAAATCCTGACGGGTGAGCACTGCCAGGGAAGAGCATTGTCTCTGGAGTAATTCAGTTGCCATGCTGTGGAGGTGTCCTGGGTGGACTGAGCCAAAGGTGTTATTCTCTTGCCCTGCAGGTGATCCGCTCTGCTGCTGACTGGTCAGCTGGCATCAAATACCACGAGGAGTCCATCCACAAAGCCTACATCAGCGTGATAGAGAACAGCAAGCACTACATCTACATAGAAGTGAGTGGCAGTGGGGGGAAGCAGGAGGGTCCTGATCCTCTGGGCATGGCTTGCCTCCATCAGGGGAGGGTCATTCTACTTCTTGTGGTTTGGTCTTAATTTTTTGTGAATTTAGAGAGCTCCATTAACTTCAGTGGTCTTCAGACCAAACTGATGGGTTTTAGCCTGGCAGCCTTCTGATCATGAGGTGGAAAAAATAGACCTCTCCTTTATAAAGCTATTTGCAAAATTGCCAGCAGCTTTCATGGCCTGTGCAATAGCCTTCCTGTCCCCTCTGTGGCTTTGCAGTGTCCCCTGTGCATGCCCAAACCTCCCACTCACAGGGCTGCTCTTCATCCATTCAGCCTTCAGCTGCAGTAATCTCTTGTGTCAGAGTGACACTCAGTGCTGGCTGAATGGAGATGCTTATTCTCTTCTTTTATTTTTTTTCAGCCTCTTTTTAGGTTGCTCTTTACATGGACTTTCTAAGGAGTGTTATTAATAAGGACCAATTCATTCTTTAAACAAGCACAGACACACATATCATTTAATCATAATTAAAAAAAGCCTCCACTCCAATGGCACACAAACTCAGCTATCTTTAGTTGCTCTTGGTCTGAAACAAAGCATTCAAATATTTTTGGTTGGTTGCTGGCAGTGTCTGACAGTAGCTTTGCTTGCTTTTCCTGCAGAACCAGTTTTTTATTAGCTGTGCTGATGACAAAGTTGTCTGGAACAAGATCGGCGATGCAATTGCTCAGAGGATTCTTAAAGCTCACAGGTAACCTGTTCTTAACAAGGCAGTGGAAGTCTTTCAGGTGCATTTCCACGGTGTGGTGCAAAATAACACCTTAATGGACACAGCTGTGCAAGAGCTGTGCCAGTGCAGAACTGATGGAGTCGAGCAAATGCTTGTGTTCACTGCAGTGAGACAGACTTCTCAGTGGTTTCTCTGCAGCCAGAAAGTGGTTTTCTAGACGTAGCCTGATACAAATGTATTTTTAACTATGGAACTTGTTTAAAGGCAAGTCCTTAAAGCTCTGGTTCAGTGACACCTTTGCTCTGCAGCCGACCCACCTTCAACTGGGTGGTCGGGCAAGTTAATGGATGAGAAGGGTGAACTGGGATTTGTGGTTTATTTAAATCATCTATAGAGAGGATTGGCTTCAAATGGGGGAAGCAAACACATTTTGAGGATTTGACTGCAGGGTTCAGCTATTGTTTGAATAACTCTTTCTGGTGCATGCTGGAGGGTGTTCACAACCCCCAGCCGTTGCGAGGGGACCATCGTTTGTTCCTGGATGGATCAAATCCAACCACATTTTAGGCACTCTTTTTGCTTCAGCACACCTAAACCCGTGATAACATTAATGCCACAAGTAGTGGCTTGTCTTCACTTTGATCCTGGGCAGCCCTGCTTAAGGTTGTTCCCCCGGAGTATCTCTTTAAGAGATGTGTATTTTGTGGTCTAAAACTGTATCCTGATCTTGCTGGGCTGATACACAAAAAACTTTCTAAATTTCTTCCTTTCATCTCTCATGTGCTTTTTCACCATGCACAAAGGAAGATATTCTTGCACTACTTATTTTTTCCATATTGTAGTCGTCCAGAACTTTGAAGGGGCTGCTTTCCCAGATGTGCTCTCTCCAGGATCACGGGAATTTTGCTTTTTTTGGCACTTGAGCTTGGAAATGCCTTACTTGGGTAAAGGCACCCAACCTGACAGAGGCAGCCACTGGGGTGTGCGAGGTATCTGCAAGGTCACTGGAGCTGCCACGAGCCAGGCTTTGTTTGGAGGCACTGTGGAAAGAGGAGCACTATTCAAACTGGGAGGGCCTGGGCGTTACCTGTGCCATTAACAATAGGGTGGAGTTTCCTGTGATCTGTGTGAGCTGCGATTCATAGCCCAAATAATTGAAATTAGCTAAGGATGAAAAGATGGGAGATGTATTTTCTCATCCTGGGTAAATGAAGAGTGGTGCCAGTGCTGCTGAAAATGGTGTTGCTGGTGTTTGCATTGCAACCTCAAGGCTCTCAGGCAGCTGGACATGGCACCTTAGAGCACCTTCCAGTGCCTAAAGGGGCTACAGGAGAGCTGGACAGGGACTTTGGACAAGGGCATTTGTGACAGGACAAGGGGGGAATGGCTTTAAAGTGAAAAAAGGCAGGGTTAGATTGAATATTGGGAAGAAATTCTGTACTGTGAGAGTGGTGAGGCACTGGCACAGGTTGCCCAGAGAAGGTGTCCCTGCCCATGGCAGGGGCGTTGGGACTAGATGAGCTTTAACGTCCCTTCCACCCAAACCATTCTAGGATTTTATGATCTCTGTGCTGATGTGTTCCCCTGGGAAGCCACTCTGGATTGCCTTTCCTGCCTTTGGGGACTGATTACCACAGGTCCCTTGCATCTCTATTAGCAATGCTACTGAGGTAGCAGCAAATTCTCAGAGTAATCTGTTCAGATTTTCCTGTTACATTAAGTTTATGTAACGGGTGTCATTCTGTCCAGATACTAAAAAGTCTAGCACAGGAGGGAGTCACACAGATTCTTCAGTGACCCATTTCCTGATGTGATGCTCACTTCTGTATTACTCCAATTTTATGCCAGTACTCCAATTTTATGCCAGCTTAATGTTGATGATTCCTCACTGAATATAAGGTTCAATTTCTTCACACTCCAGAGTGCTTGGCACTGCCTAAGATTAAAAGTAAATTCAGACTTAAATGGTTTCTGTCATAATGCTCTTGTTCCAGACTGCCCCAGGAAAACAGCATAGGTGACACACAAATGTTTAATTGCAAATTAGGGTCTCCAGTGAAGCCTGTATACTTCTCACTCTTCTAGACTAAATATTTTTTACTAATGTTATTAGTATTGTTTCCTCTTTTTTTTCATGGGTGGCTCTCTAACCAGTTTAATAAACACTGGCCTTAGACAAACAAGTTGCTTTTTGGGGAATGCTTTTGTTGGTAGATCTCTTCCATGATATAAACAAACTTGGTTTCACAGTCTCTTGTGTATGGGTAAGTCCTCACTAACTGTTTCTGAGCTCTGCTGGCAAACTAAAGCCAGTCTGCAGTGCACAGCATAGACAGGAGGAAGCATTGGTTGAAATTAAAGACACTCAGGTCCTCACTATCTCCATCGTAGCTCAGATGGGACCCCAGGGTTCACATTTCCCACACCCTTAAATTCACAGGCATGGCTTGCTCTAGGGAGGAATATTTCTAACAAAAACTTCACACTCAGCTTATCCTCAGACAGCTCCTGAAGTGATTTTGTGCTGATTAAACTGTGTTTGCCATCTAGTGGCAGCGCCTTTCCATGGAGCATCATCCTCCTCCTGAGTGCAGGGCAGGGGATTGTCAGCATCCTGGGAAGTGCTGGCAGAGCACTGGCTTTGGTCAGTGGAGAAAACCCAGAGGTTGGCTTTGAGAAAAGCCCCAAACCAGTGCCGTGGTTGTAACTTTTGTTCTGAATGGGATCACGATTAGGGTATGGGTTAGTTTGGGGGAACTCTGGAACTGAGTTTTTGTGGCATTTGATGTACCAGTGACATAACTTGCCTTCCATGAATGATCAATGTTTCACTTGTGCCTTGAGTTTTTTTCCCACCTTTTTAGATGTTTATGACTTCTGAAAACCAGGAGGCAGTGGAATGTCAGGTTAGATTTTGGATTTCTGCCTGTGATAGCTCTGTGACCTTCGTTGTGCTCTGCCAGGCCAGTTGTGTACTCCAGTTTGCACCAGTATCAGTGGCACTGGGCTATGGGGTTCTCAAACAAACTTCTGCAGTGGCAGACACAATCTGCTGAGAGTAAATTATTCCTTCTCCTCCTGAAGGAGCACTCATGGAAGTACTGATGGTGGGTGATGAAACCTGAAACTGGAAATTCACACTTTGCTCCCTGAAAATTTGTGTGGTAGCCTTGGGTGGAAACCAAGTCGGTCAGCACAGGGGAAGTGAAACCAAGGGGATTTCACCTTGTGTGAAGCTGTAACATTTCCAGGCTAATGCAACATTTCCAGGCTGATGCTCCCCCAAAACTGTTGTTGCAGGGAAAACAAGCGTTTCCGGGTGTACGTGGTGATCCCGCTGCTGCCTGGCTTTGAAGGAGACATTTCAACCGGCGGGGGGAATGCGCTGCAGGCCATCATGCACTTCAACTACAGGTACTGCAGGGCTGTTGGAGACCTCCCTGGACACCTCCACCTGCTGTGGGGGGTCCCCAAGACCCCACCTGCCATCAGCATGGCCAAGTTGGATGGGTCTTTGGGCAACCTATGGCAGGGGAGTTGGAACAAGATGAGCTTTAAGGTCCCTTCCAACCCAAATCGTTCTATGATTCTATGACTTTTTTTCCATTTAGCTGATCCAACCAGGACTTGCTGACCAGGATTTGTCTCCAAGTCTGCCTTTTCGGCCATTACTTGGCCTAACTCTTCCCACTAGCCCCATGAAGGAAGTAGCATCTTCCCCAGTGTGATTCCCCTGCTGGGGATGGATGTGGGGAGGCACTTGCAACCCAGCAGGTCTCATGGGAAGGACTGAAACACAGCAGTGCCAGGTAGCCCTTGTGCTGAGAACAGGATGTAGAGGAGGGCAAAGTGGCCCAAGGCAAGATGTTTTTACTGGAAAGCTGCTGTGTTATGGTATGGCCAGGGCACAGTCAGCCTGTGGAGACTACTGCTCCCCCCAGAGTGAAATCTCCCTCATCTGCTGGGCTGCAGGTGTCCTGCTGCACCTCCAGAAGGGTCAGTGGGGCAGGGGACAGAAGCAGAAGGAAAGCAGCATGTCCCCCTAACCAGACCCTTCTGCCTGAGCTTTTTTTTTTCAAGGACAACCATAAGTCTTGAGAAATTGCCCATGGGTTGGTTGTTTCTCAGTGAGATGCCAGCTGTGGCTCTTCCAGCCCAACCTTAATCCCACAAACTCCCTGACCCAGCATTCTGCACATGTTGATGTTTTTTCTTAACGTGATTTCACATCCAGAACACAGAGACACATCCAGTGGCACATAGGGAGGGTAGCAGCTCTGTTTGTCACACGTTTACCATCATTGCAAAAATGCTGCTGAGCTCCTATGCTGGGTTGGTACAAGCTCCATTAGGAAATAAACAGTCCTTGATGTATCAACAGTTTTTTGGGAAAAATATGGGCTCTGGAGGCACTCTGTTCCTCCTGCTTGCATGGGGTGTTTGAGAGGCATCTGTTTTGTGATTTACCTTGCCTGGTTCTGCTCCAACATATACTGCTGCCTCGAGGCACAGTGGTGCTGATGGCTGCCTACCTTCTTTCCAGGACCATGTGCCGAGGAGAAAACTCGATCCTGGCTCAGCTGAAGGCAGAGGGTGGTAAGAACTTTATTCCTCTGTGTTGTTTAAGTCTCGTTACTGCTGTAGCACATAATACAACACGTGCTCTGGACTCGTGGGGCTGTGAGCCACCTCCTCCTGAGCCATCATCCCACGGAGAGGTCTGCTGGGTCATGTGAGCCATGGCCACTCGTCAGACTTCACGCCTGGATGCAGCCCCGATCCGGAGGAGGGGAGCACCCCAGGGAGGAGCACGGCACAGTTGCAGCTGCTCGGGATTGTGTTATTTGGAAATTGTCCTGAGAGGGGTCACGCTTCTGGGAGCGGTGAGCCCTCAGCATCCCCCGTGAATCCCACCCAGGGTTTTGCTTCTGGCAGTTGTGAAACACTTAAAGGAAAAACCTGCCTTAGCAGGACGCTGAGTTGCTTCCTTGCCACGAGGGTGCCTGCTGGAATTTGCCCTGTTGGGAATCAGAGTACCATGAAAACCCACGTATCACAAACTCTAGGAGCGTGCATAATGCCTCATTCGTTCTAGGTCTTGGTGTAAATCTGAACTGCACACAAGTAGGACGCATTTTCCATACTGTGCACGGACAAAACACCTGCTTCCGGCCTGCTTTCTGCAGGATCTGCAGAAAAACAGTCACAGAGTCCAGTTATTTTAGGATGTTCAGACCCTTGTGTGCTGTGCCAGGGAGATTGGGGTCATTCTCGCTGAAGTGGAAGTCTCTGAGCAGGCAGCAGATCAGAGCAGCACTGAGAGCCCACAGGCAGCTTTTGAAGTCTATTTTTAAAGAAACTTATTTCCATTATCTGTTTGCCTTTTTTTTTTTTTTTTTTTTTTAAGTCAAAAGCGAACTGTTATTTATGTGAGTCTTTAGGTAAAGAGGGTCTTTTCCTTTCTCTCTTCCACCTCCCTCATCCCGTCGGTTTTGTTGTCTTTTAATTTTCAGTTGGAGATAAGTGGATAAACTACATATCATTCTGTGGACTTCGAACATATGCAGAGCTGGAAGGAAAGCTTGTCACGGAGCTCATCTATGTGCACAGCAAACTGCTCATTGCTGATGACAACACGGTTATAATCGGTGAGCAGGAGCTTGCAGGAGGGATTTGGACCACTGGGTTGTACCTGGATCAGTCCCTTCCCATCCCCATGCACTGTGCAGGGCTGTGGTTCCATAGGCTTTTCTATGTTGTCATTTCTTTGCTGAGAAATATTTTTCTGTTAAAAAAACCAAAACAAAACCCAAAAACCAACCTCATAAATTCATCACGAGGGAGGAAGGGATTCGGAGGGCTGTCATTTAATTTGTTTTTCTGAAATGGTTTGAAATCTGTGTGTAACCGTGAAGAGAATCCCAGTGCAGGGAATATTGTCCATCTGTCTTGTATCAAACTCTGCTCGAGCAGGAAGATTTGTGAGACTTGTCATCTGTTCCTGAAAGAACAGAATGTGCCGTAAAATTTGGAAGGTTTGGACAACATGTGTCATGTATCAGCTCTATTTCCTAAGAATGGGGCAATATGCTATAAGGAGTAATAGATATTATTTCATCCGTTTCTCTTACCATATTTATTATGAGAACGTGCAGCAAAGATGGGAGAGTTCAGGCTCAGAGTTCCACACTGCAGCAGAAAAGCAGAATTTCAGCCTGTTTCTTTAAAGAAGCCCTTTTTGAGCTGTTATATCAGCAACGAAAACTTTGCCAACAAATAATTTAATCCCAGATTTTGCAAGACTCAAAATACTCCGCCCCTTCAAAGCAGCGATCCAGCCTGTGGTCCCAGATGACCTGTGGTGAGCTTTGCTGCTCTGTCACCCTCTCAGGGCCAGATCCCATCTCCAGTGGTCACAACAGCTCAGAGGTGGTTTGACATTAAAACAGGAGCAGTGTTGTTCCAGCTGGGATGGTCTGGGGGCCTGGGACAGCTCTGAATTTCTATTTTCTGTACCTATAAGCCTGAGGATGGATTTTTGTACAGCATGTGCATCCATCTGGGTGGTGAGGCCATAGGAAGCCAGTGTCATCCCCTTTTCACATAGGAAAGAGAGAGTGCACAGAAATTAAATGCTCTAGGGCAGGAGGTGAAAAGGAGAGGGGCTTACCTTGTTTTTCCTCTGGAGGTGTTAGCTCTCCTGGAGTTAATCTAGTCCCTGGGAAAGCTCAGTGGCTAACTGCTGCCATGAGGGTCTCTTATGGCTCTGTCTGGAGATTTTTCCCCTCACTGCATGCTTTCTGATGGCTGTGTGGGAGAGAGAAACCTCTTTGGGGGATAAAGCCTCAGCTGGTCTTGAGCAGAACCCCCCTGAAAGGCACAGCCTTCCACAGCAACCTGGTGTAGTGTAAGGTGTCCCTGCCCAAGGAAGGGGGGCTGGAATGCAATGGTCTTTAAGGTACCTTCCAACCCAAACCATTCTGGGATTCTGTGATGTACCCACAGAGCCCATCCTGCCTCAGGTAACTTGGTATCCAAACCAAATGCAGTTAAGACCTTTAAAGCTGTGGCTCCTTCAGCAGAAGCATCTGGGAAGTTACAGAGAGAGTAAACTTTTGAAAATGTTGACCTGGACGTGGCTGTGCTTCCAAGCCTGGAGCTGTTGAATCCTGAAAAAATTAGTGTGGTTTTTTTTTTTTTCCCCTTCCACAAATCCCGTCACTCAAGGTCTGTGTTTCCAGAAGGAAGCCTCTGGTTGGGGTTTTTCCCTACTGATGGATGGTCCCCCATGGAGCTGAGGGATGTGGAGGGCCCGGGGGTGGTGGGTGGTGATGGAGGGTGTGTGGGCAGCTCTCGTGCACCAGCGGGGCATTGCCTGTGCTCCGTCTTCCCCCTGCCCAGGCTCTGCCAACATCAACGACCGCAGCATGCTGGGGAAGCGGGACAGCGAGATGGCCATCATCGTGCAGGACACGGAGACCGTCCCTTCCGTGATGGACGGCGAGGAATACAGCGCTGGGAAGTTTGCCCAGTCCCTGCGGCTGCGCTGCTTCAGGTGGGATGCGTGGGGCTGGCCCAGCGCTGCAGGCAGTGGGGGTGGTGCAGGCAGGGCTTGCTCAGGGCTACACGTGCCCACAGCCTTTCAAACCATCCAGTTCTAGCACTGCCTGACCTGGATTTAGCCCAGTTTTGCTGCTGTTTCACTGGCCTTCCTCAGGCCACTCCTGTCCTCAGCTCAGCAGCTTGGCAACACAGATCGTTCTGCTCCAGGATTTCTCTAGCAGAGCTCATAAACAAGTGGTATTTCCCCTCCACATCCCATTTTCACACTCTCTCAATCTTGGGTGGCAATGTCACTTTCTAATGGAAGTTTCTTCTCTGGGAGCAGCCATTTGGCCCACAACACGGCCATTTTTTCTCTAAGACCTTTCTCTTTTTCCTTCCCTCCCCCCCCATTTCCCATCTGGACAGTTACTGCACAGAAAAAATGGAGAAAATTAAGCAGCATTTCTGCTGGCAGACTGTCAGAGGGGATAGAAATGGGAGGGTGGTGGGAGGGTTTGGCAGGTCCCAAGGAAGCTTCTAATCTCCTGGCATTTCTCAAGAGGGGAAGTGCCCAACGCTTCAGCCTCCCTGAGCATCCATTCCCTTGTCTTCTCAGGGTTGTCCTTGGCGGCTCCGATCTCAATCCGGAACACCAGGATCCCGTCTGTGACAAATTCTTCAAGGAGGTGTGGATTGCCACGGCAGCTCGCAATGCCACCATCTTTGACAAGGTGAGGAACACAGTGCCTCTCCCCTCCCTCCATCCCACATGGAGGCAGCAGATGCCAACGGGAAAAGCAGCACAAGGAAGGCAAGGGCAAGCAGGTCCAGCTTCTGGGGCTGGACCTTCAGAGATACTTTGAGGGAATGAGTCAAGGTGGATGCAAGAGCTGAGAACAAGAAACTGGAGTTTGTGCATCTGATCTGATTTCTCCTTCTGTTTGTTATCAGTGCTTGCAGTCAGCCACAATGTAACTGGGTAGGAGCAAATTTTACTTCTGTCTTCTAATGAGCTTTTGCAATGATCAGAAAAAGTCTTGGAGCTTCCCCTCTGCTTGCTCCAGTGGTATCATGGATAGGCACATCCCTCTTCCCTCCCCGTTCTTTGGGCTGCTAAGTCACTCCCGTTCTGGGGAATTTGTGCTGGATGTTTGGGTGTTTCTCAGGAACTCTACATTGCAGCATTTCCCCCACACTAACAGGCTGTTCCTCCTTTCTGTTTTGATCAGGTGTTTCGATGCCTTCCCAGTGACCAGGTGAATAACTTAACCCAACTGCGCGATTTCATCAGCAAGCCCAAATTAGCAAATGATGATCCTGCAAAAGCAGTGGAAGAATTAAAAAAGATTCGTGGGTTTTTAGTACAATTCCCCTTTCGTTTCCTGGAGGAAGAGTACTTGCTTCCCTCCGTCGGAACAAAGGAGTCCATGGTACCCATGGAGGTTTGGACTTAAGAAGATGCAGACTGGTTTTCCTATTAAAGTCTTGTTCTCAGGAGAGCTGATGAACAGTATGGGATTTCAGGAAGCTTTTTATTGCAAAAAACATCTCCACCAAGCTAAGGTGCCTTTCTTAGGGATTTTGGTGGAGGAACATGAAGCAAATCGACGCTAGCAGAAGCAGAAAGACTTGGAGATGATGGCAAATGAGAAGTTTACCCTCTGGAGGAGTTACTTCTTCAGGCACGTTCTGAGCATCTAAAGGACACAGGCCACTTTCTAGGACAGGAACTCAATCCCAATCGATGTTGTTACCACTGCCAGCTGTATCCTGTGGTTGCAAACGTACTGTGATCGTGCTGTGGATGCGCAGGAGTCGTGGGCTCTGTGTGCTTTTAAGGCTTTTGGGTGTCTGCACCGTGGCTCACTGGAGTCCCCCCATCTCACCCCTTTCACACGCTGTCAGAGCATGTTGTGCAGCCCTGGCGCTGTTGGGAAGTGCCATTTGCTGCTGCCTTGGGCCGTCCTACAGCTTTCCAAGTGTGGGTGTTTCCCTCCTTAAATGGGAACAGACTAACAATCTTGTGTCCGAATCAGCATTTCGGTCTCTTCTTCCCTTTGGGAGAAAAAAACCCCTTTTCCTATCATAGCTGGAGCAATCAGCAGCCCTCAGGCTTGGCAAAGGGCAGTCTCGATGGAGCCAGAGGTGCTGGAAATCAGTGGAATTTACTGGCCTTTGCAGACACACAGCACGTCAGTTTGGTCCCACTGTGAGTGACAGCTTTCCTGAGGAGAGGATCAAGGTTCCAGCTCAATCCTGAGGTCTCTGGAGCCAAAAGGAAAGCAAGGCACTGTGTGGAATGGGACAGAAACTTGAAAGCTGGTGTGGGACAAACCAAACTCTGCACTCGGGGCCCTCCGTTCATGCATTTTTCTGGCAGTTCATGATAGATTTTCATTTCCATCCCTTTCCTCCCTATTTAGAAGAAGAGAAAGGCCATTAAGCTGACACCACGCTCAAACTGAGCTGACGAGGTTTGTAGATGGGGTGAATGCAGGGGGAAGGGGAGCAGTTGGCAAAGCCTTGTCTCTGCTCTGCTTTGCTATTAGACCAGCCACAGTCTCGAGCTCAGTCACGCAGGACGTGTCTTCCCAAGCAGAGGTAAAACTCATCATGCCCAGTCCTGTTCTCCATTGCTGTAAGATGGTTTCCAAAGCTCTTTTGCATCTCCCTGTGCAGCTCAACAGCAGTTCAGTACAGCATCCCTGGGACAAACACTACTGTTCCTGGGTTAGGACCTCGTGTGGTGGGCACCATCCCAGCCCTTATCTCTATCCCCCATCCTGCAATGAGCCGTGTCTCCTGATTTCATGTCCACCTCCAACTAGAGGTGTTCCTGGCAGTCAGCAGTGCTGTGTCAAATGCTGAGAGAACATGAGAAACACCTAAGGAGACCTGGAGGATTGTGAGGCTGAGCTCCTCTGCTGCCCCTGCATCCAGGGATCCCTTCCCTAGCTGGGTTATACCTGTGCCCAGCACTCAGACAAAAGGCCAGGTGAAGCAATGTTCACAGGCAAGTTTATTTTTAACTTTTCTGGCTCTTCCAATAGTCTCACCTGTTTTTAACTGGAAAAGAATCCCAACATTCGCCTACCTATCCCCAAAACATAGCTGGCATCACATTTTAGCTGATTCCCTCGTGTGTTCAGACCTGTAAAGAGGCACCTGCTAATTCTGTACCTGCTGCATCACCCGAGTAAGGAACAACCCCAGACGTTCTTCCAGGGCAGCCAAGTCTCAGCCCCTTCCTTCAGTTTCCCTGTTTTATACTTGTGTTCTGTAGGTGCAGTTGCCTGTTATACTCCTTTTTCGTTGGTCCATCTGTGGTCTGGTTCACCTGTTGGAAGTGTATGTGCAGCATTCTATGTGATGAACTTGAGTCCAGGGGGTTGATGCTTTTACCTGGCACGCTGTAAGCACAGAATTATGTTCCCTTGATTTTTTTCTCTTAAAAATACTGACCTGGGGTCACCCCCTGGAGAGCCAGAGCAATATGTGCCCTGACCATTTGTGATCAAGAAAGATCAAAGGTGTCTTGTTATTTCACATCAGGTTTGGAGCTTTTCTCTCCTGATGTTTTTAGCTGTTTTAGTTTGAACAAAGCTGCTGACTTCAAACAATTACAGCCTGTCAGAGAGTCCTTGTCAGTCACACAGATCTGTGTTCAGAGCCAAGAAGAAAGCATTCAACCCTGCCACCCGTACACTGAACTTTAAAGTGTAAGACTCCTGTCATCTTCCAAGTGCTCTTATTGTACCCGTCCTCACGTGAGCAAACCACTTTTTGTAATTGTTAAATTATCTTTACATTGTCTTTTAAAGTGGTAGGTAGCTAATTATTAGGGCTTCCTAACTTCAGGGGTGTTAAGTTCCCCCCTCTGCCAGGCTGCTGTTGGGAAAAAACCACCCAGGTTCTGCAACACTCAGCCCCCCATGTGATGGCTGCTGGTCCCCAGTGACACAGCAGAGCCATGGAGGGAGATTTAACTGACTGATTCTGTGTGGAAAGGTGCTAATTAAGAAGGTCTTTTATTACTGAGGTAGCAGACAGCCTGACATTGGCTCTCTGTCTAAGAGGAGGCTTCCCTTTCTAGGAACAGAGGTGCCATGCTGAGCATCCCTTTCCTGCGCCCTGTTGGTGCTAAATTCCTGATACTGGGAGTTTAGTAACATTCAAATGCAAGCAGGGTGTGCACAGCAGCCCCAGCATGGAGCAGAGTGCCCAACATCCCTAGGGGCTCGTGGGGCCACCAAATCCCCCATGGATGCAGCACTGCTCGCCCCAAACAGAGGATGGGGCTGGAGCCATTCCCGGGGAAACCCCACTCATTCACACCACGAGCTGTGCTGTCCTGAGCTGGCTCCGTGGGTCCTGTCAGCTACAGGTTTGTTTCTTATATTAAGAAGCCTGTGAGGTTCAACACCTTGAGAGAGTTGGTTTCTGCACCTGAACAATCACTACTTTAGTCCATCCATACCAGCGTGGGCTCAACACCTTCAAACCAGAGAGGGTCACCCACAGATACCCAGTGCTGTAACAAGTGCTGTGGATTCTAGCACTAGCAACCCCAGAAACATCAGCTGTTTCTTGTGGCATTTATTTGTTAGAACTATAGGAAATGAGAATTTCTTCCAGGCTCAGACTTTATTTTGTAGTTCAGCCCTAGTAGAATGCTTCTTTCCCCTTTAATTTATTCTTTAACATGTGCCACTTTGAGAATTCACACTCCTTTCCTTATTTTTTTAATGGTCTGATATTTTAAAGTACATGTTTTGTTGTATAGATGTTGGACTGGATAAATGTTTCACTGTAAAGTTAATGCATGGTTTAAAAAATGAGGGATAAAATGTCATCATATGCAAGAACTGTACTAAAAAATAATTTGTAGGAGAACCACTCCAGTGCTCCATGGCAGTTGCAAGGTGCTGGGCTCAGTTTCTGGTGTCTTGGTCTCAGTTTGTCCCCTGACTTGGTGTGAGCTTTGCTGGATTAAACCCCCAATGCTCCCCTTTTCCTGTCTTTTGATCAGGTTTCACAACGTGATTTTGCAGTCCTGGTGCTGTCCCTGGGAGGACCTCGGTGCAGGTGTTGCCTACCTGGGACCCTGCCATGAATAATTTACAATATCTTTATTCCTTCCAAGGGAACATCCCCGTACAATCAAGCCCAGATGTGGTTTGCTGTTGTTATTTCAGCGTAACGAGTCTTGTGCACTTGTCAGGGGGTTGTGTCTGGGCACAGAGCTGCATGTGTGGAGACACTGATATGTAAGTCTGAGCAGTCCTGTAGGATAATGCCATTTCCCTCTCCTGCAGAATGTAGAGACCCAAATCCATGCTGGTCTAAGCTGACACCTCTCCACCAGCAGCAGAGCCTTTCATGGTGGGATGCTGTGGTGGCCAAGGGGAGGAAAACCAGTGGTCTCCAGACCAGGACATGGGCAGAGGTTGGCATCTCTTGGGTGCCCCACAAGATGTCAATGCACTGTCACAGTTTGTGCCACTCGTACTGCAGATGGTTTCAAACAAGCAATGCTCTCTGCACTGCTGAGATCCTGCTGAAACCAGGAGCTTTGCAGAATCCCAGTCTAAACCGGGAGCATAATGTCATGGCGGCGAATCAAGGCCAGCATGTAAATCCTAGTGTATCGAAGTGGAGCAGCCCCACCAACTGTACATCGACCACTGAATGCAATGATCCTCTTGGGGCATCACTTTTTTTTCCTATTTTCTTTTCCCTACCTGCTTTCTGTTGTATTTTCCAGTATTTGTGATTATTCTATTTTTAACCTTCCAGTGTCTTTCCATAAAATCTCCACGTAAATAATTCCATCTTTCCCTAGTCTTGACACCAGGGAAATGACAAAAAGTGTCAAAGTCAGTTTTGGAATGTTGTTGTTTTGTTTTGTTTTTTAAATCGTGTCTCTAGCTACCCTAATCCACACAAGGAGAGCTTCCACTTGGGGTGTGAGCGCAGGTCTCCGTGCGTCCCTCCCTTCCGACAGTGCCGCTTTGACACTGAATATCCCTTCTGTGAAGGCTGCTGGAATTGAGTTTTGTACCCTTGTTCCTGCTAATGATCGCTTTCCTTTCCACTCCATTTGTATCTGGTAAATGAATGTGTATTAATGGACTGAAAATACAACCGAGCATCATGTTGGAACGCTTGGCTTTGGTGTTGTTTTTGCCTGTTTTGGGGGCTGTGGCCTCATCCTGCTTTGGGCTGAGTTCTGCCCTTGCTGTGCATCAGCAGTGCTGCCCCAGCAGCTGAGACATGATGGGAAGAGGCCCAGAACTGCAATAAAAATGGCTAGACTTGAGTAATTTGGGTTTTCCTGGGAGAGAGAAATTGCTGGGGTGAAGCAGCATAGAAAGAAAATTGGACTTCTTAAATAGATTAAAAAATCCTGTTTTAAAGGAGTTTTAATAATCTGAGAGCATTATGAAAGGCACAGACAAAAACGCTCTGTCTCCAAAATAGAATTAACTTGCCACTGTCTCTTTTAACTTCCAGTGAAGGAAATTCAGCAGAGACAGAGGAAGAAGCAGCTGCCTGTTGTCCTCCAGGGGCAGAAGAGATTAATAAAGCATCAGTGGCATTTCCAAGCTCTCTTGTGATCTGAAAACATATTAACTTCTCCGTTTCTTAGGTTTCATCTCCTTCCTCATATGCCAGAGGGCTCTCCGCATCTTCAGAACTTCCAAACCCAATCTGTGCCCTCAGTAAACACAATAAACCAAGACAACAGAGCCGGAGGCTCAGGCAGGGGGTCGGTAGGAGGCATCAGGCTCAGTGACACCATTGGCTTCATCTGCCACTCCAGCATCTCCCCGCTGATTTTGTGCCTCCTGCATCCTGCTCACAGGCTCTTGAAGTGGAGACAGTGACAAGCAGGAGCGGTGTGGGACCTGACAGGCACTGCTGCTGGGTGCTGGCTGGCACGGGGGTGGGCAATGGGCTCACACAGGGCAGCCACAACAGAGGCTGGTGGCATTGCTGGCTCTGTCTTGCCAGCTGGGTTTCTGTGTGAGCAGTGCAGGAGAGCTGTGGGATCACGGTGTAAGCTTATCTTGGTGTGAAATTAACGTGAAACTGGAAGTGGTCCTGAATCTAGGAAGTTCAGGTATCACTTTGTAGGAAGGCTCCTTTCCCTCTTCTATGTGGTTGTCCTGGTTTGGACTGGGATAGGGTTCATTTTTAGTAGCTGGTGCAGTGCTCTGTTTTGGATTTTGTTTTGGATTCTGTTTTGGATTCGAGTAGGGGCCCAAACTGAGGGCACTGTTGCTGTTTTTGCTGTCTTCCCTCTCCTACACAGAGGCACACAGTGCTTTTTCAGGGCACGAGTTCATCCACGTCCATCCATAAAAGCAGAAGAGAACACCAGCTCACGGCTGTGCCTGGCACCGACTGCTGGGAGGCAGGAACACGATGGCAAAACTCCCCTCGACTTTCCCACAGCCAGAGCGCTCCCTCACTGAACAACTTGCAAAGCCTCTCATTTGATGGCTCCTCGCTGGGCAGGAACGCAGCCCACACGTACCCCGAACACAAAGTGCCCTTGCCAGTGTGTTTAACGGCCTCTCCTTTCCAGGATGGATTTCTCCAGCCACTTTTGCACCCAGGCCATTCCTGCTCCATCCCACAGGCACCCAGTGCTGGAGGCAGGAGGAATCCTCTCCTCCACCCCAGCACCTTTCTGGGCCTTCATTAGCATTTATGCACCGAGCTCTCAATAACACGTCAACTTTTTAATGAGTGCCAGCCCTTTGTGCGTATGAAATCACTAATAGGCTGTAGTTATTTCTGTGTAGAGGGGGAAAGCAGGGGAGAAAGAAAGAAAAGGTTTTGTGAGCCAGGTCTAAAGGTGCGCAAAGAAACAGGTTTCTTCTCGCTGCTAAAAATCAATTTATTTTAGTTTCTCTGCAATTGTGCCAGTTCTTCACATTTTCAAGTACTTCTCCAAAGCGCTGATGCGGTGGAGCGAAGGTTTGAAGAGCTTGAATCACAACAGCACTGTGAGTGAAATGCTCGATTTTTCTTTTATTGGAAAAATTAAAAGTGACAGCTTCAAAATTGGTTCCACTGCTTTGATTGATTAGTCAGAATATTTAGCTCAAAATGATTATGGCAAGATTTTCTACGGAGGCTCGTGGCTGGGATGGAAATTAATTTGGAGAAAGGGGGAGGGGGAGCTGTTAAAAAAGAAATTATTCTGCAAAGGAGACTGTTTATCCCCAGATTCAGTGATGAGGAATCTCTCCATATTCAGCATGATGTTGATAATTAAACATCCCATGAGTTCCCATTTGAGGACAAAGGCAAGGGGAACAGGGAGATAGCACTGAAGTGGCTTCACAGGTGACTATTACCTGGAGATTCTGGTGCCCAGTGGCAGCAGGGTGCTGCCTGTGTGCTGCTCAGGAGCTCTGCAGTGCCCCGTGGATGGCCTGTCCTTATGGAATATCCTGACTAGGAAACCTGCCCTGGGCCAAGGGTTGGGCGTTTCACTGGAGTCCTGCCAGGGCAGGTGAGCTGGAGGTCACCCAGCGGGAAGCTGAGGGATGCTGAAGGTGGTGTGGGCACAAGGCAAGTTCAGGTAACAAAGATCTGGACCCACTTCTCCAGCTGGAGGATCCCCCAGGGCCAAGCTGTGTGGTGGTTGCACACCTGGGAGCACCAGGCTGTCCAGGCAGGTGCAATCCCACCACTGTGGCCTGCAGCCTCTCTTATCCTGGCCAGGTCCATGTGCACTCCCTTACATTCCTGATAAAGGCAAGTGTGTCACATGGATGCTCCAGTGTCTCCAGACAGACAGCTGCTCTCTCTCTCCAAGTCCTTCCTGGGATGGCAGAGCTGGGGCCACCTGGGAGAGAGGGGACAGTCAGGCTGGGCTGTCACCCAGAGAGACACCAATCTTAGAATCACAGATTGGTTTGGGTTGGAAGGGGTTAAAGGTCTTGTTCCACCCCCTGCCATGGGCCAGGACACTTCCACTATCCCAGGTTGCTCCAAGCCCCGTCCAGTGTGGTCTTGAGCACTTCCAAGGATGGGGAAGCTACAGCTTCTCTGGGCAACCTGTGCCAGGGCCTCACTATCCCCACAGTAAAGGATTTTTTCCTGATATCTAATCCAAACCTGCTCTCTGTCAGTGTGAAGCCGTCCCTCCTTGTCCTGTCGCTACATGCTCTTATAAATAGTCTCCCTCCATCTTTCCTCAGGCTCCTTTCAGGTACTGGAAGGCTGCAATTAGGTCACCCCAAAGCCACCTTCGCTCCAGGCTGAACAATTCCAGTTCTCTCAGCTCTTTCTTGTGGGTGAGGTGCTCCATCCCTCTGTCCCATCTTGTAGCTCCTGGTGCTGGTGTCCTGGCTTAGGCATTTATCTGATCCCTCTAGTTTATCTCACAAAACAGGCAGAAAAGTATTTCTATTCTCTTCCCGGGGTTGCCTTCCTTATTTCATTCTTTACCAGCCAAATGCACATTAAGGGACCCCGGCCAAGCCCAGCAGACTCGCAGGCTGGAACCTGCATGTTGTACATCCAAGGAAAATGGATCCTTCAGGAGAGGACTCAGGCTGCTTGCCCAGCATTTTTTAATTTCGACTTGAAACGTGGGTTTGAGACTTTCAGGTTTGGGTTTGTTGTTTTTTTTTTTTTTTTTACATTTAAGGATTTCACATTTCAGAGATGCTTCTCCTTGAAATTGATACGTGGTTTATAAAATAAAATACAAAGCACTGTAACTGCAGAAATATGAACTAGGTACTGTATACAGAATTAATTTGAGGCAGAGGTAATGGTTTTCTTTATGCAGAAAAGCCCCATTTGGCCAGCATGAGACGTGGAACTGGGAAACTCCAGACGTGAAGGCAGCTGTAGCCACAAGCACAGCAGTCAAAGGATGTTTGTCCTCGGGTGTCTCACGTCTCCTACACAGTGAGTAACAGATGAACCCCACGTATCTTTTAGGACTGTGTGTTGGCCAGCACATCCTGACTGGAAAGAGTAATGCAGGTGTAACCAGGGCATTTAATCACACATGGGAATTTAAGCTATTTTTCCTTGTAGGATCCCATTAGGGATCACACTACAGTGGGATTTCACTGATAGGTCACTCTTAGGTAACAGTCCACCAAACTCTTTTTGACTTGACGCAGCTGCTCTGTCAAGGCGGGTGTAGGGATGCAGTGCCCATGGCTGAGGGATCCTAAGCTAAACTGAGCTGCAGTTTTACAGCCTTCTGGGGACCAGATGTTATGAGTGAAATGTCCATCTCCACACCTGCTAGAGCTCCACCTCCAGTTTGTGTTAAACCTGGCATCCTGGCAACGTTGGCTGCAGCTGGGGACACAGTGGGGACCTGGAGCCCTGCAAGGCAGGAGCTCAGAGGACTTTTCCCTGGGTGCTTCTTCCTGGTTTGGTGGTTTGGTGGGGAGCCTCTGATCCACCTTTCCCTCCCTATCAGCCCTTGCCTGCAGCAGTGCCCATCTCCACCCCCTGCCGCTGGAGGGACAAGCTGGAGGCCTGATGCCACTCATCAGAGACACACAGGGTTCATGAGTGATGCGTCTCCAAGATAAACTGGTGCACAGCAATAGGTTAAATCCACCTGAGAAAGCATTGCTGGAAAGATGCTTTCGCGTGGATCCAAATCCTCCCTGAAATCGAGGGCTGGGTGGCCGCGTTCCTCTAGAGGGTGCTGCGGGCTCAGCCTGCGCACCCCAAGAAAGGGGGTGCCCACTTTGCTGGGTGCCTGCGAGCCCCGACCCCACTGTGCTGGGTCCCGCTGTGCTTGCAGGACCCCACAGCCACAGCTGTGCTGGAGGAGGCTGCAGTCACAGCACGTAACCCCTGGGCTCCCTCCTCCACTGTGGGGTTCTGTCAGAGGGTGATGCTTCCTCTCTCAAAGGGGTGCCCCCCACATCTGGCCTTGCTGCTGGGGCACGGCAGGTCAGTGCCTCCCCCTTCCCCCTGAGCACGGCCACACTGACACATTTTAAAATGAAATACTGTGTGTACCGTGACTGTTTGAGCTTAAACACATTTCCCTGCCTAAAATGCCCTTCCCAGAAGGCTGTGTTGGCTCTCCAATGACTCGCTGCAATGTGTATCTCCACTTTGTTTCCTTGCAGACCATATCTGTACGACATCGATTGTACTGGCTAAGAATGCTTACAAACCTATTTCCTGCTGCAGGATGATCACATTATACACAATTACACACTCTAGGAATTTCTCCTGAGATCCAGCTGGGTACAGGCTGGAGTGGCAGAGGAGCCGGAGCGTGTGTGGAATAATGAATCATTCATTCAAACCTCCACGCTGTCTTCGAGCTCTTGGGTTGTTGTGAGCATGTGGTGAGCTGCACTAGCTGCTTATTGCCCTAAAAAAAAAAAGCCTGAACCACGTAAATCATTCCAAATTTGGTTCCCACTGTGTGTACGCTTTCTGTGTCTTGCCATTTCGTTATTATTATTTTTACCATACCAGAAAGGTTTAAAGCAGAATTTATTCAGTGTCTCAGCAGGAGAAGTCCCCATGAGCTGAGACACGCTGTTTCAAACAGAGACTTTCTCAGCAGGAGCAAGATCAAGTTGTCCATGTCCACAAGGTTCCTGCTCTCACAACAGACCCAGACCAGTATCCTGTGTTACTGGTGCTGATGGCAGTGGCAGCAGCGCTGTGATGCACTTGCTTTGCAGCACCATGGGGCACCTTCCCAGCATCCTGTGATGCCAAGGGACCTAAACTCCAGCATTTTCCTGCCCCAGAAATCTTACAGCTTTATATAGGACAGAGCCAACTGGAAACATGGAGATGCTGCTTGTCCTTGAGGTGGGCGGGGATCTCACATGCAGGGTTTTTCTATAAACAAGTAAACTGGTGCTTTTCTTTGACCCACTCTTGGATCTGTCTGTGGTGTGGTGTCATGGGAGGAACATGGAGATGACATATGGACACGATGAACCCCCTGGTGAGGAGCATGAAGCCCATCAAGCTGTGCTGACAGTCCCTGAGAGCAGGGAGCCGGCCTGGCCACGGTGCCGGGGCTGCAGCGTGGCACATTGCAACACCCAGCAAAACCTAACCCCCACCTTCCTCTTCCTCTTCCTGGCCAAGCCACTCCAGGAGCAGCTCTTCACCCTGGCCTGCTGAATCACCCCCTCACATGGCACCACGTCCACTCCTTCCCTGGTATCCAGCTATGCTTTATCCACTGTTCCATCGTTATCTGCCAGCTCAAAAGGCTGGAGCATATTTGTTAGCTAAAGATTTCCTTTTAGGGAGCTGGAGGCAGATTATCCTGGCTGTTTCTAATGATGTGTAATCTAAGCTGTCACCCACATTTCCAATATTTTATTTCTGGCAAGGCTACAGCGAGGCTGGAATGGAGCTGAGGTGCTGGAGAACCCTCCTCACACGGGATGGATGATCTCTTCGACCTGAGACCTCACCCGATCACATCTCCTTCATCCTCAGGTCACCTAAACTTACCCTTAGTTTCTTTAACCCTCTCAAGGATCATATTCTATTGTTTTCCTAAAGCTACAACTTCCAGTTGTTTATTTATTTTAAAATAAGAACTAAAAGTCACATATGGGCATGTGGTTTCCAGGGTCTTCAAAAGTGCTGAATATTGTGAGAGCTTGGACAAAAATCAAGCGAGATGTCTCCACAGAAACACCCACACATGCCACTTGGAAGACCCATCCCTCTCTGAGCAGGCTTGTGCACCCTCCTTTTGTTCAGGGTAACTTCTGTTCACACTAACCTCTGCAAAGAGAGTTTAGCAGGGGATTTACTGATACACAGACTTTTTTTCCTCCTATTTTTTCTGGTGTGGCACATCTCCCCACCTGGGTGTGTTTAGCAGGTGCATCTTGAGATAAAGCTGAAGGGACATTTCCCAGTGCCACGAGAGGTCATGTCACTTTGACCCTCTATGCTTCTTTCTTTCTGACTAACCAGCTGGTGTTGCTGTGCTTAACCTGAACTCAGTATTAGGCTGATGTGCTTGTTATGGTCCCCAATTGCTTAATCTGCAAAGCCAGGGCCTGAAACAAAACACAGGCAGCTCTGGCAAGGGCAAACACGGCTGCTTTGCATGCCTGGAAGAAATTGTTGTCTTACAGTTGTCTTACAGGTTTTTTTCATTATTTTAATGGGTAATCTCAGGCAAAGCTGCACCTCAGCTCTTGGAGTAGCTCAAGTTAGAGACAGAAAAGGTGGGGGCGGGGGGGGGAGCAGGATGAGGGGGAGGGAGGGAAGGAAACAGACTGAACGATGGCCTGCATGTTTCAGGAGATCGACTCCTATTTTTCAAAAGCAACCTGGGCTTTTAGCAGCCTAATTGCCCTTTCCTAGCAGCTGGACTAGCTCTTAATGCTCAGTTTTGCACAGAAAAAGGCTAATTCTCTCTCAGTGAACAGCCTGTGTCCGCTACTGCAAATGCAAAACTCAGACTTTGCTATACTTGTCACTTGGTGCTTCTGAGAGCTCACCAAGGGCTAAACCCACCACCTGCCTGCATGGAGGATGGTGGATTTTCTGTTAGGCTATGGCTAACCTGCTTCTTGAGATGTTGTGTAAAGCACTGAAATCTTCTTTAACGACTAAGTAGTTCAGAGAAATTTTGTAGAGAGGTTTCTCACGGGGCTCTTGGCACCTCCCCTCCGTGCATTTTGATGAGGTGAGCGCGGTATGGAGTGGCTTCATCCCCTTTCCAAGCACGTGGTGGAAAAGGACAACAGGACACGACAGTGCAGTTTGCTTTGTTCAAGTAGGACTTGGAAGTGGACTGAGCTTATTTTTACAGCCCCCTTGGCATCCCTTGCCTCTGCCACTGCCCCAGGTCTTTCAGTTGGCTCCACAGCAGAGGTTGGGTTAGATAAGGACCACTGACAGTGCAGTGCATGGACAGACACAGTGTTTGATATTTGTAGAGCTGATGTCTCAGCTCTCCAGAGCCCTGCACTGGGCATGGCTGGAGCACTGCTTTGGCAGTGTCAGCAGTGATGGCCAAAAAGTCACACTCTCCAGTTGCTGTTGTCTGTGGTGTGTCTCTTTCCACTCATCATCACGTGCTTTCAAGGGTCTGGTGTTGTAACCCTCGGGGAGGTCAAAGCTGTCAGCAAGCTCAGTGCAGGCTGCAGTACTGCCTGTGCCACGAGCCACAAACTCAGAACCACACATTTCTGAATTAATTAAACATATAAAGACACTTTTAAAAGTCTCTCTAATACTCTGCCTGCTTTGAGCCTGCAGGGGACAGAATTTCAAAGGAAATTTTCCAGCTCATCCCTCCCACTCAGCACTGGTGCACAGGGGAACTGGGTCTGGGTCATGTCTTTGCCATTTGGGGTTGATGTAAGTTTCTTCCCGAGGTTCTCCTGAGTGCCCTAGTTAGTTCCCAGCTGATGGCTCCCTTGTAGTAACCTACTCGTGAGAGCCCAAACTGCAGGCTCAGATGTGGGCAGGGTTTCCCCCTGCTCTGAGGATCAGCCCACTCTTTTCTGCTTTCTCAACTGAAGATGGAGTCACTCCACGGATCATGCAGAACGCCTTCAACAGATATTTTCAAAACCACCCAGTTTCCTGCCGGGTGTTTTGGTAGTTTCTCAGAAATCACGTGTTAACACTAAGATCATCAGCTTGTTTCAATATACCCGTTTTCTTTTGGTCTCTATATCCTTGTGCTGAACCAAGTGTTGACCATGCTCTTCCCATCTCTGGTGTCCCTTTATTCCCAGGGCTCTGCTGACCAGTGGGATGCTGCACAGCAAGGAGAACCCTTGTCTCTTCCTCATGGGTTTGCCTCCCGTGGATAAGGATGTATAAATCTGAGTATGTAAACTCTACAGGACCTCCCAGGCCTGAAGCCAGCCTCCATCCACAGCGCTGCTGCAGAAGACTTTCCATACATAAATCCAGACTCAAGTGGCTCTGGCTCCTTTTTGAGATGGTGAAGTGATATTTTTCGGTGCCCTGGTGATGGTTTTCTCTTTCAGCAAGTCAGAAAGCCCATGCCTTGATACATTTCCTCCATATGTTTCCTAAGCAAGCAGCAAGTCTTACCTTTGGTGAACATTTGGATAAGCTTTTTTAAGCTTTTCCATGTTATGACAGGACCTAGAACACCCCCTCCTCTTTTTTTTTTTTTTTTTCTCAACCATTTTTATCTAATTCCAGGAGGAATGCTTTCATGGACTGCCACATCTCCATGAAGGCATGAGGAAGTAAACACCTCTGAGCGAGGCCTCCCCAGAAAGGCAACAGCAGCTGGCTCAAACCCCGTCTTCCTACTCAAACACTCACACTTTAAGCACTACTCAGACGATTACTTTAAGTTGCTTTAAGTACCTCCAGTTGTTTTCTGACTTGCTTCTGCTTTGGGCCCTGATGATGAGTGGGAAGCCTGAAATATCAGACTTGTAAAGTCTGCTCTGTGGTTTAACCTTTCTTTTATTCTTTTTGGTTTTTGTGTGTGTGTGTACACAAAAGACTTCTGCCTTTTGCAGGGGGAAATGACAAGTCTCCAACGGGCTTCCAACAAGGCAGAAGCAGCGTGCCTTTGTGGCCCTACCTTCTTTGCAGAACAACACAACTCACAAGCCATGGTGGCAACGTTGAAATCATTAAAAATAAATGAAAATCTGGAAAAAAATATAATATGCCAAAGAGGTTTTGGATCTGGATTACCTCCAACCTCACTGGACTCTGAGCACCCTGTGTGCTCAAAGCCCTGTGGGACCTTTGTTGTCAGGACCTTTGCCAACTGCAGTGCTCAGTTCCAGTTTTGTAACCCCTTTCCTGAGGAGAGATGATGTTGAACCCTGCCCACACCTCAGGATAGACTACAATTTTAAGAAAAAAAAACCTCACTGTTCCTGAAATGTGTCTTAATTAACTCTCAGCAATTTGCATTTGACAAAAGATAGAGCCAGTTTCTCTTGTTCTGCTGATCTGTGCTTCACGCCAGATGGGGGTGGCTTCAGGTCAGGTGTTTCCCAGGCCTGGGGCTGCCTTTGGGATGCAAGGCAAGCCAGGAAAGAAAAGGGAAAGAGGGAATACAAATACTGGTTGGCTTAGGGTAGCTCAGCTCCAGACTGATCCGCATAAAAAACACATTGGGATGATAAATAATTTTGATAAAAGGCATTTGACAAGCAGAGCAGCTGTTCTGCCCCATGGACAGGGCTGTAAATCCAGTATTTATGGGCAGGGGCTCCCAGAGGACTTTCCTGCTGTGGCTGGTGGGTCCTGGGGAACGTCCCTTTCTGGCAGCTCACAAGTTCTGGACCTTACACATACCGATATTATCCTTCAGATCTCAGCAAAGGAAGGAGAAATTAGTATTCCTCAGCAGGACTTTGGGGTTATGATTTGCTGGGGGCAAGGCCACGTTAGGTTTTCTGCAAGCAGTGCAAAAATGGGATTTTGACTGGTTTTTAACCAGTCACAATTGGCACATTTTAAATGACTATAACAGACCTGACACGCTCTTGAAGAGCAGGGTTGCCCTTTGATTTTTTTTTTTTTTTTTCTTTGCAGGGGAGGCACAAAGGAAATAGGTTAATTGACAAAACCAAGGCCTGCATCACTAGTGTTCCCAAAAAGTGACATGGAAACATATTGCCAAAAGGACACGTTAGACCTCCAGTGCTACAGCCAGGGTGATGGGAGATCCACATCAGTGCCTGCTGCATCTGCTGGGGAGGCACAGGCATTACTATTTACAGCTCTGCTTTACCTAAAAATTGCAACTTTCCATTTAAATGTTAACATTCTGGTAAATAATACAGTGGTGCTTCAAAGGGTGCAGGCACTTGCCACCCCAGAGAAGCCTCTCTTAGCTCAGGCAAGGCAAGGGGTGAGTCTGAGCTACGTAAACCAGGGAAAGGCACAGCAAAGAGCAGTGGAAGAGGCATAAAGGAAACCTTTTGCTGGTCCTTGCTGTCCAATATTTTGGGGAAGAACAGCAGCCTGGAGGGATGCTGTGCACAAGTGAAGCTACTGGAAGCACACCATCCACCACCTCTTCCTCTGTGGTGCCCCAGGTTTTTGCTATTTAAGTGCACCCTGGTGTTCCCTGGGTATAAATCTGTGGAGGAAGGGTTTTCCAAAGAGGCCTTGCTGATTTTCCATTTACTCCCCCATCACAGTGATTACAGGGGTTTGTACTTGAACAGTGCTTAATTGAGGGAGCAATGAATTGGTTTGGGGGGATTTTTATTTTATTTTTTTTTATAGACCTACAGGAAAAATCCTGGCAGCAGGGTTCCCTCATGTAGTCCTGCTCAGCTCCAAGGATGCAATAGAAAAACACTTCTCTCCCTGGAGAGGAACCCGTATCAGCAGGAGGATGAGCAATCAGTAAGTGATAATGAATCAATTAAAGTGCATTTGAGAAGATCAACAGATACAGGTTAGGGCACACTTAGCCAGTCATTTCTGAGTGCCTTTTAACACAGCTGCATGTTATCATGTTAGCCTACACCCCAATTATTATGCATTTTACAGAGTATTCATTTTTTAGAATCCTCAGTTCAGTTTGTGCAGAGTCCTTCAAGTATTGTCTTACATGGCCTAACACTGGGGTAAACCTGCCTGGATGTAGGGAACCAGAAAAACTGGGATAAATGGCCACAGAATTATTGTGAGCAAGTGGTCCACATGTGTTGGTGGAATAAAAAAATGTGTCAGGGCCCAGATGTGTTTCCTTGTTTGCTTCTTTCCTTTTCTTGATCACCTTTTGGATAAAGATCCAAAGTCCAAAGCACCTGAAGCTGTTGCTAATTGGACAAGGGCTTATGTGTCACTTAGATTTACTCATTCTACACACATCCCCTCATGATATAATTAACGGTTAGTTAATTAAATTTAGTTTCACGCAGAGGTCAAGTGACCCAGATAGTTTATATATGAGCTGATGCCTTTCAATGAGTAAATCAAAAACAGCGATCTCAGGGTCACTGACACTGGCCCTCCACAGCTGACAGCAGAGCTCTGGGTCATTCAGGTGCTCATTGCTCACCAGGCTGACCAAAGCCTGTGGGAAATATGGTATTTTCACATTTCCCCACTTCCCAAATGGAGATGAAATGGGGAAAACAATGGTTTGTCACCGAACAAAACTCCCAGTTTCTGTGGCAGTGGGAATGCTGGGTATGGAGCTGATGAGGGACATGGTTGTGGGGGGTGGATGAGCTGGGAGGGACTGTGCTCTCCTTCGTGGCTCTTGCTTAATAGAAGGATGGGATGTAGCAACTCAGTGCCTTTGGCTCCTCAGGGACCTGCCTGTGCTGCATCCCACCCATAGCGCTGCCAGCACTGACTGGAACTCAGGGCACCGTGTGGGAAGAGGGGCCACAGCGTGACACAGCGGGGTCCAGCCACCCTGACCAGGGGGACCTGTCAGGTGGAAACACAATTTCCTGCCGAACTGACTCACAGCAAAATATTTTGAGCCAGTTCAACTGACTACTCTGCTTTGAGTCACGGTGACTGCAACAGCAAGGCTTTGTTTAGATGCTCCTGGCACAAAAACAGTGTACAGGGAGACACAGATACACCAGTAAGTAAATAAATAAAAGAGCAACATATCGGAAACTTAACTTTTTATGGAAAAAGCTTCCTGAAAAAAAAGAACTGTCCAGTTCTAGCTTTTCCTGCAGCCTGGCTGGGCACCAGTACAGACTGTGCAGCAGTTCTGGCATCTCCAGAGGTCACCAGGCACACATCTCCCCACCAAGGCTGCTCCTTTCTGCAGGCAGCCTGGAAACAGCAGCCCGCTCTGGGATTTTCCTGTCACTTCCCTCTATCACTTTATGCAATTCTTATGTCAGTGGTAACAGGAGGGTCCTCTACCTTTTTCCCATCTTGATAGGCAGTGGATAGATCATAATAAAATCACAGCTTAGCTTGGGACTTTGCTTTCATGCTGAGGATCAGGGCAATCTGTCAGTCCGCAGGACCAGAAATATATATAGATATGTATATTTATATATATATATGTATTAATCCTAATGTTTTTCACAAATAATCCCGTGTGTTCTTGGATGGAAAGCACATTAGAGCAAACCCGTGTCCTCTCTCATCCTGTTTGTTCCTCCCTTCTCTCCCAGAGAACAATGTCAGCAGGAGGAAGTCTCGCATTGGTTTGTTACTAGTTTCCAGGCAGTTTTCCTTCCAGCTTCCCAACTACAAGCGCAGCATTGCAATCCCCAGGCTGGAACAGACACAGACAACATCTGGTTTGAAAAAAAAACCACCACGAAAGATTCAGGAGGGTTCTCGGAGAGTCCTGGGTGTTTATTTTATTGAATTCAGCATTTTGATGAAATTTGCCTCTTTATATACAAGTGAGGGCTAATGACTGTGCATGATATCGAGGAGTGATGGTTTGTAGCTTGGGAGAAGGGGATAAATCCAGGCAGGCTGCTGTCGCTGCAGGTGATGTGCAGCCCTGCGCGGCTTCCACTACCTGCCACTTGGGCAGTTCATTACCAAAAGAAATCACATTCTGCTGCACCCTCACAGCCCTGCAAGCTGAAACACCGGTGCTGCCACCCCCAGTTCCTGTCACCCCTGCTGCCATCGGGACAAATAACGCTGATAAGCCAGGGATGCAGTCCTCCTGCTGCCGAGGGTGGAGGCACCAATGGCACTGATCCTACCGCTCCTGGGGAGATTTCATCATCTCCTTCTGTCCTTTGGTCTGACTGTGTCCCCCAGTCCTGCCCAGAAAGGCTGCACCTCCGGCACCAGCAGCAGCACACACCCTCCCCACAACTGCACAACTGTTTGTGAACCCATTTATTATTACTTTTAAAGCACATCTCCAATCAGAAAGTGTAATAAAATCCCATCTTCCTGCCAATTGACTCATGTGTAGGGTTTCCGCTTCCCAGATCTGCATATTGTAAGCTCCTGACACAAGTTGATGTTGTAAGTACAGCTTCCATACGGTTCTCTCAAAGGCAACAGATTTTTTTATACATATATATTTATATATGGCACCTGGTTTGGCAGAAACCACATCCGAAAAAGGGAAATAGGGACAACTAAAAGCTGACTCTACCTAGCTATTGCTGGCTTTGGAGGGGGTTTGGCCAATTCCAAACACAGCATCAATCTGTTATTCCTGCTCAGGACAAGAATGGGAGTCAGTAGGGCTGGGGTGGCTCCTGAGCGCGGAAGGGAACAGGTCGGCAAGAGGCTGCCAAATCCAGGTGTGAGATGTGGATGCAGCTGCAGAAGGGCCAGCGCTGGAGCTGAGCATCCCGAGGAGCACAGGGCGGGCGGGCGGCTGCTGGAAAGGCCCTGGTGTTTCCCAGCACTCCTGCCTGGCAGAATTTGGGTTCAACGCCCGAAACGGAGCAGCTTTTCCCACCAAAGCTGTCAGGCACCACTGGTCTCCTGGGGTGGGAGAGGGACCCAGGTCCAGCCCGGCCCCCTGAACCTTTCCGACCAGGTCCAGCCTGCATCGCTGGACCCTTCTGCCCAGATCCAGCCTGGATCCTTTCGGCCCGCTCCCAGCCGGGGGTGTGTGGGTACTGAAGGAGCCCATTTGTGGGGCACCAGGGGTGCCCACCGAGGCTCCATCCCGTGCCCCTTCCCTTGGCGGCGCGGCGGTCCCGGCGCAGCCCCCGCCCGCCCCTCAGGGGGGCTCAGCCCGCCCCCGCGCGGCACCGCCCCCTGCCGGCGGGGCGGCGCCGCCCCCGCGGTGACAGACAGGGCCGGGGCCGTGCGGGCGCGGTGCGGGGCGGGCGCGGTGCGGGGCGGGCGCGGCGATGCGCCGCCGCCGCCGCCATCCCGGCGCAGCCCGCGGCGAGCCCTGCCTGCCTGGCCGCCCGTAGCTCAAGCCCCGCTGCGGGCGGAAGGGGCAGGGGCGGCGGCAGCGGCTTCTCCTTGCCCGGCGCCCCGCATGAGGAGAGGCGTTAAATAGCGCCAGCGCCGCGGCGGCCGCCACTGCCCGCTCGGTGGCGGCGGGGCCGCCTGGCCGGCGGCGGAAACATGGCGAGCGACTCCCCGGCGCGGAGCCTGGACGAGATCGACCTCTCGGCGCTGCGGGTGAGGCGCAGGGCCGGGGCTCGCGGGGCGGGGTTGCGGGAGAGGCACCGCCGCCATCCATCCATCCATCCCTCCATCCCGCCGTCCCTCCATCCCTTCGTCCGTGCCCCGGCGCGGGGGCGGTGGGGCTCCGTGTGTGTGTGTGTGTGTGAGATGTGCCGCCCGCACGTATGAGGATTGCGGGTGGGTGACCGTGTGCGCGCCCGCCGCCGCGTGTGCGCGCGTGTGTGTGTGCCCCTACACATGTGTGTGCCCCTACACATGTGTGTGCCTACACATGTGTGTGCGCCCGCACGTGTGTGCGTACACATGTGTGCGTGTCTGTGGGCGCCGTGCGGGGCTGCGGGCACGGCAGGTGTGTGCGTGTCCGTGTGTGCGTGTCCGTGTGCGCGCACCCGCGCAGCGCTGCGGGGGACGCGCCCGGGCGGGTCCCCGCAACGGGGGACCGTGGGGCGCGGGGCTGGTCCCCCCTCCCGCAGCCGCCCCCCCCGCGCTCCCGGAGCCCCCCACGGGAACGGTGGGATCGGGCATCTCCGGGGTGCGGGGCTTGCGCCCCAGAGCCCGCGCTCCCCCCTCCCGCAGCCCATCTCCATCCCTCTCCCGCTGTGTCCCTGCGCGCTGCCTCCTCCTCGCCCCCCTGGAAAAAGGAGCCCGGCGTGTACCCTTGAAATGTCAGACTCGTCAGACGTGTCAGCCTCGGCGTGGGCTGTGGCCTGATGTCCCCCCCCGGTCCATTTTTTTTTCCTGTAACTTTCTTCCTTTTCCCCCTTTCTCCATCCTCCTGGCCGTAAGAACAGCTCGTTGGGAAGGAACGAGCACGGGGAGTCATTGAGGGAAGCAGCGTTTATGCGGGAGGCAACAGCGAGGCTGCTTCTTGCAGCCTGCTGGCATAGACAAATAAATAAAATTAAGCAGAATCCGCTGAAGACTTGCACAAGTATATTTTTAGAAATATTATTTGCTTCAGTGCAAGGAAAAAAAAAAAAAGAGAAATCTATCTTTATTCACTTGCCCTACTTTCTTCCTGGTGAGTTTCTGGTTGATTAATAGTGTAAATGATTGCTCAGCAATACACACTGTAGATGAGATTGGGCTGGGGGACCCATCCAGCTTTAAAAACAGACCTGGAGCTCATTTACCCTCGTAGGTGGAAGGTGTCTTGGGAGAAAGGTTGCTGAATCCAGTGGAGTTAATCCAGGAGAGCAGTGTCATTTGTGGGGGAGGAGGCTCTCTCCTTCCCCTGCCCTCTGAAAATCGTTCTTTTATTTTAATATTCTTTTTTTAACATCTTTGTTGGGAAGCGTATTTGAACTAGGGTAAAATTTCTTTTTAAAGCTGTATCCACACACGCTTAGGGTTTTGTTTTTTTTTTTTTTTCCCCCGTGTTTGTGGCTTTTTAATAACAATGCACACCAGATACAGTCAGGGTTTTGTTTTCACTTCGGGAGGAAATGTATATTCCCTGCCTCCCCCGGAGACCCGCCGGCAGCGCCTGGTCTGTGAGCAGAGCTGTGCTGGCATTGCAGGGTAACAAGGGGACCTGAAACGAGGGGACTGGCAGCGGGGTGGGGGTACAAAGCCGTGTCCCCCTGCCCAGCAGTGACCAGTCTGGCAGCACAGGGCTCCTGCCGCTTGGACCTCTGCCCCCTCTCAGGGGGAGAGACCTGCTCTGACGCTTTCCTGTAAACGATGAGGGATGGAGTGGTTTGCAGGCAAGACAAGAATAGGAGCTTAATTTGCCAGGGAATAGATCTTCTTCTAAACTAAGCTCTCCCAGCACTTAGAATAATTGTTAAAGGTCATAAATTCAGCAGATAGGGCATGAAGCGTGAATCATTCCATGGGCTCTGAATCAGAAATCGATAGTAAATTTGCTGCCTGAGCACAAAACATGGCAGGGAGGAGTAATTCCCCAAGCCTTGCAAAATTTTATTTATTATTAAAGAAGTGTCACATTGCTGAGGGTTTGTAGGTGAGTCTGGGTGGGGGAGATGTTGCTCTTGTGCTGCCTTCGTGTTTGAAGGGGTGAGGGAGGGCAGTGTGAAATGCTGGGAGCAGGTATTGACTTGAGAATCTGGTGAAGGGGATGATGTGTTCCCAGCAGGGGGGAAAGGAAACGCTCAGGCCACTTATCTCCAAGTTTGAGTCACTGAAATGTTCCAGGAGGCTGGGGTTTATAAGCAAATTTTATAAAGCAATTTATAAGCAAATGTGTGTAAGAAAGGTGGACCTTTGACTGCCAGTTTGCCCTGTCCTCTGCTTCGGCTTCCCTACCCCTATGCCAAGGGAGGGAGGTGGATTTGCAGGACAGCAGAGTGCTGTTGAAGGCTGAGCATGGCACAAGCAGAACCCTGCATACCATCATTCATTTCAGCCTGGCTCTCCCCGCTGGCTTACGGGGTGGGATTTGTAGGGCTGGGCTGAAAGGTGACACAGGAGGTGGCAGGAGCTCCTGTTTTTGCCACACTGGAGTTTATTTTGGCCACGCAGTCGGGCTCCACCACAGCAGCGCATCTGTTTGACGTGCTGGCGGCTGGGCCAGGAACAAAGCGCTGAATCCTGATTAAAATGCACGGCCTGGTGCATCGAGTAAGCTCACTTCAGGCTGGCTCCTGCCTCCTTCATGACACGTTCCTATCCATCACTGTGCCCTGTGCTCACTGCCGTGGTACCCGGGTGTCCCTGTGTGTGTGCAGAGGGCTGAGTGTGCCAGGGAAGGGCAGCGTAAAGCCCTCGACGTCAGAGGGATTCTTAAAACAGAGACGTTCTGGTGGTGGTGCTGGTAATGAGTATTGTTAATGTTGCAGAAAACTGTAATTTTAAAGTGATGAGGCCATTGAACAGGTAGTGCTGCATTTTATACTGACAAGGGGATAAGATAAACTACATTATAATGTTCTTTTGTATGGGCAAGGAGATCTTTTTGCTGGTCCACTCAGCGTGTTTAATAGCCAGGTGACCTGGCAGTGTTATTAGCAGAATAATGATTAACATGGGGGTTCACACAGGCTGTTGACAGGCGTGTTTGAGAAGCAGATTTTTGCAGTAAAAAATGGGAACGAGCTTGAGGAGGGATGCAGTTTGCCGTGCTCTCTGGTGCTAAGTGCACAGCTGATCCCAATAGGAGAGAGCAGAAAGATGGGGCTGGGTTTGGCTTTTTTCCCCCGTCTTTTTTTTTTTTTTTTTTTTAAATGTCTCAGCAAATGCAAGAGCCTGTCATCTCTTGCTGAAGGCAGTGGCCTTGATCCTTCTCAAATATTCAGGTCAATAGCTTTTCCTCTGCTGCATCCATCTGCAGGGCTGGGCCTCTGGCTGATGTGCCAGCGGTGGCACTGGGCTCTTCTGCAGTAGCTGCCACAGCTGGATTCATCTGGGGTGCTTTGCAAGGTGTGTGTGTGTGTGTGAGGCTGTAAGAGCTCTCAGGAAGGAAGGCCTTTCTCAGAGAGCTGATAACCCCTGGGTTGGCACTGGCTTGGGGCCAGCAACCGTCCTGCTCACAGTTGCTCCTTGTCTTCTGGGTGAGGGGCTTGTCCTGGGCATAGGTTGCTTGGCTGAGGGTTTCCCACAGGGCTGGGAGTTTTTTTAAGAAAGGCTTTTTGGGGAAGAAGTAATTGTTTTCTTCACGTACCTGAATGCTGATTTTGTTTTGAACTCATTAGTAAAACCCGAGCTTTTGTTATTTACTCTTAGTGAAGTGCTGATTGTGCGCTTTCTGGAAGCTGGATCCTAAAATCATTAGCTGTTTTGGAAAAGCCTGGCCTTTAATGCTCGGGCTTGGAGAGGAGACAGCACAGAATTAAGGAGCTGGTGGGTATTAGCTGTTGCTGGGAAGAATTAGATGAAACCCAAAAATGTCACTGCTCTTCCTTTAGCTTTGCTTTGTATAGAAGTGAAGTTTGTGGCCATTTGTTTGCATTAGTTGGTCACTGTCAAGTGTAGATAAAAGCTGGCATGTTTAAAAACCCACAAAACTAAAACAAACATGCTGGCATTGTCCTGTTTCCAGAACTTTGTCAGTTTATGGCATATTTCAGCATCATTAAAGATTTAGAAGAGGCTTTAATGGGGGATAAGCACTGCAAGCCACCACTCAGGAGCATTATCCTGGCAGCATTATGTTAGGTTTCTTCTTCCAGCACCTTTTAAAAAAGGCTCTGAAGCTCAACAGAATTTGGGCAGCTTTTGTAAAGGTCACCTTCTTCCTAAATAGAAAGAGGAACAAATTTGACTAGAGATGACTTCTGGAGATTAAAAAAGACATGAAGAGCTTGTCTGTGCTGTGTTTGACATGATATGCTACGATGCAAAATTTGGGACAGATCTTCAACAAATAAATATATAGAGTCACAATTGCTCAGGATAGACACATTTTCAGGAGTCTTCCACCAGGGACTTCATCTGTCCTCTTCCAGGGTCATTCTGTGCACGTGTAAGCTATGGAGCATGACAGTGTCCACATGCTTGGTGTATTTTTGAGCCTTTTAGGTTTTTAACCATGAAATCTTGGCAGCAGAATACTGGTCTCTGAACCATAGAATCATGGAATGGTTTGGGTTCAGAGGGACCTTAGAGCTCATCTAGTTCCAGCTCTCCTGCCATGGGCAGGGAGACATTTCACAAGACCAGGTTGTTCCAAGCCCCATCCAACCTGGCCTTGAACACTCCCAGGGATGGGGCAGCCACGGCTTCTCAGGGTATTCTGTTCCAGTGCCCTGCTACCATCTGAGTAAATAATTTATTCCTAACATCTAATCTAAATCTTTCCTCTTTTAGTTTAAATCATCCAAAGGCATGGCAGTGCCCAACTCTAAGCCTCTTTTCTGCATCTCGCTTCCATTCCTTGAGCCAGGAGTGCTGGTAGTGGTGCAAACATTTATGCTCTACACATGTATGTTTATCGTTGGGTGTGCTTGTGAAAAGTTACAACAGAAACAGGCCTGTCTTCTATCTAATCTTTCTGTAGGGTTGATTTTTAGGGTTTTCCCTGTCTCTTGGAGTTGTGCACCCCAAATGCTTCTCTTCTGCAGTTTTCCATGTGTCCTTCAGCACTGGTGCTGGGGTTACTCTTCCTCTTCTTTGGAGCTCTTCCACAATGCAAAAGTGTATGGTGTTTTTAAAGGCATGGAGAGTCTCTCTGTTCTCACTAGAGTTCCTCTGCTGGGGAACCATAAAAAATAACAATTTGGAGTGAATTTATAGCAAAGCATGTGCTTTAGCAGGCTGAAGTTTGAGCGCAAGCACTTCGTTGAGTCAAGGTTTGAAACAACAAAGAGCATTTGATTGGTGTGCGTATTTAAAATAAAGGGTCTGATTTTTTAATCCATGCAAGAGGGAAGAGTTAGAGGAGGTTTTTGTCCTTGCTGTGTGAAGGTAGTTTTTATCTGCCAGGCGCACAGATGTAGTGGTGCAGTTTGTGTGGGGTGAGGGGGGAAGTGGTTTGCATTTGATCTGTATGTAAATCTCTACAAATGAATCATCCAGCTGTGGAAGAGGTGTCCTTGAAAGACATCATTCACGTGGGGCCAGGTCAGACAAAAGCTGCTAGTACCTCTTGGGCGTGGGCTCTGAGCTGCTCCTGCAAACCCTTCCCTTACTCTTTCTGATGCACCCTTACCCTTTGCAAGGGTAATTACAGACACCGGTGGGAGTTCTCTGCCTCTGACCTGCAGACCAAGGACAGAGTATTGATCCCTGTCTCATTTCTTCATACCTGAGACATAAAGGGAGGAGAATCCTCCTAGATTTCCTGTGCTTCCCCCAGTGAAATGCTACCACCAGGCAAAAGGGTGCGTGATGTGGAGAAACAGCATCAGTAAAAGCTGTTGTGCCTTGGGGTGGGGAGGATGGTGTTGAGGGTGTCCATTTTGGCACTAGCTGATCTGCAGGTGCTCTGCTCACCTGTAAGAAGTGTAGAGCTTCCATCACATGAGGCTTCCATTTGCTGATGCTCAGGTGCCTTCTTTGTTACTTTTCACACAGCCATTAAAACAGGCTGCAGGTTGAAAACCATCAGTCTAAGTCATTGATAGCTCCATTAAGTGGGAGGTGGTATTTCCTCGTTATAAGGCCAGTGGGTTTAATTTCCTTCTCCTCAGTCCCCTCCTCCTGTCCTGTTTTTTCACTCTGAACTGTGAGTGCACATTACCACTGACAGGCTGTCTGCTCTGGGCTCAGGAAGACAATTCATGTAAGTGAGATTTGATGTTTTCCGTGTAAATCGTTTATGATTTCTAAAGGAGGACTGTCTAAGGTCCTTGGGAAACGGATACTCCCCCTCTCTCTGCACTCCTCCTCCATGGCTGTTTCTAGATGAGCCCTGCAAGGGGCCGAACATCCCCTTCCTGCAGTGGGATGAGGATGCTCAGCAAGTTGGGCCCCAGCCCTGGGGAGCTCCTGCAATGGGTCATTAGTGAAAGGAGAGGAAAAGCCACCAAGGTTGGAAAACACTGATAAGAAGTTGAGTTGGCGCTCAGTTATAACTCTCTGCACGCCTGATTTTATTTTGTAATGGCAAATCCGAAAACCTGCTTTCCCTTTGATCGAGAATGTTGCTTTTCCGTGTTAATTTGCTGCTGCGCCTGGCAGAAGTTCAAGGTTATGTGTTGGTAGTAGATGATGGATGGTGGCAGTCAGATGGGCAGCATTAGAGTATCCAGATTGGATACCATCACCTCCTCCCTCCATCCGAGGTGAGCAAGCAGTGCTTACCGCCCCGTGCTCAGGTGCTGAGTTACCCCGCGCGGCGAAGAGCGAGCACTTTGCTCTGCTGCTGCAGGGAACCAGCTCTGCTCTGCCACAGGAGCCCTGTCAGATATTAACAGCTTTGTGCAAACACCGCCCTCCCGTCAGTGAGCGAGGCCTGAGCGGGTGACACGGTCCCATCCTTCCCACGGATGCGCTCAGGCTGAAAACAGCCGCGGCCTCCGGCGAGCGCAGGCGCCGCTTGGTTTGCGCAGCTGCTGCGAGCAGCGAGTTGCTCTTCTGAGTAAAGCCTTAGCAATGGGAGTGGAACATCCTCTCGGTTTTCAGCGCTGCTGCTGCTGCTGCAGCGAGGGTGGCTGTTTCTCTTCACGTGAGCACACGTGTGGTTTTCAGCTTCACGGCGCTCGGAGCCTTTTGTTACAGCTTCTGCTTGGTCCCTCCAGCAGTGGCATTTTGGGGTGCAGAAAGTGGTGCTTTTAGTGGTGCTTTTAGAACAGTTCGTTGTTCTGAAAGCAGCACTCTCCAGAAGCCAGGAATTTTGCCTCGGATGCATATTCCTTTATAAACTAACCAAAAAAAAAAAAAAAAAAAATTTAGGTGGCTGACAGTTTCCCCGCACTTCCTTTTAAAAATTCCCTTTTCTCCTAATTTTGAAACTCAGCAGGAAAAAGCCTGCTGCCAGCTGAGTCATGTGTTTAGTGCATGACAGAAGTGACTGTTTGGGACCATGCCCTTAATCTGCTGAATGGTGACTGTAGGATGCATTGGAGGTGGTAGAGCCTTTGCTGAGGAAAAGATTGCACAGCTTGAATCTAATAAAATGTGTCTAATAATCTCTGTAGCATGCTATAGAAATACAGGAGATCAAAGCTTCAGAGGCATTTATTTTCATAATTTGTCGGTCAGATCCTCACAGGACTAATTGGTTGCTGTTTGATGTCCAGGCAACAATAGAAATCTCTCTGTAAATCAGAATATATTTGCCTCTTCCTTTCTCTTTCATACACAAGCATAAAAGCTTAGTGTGATTTTGAGATAAACTGGCAAAAGTGATGGTACAGATCTCCTCCCTCACTGCCATCTTTCTTAGATGTGTTAAGAGGGTGGTGAGGCACTGGAACAGATTGCCCAGAGAAATGGTGGAGGACCCATCCCTGGAAGTGTTCAGGGACAGCCTGGATAGGATTTTGAGCAACCTGGTCTAATGGGTGGCATCTCTGCCCATGGTAAGGGATGAACTTTAAGGTCCCTTCCAACCCAAACCATTCTGTGATTCTTTTACACTGAGGGCCATATAGCTGACATAGTGACCAAAAAAAATGTGTTTACCTGATAGCTGTTCATTGTTCTAATTCATGTTGGTGCTCCAGGAACACTAAGCCTGATGGCTGTTGCCTTACTGCTTCTGCTCCCCAAAACATGATCCAGGATGAAAACAGAGAATGAGCTCTGCTGGTGCAGCTCAGTGAATCTCCCCAGTTGTGGCTCATTAGTCATGGTACTCGTGGGGTATCTCAGCACTGTGGGTGGTCACCCCCAAAACACAGCATGTTAGATATTGCTGTGGGCTATGTGGGGCACTTTAGAGTTTTTATTTTTATATATATATATATACACATATATATACACATATATAAATGTGTACAAAAACAAGCATGGACCTAATTGTTCCCTCTTGAGGGGAGTAGGACGGCATGGTGTAGCTATGAATGACACAGCCTGTGTCCCTGGCACATAGACCTCCTTCAAAACACAGGCCAGAGTTCTCCAAGCTACTCCCTTTGATGGGAGATGCTGAAATAGCCATGGACCTGTTACTGCACGTGAAATGTGGCTGGAAGGGGAGAGGTAGTGCCCTTAAACTTGTGGGTTTTGTATTTTGCCCTCCCACTGAATACTCAGAGTAGGTGTTTGGGGTGAGGGGGCTTCTCTAGTGTGCCTGCAGATGCCACCATTTTGGGAGGGAAGAAAGATGGGTGTGCCAGGAAGCTGTTCTTGGAAGAAAAAACATTGGCCAAAGCAACAGAATGAAAAGGACTTGAAATGCGTTTTCTGGCCATGCAGACAGGCTGTCTTCAGTGCAATAAATCTTCAGCCTTTATGTATTGATTAGCTTCAGTAAACAGTGTGATGACTCTGCTCTTCCCATTGCTATTCTGTGGGGATTGGTGTGTTAGTGTGGCTGAAGAGGCTGTAATAGCTAAATGGGATTCCAGTAGTGAGAGCAGTTTACAAATGCTCTCCAAAGTGATCCTCGCAGCCAGTGTGACTGTGTTTGACTGCTGTAAATGTAAACAGAGCGCTCCACTGGTGACCAGCCTGGTAATGGCTGTGTTTTCTAATGGGCAAAACCGTGTTCCCTGAGCCAAGTGTCCTGCAGTGACCGTGCCCTGCCCTGGCAAGGATGCTGTCTGTTCTGGTTCACTGGTTGGGGAGCTGTGATGGGTATGATGAGCTTGGTGTTGTGTGTGGGATGAGAGAAGGGAACAGGAGTGGAGAGGAGAAGCTGAAGTCCTGTTGAAATGTGGGGCTGCTTGGCTAGAAAATGGAAAATGCCCCTCTTTATACCAGCCCTGTTCGTGGCATGTAATAATTTCTTCGATATTCATGTGATGCTGGGCATAGTTCAGAGTGATTTTGCTTGTTGAGCTTTGCCCCTGCTCGTGGAGGCAACGATGTGATGTGTCAGGTGGTTGTGTTTGAGCTCTGGGCAAGCCCCGGATCCTTGAGCAATTGCTACAATAAAGCATGAAGAGGGCAGGGACAGCAGCTCATTGTCCCTCTGGAGCAGCAGTGGGAGGAGGGATGGATGGGGAACTCCTTTAGCCAGTAGGTGCCATAACTGGAAGCCCATCCAGAACACCTCCCGTTGGCATACCCATGTCTTGTGACTACCTCTAACTACACGGTGGTGGAAGAGCTCTTCCAGAGGGGGTTTGGACCATGAGCTGAAATCCCAGGTTGCTCTGGAGACAGTGGAAGGAAAGATGATCATAGAGCAGATGTAAAATTAGCATAACAATAGACCTTTAATTCAACTTGAAGGAAATAATTGAAAAGTAGTTGTCACTTAGGATTGTGACCTCTGCCAAGATGACTCACGCTTGCAGTATAATATGAGTCACTTGTTAGTGATGACCTGGTGAGGAGAAAGTGCTAAATCCTTGTAACTTCTTCACGGTGTGCTGTAAAGGCCAGGGTGAAGAAGGGTGTTCAGGGTATTATTGCCTAAAAGCAGCTGATACTTAAGAGCACTGAAGCACCTTTACTTGGCTCTGGGGGACTCCATCGTGAAAAGGCCGAGGCTCTGAGCAAAAATGCTGCTTCTTCTTTGGCCTTGGCTTAAAAGAGCCACACAACACTCAGTACCTCTCCTCCCCAGCCTGCTGCCTTGATGTGATGTTGCCCAAGGGTGGGGACCCTGATAGCTCTCCTTCCTGCCAGATGGCTCAGCTGGCTGGAGGGCGAGTGGCAAGTGCCTGCTGGTGGGAGGGAGGTGGGTGGGTGCTCGGCTGTGCAGTGGGCACGGAAAACCATGGCCACCTCTGCAAAGGCTGTGGTCTCAGCACGGGGAGGGAGAGTCTGTGGGGCAGCCTGGCTGATGGCAGAGGAGGAAGGTAGGAATGGGATCCTCTGTGGGAAGGTCCATGGGGTACCAATGATAAGGAGCCCTGGGCTGGAGACTTACAGTTAGGAGTCTGGCCTGGAGGAGGGAGGTGAAGAGCTGTAGTCTGTGGCTGTGTCAGCCCCTGCAGCAGGGGTTTGCCAGGCACTGCCCCTCCATGAGCTCCTCTGACGTCTGCCAAGTGGGTGCAGGACGAGAATTTTTTTATGGCCTTAAGGAACCAGTGGTGGTTCCTGCAGCAATTCACTTGAGGACTCACTAGTTAATCATCTACTACCTGTCTTAAATACTTCCTCTTACTGAACTAGTGCTTTCCCTCAATAAATGAGATTTCACAATCCACAGAAGAAAGTGAGAGCTGGTGTGAAGGTGCTTGTGATCGGGGAGGGATCTCAGCAAGAAGTGACTGGCTCCTGGGCTCAGCCTGGGACTTGGTGCCCTTTCACGTAGCAGAGGGGCACCTTGCTCATGGGGAAGGCTTTCTCACTTGTCAAAAGCCTGATGATTTTGTCTGTGGTCATGAAATCCTCTGAAGTGCTGATGCAAGAAATTAACTTGAGAGAGGAGTATTTTTCCCTAGATCTCATAATTGTAGAGAAGTGTGGAAAAAGGCTGTCCTTAAAGTTCATAGTCTCAAGGGCAAATAACTTCGAGTAGTTTATTGAAAATTCAGGGAAGAAAAAGGGTGGATTAATATGTGAGGCCTTGCCTTCCCTCTTCCCTGAGTGATGCACCACAACAGCCGGAGACCCCCGGGCTGCTTCTGCCACACTTCCATTTTCTGGGTGAGGAGCTGCCTACCTCCACCATCCCTCACCTCTGCCACCTGTTCCAAGGTGTCTCTTGCCCTCTGGACTTTGCCTGTTGGCAGTGCAGACAGCAGAGTGGGCACGAGGAGACAGGAGGGTGGTGGTGAGGGGCTGTGGAGGAAGGTTGTGAGGCTTGAGGAGACGGGAAGGGATGGACCTGAAGGACAGATATTCCTGTCAAGGCAGTCTGAAGCAACTAAAGGACATTGAATGTACGAGTGGTTGCACTGCAGAAAATTGGTGTGTAGTTAGGAATAGCTCTGTGAGGGTCAGAGGAACATCACTTCCTGAAAAGGAACTGCCAGTGCAGTGGGACACAGATCTTGAACACATTCTCATTTTGTCTTACTTGTTTGATAATTATCATCCTATTCTTGAGCCAAGTTCCCACTTGAGCCCAGTGGTCCTGCCACTGAGCTGGCAGCTCCTGGTAGCTCTCCTCGTGCCTCTGGCCATCCTTGTCAGCTTCAGCACCAGAGGGGACCCACAGCAGGGAGGGGTTTTGCTCTGTGATAAAGCAAACCAGAGCTGTTGGTTTTCACTGAGCAGCTGGATCCCACCTGGGTTGGGTGGAGTGAAAGCATTACAGGTTTGAATAGGCAAAGGCTTTATCATGTGACTGAAAGGGAGGGACACCTTGCAGGTGGACGGGCTGTACCGCTTAAAAAACGGAGCACTGTGGTTGGCAGGGGAGAAGGGGCATAAGTTCAGAGCTGAAGTTGCTTTCCCAAGGCCCTTTCACAATAAGTCGTGGGTTTGCTCTTGCTGGTTGACGTGACCTCTTCTGTGCTGTGGTGTAAAGCAAAGTGCCTGCACGGAGGAAACGTCCTCGAGAGAAGATGCAAAAGCTCTGCTCATTATCAGAAACGAGTAAAACTGCTCCAAGCTAATATGGCTGCCTAAAAATAGAAGTGGTGTTAGGGGGAGGGACTGTCTTCTGTGCTCATTTGCCCTTGATTTTCATGACATTTTGCTGCTCCATATTATGTGTCTTGTAGGGGAGGTAGCGTGTCCTGGTCACACTGAGAGTAATTCTCAAGAGCATGTGCTTGTGTCGAAAACCATCAGGGAGGAAGACTGAGGAGCTTGTTGGGGGTTCAGCAGTTAACTCACAGAATGCAGTTATTCAGGTTTATTCCCTCGCTCTGCTCCTCACAGGGTCGCAGTCTGTCCCTTACTGTGAGCTTGAAGCCCCCCCTGGGGTAGGTCTGAAAAAGGGGCGTGACTGGCGGTGAGGCTGAGGGGTGGGATGGATCCCTGGTGCTGCAAGGAGGTGGGAGCAGAGGGCATCCATCGTGTCTGCACCTCCTCAGAGAGGACAGTCTTACCACAGTTGAAGGTTGCAGCATCTACCAGCCTTTGGAAAACCAGCCTTAGCAGTTAAGGAGAAAAAAAGGAAGGGGAAAAAAACCCAACAACTTATGAGACTTAATTACTGTGTTATTGTTCTTCAGTATTTAAAACCCAAGTTTCATAACTGCCTTGTGATATCAGCATTCATGTTCTTTGTCAGTATTATGCAAGCAGCTCACCTTGTGATCATGAAATACCGAAATGTGCTTTCTAATGCTCACCCTCGTTTCTCATTAAGTCCATAAAACCTCTTCTGCTTTCTATTAGTTATGGAACAATAGGACATTTTTTGCTTAAAAAGACTGAGCCTTTTTTATTTTTTATTCAAGTTCTTGAGCCAGCTGCTGCTCTGAGACCTTTCTGTTCCATGTGGCTTGACCAGGGTGGACACTGCATTGTGTTTTACCACTTGGGAGGAAGCAGGAAGTTTGTGGATGTATCTTAGGAGCAAAGGTCTTGCTGGGCTGGAGCAGTCCCAGCTGGTTGCTGGCACTGGTGTGGTTGATGTGATCTGCCTTCAAGGTTAATTGAGGCAACTGGGAAAGATGGGAACAGGCCCAATGGGGTAATTCTACATCCTCCCCAGCAGAGCTGAAATCTTAGCTTACTTGTTGATATTCAGTTGTTTTCCATCTGGGAGTTTCTGTTTAACACCAGAAAAGCCCTTTCTGTACCCCAGCAGGAGTTGAGTTGTAAGGAGGACCCTGGGAGTGAGGCTCTGGTGTTACCTGTGGGCACATCCATGCTGGGTCTGGATTTTCCTCACCTCCTCATCCAGATTTTGCTGGACAGTGAGAGCAGACTTCTAGTTTTTCTTCTGATCAGTCTGGTTCTGCCACTCATTGGCATCCAGAGCAAGGGTTATCCTTGGGAGGGTTTTCCTGTTCTGTGGCAGGGTTGCCTGTGGGGTATTTCTGCAGGTGACTGACTAGAGGTGGTGGGGGTCTCTCAGTACTTCACTGGAAAAATCTCACATGATTTCCTTGACTTATGGAGACATGGAATTTAATCTTTCCTCTGAGTTTTCTCAAGAAAAAGGAAATAGCTGGAGTTTCCCTTCCCAGTAGAGGGGGAGGATTCAGATGTTTCAGATGTGCAGTGCAGTGTGCTTGGTCTGCTGAGCACTGAAGAGGATGTGTCTTCAGGCTCCCTGGCCAGTGCTGCTTCTCCACTCCTTCAGACTTTGCTTTACATCCACATCCGGAGATTGGTAACTCTTTTCACATGCTAATGAGGACTCTGTAGATAAGATCCCCTGTGAGGAAAGGAGCTCTAGGAGAATCTCATAGCAGGGGAAATCAAGGTGAGGAGGGGTCAAGCATCTTCCCTAGATTCTCTCCCAAGCCGCTCAGCTCTGGCAGAGCTGCGAGTAGAAGTCAAACCCTTTGGCCTCTCATCCTGTGCTGTAGCCATTAAACTATGCTCTCCTAAGATTAGATAACCTGTGGTTTTATTGTCTGCAAGGCTTGATGAGCGAATTCCTTTGGATAAATGCTTTTCTTGTATACTTGCCAACACAGTGATGTTTGGGACGTGAGGGAAGGGAAATAACTTGCAGGCGTCAATTTTCAGGAGATGAATCAGATGGAGAGATAATACCCACTAGGTTAGAGCTCTCGGGAAGACTCAGTGGTGAGGATCACATCCTGTGCCTCTGGTTTAGACTAAGTGATATGGGGACCCCAAGGTGCAGCTGTGCTGCCAGCAGCTTGCCAGGGGTCTGAATATTACTGAAAACTCTGGATCTCTGGCAGGGATGAGATGGAGCACTGGAGCTTGTTTGGGCCTCGGGATAGATGCTGAAGGGATTGTAGTATCGTGGTAGTCGGTGTTGCCCCAAACAAAAAGTCCATCCTGACTGTAGAGCGCTTTGAGTCTGGGGAAACTGATAGCTGAAATGGTGTCCCTGCGTAGAGAATTATTCCTTTTCAATACATCAGGTCTTCAGAGGAGGGAAGAATTGCAAAAGACTCTTGGTTTTGCAGTAATTTATCTTCCTTGCTGTAGCCTGGGGCTGTGAGGTGGACTGGAGCTCAGCTGGGCATGCACTGCAGTCGGCTTATAATAAAAACTGCAGCAGCTGCCCTCCCTTCTGACCAGCAGAGGTGGTGATGGGTCAGCTGGGTCTGCTAGGTGGGGTGAGGTGATGCTCTCTGAGGATTTAGGGTGGCCTGGCAGAGTTCATTGTACTGTTTATTTTACTTTCAGAGAAGGTGTGTTATTGCTGGAACATGTGGATTTGATTCCTGGTTGTGAGCACCCTTATCTGCTTTTCTAGCCATTAGCTCTCTGTCTTGCCCACGTGGGAAGCTGTAAGTTACTTCATCTGATAAGGATTTTCTTATCAGTTCTGATGTTTATTGTGTAGAATAGAAATTATTCTGGGACCTATAAAAAAGGGGAGGGAGCCTGGGAATTACAGCTGGAAAGCTGTGTGCCTCTTCCCCGCACAGACAAGCGAGATGTCAACAGAAAGTATGAATATCTCCATGTATCAAGCTGGAGCTGAGTTCTTGGTCGTGTAACGTGTCTAGAGAGAAACATATGTCCTGAGATTTTGTTTCCTTCCTTACTTTGTGCAGCATCATCAAAACACCCCTTTTGGCCTTTTAAACTCATCAGCCTGCTTGTGAAATATTCAGAAAAAGCTTGGGCTGAGTTTTGCATCACTGTCAGTGGGTTGAATCCTTTTGGAGTGGCTTTGATCTTGCTTACTCCATGCTGAGTAATTTACACTCCTCTCACATGAGCAGCAGCTTCAATGGATGTGCCGCCCTCTGAGAGTCTGGCCCTTGCAGGCTCCCTCAGTTTCTCCTAATCGTAAGCATTTAAATGGTATTAAAGCTGCTTCTTCGAGTCTTGTGCTTTTTTAGAGTCATTAACACCTCTGCAAGGAAAGTGTAAAACTCCAGTAAAGTCAGCTGGTGGCACTCTGCAATGGTTTGAATGGTTACCCAGTGGAGGGCTGGGTTGCCTGAGCTGGAGGGGGTGTTTAGGAAAGGTGCTGGTGGTGGCTGCAGTGCCCACGGGTGTGAGAACAGGAACGTCAAGTTTTTGTTGAATCCCCTCCCTCATCCTGTTTCCAGGCCAGAAATGTCCATCTCTTCATGTTTGCTATATCTCAATTAAGGGCGAGTTTCAAGTGATGTCAGCAATTTTCTTTTGGAGGAAATTGTGCTATTTTGTTACCTTTACAAAGAGATGTTGATGCTCAGGGGCCATCACATCATGAAGTCATTAAAAAGAAAATAATGAAGCTGGCACTGTTTTTCACCTTGAATGCTGACTTGTGAATCAACAGTGCCACAGTGGCCTGATCTTCCTTGTGCCCACAGAGGTCACACTCCTGCTCTCGTTGCTTGGTTGAGCTCTGCACTGGTTAACAAGAAATCATCTTGACTAACGTTAGGCTGGTAGAGAAACTAATAGGGGTGAATAATAGCACAAGATACATGGAAATCAACGTTTTTCTCCTTGGAGGCTGCAGATGTAATCCACTTAATATTCTGTGGAACACAAGATTAATATTCTTCAGCATAATATATGTGAGGGCTTTTCTTTTTAGTTTGCTGGCAGAGGCATTGCTGCATTGCTAAAGCTGAGGGCAGGGGATTAGGAGGGGGGCAGGATGCTGACCCAACTTCCAGAGGATTCAGAAACAGCACAATCTGGCTAGAGGAGATTAAACTTCTCCTCCTCTGGCAGGTGCTTTCTGCAAGAAGTGTGGCTGGACTGGGCATGTCCCACTGGGATGGCCCCTGTTGAAATCTGGTAGGGTGTCTTTTTCAGCTCTCTGGATGTGTGAAGTATGGGGGAATAGATCTGATTTCCTTGGGCTGTGTGGTGTGACTCTGCTGGTGGGCTCCCAGTGCAAAGCCAGCATCTGCAACATGTGGAAACCAGCTCCAGCCTTGCACTTGTCCTCCTTCACAGCATACCTCTGCCATGATTTAAACTGATGGAACTGCTGAGCTTCGTAGAGGTTGCTTTAAAATAATAATAAAGCGAAGCTCTTGATCTTTTTCTTTCACAGGATGGAAAGAATGCAGTGACTTGCCAAGCTTAAAGAGGAGTAGATACAGCAGAAATAAATAAATCAAACCCATTTATTTTAAGTTGATTAATCTGATATGTTCATAGTTTTCTAAAATAAAATCTAGCCCCAGAGAGTTTAGCAAATCAAATAACAATAACGGCAATTAATTTAGAAGCAGTTACGAATGGTTCCCATCCCCTTTTCACATCCCTACACCCGCATGATTAATCTCACAGTTTATGACTGCAGGCCAAATCCCGTGTGGGGATGTGCAGTGTCTCCCTGGGGCTGAATAAGGTGGACCTGAAGAGCTGACCCCATTCCTGAGTACGGGGAAGGATTGTGGGCAGGGGTGAGATGGGTGGTTGGTGGATGCTGGGGCTCCTGTGGTGCCCTGTGCCTGCAGGAGGGCTTGGAATGCTGCTGGGTGGGATTCCTCAGCTGCAAATCCAAATATTATGGACTTCCCTGCCTGGTTTATTCTCCCTGTTCTGTACTGGCCTTCAGTGTGCTGGTCCCCGTGGTGCTCCAGGGCTTGCTTAGCTGCTGTGCGCGTGTTGCGTTAATATTTCCAGCCTGCTCGTGTGAGCTAATAAAAAACCCTGGAGCTCTGCAAAGAGTCAGATAATGTCATGGCTGGCTCCAGGGACCAGAGCTAGCAAGGAGCTCCCAAGGCAGGGAGGTACCACGGGGCTGTAATTTGACGGGGAACACAGCTGATTCCGGAAAGCGAAAGGTGGTGGTTGGATTTATGGGACATCGTGGTGACTTGCAAAGCAAAACCAGCGCATCTCCCTGGGATGTCTGTGTGGAAGAGGTCCCTCTGCTTTGTCTTACCCAAAGTGCCATTGTAATGCATATATCAAAAGAACTAAATTAAATAATTCTTGCTGCCTTCCTCCCCCCCATGTTTAGTAACTCGGGCCATTGGGATTGGAAATAAAAAGCATCTCCCTGAATTTACGAGGGTGTTTCACAGTGTAAGAAGCCACCAAGAAATACAGAAGTCTCACTGTAGGAAATACTTTACGCCCTGGCAAAAAATTCTTGCAAATCATTTCAGCAACTGTGGATAGTCCCTGACTTCCAGGCTGTTTTTTTGGCATGCATCAGGCAGGAGCTTTCTTTTTGCTGTGGGACCTTGTTTTCCACCCAGTTTGAGTGTCTGTCAAGACCAAACCTTCAGACTCCCTGCTGGGTCTGGCATTGCTGGAGACAGTCTGTGAAATGCAGGAAAAAAGGTGAGAAGCCTTCCATCTCCTTCCCCACAGCTTGTTAACTGTTGGGTGAGAAAGGTATTTCTAGATAAGGAACGTGCAAATTAACATGTTTTTGATATTCTTTTAAATAATTTTGCAGCTTTGTCAAGACAGTTCAGTGTAAGAACGAGTTTATAGTACATGGTTTTGACAGATTGTTGGTATACTTGCAGATTTTGGTTTTTTTTACAGCCTCTCTTGCAGAGTTCTTCTCAATAGTTTGAAGTGATTTAGTCCCCACATTGTCCTTTCTTGAAATTATTGCTGCTGGACAGTTATCTGATCCTCTCCTGCTAACCAGCCCTTGTAGAGCCAGGCATGAGGAACTGATGACAAGTGACAGGCTGTGGGTAAACTCTTCAAAAAGCACCAAACCAGGAGATAACTCCATCTCCAGATGATCTGTGAAAATTGGGCTGATGTGAGAAACGTGACTGAATCCAGCAGGGAGGTGTTGTTTCTCCAGACATGTATACAGGGACAAGAAAATATTGAAAAGTAATGGCAGCTGCTTTAAACTGGGATGTGGGGATTTCTGATGGGGAAGGCTCTCCACCAGTCATCTCTCTCAAGGCCCACCTGTAACTCCTCTGTTCAGGTGGTGTGCAGGGTTTCCAGCAGCTCCACGAGACCAAACCCTCCCAGGTGCAGTGCCCCAAGTCCCAATGCTCATCTGCTGCTGGGTGAACAGGAATGGTCACAGCTCTGGCCCAGATGCCTTCTCAGCTCTCCCTTGGCTTTGTGTCTCCCTGAGGCTCCTTGGAATGCCTGCCTACATGCCCAGCCTGTGTTTTGGTTGTTGCACAGGTCCCTGCTGTTGAAGGCTGTAGTCTTTGGGTTGTTGGTGTCACAGTGACACAGTGCTTTAGTCTCTGATAACTTTTCTGGTCAGCTCAGCAACCATAACTTGAAAACAGACATAGAGGTACAAAACCATCCTAGTTTTAAAAAGCAAAGGGTTTTAAGATTGCTTTTCTTTTTTTCTTTTTTTTTTTTTTTTTCCCCTCCAAAATGCATCTGGGAGTGAGATGTTCTCCCATTTTAAAGGCATCCCTCTGGCCACAACTCTCACTGCAAGGCAGGAACAAGGCTGTCATTTCTTGACAAAGGCAATCCCAGATGTCAGACCCCAGCAGCCTCCTGTGAGGGCTGCAGAAGCCGGGGTGTCCAGTCTGCAGTGACTCGGAAAGGTGCAGCCTGGCTTCTGAGCTGTCGCCCCTGCAGACATCCACAGACAGAGCCACAAGCGTGACCTGCAGTTGGAGGCTGAATGTTTGCCTGTGTTTGAGAGGGTTCCTTCTGCTTGTGGTGTGAGCTTGGCAGCAGCCCTTCTTTACACAGGGTGTCTCTAGGAGTGGGATGTTAAGAGGCCATAGGTCCCGAAACAGCTGCCTTGGTAAATAATTAAACCAACTCCTTCGAGACTCCATAAACCTTTGACAGCATTTAGTAGTAGGGTAACAATTTCATCTTGACACGAGCATTTGCTGGCCACTGTTGAAACTCTTTTATTTCTCAGAGGGATGAGATCTATTTAGAAATAATATCTTATTGGTCTGAAATGGCAGATAAGTGACTTCCAGTGAGGAGAGCGTCCAGCTGCTGTGCTCTAATTGATGTCTGCATCCCAAGAAGCGTGGTACAATGCTGGTAGTGACTTTAGATCTTCTGGGGACTATAGATGTGATTTATAATTGGCACTGTAGCTTTTTAGAGACGCTGAGCTTAGCCAAGCCTTTTATATATCGTCCCGTTGAAGTTGTGTGCTTGAATTAGGCGTATGTTGAAGTGGCTGATTGTGCTGAGGCTGCAGTCATCTAACATGGCATTGAAAACCTCGGGGTTCACTTGGCAGTAGGGCTTTTGCTGATGCTTCTGGACTGATTGACTCCTGACTCTTCTGGATGAACAGTCTTCTGTGAACTGGAAGGAGGGCTTGTCATACAACTGCAAACAATTCGTGGAGTCTGTCCTGGGGATCTATGGAATGTGCTGTAGAGCTTTAACAAATGAGAGAGGGTTGTCTGATTTGGAGGGAGAATAACTTTAAATGAAGGATAAGTACAGTTGTGCTGTCTTAAGGGTTATTGAACATCTCAGCATTTTCTTAGTGTGGTGAGACTCAGGGAGGGCAGTTGTTGATCTTCATTAGATTTAAGTCAAGACTCATTGTCCCTTCCTTGAATGACATCAGGATGAGTTGGAGTCACCGTGTTGCTAGTGATGTTTCTGAAGGAATGGGGAGTAGGGTTGGCCCCTTCTTACCTTGATGAATGTGTGTAGCTTGTGGATAGCTTTTCTTTGGACTGGGCTGCTCCAGTGTGCAGTGGTGGGGGAAGATTAGCTTTAGATATCATTGTTGTCCTCTGCTGGTATTGCTACTGCACCTTGGGCTGTGGGACCCACCTTCTGCAGTGGTGCAAATGCATCACTTTGGTTTGAAAAAAAAGCCTTATTTCCGGGTCTGTATGTTACTGGCCTGGAGCCTCCATGTTTCATATTTGTGGAGAGGGTACAGAATGGCTGCTTTTTCTTTTGACATACTAGGAAGCAGAAACTAGGTCAGAAGAACTCTAATTTTGTACATGCAAGTGTGAATCTGTGAGCAGGAAATCTGGAATAGTCAATTTAATGTAGCTTTAATGGCTTTGCCTCAACAGGACCAAGTGGGACTGGACTGCATATGTGCATAGGGGATTTTTTACTTTTTTTCTCTCAGCACTGGTGTTGGCTATTCCTTTGCTGGCTGGGGGCTACAAATCCACACTTATATCCTAAACTGAACAGGTAATAGTTGAAGAAATAATCCAGCTTTATTGACTGAAAAGCCCAGTGTGGCGATTAGTTCTTATTTAATTTTGCTGCTGCCAACTATTGGCAGGTCTTAATATTCTGGAAAGGAAAGAGACTCACATGTGGTGACTGGAGCATTACTGCAGTGAGAAGCCGAGGAGAGGAGTGTTGGAAGCCTGCAAAAGTGGATTTACGGTTTAGAAAGGGGAGGTGGACAGAGCACAAAAGTGGCTCTTGGTAGGGCCTAGAGGAACAGCTCCTGGTGAGATGCTGGAGAGGAGAGGTTCAGATAGATTTATAAACAGGCTTCTCTCAGCTGTCAAGGGGAGGGGGAATCTTTCTTCTGCTAACAACTTAGCCTTGACAACAGTTTTTCTTACACTGTGTAGTAATGCTGTTTCTTGACTAACATCTTCGTTTAAGTTACGGAGCTGGGTGTTTGGGGGTGAGGGAGGACAAACTGCTTCTTCAAAATGAAAACAAAGCCCTCAGGGAGTTCATTATTACTCTTCCAAGTAGAGCAGCTTGTATTGCTTGAGTAGGCAGGAGGTGCAGTGGTAGATGCCATTGATGATAGCTTGTCTTGTGAGTCTCTGCATGGGTGGGTGAAGGAGGGGAAGGTACCAAAACTAGGAGAAGATTAAGCAATCCCTGTGAGGGCTGAATAGCATCCATGGTTCTGCTTTATTGCTTGACTTATATCTCAAATCTACCTCAAAAATACCTGTGCAGCCTATTAAGATTTTTGGTACTGCTTAAACTAATGAACGGACTTAGGGCTATGCCTGTGTGATTGAAGCTCAAAAAGGTAATGCCTGCAGCCTCTTTTTTGTGAAGTTTCAAGTTAAAACTCCATCAGTATTTTTTGCCTTGGCCTCTGCCTTCCTGCTTTGTTTGCTCTTGTCTGCAGCTGTATTAGCAATCCTCTCCTGGCTTGTGCAGTCCATCTTCATATTACTCACAGGACTGTTAACTAGAAGTGCCTTGGAGATGGAGGCAGCCTTTTGATTACTAAAAAGCAGCTGTGTCTTCAAGTACTCTTCAAACCCCTCTATTTTTCTCTGAACTGCATGTCATTTGGGGTAACTTCCCCAAGGTGATCTGGATCTTGTTTTGTCAAATCATAAAGCACTTCAATTCCTTCTCTAGAAACCAGTGCAGAAAATATGGCAGAGTGAGTGAGTTGATGTGCCTTCAGAAGGGATAGCAGTTGACTTTGTAGAGCTTGAGGTTACTCAGGTCCCAGTGCTTGGGAGGTGCAGGGCTGTCTACAGAGCTTCTGACTTGGCTAATGTGAAGGATGGCTTCAAAGAACCAGCTTGGGCATCTGGCCTTGGGGAATTAAAGTCTGGGCAGGTGTATAGTATGGGAACTAAAGGCTTTATCCTTATACATGTTCCTTGTAGTGGTTTTACAGAATCAGAAGTATGTTGCCCTGATGGCAGTTTTACATATCAGACTGTACTGCTGAAGGGCTTTTCTGTCTCTGCTGCATTCCTCACAAAGCCTTCCTCACACTCTGAATTAATGATCTTCCGCTCCTGGTTGGAGTTTGCTGGGATTGGAAGACTCTTCTCCAGGCAGTTGACGACTTAACCACTTGGGTTGAGGGTGCTGCTGTGCCAAGCTCTGTGATACTGGGTGGGATTACGGCTCTCCTGGGCTGTCTGTGTGCCACGGCCTTGTCATTAATTTAAAAGAGCCAACTGTTTGGGAAGAATGACTCTTTGGTGCTTCCCAGCGCCAAAATCTCTGCTTGTGACTGCCAGGACTTCTCCGGGCAGAGGCACCTGCAGACAGACAGACAGAGCTCGTTGGGCCTCATATTGGGGGTGGTGAGTAAACAGCTTTGGAAGCCTGCTTTGGTTCTTGTGGGTGCCTCATCAGTTTAATGGGATCTCCCGTTGAGGCCGTTTTATTGCGGAGCTGTAAGGCAGAGGCTCATAAAATCCTGATATTTGGGAGCATTAGTTGCACAGACTTTGTTCTCTGTGGAAATTAAAAAACCTCTCCTAGTGCCTTGGAGTTGCTTTAGCTGACAAGTGCCTAGGGACACTCCTCTGTTACTGACCCGTAACTGAGCTCTGCCTCCAGTTACACAGCGCGTTTCCTTCTCTAGGGTTATAACATTTGCTTAATGACTGGGTAGCTCCATGATTTTTGGCTGGAAGTTGTCATTAGCTGCTAGAATTGGGGGACTAAGTGCACGATGATTACAGAGACTCCAGTCTCCCATTTCCCCTCCTGTGCATCCACAGCAATCGTGGTTTAATTGGTGTGCCCCTCGGTTCCCTTCTCCCGAGCATCTCTCCACTGTCTCCTCATGTAACCTTTCCTGTTACATCCCTTTTGTGTGGGCTAGAAGGGAGAAAAATGAGGCTCCTTCAAGGAGAACAATCAAGTTTGGTGTACAGACTGTGTATAAATGCTTCTTGTGTTTATGGACACCTGCATAACCATATTTAACTTGTGTTCTGATAACCCAGTGGTCACCACAGTCAGCACGGGTACATGCCTGCAGCCCTAACTGACCTAGCCCTGGGTATGGATATTGCTCTCTGAATAGTCTCCTCAAACAAAGCATTGGCTCTTTTGTGCCTTGGACCTGTCGAGACATTATGGTGTAGGCAAGGACATCTTTCAGCTTTAGTTCTGCAGGGTCTGGGTTGGGCAGAGCAGAGTGGTTTTAACCAGGAATGTGCTCCTGCCGTGAGCTCGCTCCATGCTCCACGCCGATAAGCCCTTCAAAAGGGATGCCTGTTTTGTTGCTGAAATTTGAATACATCCTGCTTTATCATCCACATACAGAAGTCCCTTTTCTGATAATGTACCAGTTTTAAATATACTGTTCATTGAAATATAGTGGACTTTTCCCCCCCCACTCCATGATAATTGCTGGAAATGGAGATGCTCCTGCCTTTTTCTGTGCCTCAGGCTGGTTTTAGCCACTGAGACTTTTGTACCACTGATATTCCTGAAAGGTGAGTGAGGAACATAACAATTTCCCACTTGAATTTGAGCCTGTCCTGGCTGCAGCTGTGTAAGCAGGGTCAGATCCTGGCAAGGGACTGCTCAGCTGCCAGCCCGTCCCTGCCTGAAGGACCATTGGGCCTGCACAGCCCTTGCTGCAGGTGCTATTAACATTTCCCATCCCATGAGTGGCTGAAAGATCTTTATTGAGTGTTTCATTGCTTCATGGAGAGCCTGAGTTTGCTCCTGTGTCTTCTGGCACAAATGCCAAATAACTCATCCTCCTCAAGGAGGCTTTGTGTGCGAGCAGTCACACTGGGACCAGTAGCACCTTCCTATGGAGGAAGCCACAGCTGGGCTCTTCTGGGAGTGGGGTGGTGAGCCCAGAAAGCTTAAACTAGAAATAAGCCCGTTCTTTCCTTAGCAAGAAATGATTGAGCTGTGCTACTACGACCATGCAAATCCTTTTCTGTGTGAAGCTAATCTAGAGCTGAAAATTATTTGTGCATTTGTCTTAAATGCTGGGTTCTCTCCCCCATTTTTAAACAGTGCATCTTCTTTGCCTAAACTAACAGCTTGCCTCATTTTCTTTTCCTTTTATTTGTGGGCTTGTTATTTAGTGCAGATGTTTTCAGTAATGAAAAACACAGTAGTGCTTGTGAAGGCGTTGTGGGCTGTGGGAAGAGGAGGTTGAAGCAGCCTCACCACCCGTGTGTCCCTCGTGGATGGGGGAGAAGGCACCAGCAGAAGGTGGTAGGAGCCAGGCTGGAGGCACCCGTGTGTGATGAGCTTTGCAGCCACCCCCAGCCAAGTGCAGCCCAGCACTGCTGTGAGCCCTGATCTGCAGCACAGGCTATATTTGGTCTGAGATTACTCCCTGCTTGGCCTGGATTGGTCCCAGTCTGGGCTCTGCAGGATGGATTTCTTTTTCCCCTGGCTAACATACCTCTGTATATTATTCCCTTGCTGCCCACTCCAGCCTGCTGGAGCTGCTGTCACTGCTCTCTGGTACCCTCCTGAAGCATCTCAGCTGGGGCTTTGTGGCGTGTGCATGATGTGCCCCTGGTACCAGGGACAGCCTATTCCAAAGCTGCCATTAAGATGCAAAGCTCTGTTCTGTGTAGGAACCAATCCAGGGGAGGCCAGTGGGAAGCAGGATTTCTTCCCCCTGCCTTGCCCCATCCTTTGCTGTGTATTTTCTGGAAAGGCTGTTAACAGCACATTGTTCCTGGGTTCAGATGGTGGCTTTTGAGGAGAAGCTTGTCCCTGTGACTGCCTGCTGCATGGGAAGAAGCCAGGCTGGTGAGGGCAGCGTGGCTGGGAGATCAGCCCCTTCTGCTCCCTGACATTGCTGGTGCTCCTGGTGTGTTGTCAGGGCTGTGCTGAGGTGGAGCTGCCTGTGCCAGCAGTCAGGGGAGAAGTGTCACTCACTGCTGTGCTGCGAGGTGCCCAGTTACCTTGGCGATGCTTCTGGAAAAATACAAAGAGGAAACAAACGGGGTGGAGGGGGGACAGTGCGGCAGAGAAACTGCTTGGTGTGTTGGAGCTGTAGTGGAAGGGAGTGGGTGATGGGAGCAATGGGGGAAAGCCCTTCTGATGTGCACACAGCTGCCACAGGGGCAGCAGAGGCAGGTGTGGGGCTGTCAGGTCTGCAACCAGGTGATGGATGGACTCAGACAAACCTGTTGGAGCCACACAACCTCTGACGTTTACACGCACACAAAAGGAGTGAGAAGTGACCTGGGATGGTGGGAGAGGGTGCTCTTTAGTTTCAGGATTTGTGGAATGAAGGTGGAAAACGCATTGCAGGAAGGAGTTCCTTTTATCAGAAATGGCCAGCTGCATCCCTGGATGTTTCTCCAAACCTCCTGAGCATGTGCCCTAGGCACAGCTTTCTTGTGCCTTAATCTCCTAGTGAATATTCAAAAATAGATATACTTGTAGCACTGGAAAAGCCTCTTTCAGAGTTGTTTCAGCACTGCAGAGAACAACCCTTAGGAAAGAAACTCAAAAAATAAACAGCAGCTGCTGCCATGTTTCCCCCTCCTCCGCCTCCTCACCCAGTGTGGAAGCCTGGTCCCGATTCCCTTTCCCATCCATTCATGGCTTTTCCCTGCCTGGTACCAAGGCAGCAAAGCCACAGGCCGTCCACACCTGGCTGAGTTGCTGCTTGGTAGAAACCTGTTGTGCTGCAGCTTCCCCTGTGTCCAGCCCAAGTGTCCAGCTGGAGGTGTGTGTGCACCAGGGCAGGTGTGCCCTCGGTGGTCTCTGAGTCTCCTCCACCACAGCTTCTGTGCCCCTTGCTGTGGATGGTCCCACTGAAGGCTGAGTGGGGCTCCCACCCTTGGAGCACCCCAGGGTTTTCCAGGCAGCTTGAGGAAGCTGCTTGCATATGATGGAGAAACAGGCAGAAGGGGGATGTGGCATTTCTGAATGATCAGAGGGGTGGCTGTGACGTTGTCACAGGGATGTGCCGAACCCCAGCAGGCCCACGTGTTCTGAGCTGGGTGGAAAGCTGCCCCACTCACGTCAAGACTTGGATTAATTTGCTTGGGGCATTATTACTGGGTTAAACCTTGCTGCTCAGCTGCTCACAGAGACCCAGTGTTTCACTTTTGGACCCAGAAGCATCTTGAGCTGATGCAGCTTTGTAATGAATGAAACCTCTGTGCCCATAACGGGGTGGTGGGTGTCCATCTCCTCTCTCCCAGGGAGTGCTGCTGGCTGATCCTCTTTTGCCTGTTAGGGCTGGCAGTTGACCTGTCTGCAGCCTCTGGGATTGCAGCTGGGATGCCAAGCTGTCTGATAGCTCAAGTGACTCCAAATCCATGAGGGAGGGTGAGGATGGGGGTGGTGCCAGAGCCAGGGTCACCCCTGCGGCAGCTGGGTGGACACAGGGGTGCACAGACCCTCGGGATGCCTCCGCATCCACCGTCTTCCAGGGGGATTACACTATCCAAAATTGGAGTGATGAGTACAGGAAAAGGAGGAGGAGCAGGAGAGTATAAATAAAGCTTCTGTAAGGGGAAAACCCACCGAGAGGAGAAAATAGCAGCGCTGGTGTATTCTTTCCCCACCCTCCCTCGTACCTCACTGCTCATATCATCTTTTAACTGTGCCAGTGGGTGCACGTGACCGTCCTTCCCCTGGCTGGGCACACGCCTGGTGGAGGGGGAACTGGGGACAGGGTTTGGTGCTTCGTTGCCACCCTCCCAAGTCATCGTGTCCTCATATAGCACTGCCCTAGGTCTGCTCATCTCGGTTGACAAACCGGGATGTCAACAACCGGGATGCACCAAACAACAAATGACCTTTAGAGCAAGTAACACTAATGCTCCTGACATCAGGAATAGACCTGAAGAACCCTGTTTTGAGCCCCAGAAATGACATCCTGCCAGTGAGCTTGTTTTATTCCAAAGCCAATGCATATGATAACCTACGTTTTAATAGCAAACATTTGCAGTTGAATTTAAAGCATAAACTGGGTGTTCATGTGTGGAGCAGATGACATTATAATGGATTCATGATCATTCACCTGCTTGGCATCTCCCAGCTCAGATGCTGAGATGGGCAGTGCTGGGCAGAGCTTGGGACTTGGCAGGGCTGTCACTGGGATGGTGCCATGCTTCTGCTCACTGTCACTGTAATTCCAATCCCAGGTCTGCCTGAAAACCTTGAACCGCTCAAAGCGTTTGTCAGTGAGATGTTGATCTTCACAGAATGTTTATTTTTTTTCAGAGATCTGTAAGTATTGCTTATTAAATATATTTTTTTCATTTCTCCTAGGATCCTGCAGGAATCTTTGAATTGGTGGAGCTTGTTGGCAATGGTACCTACGGGCAGGTCTATAAGGTAAGGGCTCCAGCTGAAGGGATCCAGTTTTCCTTGGCCGTGTGTTGAACGTGGAGCATCTCAGCACCTCACCTTGGTTAGGTTTTGACCTTTCTCAGGCCTGAAGAGCAGCATTTCTGAACTCTGGCCTTTTGTGTGCAAGTACCGTGTAGCACACAGCGCTCTTACAGTAAGCAATTCGTATTAGTTCTGGTACTGCCACAAAAAAATAAATAGCTTTTTTTTTTTTCCCCTCTCCCCCTAGTTGCTTTTTATTGATTAGATGATGAGGAGGGAGTGAAAAGTCTGTGCTTTAATAGCTAAATCTCGAGCTCTCCTAAGCGCTGAGTTTACGGCTGCAATAGGCTGCCAAATGAGTTTGCTACAGTCTAGTGCTCTGCTTGCACATGGGCTGGCTGCTGTCCTTTCCACTGGCAGAAACCTGCTGCAGGATTGAAAACACCACTAAAATGTTTTTATTAAAGTGCCTGTTAAAGGCAGTAGGATTGCTTTAAATATCTGTAAACATCGGGATGCAGCAATAGTGAAGGGACTGTGGAGAGCAGGATTTTACACCCATGAACTTCTTTACAATGATATTTAAAATGTCCTCCCTCTGCTAAACTATATCACCTATCTCAAGCACATCTTAGCTTGGGGGATCTCCAGAATCTGTCATCTTGGTGGGGTCTTCTTATGGATGATTCTTGTGTGGTCGGGGAGGGATTGAATTGTTTCAAAGTCTGGGTTTATCTTTATTTAATATATGGTGGGGAGATGTTTTCTGGCATGGTTGTATGAGGAGTTTGCTAAATATTTTGATTCTGCTGGGAGTCAGTAGTTCCCCTGGGCCTCATTCTCCAAAAAACTTCTGTATGTGTGGGCATGAGTGCTGTATACACGTGTAGTTGTGTGTGTGTGGGTACACAGAGATCCTGTTTACCCATCATGCACGTATTATCCTTTGACTGTAGAAGGGAATATAGTCATGTGCTCTTACTCTGTGACTTTGGAGACACAGCTCTTGCTTCTCATGCTCTAAAAGACAGTTAGTGCCCCTGCTGAAGAGAAGAGAAAGGTTTTAGAGGGCTGCAGGTTCCCCAGACTCCTCCTGCAGCTGTAGGCTAATCCATCAGTAGAGGGATCAAGGGACTGAAGTGAACCAAAGATGAACTGGAACTTCTGGAGTTTTAAACGTATGAATTTTTGAACTGGAATGAGTGTTTTTAAAACATACAAAAACAAAGGAAAAACCACCCCACCCCAAAGCTGTTCTTATCAAGGTTATATTCCAGGGAGCCCTCCCTTCTGGCACTCATTGTTTTCCCACCATGTGCTCCCCACCACTGGAGCTCCCTTCTGAACTGTTTTTCTTCTCAACTGCTAAAATAATGGTCGAAGGTGACCTAATTTTAACTGGTGCATGTTTCTAACAATCAGTGGAAACTATGTGCCTGTAACGGCCTTTTGAAAGCGTCATGTTTTTGTGGAGAGCAGAAAAGGGAAATAAGCTGGCACTGCTGGTTGCACGGCTCAGCTGATCGAGTTTCCTCTTGCTGTGTTTGATTCTTACCTCAGAGAGGGGGAAAAAACCACCCAGAAGTGTCCACGAGTGGGCTTTGTGGGAGGTGAACGCTTCTGTGTTCCTTTTTCCCCTGCTGTACCAGGGGAAAATCCTCCTCTTAACTGTTTTTAACTTGCTGGAGTAACCGGATTGTCCTCGGTGTGATTCACGTGGTGCCGGTGCCAGACGGGATGGTGACGGGGGTGGAGGGGAAAACGTTGCTGCCCAAACCAAATTAGTAAGTACTGAGGTATGAGCTAAGGCTAAGGCTGACTTCACAGCTCTCTTAAACTGAAGTCTTGGAGTAGCACACACTCTGTAAACAAAAGGAGACTTTGATATAAAGCATACATAAATGTTTATGGTGTCCCACCCTAAAACCCAGCGCGGAAATAAGATCTCTGTGATTCTTTTTCTCCAGATACCACCGCTGTATTTATCCCTTACAGCAAAACAAATGGATCAACTTTCAAGACACACAGACCTTCTGGCTCCGTTCTAAATCAGCCTTTAGAAGTGATCCATACCTAGGAGCCATGTCCTCTGTAACTAGATTGTTCCACTGCCATTTCAAACCCCTCTTAGGCAGGGCTGGGGTTCACCGAATCGTTTAGTTTGGAAAAGATCTTTAGTTTGAGTCCAGCCATTAACCCAGTGCTATAAGTCCACCACTAAACCATGTCCCTAAGTGCCACATCTGCATGTCTTTTAAATCTCTGCAGGGATGGTGATCCTCCCCTCTGTGCTGGTGTTACCCCAGGAGCACCATTGGTGTCCTCGTAGAGGCTGTGTGTGCCTCTGGTTGTGTTTTTAGGTTCTGGTGCCTGCTGTGGTGCTGGCTTCCAGCCTGAGCTCTGTGGCCAGGAACGGTCACCTGGTGAGCATCACCTCTCCTTTGCACAGCTGATCCCTCTCTTGAGGCAAGAAAAGCAACTTCCCTGTTGGGAAGAGGCAGAAAGAAGTGAGATGTTCTCCCCTGCCTGGAAGAACATCTTGTTTGTGTGCCACGAGACTGCCAGAACAGGACTGCAGCTCTGATATTTCCCCAAAAACCTGATTTAGCAGCCAGGTCTTACACTGCCTCATGGCCACGTTTGTGTTAGAGGCTGCAGGTGTTCTGGTGATAGCTAGCTGGCCTGCACAGGAACTCGAGGGACATGTACAGGGTGCAAAGTTCCCACTGATCCCGTGGGATAAAGTGCCCAGTTACGTTGTTCTGATGATTGAATGGTGTTTGCAGCCTGACCCTGGGGAGTAGGCTGAGAAGTGTCTGGTAGTACTGCAGTAAGAGGAGCCCTCAGAGAGCAGGGATTCATGGAACCAGCTTCCAGATCTGCTGTGCTGGAGAGGTTGGGGAGCCCCTGCCAGCGCCTTCTCCTTGCTCACAGAAGAGACACGTTGGCCAAGCCCAGTACATGTTAAGAGCCCCCAGAAGGAGGGCTGCTGGAGTGCAGGCACTGGAATGATTCTCGCTGCAGAAGTCACTTTGATCCTGTTTTCTGGGTCATGGTTTGCAGGTTCCTCTCAGGTGGTTCAGAGTGCTATCTGTGAATCAAAGCCTTGTTCTCTGAGCCTTGTGCTCAAGGCAGAGGTAACTGGTTTGGTTTGACCTCTGTGTTTTCAAGTAAAGGTCGATCTTTGCTCAGGATGGCAGGTTAAAACATCCCTTTGGTCCTTGCTAGTTTTGGCCATACCCCAGTGACACCTCAATGCCCCAGGAGCCCTCAGCAGCGACCTGCTCTGCTCTCACTTCTCTAACCCCGACCACAAGCTCTTCACTTGGGAAAAATGCAGAGAGAAATAACATTCCTTGTTCGCTGCTTAATGATCTCTTGTGAATAGCTTGATTTTTATTTTAATGAGGGACCGCACCAGTGATGATTTATCTCTCTAATTGAATCGGAAGCTTTTCTTTATTTTCTAATAATCCTGCATCTAATGTTACAGATTGTAAACTGGTTTTGATAAAGGACTGAAAGCTTGCTAGCTTCTGTGCCAGGCATTATTGCAGTAGTGGATTTTAGTGTGTCCTTGGATTTTCTTTTTTTTTTTTTAATTTAAGGTGTTTAAAGAAATGGCTAACAGGAATACAGTGAATTGGACTTGGGGAATTGAGCTTTTGCCTCATTGATTTTTAGCGGGTGGCTGATGGCTGAAATGAAAACTGTAGACACAAAACTCACTAAGACCCTTCAGAGCATTATCCAAAGTGTAAGGAAATGTTGCTTTTATGTTCCAGAATATTACTATTACTGCTTATCTCTACTTTGCATAAGAGAGCAGACAAATACTCCTTAAAATACTCTGTATGCCTAGATTGCCTGGATAAATCAGGGCCACAATTGCTGGAGTGTCCAGCACCAATAAAGACATGGCTTCAAAGCAGAAGTACACTGTTACTCAAATACCTGTCCAACAGATGGTTACAAGGATGGGACAGACATGCAGTGGGCTACTTACTGTGCACTGAATATACTGATAATCAGAGCACTCCCCTGATGTTCTTACGGGCTTAGCCATGGACTTTCACATGCTGGCCTGTGTATGGTGTCACCCAAGAAGGATTTTGATGCAAGCCTTTGCAATAGAGGGGGAAAAAAAACCCCATCAGGAAATAGGTCAGATGGTAACCTTTGCCCCTCTCATCTTGTGTAGTTTTACAACATTGAAATAAATGATGTTGAGATTACATGCTCACGTGCTTCTTCCCAACTGTGCCAGGAGGACAGCAGTGACAAAATGCCAAGTCCTGCTTTGCCTTGTGCTGTGGGGATGTGGCTCTCCATTTACAGCTTCAACAAGGTTTTATTTTACAGGGTACAAGATACAGTATGTGGGCAACTCTGTAACTGCACAATAACTATTGATTGTTTAATTATCTGGTAAATGCCATATAATCACTAAGCCATTACGCAGCGCTATTCTGTGTTCTAATTTAGAGTGTGCGGGATCCACGTGCCACCACTCTCAGCTGTGGCCTGCCAGGGAGCTCCTCCGTCACCACAGGATCCTGGAGCAGAGCAGGGGGTCACCCCAGGAGCCAGCTTGGGGTGCCACCAGGCAGAGTGGCTGCCCACGGGCTGTCCCTGTCCCCTGCCAGCCCAAGTTAGGCAGCTGTTTGAAGAGGACACTGTTTTTGCAATTGCTTTTTGTTGCAGTGTGTGTGTGTGTCTGTCTGAGGCAGGGAGACAGGGGAGAAAGATAAAGAAATGCATCCCAAGGTCTTTAATCAGGACTGACTTATTTATTACCAGGCTGGCATTTGCCAGAAGCCAGGACTGATCCACCTGGAGGCAAACACCCAGGTTTGACCCAGTAGATGGAGATGTTGAGGTGTGTGGGCATGAGAAAGTGAACGAAACATTTGAAATCCAAGGTCGCCTGTTGCTGGAGGGCTGGGAGCAGCAGGACTGCTGGGACTGTTTCTTCCCTGAAGAAGTCAAACCCCTGAGAATGTCCCAGGCACAAGCCTCTTACTGATAACGTTGTCCCAGAATTTGCCCATGCCAGAGAAGAAGACAGAAGATGTGTTCTGCCCTCCTGAGTGCTGTTTGTGCATTCTCTGCACAGTGGCATCCTTCCTCCTGGGCATTCCACCAGTGCAGGCTGGTGGGGTAGCATGTGAATATCCTAAAGAAAGGCTTTGAGAAGACTCTTTTTCCCTTCTACATTTTTTGAGGGGGAATATGAGAAAAGGAAGTGGGGGCTGTGCCATATTTAGCCTGCCTGTGGTGTGGCTGCTACCAATCAAGCACGGGGCCCTTGCATCAGCCCTGGTGAGAACAGAGACTCTGCAGGTTCCTGGGTCATTATTAGCAGCTCAGGTAATTAGGCTGAGTCAAGAATGACAGCAATTGTTTTTAATAATCAGTTGGTTTATTGTCTCCCTTTCTGAAAGGCTGATGGTCAATGGTTCGATAATTAATCACTGTTGCTTTTAGCCGTGTGGAAGAAGCTACCATGCTGCACACAATTAATATTTCCTGGGGATTGTTGCTGTAAAGAATTAATCTTAGTTTACACACACAGCTTTTATAGCTGCAGACTGACTGCTGTGCCTTGCTTGAGAGACTGGACTGAATGTGTGCACTGCCTGCAGACCGGGTCGTGCTGCTGCCCACCCTCGTCCAGACACCTGTCCTGTGGTGCTGCCTGCTGTGTGCTGGTCCTGAGCACACCAGGGGCACCTGGTGCTTGCTTTTGCAGGCTGCTGAAGGAATGCAGAGCTCCATCATCTTGCAATCCAAACAAGCAGCTCTAACCCTAGACAGCCAGCTTTTGATTTGAAGGTGCACTGCGAGCATTTCCCTCTTCCCACCGTCTCGTTTATAGAATGAGCCGTGATGTTCACCCGCTGTGAGGCTGGGTGTGACTCGAGCTGTATTGGTGGTTCTAGCGTCATGTCCTCAGTTTTGAGTCCTTCTCATCTTCAGGGTCTTCAGAGATTGCTTTTGCTGCATGGCAGGGCAGGCTGAGCGTAAGCACATGTGTGAATGTGTGTAGCCATCCCTGGTGGTCGCTCTAGATGAGGGGTTGGCCCCTCGGATTTGGGGAGCTCTCTGGCTTTCCCTGGGGTTTGGTGCTTGCACTAAGAGCCTGCTCCATGATTCTGGGGCAGGGAAGCACCTTGCCTGTGACCCACTGGGGCAGCAGAGCAGTTAATCCTGTCCCATCAGGGCTCTTCCTTCTGCTGGGATGGTTTGGGTGGTGTCTGGGCCGCTCACACCCCCGTCCAGACGCAGACCTTGTGTGTGGGCAGCAGCCTCCTGGCACCTTCAAGGTCGCACATGGTCTGTGTGAGTGTGAATGGATTTAAAACCCCAACAAGCTGCTTTATAATCCCTCCGTATTACAAGCACAGTATTAAATATTAAGCCATTGTTTCCGCTGGGGTGGCTCTGTGTGCTGGCAGTGAGGGTGGTGGTGCTGCTGTGTGAGGGTCCTCACCGGGGCTGGTGTCTCCCCTTCTTCTGTAGGCACCAGCTCGCAGATGCTGGGCTTTTATCAGCTCGTACTGGGTCACAGGAAGGGGCTGGGCTGGCATTCTGGTGTGTGATAACGCCTGCCAGCCTTATCAGAAGGGAAACGGGCGACCTCAATTTATCAGCTTCCCTACAATATTATAATATCTTGAGAGGAGAAGGTCCTTTCCTTGCTGACTCAAATGGAGTATGTGTGTGTGTTTCTGAAACGAGGACGTGTTTTTGCCATGCAGGCAAGGAAGTCTGAACTGGAAAATGCTTAAAATGATGTTTCACTCTTACTCAAAAAAAAAAAAAAAGGCAAAAGCTTTGTTACCAGAGCAACTGGTACATCTTGTGCTGCTTCATTTCTCTGAAACACAGAGCGAGCCCTCAGCCCTCCCTCCCCCCAAGAAACCAGCCCACACACACCTACGCACCAATATGTCACATTAGCTTCGCTGCTTTCTGAATAATATAAGGGAAAGGTGCTTTTTGCATTTCAGTCCTATAGAATGCAGGTTATAAAAGGTGATTATAAATGTTCCTGTGTTGCCTCCCTGTTAATCTCTGTTCCCTTTCCCTACCTGCAGAGTTTGTGAAGGGAAAGGGCAGGGGGAAGGTCGGGAGCAGACCATTGCATCTGTGAAGTGACATTTGTCCAGTTTCCCCTGCATTGCTGAATGCTCTGATCCTGTAAATACTGCACAAAAATTATCTTCAATGGCTTAGGATTAAAAAGCTGGCTTTGAAGATGCCAAATAAAGTCAATGGTAATGCAAAGCATGGGGAACATGGGGGTGGATCTTGTAATGCTGTTCGTGTGAGTGCCAGGCATGGATAGGGATGGAGGGAGAGCTCTCTCCTTGACTTGTGGGGATTAGAAGATGCTCTGTGCAAGCACCTGCTCTGCAGATGATACAAGCAAGCTCCATGTCCAATACCACCTTCTCCTATCCCGTAGGAATGGCTGGACTGGGAACTCAGACCCATCTGTTCTCAGGCCTTGTGTGAGGACACTCTGAGAGGTGGAAGTGCAGTGTGGGAGAGCTGTTTAGAAAACAGCCAACTTCTAGAACTGGGATTATTGCATGTGAAAGCATCACCCTCCCTTTTGGGAGGGGCTTCTCGTCCTGCTGAAGCTTCCGTTGCTCTTCTCACTGTAGTATCTTACGAGTAGTATGTTACAAGGGTGTGGCTGTGGCCAGTGGATGAGGGTGCTGTAAGGCTCAGGTGGGTTACAAAAAGCATCAGCTGTTAGGATATATCACTCTAATGATAACCCTGGGCTGCAGGGCAGCAGGTGAGGAGCTCCTTGCTCCAAGGAGAAGCTGGTACCTGCTGTTTCTTGCATTTGTTAACTTTAGTATTTAAGGAGTAACAGGTTAGTCTAGAGTGAACTGGAGCCTGGTGCAGTGCACAGGAAGCCTGGGGCCAGGTCCTCACTGCTGTGGACTTCTCTGGTGACCTTTGCTAAACGAGCCCTCTCTTCTCCTTTTTTTCCCATCCCTGTCCTCGCCCCTCTCCCCATGAAATCAGAAACTGAGCAATCCTGGGGTGGTCTGGGGAGGCAGAGCTGGGAGTTGCTGGGTGATACCAGCACTGGAAAACGATCTATGAGGAGATGGGGGTTCGGTGCCACTGTACCAACATTTTGTGAAATGCAAAAGGCTGGGAGTGAGGCTGATTCCCAGAGGAGCAAGTACAGCAGCTGCTGATAGGTCAGTTGAGGAAAACAACCAAGAGAAGCACTGAAAAGTATGTTTTAGAGCTGGGAGGTGTTCTTTTCCTCCCAGCTCTGAAGGTGCCACTCTCAGCTAGGAAGGCGCTTTTTAGAAGGTTTAGAGAAGGGGATGGGAGGAGCAGCAGCCCATAAATGTTGGTCCAGGCTGTGGAGTTGAGGCATTCTCTAATGCTGTAGTGTTTGTCTTCAGAGACGTTTCTTGCTTGTCATTTTTTTTTATGTCTTTCCAAATTTTGATGCAGTTTGACTTGTGGCTGACCCTGAAGACTTGAAGGCAAGCGATGCCTACGGGGAACTGGTCGGAGCTCTGCAACTTCTGGCTGTGCTTTGAAGGCTCACTGCAGAGAATTGTGTCTCTCTTGAAATCTGCAGCTTATTCTTAGGTTTACCTGGGAAGCCCTTTACACTAATTACCTAAAGATGGAAAGTGCCAAGCAAACACAGCCTGCTTCCAAATGTTGTGGGATTTTTTCCTCTCCTTGCATAAGAATGGCAGATTGGCATAATTTTTTTTTTTGGTTTTGTTTAAGTCTCTAAATTTTCTCTGTGTGTTTTAGGTCTCTAAGTTCTTGTTTTGGAATGTGCACATGGAAGTGCATGGCTAGGAGCCCAAGTCCGTCCCCACATCCCCACCATGCTGTGCTTTTCCCCCAGCCCCTCTCCCTTGGCTCCTGTGTAGGTGGCTGGGAAGGAGTCTGGGCTGCAGACAGCACTGCAGTCAGCTGGAGAGGGATGTGGGGGAGCCTGAGCCTTTGTTAGCATGGGCTGTGATGATCCAGCCCAGGGAATCCTGTGGACTGGGAGCAAGGCAGGGTGCCACAGCCACCTCTCTATCCCCATGCCCTGGTGGGGACATGGGGCTTGGTGCTTGCCCGTGGGTGTGGAGCATCCTGCCCTGTGTGGTCACAGTCATCTGCCTTGGCCTGGGCTGAGCTGTAGACCTGTGTGTTGATATCCCAGGGATTGCTTGTATTCTCAAACTTCCCTCTCCGAGGTTTTTTGTGCGCTGGGAGCACTGGGACAATGCTCTTAAAGATATGTTGGCACCTGCTCCTTCTTAATGTGTTGCCTCAGTTTTCCCAGCAGAGAGGATGCGCTGGGATGCATCCAGGAGACTCAGCAGTGGCCCACGGGTCTGCAAGAGGATGAGAAATTTGAGTGCTGGATTGGGGCTGGTGAGCTTTCTCTTGGTGTGAGTCTCTGCTGTGGTGTGGTGGTTGGACTTGGGGGCTGTAGGAACTTCCTGGGTTGTTGGGCTTCTTCAGTTGTGTGGTTGGGGGTTTTCACCAAGGGTCTCAGCAGCATGAATAGGAGTAGCACCCTGGGGTGGAAGGGGTGCTGCTCTGCTCTGGTTTCTGATATTTACAGGGATGCTTGTGATCTGTGGCAGTGAGTTTCCAAAAGGAATAGTCTTCTGCACATCCTTTTTTTTTTTTTTTTTTTTAACCCACTGAACCTGATGGCAAATGATACATCAGATGAACTGGATGTGCAGGGGCAGAAAGGGACAGGGATGTAATCCAGCCCATTGTGTTTAAAAAGGGGACAGAACTGGGTATCAGATGCCCATAGTTAATTTTACAAAGCTGCCCACAAGATTGGTCTGGAAGTTGTTCTGTCTTTGTTAGCTCTCTGTGGGCTCTAAAGATGAAGAAGCAGGATCACCTTATCTGGGCAAGACCCATTAGTGTGACATGCTTCTCATGCTGGAGGTGATGCTTCATCTGGGCTGCAGGGAACAGGCAATGCACCATGCTCTCATCTCATTTCAGGGGATGTGGCCTTAGCTTGATGTAATTATTTTTTTTCCCAGTTAATGCTGGGTGGGGATGTTGTTTCAATAAGTCTAGCTTGTAAAAAACAAATAAACAACGGGTGTTAGCTCCTTACAGTTCTTCTTCTCTCTGGAGAAATGCTTGTTAACAGGGTCAGTGTGGAGAAATGTATTTTGTGTTTGCCTCTATGGTATCTAGAGCAAACGAGATCAGGATTGTACAGTAAAGCAGCTGTACCACAAAAAAAAAAATTGACTTGTGGATGTTTCCTTATTAGTTAAAAGGTGTGATTTATTCCTCAAAGGTTGTCATTATGCTTTCCTTGAAATAACTGTTGGTGTGTGAACTTCAGGGTGGTTCCTCCATCTGGACAAGCAACCCTGGGGGCTGGTGGTCACCCCAAGATTGGGGTGGGATGGGAATCTCTGCTGCTGAGCTCTCAGTTGAGCTCCTCCTCCAGAACCTTTGTTGTAATGGTAAGTGGTGGTCAGCATGTGAGATGGAGGGTTGGAAAAGAAAGCCTGGAATTTGTTCCAAGGCCTCTCCTTCTCCCTATCCTTGATTTTCCCAGTGATACTGTCCTGCCTTGCATTCCCTTTGGACAAGATGGGAGGTTTCTGCTGAGTTCTTGAGCTAATACTTTCGTTGGTGTTGCAATTTGTCCCTGAGCAAAACCATTAGTTGGGAATAGGATGCCTCATTAAATACCTCACTTGAGCATTCAGAAGTCTCCAACCAATCTCCCCCCTCCCCACCTGGGACATAAAAACCTCTTTGAAGCTCTTATGGGCCACATGAAGGGCTGGAAATGCATCTCTGTGTTTTACAGCGGTAAAAATTCACATGTAAGCAGCAAAAAGGGGTTAGGAAAAATTGCAGATTCCGCTGGAGTTGCCATTAGTCTCTTGTTTTTTTTAGAGCAATTATGGCTGTAGCCGCAGTGGGCAGCACCAGTGGAAATGCCTTTGCGTTCCTGGGCTGCAGAGATTTTCTCTTTCACACTTTAATTCAGCAGGTCGAGGATCGAGGCCAAACCTTTTCTTCTCTACATAACTAATGGAAAGACAGCCAGTTCAGCAGAATTTCTGTAAATAGCCCGTTCCAGATGAATTGTGAATTGTGTATCTGAATGCCAATAGGGCTAACACGAGGGGTGGTTTGCCAAAGAAAATGGAAATCTTGTGTTAGAGGGACAGGCTTATGAAACACAACATCAAATTACATTTTTGGACTTTGCAAAAACATTGTTTGCTGTAGTCATGAAGCTGCCCAAAATGGGGAAAAGTCTTGATCTGTGGCACCAAAGGGCAACATCCAGCGGGTGAGTCCTCCTGGTCAGAAAACACTCGGCATCATCTGAAAATCCTGTAGCAGCCAAGCAGTGAGGTGGACTCTCAAACACCTGCTGAAAGCTCCTCCAGTATGATGGTTTTTTAACTGGCAAAACCCAGCATCTGTTGGGATAGAAGAGCCATGGCAGTCGTGGTGTAGTTGGGGTCCTCTGCCTTCAGCGTCACACAGAGTTGGTGGGTTAGGGAGTGATGGGCACTGCAGAGAAGTTCATTCAGCTGGTCAGTGGGTCTAGAGCATGGCCATTCCCCAGAAGTGATGCTGCCCATGGGGTTAATTCTCCACAGGAGCAGTTGGATTTGAGGTCTGTCATTACCCAACCTTTGAAAGCCAGCATGGGTGGGGCAGATTGTTCCTTGATGCTGGCTGCTGTGTAACTCCTTGGACAGCAAATGGACTTGCATGTGTGCTGCTGTGCTGGATTGTCCAGGCATGGGAGAGCCAGGTTACAGCCTTCTGCTTGAGGAAGGGCATGGGGGCAGGGAGAAGCTTGTTCTCAAGCTGTTCATGGGTCTTTGGCCTGGGTTGACTTGGGCTTTGTGAATCATTTAGCTTTGTTCACCCGGGTTAAGCACTTCAGCACCACCTCCATCTTACAGCCTTTTTCTCCCTTGTGACTAACTTGGGGGGTTCATTTGGTTTTGGTGTTTGGTGGTGGTTTTTCATTTTTGTTTTTTTTTTGGTTTGCCCATATTAGCTGAAACTTGGCATGGCCAAGGAAGATTGGTGCCTTTCCCATGCTGTGCTGCAGGAGATACTGCTTGCATGCAGAGCAGCCAGATGCCAGCAGCTACTGAGGGCATGTAGCAAGGGATGTGGATTAGCCAAAGGGCTGACAGTGAGAGCACAATTTTGGGTTGGTCCATGAGCCTTTCTCCAAATCTGTTGCCTTTCTTCCAGAAAGAGTCCTAAACCTGTGATAAGGTGCCTGGGGTGGTGTTTAGGGAGGACTCTGCATATCACCAGTTGGATTTAAATACAGTGAGGGAAGAGGCTGGTGCAAGGGCAGTATGTGAGCCCCATCCCTCAGCTGGCTGAGCCCCTGGCAGTGGGGTGTGCCCACCAGTAAGGGTCCAAGAAGCCCCAACCAGCTGCGAGAGCACCCCAAATCCCTTGGGAGAGGTTGCAGCTCCTGGCATAGCTACAGCAGTCTGTGCCTAAACCTCTGCTAATTGCTGCCTTCAGCACCATTCAGATACTAGGGAATATCTCTTGGGCTGTGTGAGCCCACAGATGAGTTGGCATGGGGAGAAATCCAGTGATGGGCAAGAACTTGTGAGCGTTGGGTTTTCTTGTTCCCTCGTTGGTGACCGTTTACAACCTGTTTGGGAAGGCACTTGAGAAGAAACAAGCTAATTACATAATTTAATAAAAGATGTGAGAGTACCATTCTAAGCACACCAATAGTGTGTGGAGGAGCTGGGGCTGTGGAACGTGACTTGTCTTGCACGGGAGAGATTAATCACGTTGACTCCCAGGAGACAAGGTCTGCTAGAAAGGTGGTGGTGTTGGATGCACTGCTCATATTGTTCAAATTAGGCCGTGTACAAGAACTAATAAAAAACAGGAGCAAAGGATTCTAGCAGAGGGGATCAATAAGTTGAAAGCATTTTAATTCAAAATTAGAAAAATGAGAACAGTTATGGGCCAGGAGAGTGTATTAATAGAGGAAAACGGGTATTTGTTACTGCTGGTGTGAAATGAGATAATTTAAGAGATGTTCTAAGTGCCTTTTGTCACACTTAATGCCTTTTGTTAGGTTTCCAAGCAAAATGGAGCCTGCAACTTTCAATTTCAGGGTTCTCAGATGATCAAAATACCATGGGGCAGCCTGATCATCTCATGCTTTACTGGAATGAGGTCATCAATATCTTTTGCCTGGGTGTGATTTACACAGTTGTCAGTGTCTGAATTGCCATAATATGTCTCTGCCTGGGAAAAATGCTGCATTCGGAGGGGAAAAAAAAAACAAAAAAAAAAAAACCAAACCACAAAAAACCCACAACAAACCAAAAACAAAGCCAAAGCAGAAGCTCTCTGGGTAGCTAGTTCACTGCTAATAATGGATACAGAAAAGTGATTACTTGTGATCCATTCAAATAGAAAGGCTCAGCCTCTAAAGCTGGAGGCATGGAAGCTGTTACAAGGTCAAGCAGTGTCCTTTAGGGAGAAATAGGTGGCAAATACTGTCAGTGGCAGATAACACGTCTGCAACATCATGAAAAGTACATCTGAAATGAAGATTAAAGGTTCTTTGCGCTTGCATGGAGAGGGGGAAAAGAGAAGATAGAGACGAAATCAGAAAAAAGAGGATTAGCTTTTGGTGGGTGACAAGCAATAGCTCTGGCCAGGGAGAGATTTAAGCAGCAAAGTGCTCAGTAACCTGGGGAATTATCAAAGGTTTGTGCAGCTGCTTCCAACTGATGGTCTTCAGCAGCCAGAAATTCTTTGTATTTGAAGCTCTCTCTCACCCTAAGCTGGGTGTGTCCGTGCACATGCAAAGTCTCCTCTGCAGCCCCATAGGTCAGGTGGGAATGCAAAAACCAAAGGCCCTGGTCGTCTGTGCTTGCAGGAGTCTGCTTTAATTTGCCTTAGTCTGCATGGAGGCAAAAAGTGACCTGACCTACAGATAAGCTGGGGAACCTCCTGCTTTTGTTGACTTACTGTTGCTGGTCAGGGTGCTGAGAGCTTCTGGAAATGAAGTATTTGTGTCCTTACCAGATGTTTTGAAGTCTCTGCTTTTGTAAATGGGGCTGTGAAGCTCTGCTGAAGGTCTTGCAGGAGAAACTAGATCTCTTGACTGATGGGTATTAGCCAAAATTAGCATAGCTTGAGATGCTGAAGAGTGTGGCGCTAAGTTTTGTCAGTCCCACCATGCTGAGAAACCCCAGTTTGTGAAAATAGGTTTTGGCTACAACATCTTTGAGGAGTAGAAGGACTTTAGTTGGCCCTTTATAACCATGGCAGTGGTTCACAGGTGGGAAACCTGGATTTGTGTTTCCAACTTAGAGTGATCCCAAAGGAAAATACGTCCCCGAAGCAGAATGAGCGAGGTCCAAGGGAGGTAATGTGCTTTTCTTCCACCTTGGAGAAAACAGCCCAGCCAAACAAAATCTATGGGTTTTTCATTCAAATCAGACCCCTCGGTGGAAACCTTATTTTTGCAAAAATTTCCAAAATTTTTGGGTTTGTTTCCTTAACAAAAAAAAGTGTGTTTGCAAATCTCAAGTGTTTTGGGGAACAGTGGTGGTGTCCTGGGGTCACTGGTACCCAGGTTTGCAGGTCTGCTTGCTTCCTCTGTGGCAAGATGCTTGCTGACATCAGGATTATCAGGTCTGTAAATAACCTGGGTGTCTGGGAGACCTTCCTGGTGTCTGGTCAGTAGCTGACCTTTCATTTTGCTGGCAGAAAATTAAGATTAGCCTTGAGATCAGCAGACTACAGTGAAAGTTGCACACCCATGCTGTAGGATAAAAATACACACAGAAACTGGAAAGGGGGGAATATCATATCTGCTAAAGATCATCTGTGTGCTATTAATGTCCCAGAGATCAGGCCTCTCCCTGAGCTTGTGGAACCTTTACCTGCATAAAAAAGTTGTGTCTGAATTATGACAAACCTCCCAAGTTTGTATCCTTGTACGTATGTGGACCTTGCCTTCTCCTTTTTCTCATCTGTCCAAACCAGTCTTATCAAAGGAGTGTAGTGTTTAATCCAAGGCAAGTATCAGAAGAATAAACTGCTGTGGTTTTTGGTGGTCTGGTACAAAATTCTTTCAGCATTTCTTGGCGCTTAGTTATTAATGAGGCATTTGTTCCGTTCGCTTAAAAACCTCCCAGCAGCTGTCACGTGTGTGCTATGCAAATTATTTGTGGTCTGGTTAAATACTGTTTTTACTGGGGAGGGGAATAACTGAAATTAGTAGAGGAGAAATAAATAACATTAACCCTCTGTAGGTTGTTCCCTTGTTAATTATTTTGGTTATTTGGCTCTTGAGCTGAGTGTGCCACTGTCATTAGCGGTGATTTGGGACCTCAGCTTGAATAGTCACGTACCCTCGAGTGCTTACTTTGGGTGGCAGTGGTCCAGGAAACTGCCAGCATCCTAATTAACACACTTTTTCAATGGACAATATTAATATTCATACTATTATACTGTAAAATGAGTAATTTGAATAGACAGAATGTCTTGCACTCTTTTGATCTCTCGTGGATTAACCTACAAAAGGCCACTGGCACTCATTCTTTCAGGCCTTAATGGGTACAAAGGCTTCTAATAAAACTGTTTGGAACAGAGGTACCTAGAAATGTGTAGCAAATATAATGTATCTGATAGGGGTGTTAATATTTTGTTGGAGTGGTGAAGGAAAATGTGAAGGGAAATGTTTGTAATAGATGAGCACTTCCAAATGATGGAGGAGTGAGGCAGCTCTTGGGGGTGACTGGCCCCACAACATCCATCTAAATGATGTCAGCCCAGAAGCAGTGATGCAGAAGTTGAGCTGGTGCTTAGAGGAAAATAGTGCTGAGAGGAAGAAAGCAGATATATATTTGACTGGAAAACAAAAGACTTGGAAGGCTGATCTGTTTTATTGATGCTCACCATTAAAGGCTACCACAAGATATACTACTGAGTTTAGCAGAAGGAATGGAAGTGCAGAGGATGCTGTGAAAGAAAAGGGATTCATCCAGAGTGAAAAGCAGAGGTGCAACTGAAGCAGGAAACACTGGATTTAGCAAAGAGGTTGAGGTATGAGGGTTGTGGGATATGTGTGGGTAAGCACAATTTAGTTATGGAAGTTTCCAGACAACTCCTTTCATCTGAGATATGTGCCCTGTGTGTGCCACAAACCATCCTACAGCAGATACTCTCAGCCTCTCCCAAGGTCTGACTGACCTTGAGTTCTCAAGGAAGGAGAAACTGGCTTTGGGATCAGGACTGAGGGAGAACTGCTGCTGGAAAAAATAGATGAGTCTCAGCACATCCTCAGTGCACTGAACATGATCTTCAGTGCATCATGTTCAGTGCAGAGAAGGCTGTTTTACTGGAGGGAACAAGCTTTAAAGTTCCTCCATCCTCTAACGAGCCTTTGCTGGTGAAAAGAGTGTGAAGGAAGGAGTTCTTTCGGTAGCTGCAGATTTGGCTGTGGTCCCTGCAGGACTCGAGGTCCTACAGAGATGCTGGTCTGTCTTCAGCAGCAGAGGAGAAAGCCTTCATGAGTGCAGAGTTGATGGCAGTGAATTGTGTTTGACTGGCTTGGTGCAGGAAAGAGATCACGTTTATTTAGCAGCATCAGGAGAGACTTTGAAGAATGGATAAAAGGGAGCTGAGTGAGAGAGCAGCTGTGGACACAGATTACCTGGACCCAGCATGGTTCCTGGTGGCGTCACACACAATCTGTGCATTCTCAGGGCCTGGCATCGGCTGTGGCCTCTTACAGAGGATGCAGACACACCTTAGATCTCAACAAGTAGAAGGCATCTGTAAAGAGTAGTGTTTTCTCTAAAGAGGAGAGTGACTGTGTAGTGCTACAGGGTTCACTGTTTAAACTGATTTACTTCGCTTTGCATATGGGTAGCTTTGCCTCCTGAATGACAGCTTAACCATGGAAACCATAGCTGTCAGTCAGAGCAGCAAAACTCCTTCTGCAGAGCCTCCCTGACTCTGCTCTGCTGCTGGCATCTTCGTGTCTGTGGCGTGTATAAGTTGTTGGAATGGGACAGATCTCTTTTTCTGATGGTAACTCATCAACCCCTCTGCCAGCAGCTGAGATGGGGAGGCAAGACTGAATACCCAGGTGCTGCCTTCCTGGAGGGGGTAAAACCTAGAGGATTTGTATGTGCCTGCCTAGGCTGCATCTCTTGGCTGCTCAAAGAGGGGTGGCATCTCCTCAAGTAGCTTCAAATACCTCTTTTTATGGTGCGTTCTCAATAATGACTTAACCTTTGGTACCAACCATGGGCTCTTTCTGCAACTTGGGACTTGGTGGATCCCAGGTGAACACTGAACTTGGATGATTTTACACTCCTTGGCCCTTTTCAAACCCTGGCATGTTGGTGTATCCAACATTCCCGTAGGTATCAGCAGGAGTGCTACAGTGGGGGCACTTAGTGTTCCTGGCTTTGTGAACTCAGTTCAATATTGATTATTGTTAAATTTATTTTTTTTTTTTAAAGTGAAAGGAAAGGAAAGAAGAAGAATATCCTCAGGCTGTGCCAGAGGTTACTTGAGGCTGTGCACAAAAGAACCCACTGGCAATACTGGAGACATATCCCATTAGCCAGGAGCTCATGGAAAAATTAGAAGCTTTTAGAGCCCAAGTCAGTGTCGTGAATCAAACACTGAAAACCTGCTTTGTTATTGCAGCTTTATGTGAACCAGCAGATCTCCTTCAAGGAGTTTCTGTGATTGAATGGGTGGAAAATAAAAGTCCACAACCCACATGCCTCTCCACCGGAGAAGGCCGTGGGGGGGCTGGGGCTGGGGCTGGCAGGCTCCCCATCATCTCTCGCTCTCCGCAGCTCCCTCCCTTGAGCAGGAGGTATTTTGGCTAGCAGTGAAACAGCCAGTGAGTCAAAAAAAAAAAAAAAAAGGAGGAAGGGAAAAAAAAGAAAGGAGAGAGGAATAATAATAAAAATAATAATACATATGATGCTCAAGCCAGTTGGAAGGGGAGGGGAGCGGGGCCGAGTGGTGCAGAGCTGTGACTCACCGGCAGCGCTGCTCCCGACGCGTGCGGAGCCAAAGCGAACGCAATACTGCAGCATCTCCGCTGACGGGCTTGGCAGCTCCCTGGCAGCCGGGGAGGCAGCGAGGCCGGAGGGCTGCCCTGCTTTTTCCCATCCCCTCATCCCTCCCCGCTCTGGTTTCCAGCCCGGTGTGTCTCCCACCCCGCTCGGCTGTGCCCGCGGGCGGTGCCCAGACCAGCCCCTGCTCCTGCCTGGAGTGTGCCCTCTGCTCCAGCGGCATCGAGGAACGGGAATTGCGGCGCTGGAGCGAGGTGCCCGCTGCTGGGCAGCACTCCCGGGCACCCTCCCGCCGGGTGCATGGTATGCTGAGCTGAGCTCCCTCGCTGCTGCTCCCATCTGCCCGTGTCTCTGCTGCCAGAGTTCATAGAAGCACCGAAATCTATTTTCCTGCCCGCGCTCGGTGTCCTTACGTGTCCTCTCTTTGTGAAGCGCTTTCATTTTATTTTATTATTTTTGGAACTTTTGGGGAAAAGTCTCAGAGAAGGCCTTAAAATAGAGAAATCATGTAAGTTTAAATATTTCTGCGGAAGGCTGGGAAAATATTCTGCAGCCTGCTCCGTGACCTTTTCATGTCTCTTAGGAGGCTGAGAGCAACTTATTTTTTAATAATCCCCCAATTACATTCAAAATATGGAAAACACTCATTTGTATTGCTGCATGTTTTGCTTCAAGGTGAACAGAAGTAAATTAAGTCTCAAATGTACTGACTGATGGCCAGCCAGGGCTGATGCCAGGAGGGTGTTTGTGTCCATCAGAACGCTGAGGCACAGGGCATGATTTTTTATTTTTATTTAATCTCCCTCATGAGGAGGCTAGGGTTAGCCAGGCCAGGCTTAAGGTCAGGCTCAGCTCTGCCTAAAAGCTCTCATGGCATTTTATTCAGTTGAACTTTAGAGAATTTGCTTCATTCCCTAGGCTCAAGCCAGGAATTGTTTTTCCCCCTTTTTGGAGGAGGGACATTTTCTCACAGATCCTTTTGCTTTGCTGATGAGGGAAGGAAACTCTTCTGAGCCAAAATATTCAAATGGTGGTTTCCCTGTAGAAAAAATTAAATTCCACTTCACTGTGAAATGTGTGTATAACACAGTACCTGCCTGGGGAACATGCAGGATTTTTGAGCTTGGGTTCCCATTCTGGGGTTTTGCCTTGTTTTTACTGTGTCTCTGCAGCGGGAGCTGCTGCTGTTCCAGTCAGCTCTCCTTACTCCACACGGAGACATTTAATGAGAGGTCTTCCAAGGCTCCACTTTCTCAGCCACGTGCCTTTTCCTGCCTTTGTGCCCTGGGCCTGAGGTGTAGTGTGGCTGCTCCTGGAGGAATGTGGAGCGCCCTTTGTGGGAGCAGCTCATGGCAGTGCTTGCCGAGGTGACGGTACCCTTGGTTTCAGCTGGAGCAATGCTGTCAGCCAGTGGCCCAAGAGGAGCACAGAAATGAACTATTTATTTTCTAATTACTGTTATTTTGGCAGATTCTTCTGAAGGGTCTGCGACTGATCTCTTCTGCAGTGACCTTGGCAAGGGGTGGCTCACTCCAGCCTCGCCTGCAGAGCCTTGTTGTTTCAGTACAATGTTCACAGCCTTTGTCAAAATTCTGTTTCTTCCTAATTTTCTGTAGTGTTGGAGATACTTGAAGCTGGGACTGAGCAGCCAGTGAAAAGTGCAGTGGAGAGATCCTTATGTTCATCCATGCTTCCCGGCCCCACAGGATCCCTGGCTGCCCCAGGCAGCGCAGGTAATAGGGATGCTATTCTGGAATAGCTATCCTGATGTCAGGATTAGCCTGGGAAATGTCAAAACACATTTTATTTTCAACAGAATGAGGTATCTGCTTGCAAAGCAAACAACTGCTTTTGGTTAACTTGAGCTCCCCACGGGTTTACAAAATCTGGGCTGTGTGGAGATGAGGCACCCAGCTTGCTTGGTGTTGCAGTAAGGAGAGGAGATCACCTCTGTGTTTATTTAGCAATGACTGGCTCAATCTCATCCACTTCAGGTCCTAATGTGGTTATTTACATGCTCAGCCCAAGCATATGACCAGCCCTTTTGGAATCAAATGTGGCTGCTTGGGTGAGTATTGTGGGAGTGTTTGGTGCCTACAAGCCTGATCCAGGTTAATTGTGCTCCCCTTTATTTTACTGGCCCTCTCATGGTCAGTAGATAAGATGATATTATGTATTTCTCCCAGAAGGAGTGGCCAGGGAGAGAGGATGCGGCACAGAGGGAGAGGATGCTCCAGTCAAAATGGAAAATTACTTTCTGCAGCATTTTATCTGAGATCCAGCCCCAGTTACTGCTCCAGGACTAGCTGGATGTGATGAAGAACTAAAAGCCAGCAGATTATTTCAAATTCCTTTTTTGTCCTCTAGGGACAGGGGAGGAGGGGAAGTAATTTTTAATCTGTCAGGGCTGTATCAATTATCAAAATACAAGAGGTTGGGAGAGAGCACTGTGGGGAAACCCCAAGGGGTTTGCTGCTGCCAGGGTGGTGTTGCCGGGGTCCTGGCCCAGCACCCCAGGGCCTCATTCTGGCCTGTCAGAGCAAACAGGCACCGATGCTGTTGTTCCTTCCTGGGGCAGGGGCTGAGTCATGGCTGCAATGAGGGGATGCTCAGGGAGCAGGGACCATCACCCTGGTCCCCCCCAGAGCATCCCTGCCTGCCCTGCAGGGCTCCAAGTGGGACCCAGCGGGTGTTCTAGGGAAGTGGAGGAGGCATCACCTCCAGCAATTAGGTTTTTCTCCATTCCCATCATCGTTCAGTTCTGAAGCAGCATTTACATTCACATCCATTTTTTCCCCTGGCTGCTGCAGCGTTTGTGCCGAGGGGACCTTTTTGGCGAATGCCTCTGACAGAAATGTGTTTTCTTATCCCTTGAAGCTGAAAGCCATAAAGAAAGGAATGACTTTAATGAACAGATCTTGCCGAATCACCACCTTGAAGCTCTAGCTGCTCATGTGAATCAAAACCTGCTGAAAGTAGGTCATATAGTAAAAATGAATTAGGTTTACTTCACATTTTATTGACTCTGCCAGTTTTTCATTCATAGAGGCTTATAGTTGGGATTGTATCTTGTCTTTTTAATGCTGGGCTGAGGTAAAAGGGGAGAATACTGTCCTTTATTCCCTCCCTTTTGCCTTGCATGTTTCTGGTGGTTGAGTGTAAGATGGATGTGCTTTCTCTTTTCTCTCTTTATTTATTCTTTCATTCTCCTGCACTGCAGAACTGCTTAAGTGATGCTCAAACTCCCGTAGTATGTCCAGAAGTGGAAAGTCAGCCTGGTCCCAAAATTTTGTGCAACACTTAAATTAGTCTTAAAACTTGGTGAAGGGTTGAAGTGGTGGGGTGATGTCTGTCTCCAGGAAGTGGATTGCACTTCATCTCCTCCCTGGTGCTGGGCAGCAGGATGGTGTGAGAACAGAGAGGGGATGGTCCTCAGCTTCCAGTCTCTCCTTGGGTGAGAAATCCTGTATTTCAGGGTGGTTGGACCTACCTTACCAGCTGGCAGACGATGGACTCCACATGTTGATTCATTCAGTGTGGTACAACTGCATCTTGGGCAACTTACTCCGATCAAACTTTTAATTCTGGTGTCAAGCCTTCAAGCATCGGTGGTTCCACTCTTCCATCAATCCCTGCTGGTGATTAGTCACTCTCACTTATAAATTATGCTCTTTATTTCCCATTAGTCTTTGTCCATCTTCAGTTTGGAGTCATTGGCTCTCGTGGTCTTTGTCATTTTCCGCCTCTGTCTGGAATTGTGGTTTCTCTTGGAAGTTTCTGCTCGAATTAAAGAATCAGGTCTTGGCTTTATCAAGAAGCTGTGAGAAAGAAGATGGAGAGAAGGCAGAGATGTTGCAGTGGTGGGATTTGTGCATGCAGCATTCATTTTAAAAACATTTTTTTAAGGGAGACATAACACACAGCACTGAGATTTTTGTCTCATGTTTAGGGTTTCTGTTGTGGCTAATGGCAAAACTGTGAATGAGGGCAGCTTCTCTAATGATGGATGATTTTTTTTCCTGCCTTCCTATCTCTGCTGCCTGCTGTAGATGGTATGTACTTTAGGGGGTGAAAAATCCCTACTGATAAATTAGGATTTGTTTTGCAACCTTTTCTCTGCAATTATAGCTAACTGCTTTGATCTCAGCTGAAGACCTTTATCCAATGACAGAATATAAATCTTCTCTACCTGTGGTTTCGTGACTGAAGGAAATATAGCCAGAAACTATCTGGGTAGGAAGAGAGAGTCCCTACTGGTACCTCTGTTCCAGCTGCCTTGGGAGGCACAGCAGAGAGTACAAGTAGCTTCTGTCCTTGTAATTACTGCTGGACAATCCACACATTACCTAAAATCACAGCCTGAAAAAATTAAATTATTTAATCTTGCATAATACAATGTGACACACAGATGAAGGCCTGTAAGTAAACCACTGTTCTACACCAGAAAAGACCTTCATTGACTATTATGTGAACAATAAATCTTCCACTTTCTCTTAAGAAACAGTAATTACAGAATCTTCAGCTGTGATGGGTATCCCCTGCTGACAATAAATGTCTGTCCTTCAGCACATCAGCAGCATCTTGGTGATGGATGCTGTGGACTACCCTGTAAAGATAATATAAAATACTGTCTGTAGAACGTACTGGCAGCCCTTTTTTAAGCCCTGTGAGGACAGATTGGGAAGGTGCTCTGTGTATCCAGGAACACATCTTGTTTTTCACACTTTCTTCTTTTAACAGTTCCAAGATATTTTTGCTGTCTGGCTCTTGGTTACTAGCAAGGAGCTCCAGGGAGATAAGCTCTGCTCTTTGGTAGGTAGGAAGCTGCCTCAGCAGTGGCAGAGAGGGATGACCTCTTTCACTGCTTCACCAGCAAAATCGAAGCAGAAAACCAAGTGGATCAATGGGAGCCATAATCCAGTTTTGCAGTGTGGAACTGGGTCATGGGGAGGTGTGGGAATGCGGGTTGGAGGCTTTGTGACTGGGAATGTGCCCGTGGGTGCAGCCCCAGCGCCCAGAGACAGCACAAGGTCGTGTTCAATTGCTCTTCCTGTTCAACCCTGATGGGCCCTGTCTGTCCTACAGCTGGGATTGGTGTGTGCAGCAGATGAGGGGCTCAGACAGGAATTGTCTGCAATGTATGTCTTCATTAGGCCAGTGTGGATGCTACTGGAAGGCAAATGTGGAGTCTCTCTGGATTCAGGATATGCAGCTGGAGGCATCAGCTCTGCTGCCTAAGCCATCTCCAGGGAGGAGGCTCTGCTGCATGGTAGTGTTTATTTGGTGGCTGGTTATGAGAGATCTTGACTCTAGAAATCATTGACCTATCAGGACAACTGAGGTCCTGATGGAGACCATTGTGGTGAGCTGGTCTTGAGCAGAAACGTAAAAATAATTGTTGCCAAAACCTCGTGAAGTGCAGGTTTTAAAAATACACTCCTCAGCATTGGTTTGTTGGCCACCAGGCATCAGCTCTGCTTCCAGACCATCCATGTGCACCAAGAGCTCTCTGGTTTTAAAGCTGGATTCCTTTATTTCGGAAGAAAAAAATATCCTGGGCATGGAATTTCTTCTGGGCATCTTTCTACATCTTTGACTCCTGAATGTAGATGTCTTTGAGATGAACATAAAACTGGAAAAGATTTTTAGGGAATGTGGCCTCTTGAATACTCTTCTTAGGGAGCAGCAGAGAGTCACTCTTGGATGCTCAGCTGGGTACCTTGAAGAAGAGGGGCCTCTGTGATGGGGCTGTTTCCTCTGGTGCATGAGGGCCAGCCTTGGTGACTGACTGCCTGAGCTGGACTCTGGATTTAATGCTTAGAAAGACTGAAGGATACAGGAGTTAGGTGGACTCTGAATCTGGTTTTAATTCACAGTGTTTCTTGAGAAAACATTTCTTAAAAAGAATTGCAACTTTTTTTTAATGGCTGCACATCTAAATTTACTGACAATTCTGAGATTTTTCAAATTTTTTTTTTTCCCCCTCTGGCTTAACGTTTTTGTAATCCACTGGGAGTTTGGTGGCAGCAGAGACACTTGGCCTTTGTTTTGGAGAATGCTCAGATGGATCTGATTTTCCTGTCGTCTCCTTAATTGCAGAACCTCTTTGATTCCCCTAGAATTCAGAGTGAATCAGGGTCAGGGTATCAGGTTGTTGCCTGCCTTGGCTCTCATGTCTCAGCACAGACTTTTTCTATGCAGGGTTCACGTGCTTGAGGCTTGAAACCATCTCAGTAAACATTGGAAGGTATGTGTGTGTTTCCATCAGTGCTTCTGGGGGCTTTGGCCAAGTCTTAGCTGGGGTTCTGCATCTTTTTAAAAGACTGCAGTCAGGCAAGCAGGTGCTGTGCTTTGGCCCTCAGTTTCATTTTTCTTCTTCTGTCTCTTCCAGGCTGCTCTTAAGCAGTTGTGCATCATGTACATGAGGAACATGATAATGGTTTGAGGAGACCATTAAATAGGCAAATGGCCAATTTTTATCTTAAGTAGTACCTACATTTCTTGCTTCCCTTCCCTCTTGTAATGTATAGTTTCTCTGTTTTTTCTTTTTTTTTTTTTTCTTTTTCCCCCCACTTCTTTCTTTATTTAGATCTTTCCCTGACTGAAATTGCCCTAGTTACAGCTGTCACATTCCTGCTTTGCAGTGGTCTGATTTGGCAGCCCCGTTCCCTCTTAAAACTTACAGACAAATGATGACGTTTAACTCGCAGCATCCTCTGGTTGCTCTGCACTGTCACAACAAGATTAGAGTAATTCATGTGAAAGTAGAAAACCCAGCTGTCTTTTAGGAGGAAAGTGTATTCCTTCATTCCTTCACAGAATGTGAAGATGGAGCAGTTTTTTATGGAGTGCCACAGCTCCTGTGACTGCATGTCTTGTGTTTAACCCACGTCAAGCGTGCGCTGCATCCTCCTCTATTAGTGGTGGTTTCATGGTGTTCTCTGTCCATCCTCTGCTTGTTTTCTGGAGGTGGAGTGAACTGGGCACCATTTCACTGCTGCTGGTTTAAATTCCAGGTTGAGCTGTATTGTTCCTCGGAAATGAGCGGAAATAACGTGCTGTGATGACTCCCTAAATAATTTACTCTCGGAGGAGCATTCTTTGTGCGCTCCCTGGAGCGGTGATGAGGAAGGAAGTAGGACGCTTCTCCTGCTCAGCAGCACACTGAAAAACATCTCCCCTTCTTTTTCAGAGATAAGAACAGATTTTGTAGGCCGTCCTAATGTTCTGCTACCTCCTGTCCGGTGACTGTTGTGGTCCATTTCAGATTACCCAGTGTTTTTCTTCCTGTCTGGAGCAAAAACTGGCCATGCCTTGTGGCTGGTGACAGAGGAGCTCCTGGCATTTCCTGAGATGACTCATCTCTTGCCATGCTGATGCATTTGGGATGACTTTGGACTCTGTGGTAGTTTGGTAATTAACTGGGTATCTTTCTGAAAGGACTTTCAACAGTGACTCCTTGTGACTTTTTTTTGCTGTTTAGGTCATTTAACTGAGGCAATGAGAAACTTTTGTTTGTGGAAAAGGGAACTTTTGGGGTTTAGGATTAGTCAGATATAATGCCCAGTGGGCTACAGCTTGAAAATGGGCAAATGTATGTGGTCAAAGCACAGGGCTAGGACTGAAGAGATGAATGTTTCTGCGGTGCCACGTGTTTTTTGGTATGATCTGAGCTATTGACCTTTCTGTGCCTGCCTTGGCTCATTGACACCATCAGCCCGATGGGGACATTACTCACTTCACTCACATTTCTTGGGTAATTGATGCCAAAACCACATTTTCTAGCCAGTCCTTCTGACTCCCCACGGAGTTGCTGAATAGGCTTGTCAGCCTTGTGAAGCTCTGAGGGGGGGTCCTTAGTGTAGTGTGTAGGGTCTGGTTAGAGAGACCCTGTGGGGTTCCCAGTCCCATGGGGGACCCGGGCCCTTTGCTGCAAGAGAGCTCCACAGGAATCAGTCCCTACAGATGTGCTTGCAGCTCAGGAGGAGCTTCACAGCCTTCACAGGGCTGTTGGCAGCTCTGAGAGCTGGGGCTGCATTCTCGTAGCATTTGGGGGAGATGACATTCCTCGTGGAGAAGACTCAGTCATGGACCCATTTTTGGCCGTGCAAATGGAAGGATCAGGTCTAGCAAGCGAGGGTACTTGGAAGGGAACAGAGGCTGCTGCTCTTGCTCCCATGAATTTATGGCTTGTGCCCCCCCATGGGAGCAGGTTGTAAAACCTGGGAAGCGTGTCAGTTTGTTGTTTGGGAACGCGCTTGGTTACAGGAACAGCCTTGTGCTCTTCAGGGAAGCATCCTGTAGAGGAAAGGTTGGGTTGCTGTGATAAAACACCTTGATCTGGGTTACTGGTGTTGCACTAATTACAAGATGTAATACTCTATTAGGAACCACGTTGTTCAGCCTCGCTGCGGCCCCGCAGGGAGAGCATGGGAGAGGATGAGCCGGTGATAGATGACTGCGCTAGGAGCACCGGGAATTTGGCTGGAGGAGATCCGGGAAGCACCTTTTAAAACATGGGCAGAAAAGCTTTGTGCTGGTTTCAAATGAAGTGGTAGAAGCGGGGTCAGAGATCTCCCTGTGCCCTCCAGAGTGTGTGGCATTACGTGTGTCATCAGGCCGGGTCCTGCTGTGTCCACACCTGTGTCACAGCTCCTTACTGTAATAAAATTAGAGTCCCTTGTCAGAATGGCTTTAAAAGACACTGGTTTTCTGACCAAATACCCAGGACTTAGCTGTGATCTTCACAGAATGACTTTTGTACAGGCATTTTGATATGAACATTGGCTGTGCCACTATAAAAAAGCTGGGATTCTTTATGAAGGCTGAAGTTCATGGAAATAATATGAAAATTCTATTTATTGTTAATACATGAAAGCCCACGCTGAAGATGAAAACTCATCTTACAAACTGCTCTCTAAATTATACCCATGTGGTGTTCGAAACATTCTGCTCAACCCTCTTAATTAAAGACTAAACTCTATGAGACAACTGCTTTGCTTCCCTCCCCTCATCCCCCCTGTGCTTCCTTGGCTGTTTGCTTAAAACACATTCCCTCTGTTTGGAGGAATGACTGAATTCTGTTGCTCCTTCGTCTCCCAAATGTCCAAGGGTATGTTATTTTCTGGAGAGAGCATACATGGTGGGTATGGGTTTGCTGTAGGAGCATCAGGGCTCGTGATCCCTTTTCCTCAATGAGCAGCAAACCCCAGTGGGTCCCATGCTCTGACCCCAACCTGTGGGTGAGTTCAGCCATGGCCAGGTAAGGTGTCACCCAAAAAGTCTTGGCTGTTACATACCCTGCTCTCCTGCTTTTCCTGGCAAACTGATTGCTTTTTGGGCCAGGCAGAACTGATGGTGACCTCAGGGAAGACCATCACAGCCTTGTAGTGCCCCTGTTGTGCCAAAACCACCCTCCTCTTTGGTAAGCATCACTTTTTGTGGTTTCCTTTCCCTTCTCATCTGCAACTGTGGGTTTGTTGGTGGTGTTGCATGTTGTGGTGCTTCTGCAAGTGCTGTCAGCATTGCTGTGGCGGGGTCCTTGCTGTCAGCGCTTGGAAAGCAGTCAGAGGCTTTGATGTGTCAGGTCAGCTGAGCTCAGCGTAGCGTGAGGGTTCAGTTGTGCCACCTAAATAAACAGCATTTTACCCAGTCAGCTCTGCTTTTCCTGCCTGCTTTGAGAACAGCCAGAGACGAGGGCTCTGAGAACAAAAAGGCAGCAGTGATGTGAGGAGATGACTGAGTGATTTCTCTGATAGACAGTTGGCCATCACAGAAGGGCCTGGTGATGTATCCTGTGTGTTGCTGGTGCCCATTCGTTGTGCAAGGAGCAAAGCCCTGTCTGTGGTGTTTTCTTGTCCTTCTTAATCCTTTAATACCTATTTTGCTTCAATATCTTAGGAATGAATGGCATCGGTCCCGGGATCAAGGTTCAAATAAGAATCTCCTGTAAGATTGAGACCATTTTCTCCTTTAAGTGTTGTGCATCTGCTCTAATGGCTTTAGGAGTCAGGGAGCCAGCAACAGTAATGAAAAAATCACTCGAGTGGACCACTGTGTTCTCACACTGTGATATAGGAGAATCCCAGGGTGTGTTCAGTTGTGTATTTGCAAGAAATAGATGGGCAGCAGGGACTGTGAGTGGGATGGGTGCTCTTATATCACAGCGAAGGAGAGAGCAATCTCATAGTTGCTGTTCAGAGGAGCAGGATGCACCTATATCACAGCAGCAAATTGAAAAGTTGCAGGTAGAAGATTAGGTTTACTAGCGTGGAGAATGCCTTCTGGAATTCAGATACAGTGCTGCCAATAATAGAGCATTAAAATTGCATAGCTCTTGGATTTGTTGGAAGTCTGAATTTACAGCTACTTACTGGGGTGTGCTGCCAGCCTGTTGGAGGTGATGGAGGGTCACCGTGGTGGCTGGTAGTGTCCACCAGCTTCTCTGTGCTGCAACCCTGCTGCCTCCCCTGGGTTGGCTCTGGCACCTTGGTGGTTATGGTCCATGATGGCCCTGCCTTGCATGGGGCTTGGACCAGATGGAAGTCACTTCCAACCTATATACTCGGATGTTTGGAAAAGCAAAAAGTGAGAGTGCTGGTTTTGTCCGTGGAGGCAGCAGGTGTGAGGAACTGGCTGAGCAGGGGAAGTCTTGTCTTAGCTGCTGCTTTCTGATTGTCCCCCCATCTGAGGTGGGTCACCAGATGACAACCCCACCACCAGGCCCAGAGAGGGGGTGAATCGGATGGCCAGGTGAACATCCAGTCTCTGCACCATCAGACTGGACAATGGCCAGTCACTGGGAAGCCGAGGGAAGATCTCCATGTCACGCCGAGCACCATGACCTTTCTCTGGCAGCTCTAGCCAGCCACTGTCTGTGGTTCAAGTCACTGGTGTTTCCCAGGCAGGGCTGGAGGGGGGAGCAGCAGAGCTGACCGGGCACACCACATGCCTGCGCTCAGCACAGATCATCCCGACTGCTTCGGGAGGGTTTATTATTTTTAGACGAAGCAGGAGATGGGAATGTGCTGAGCTGGCTCCCAGGACCTGCCAAAAAAAGAACATCTTTCAGGACTCACTTCAACTTCATCCCTGTGTCGACACAAGAGCGATGTACGTGGAATTGATAAGTGATGCTGCGCAGGGTCAGTAAGGCTTTTGTAATGCAACTGTGAGGTGTGAAATGTATTACGTGACTACTGGAGGAAATCTGTCAGGATAAGGATTGGGCTTAAAAAATAAAGCAGGCGTTTTGCACCCAGAAAAATCTAAGTACTAGATTTTTATTACTAGTGTTAAGAAAGCCCAAGGTACAAATCATGGCAGTACTATTTGCACTGGGGCTGTTGGTGCTCGTGGCACACTGGAAGGCACACAGCCTTCTGGGTGAGAAAAGCAGTGGGAAAAGCCAGAGCCCTGGTGCAAGGACAGGGCAGAGCTGCTGGTTCTTACATTTGTGGGGTTGGGTTTCTTTCATCTGTGCTTCCTGAGTTTCATGAGTTAAACTCTTCTGTTGTTTCGTGAGTTGTTCAGTGATGCTCTTCAGCTTTCTGAGACCTGTTGATGCTCTGGAGTGGTCCCAGGTCCCACCAAGCAGTGGGAGCTCTGGGGGGACATGCCAGCCATGGGTGTTTGCTGCCTGTCCCACCACGTGCTGCAGCCCAGCAGCAACTGCAGGGCAGTTTGTGTGACAGGAGGAATGCGAGGCGTCCCACGAGCAGGGCTGGGCATGACGCGCACCTTCAAATATGCTCTCTTATTCTTGGCCCTTGCAACCAGCAGATAAACTCCTGACTTATAGGGTAAAGACAAACACCAGAAGCACGCCCTTGAGTTATCTCGTGTGACATTATTACTGTGATGAAGTACCTTGCAAGGACGTTATCACGTTGTTTTGCTCCATTATAAGGACAAAAATAGATAGCTGAGCCAAGGAGGGATATGTATTGCACAGTGAGCTTAATAGGGATAACTTTTTTTTTCCCAGACTGATAAGTTGCATTAAAAGTTTTCAAGACCTGTAGAATTGGAAGCAAATTTAAAATGTCTGGAGTAGATGTAGCTTTTTTATTTAAATCCTTTTTTATACTTACTCGGCAAAGCCCTTGGAAGTAGCGTTCACTGTAACCATGCTGAACCAGGAGGTAATGCCTTTTATTAGAACAGCCAGTTGAGCTGGAGAAGCTGCCTGAGCTTTGGGGCATGCTCAGTCCTTTCCTCAGGCTGGTAAACCTATGAAAGTATTTTAAGCAGACTGCTGACTGTGTTAGGCAGGATCTAAATCGGTGTCCCAGGGCGGCAGTTCAGTTATGGTGAGAAAGGCTCGTCCGTCTCCATGCAGAATGGATGGGATTTGTCTACTTCCATGAGGAGATCCAAGATCCCTGGGTCAGTGGCTGATGCAAAACCCACTGGGATCAATTGGAAAGCGTTAGTGATCACTTGGGTTTGGGGATGGAGCCCAGGCAGCCTTATTTATGTCCCCATCCAGCTGCTGCTGCAGAAGACAACTTGCAGGTGTCCCTGGGAGCGGGAGAGCTGGCTCAGCGAGCTCAGCTTTCTCCTTGGCTATCAGTGCTTTGCTTCCATGAGTGAACGTTTTCTGCCAGAAAAATGTTCCCAGCTATATTTTTTTTTCCCCACTGGCTTTATGGAAACACTGTGCCTTTCTTCTCCTGGCGTCCCAGCTGGTGTCTGCCCTTCCTGCGCATACCAAGTCCTCCCTTCGTCACTGAGAGGGGCTGCCCAGACGGTCTTTCTCAAAACTGGTTTGCATTAGGAAAACAAAAATACACTTTTTTCAAATTAAAACGTTTGTTTTCCATGCAGAAGCTTGACTTTGATGTCCTGTAGTTTCTTGGGGGGTTTTGAGGCGATTTCTTTTCTTTTGCTTTGGGTTTTTTGGGGTTTTTTTCAGCCATCTTTGCTTGGTGCCAGCCTGGAATGGAGCATGAAAGAAATGATATGTTTTTTTAGCTGAATGTCCTAAAGAAATGAAGGCTGCTGCAACTGGCATAGCTATCAGTGAGTCCCCTCTGTCTCTGAGTCAGGGAGATTTCCAACCTCCTGTCTCATCCCAGCCAGATTTAACAAGAGTGCAGTTCTCTAAGAGCAGCAGATGTCCCAAAGACAGGTAGTTGGAATAAACAAGAGACCCCTCCATGCTGCTGAGGCAACAGCTGCGAACGCTGAACTCAGATTATTGAGCATCGAAGAATTTGCGAGCAGCAGAAAATAGTTTTCATAAACTGTGGTGCTTGTTTTCTCTCTTTTCCTTTTTTTTAATGAACAGAATGACTCGTTTATACAGGATGCTTAAAGGGCCCTGTGTGCACCACTTATTTAACGGCTTGTAGTGAGCCTTGATGGGAAAGTGACCTAGTTCAAGTCCCCAGAGGCTACTGCAATAAAAATGATTATGAATAAAACTACTCTTATCACCATATGGCAGTTTCAGGCATTGCACACATACATAGTCTGCAACGGTTTTGTCCAGAAATGGTGAGCTTTTTTTTACTTAAATAAATCCATCCAGCAGAGGCAGAAGAGGAGGGGTTGCCATTATTAGTATTCCTCCCTGTGAACCGGCAGCAAAATCCTCAGTCGCTGGAAAGGGGAGGATGGGTTTTGTTCTGCAGGCTGCCCTGGATAATGTGCTTTGGGGAGCTGAAATCCTCTGATGGAACAGAATCCGTTTTGCAGGTGCAGAGCACTTTACTTTTTCCTTATAAGCCCAAGCAGAGATTTAATTGCTGCTCTTCAGAAGTGCAAAACAAGAGAATGTAATAATTAGAGCTGTCAGGGTGTCCTTTTTTTCATGCTGATGCTGACATTAGCTGGTTTAAAACCTATTTTTAACCTCTGCAGCGTTCAAGACTGACTGTGTATATTTTCAGTCTGGCTTTATTTATTTCAAACTTTGTAAATTTTAAGTAACGTAAACTGGAGGCAGTGGGGAGGAAGAGGAAAAACTGAATTAAAATGGGAAGGAAAGGGGAAGAATAAACCAAATTAAACAAAAAACATGTTGGTAAATTATGTTCACCTTACAGGGAACATTTTTTTTTCTTTTTTGAGCCTGCAAAATTCCCTCTAACTGGAAGTTGAAAAATCTCAAAACATAAAACACCGAGCGCCTGGTAAGATAAATATTGTGTTTAATGTACCATCAGACAGGGCCCTGGATACTGCAGGCTGCAAGAGGACTGGTTTTCTGCTTAAATAATCATGGCTTTATCAAACTTCATCCCTGACATCCTCTGGGGGTTATCCTGATGAGCCAATAGCAGTAATAGAGGACCACATGGGGTGGGTTGTGCTGATTCACCACTTTGCATATATTGTATATATGAATTTATAGGTGAGTGTGTATCATAGAATCACTGGTTTTTATTGGAGAGCTGAGCTTGGGGAGATGAACCCACAAAGTGCTGAGGACTTTGCCATGTTGTAGGGACGGGTGCTTCCTTATCCTGGATGGATAAACCCAAAGGGCACAGTGAAGCTGGAACTTCTTGGAATGTCAGAAAGGTCACTCCTTTGAGGCTGGATAAATACCACTGGTTTAAACCAAGGAGGGGATGGAAGAAGAGCAGTGTGTTTGTGTGGTCTTGGTCTCACTAAGTTAGTGCCAGAACGGGATGCTCAGACAGTCTCACCACATGGCTTCCCGTATATAGGGTTTTTTTTTCTCTTTCTGGCATCTGGTTGTGGTTTTTTAGTATGTATTAGTGCTGTCAGCAGTACCCTGGAGGCTGCAGGAGAGGTGGGGACGGTTGGCCAGTGGACAGATCCTCTTGGATCCATCTGATGGTGGGGTGGGCCCTGCTGCATTGCTGGGTGGGTGCTCAAATCTTGTGGCTGTAGCTGGATAATCCCAGTGAAGGCGGTGGGAGTCCTCACAGAGGTGTGTGTTAGCCCACCTGTTGTTACAAGAGAACACAGAATGTGGTGTTTGCGGTGTATTTGTTATATTTTTTTGACGTTTCTTGGCATGAATGGCTCGTTCTCCCCTTGCCTTCTTGGTTCCTCACGGGTGGATTAGAACGTCATTGTGCCACTGCTTCTTAGCCCTTTTCTCAGTGCGAGGTGTTGACATCCAAAATACGGATTTCTAATCCTAAAATTACAACCTGCCCTTTCATAACGTGAAATCAATTAGTTAATCTGCAAATAGTTCCCCAGCCCCTCGTTAGTCACTTTGCACTGTTAAGCTCTCAGGCATTAAAGCACAAATGCTACGTACACCTGCTGTTTCACTAAGCAGGCTCTGAACCTGCTGACCCCAAATGAGGATGGGATGCAAAAGATGGAGCTTTCTAGCCCTAGTGGGCTCAGCACTGCCCTGGGGTGTTGGTGCCTTCCCCTTCTCCTCCTCAAAGCCTGTTGGTGTACGTTGTTACCCCCAGTGATCCTGAATTTCCTCTTACACGTGGGAAAGCGAGTTGTTGGAGTCGCTGAGAAGGAGCAATCTAAATCTCACCTGAGAACTGGGGTCACAAACTTTTTCCCACAAGGCTGGCCCAGCTGTGGTTTCTATTTTGCAACCAGAGTTAAGCCAGAACCCATCTCCCCCCATATGAGCTCAGTTACTTGCCCATCATGAGCACTGAGTTTTGAAAGCTCTTGAGTTTTGGTTGGTTTTGTAATTAACTTTTCCTGATAGAGCAAACCAGGACTGTGCTGTTAAGATTACTGATTTGTTTTATCCCTCCCCCAGTAATCAGGAATGAAATGGGCATTTCTTCAAGCACCAGAACTAATAAACCTGGTTTCCCTTGTATTTATGTCTCTTGGTTGATTGAGCACTTCCCTAATTAAATTAGGATTCTATTATGTCTGCTTATACCTATAGTCTCTCCCTGCCATTACTTTTCTGGCAACACAGAGGCTGCTATAATTGACTGGAGAAAGGGGCCGACAGGATTAAAAACTGTTGGAGATAAACCTCGGGAAAGGCTGCGTCCGGCATCCTTTGCCACCCAGCTGCCTGTTTCCACGAAGTTGGTAGAAAATAATTGTCTTTGATGCCTTTGAAGTTAGCTCATAGCGTTAAAGCTCGCAAGCACACGCACGCACGCACCCACGTGAGCCGAATCTCCAGTTTGGCTTGTTCCTCGGGAAGCTGGGATAAAGTGGTGAAGGCACGGTGTCTTTTTAGTCCAAGCCAAGCAGCGAGGATTTTGCTTTGGGAGGCAAAGAATGTGTATGGTCAGCGTATCAAAGGGTGGTCTGGCAGCCGTGGAAGGCGCAGCGCTTGGTGCACTTGCGCTGTAATAGCACCGCGTGTGAGGGAAATGGGCTGGCAAGTGAGCACTGAGGGGTTTTTGTGTAAGCAACAGCTATTCCCAAATGTGATCTGTACCCAGAAAACCAGGCTGTGCCTCGAAGGTCGTGTACCTGAGTGTGAGGGTAAGTCTTACTGGTCTGGGGGCAGGGGGAGGATGGGCAGGTTACAGTTTGGGGGCAGGCTCTGGGAATGCCACAGCGCAGACGCCAGCGGGAATGAATAGCATGGAATCACCCCTGGAAGGCTGACTGCCCTCATTACCACCTTAGAAGAGGTGACATGACACCCCTGAGCCTTCTTGGTGTCTCCATGCTGGATCCTGGGGTGCATTTGGGAGCCTCACCCCGAGCAGCACTGTGAGAGCTTCCAGGAGAGGTGCCCGAGACACGACAGTGGGAGCTCTGTCCTGTCACGAGCCTGAGAAAACAAGTTAGTAGGTTGAAAGGTGGCATGAGATCTTCCTCCATATGTTACAAAAATCAGGGAGTGATGGGAATTCTTGCTGGAAATCAGTCTTCAGTCTGAAATGCTGCGTCAGGTTTGTTGGTGTAGAAAATATGTGGAAATCAAGACCGTGCATGGCAGATACCCATGTGTGAATAATGATCTGGCCTAAGACATGGCAGCAATTAACCTTTTTTAACTTTTTTTTTTTTCTTGAAATAAACAAAACATAAGGGTGCAAAAAGACAACCTTAGGACTGCAATGAAAAGTGAGTTACCAGAGAAATGTGAATTTATATTTTTGAATTTATATTTGCCTATATGGCAAGAGGGGGGTTTGCTTAATGCTGGTATGGCAGCACAGCCAGGTCCTAGAAAAGTAAATGCATAAATGGAAAATGTTCTCAGCCCACCTCTTTTGCCCTTTCTTAAAAGTATATAAATTCTTCTACAGAATGGAATAATTTTGCAGCCTTGGAATTGCCATTTATTCATTTCTCAGTAACTAATGTGGATGTACTGTTCCTTTTCTGAATCACCCTGTTTTATTCTCTATGCTTTTAGGTGCTTTTAGCTTTAATTTATTTTGTGTCCAGGTACCATAATCAGAGAAGTATGGGTAGGGGAAGGAGAAATCCTCTCCTCAGTCCTGTCCCTGCACTCCTCTTGAGACAAAATCAGGGGGTGAGTGGCTTTGACCCAGTCCTCCAACCTCCTTTTTGGATGGATACTGAGTGGATACCTGGTGTTGGGTGGATGCCACGCTATCCTTAGCAGAACTGTGGTGAAAAATGAAACAGGGGAAAGCAGAAGGAGAGAAAGGGAGGAAAATGGAAAGACTGAAAATAAAGGGGAGAGAGGAGGAAGGCAGTGAGCAGGGCCTCGTAGGGCTTGGAAAGCTGGAGACAAGCTGCTGTCAGACGATACCACAGGAAGCCTGAACTCGTATTTTTAGGGACACATGGGTTTTTACTTCACTGTAAATAATGGGTTTGGGGGAGGAGGAGAGAAATGACTGCTCTTCCTGCCACCTGCTCCGCTAGGCTTTGTTTCACTTCTGTTTTCCTTCCTCGGAACAACGGCATTTGCAGGGCGAGAGGTGTCGGCATCCTCCCACCCCATCGCTCCTGGGACTTGCCCCTGCGTGGTGGAGCATTTCCTGGTGGCACGTGAGAAACCCATCTCCTGGAAATCCACTTTATCCAGTCAGTTGTATAATAGTGATTTACCAAATGGGCAACCTCTTGTCACCCAGGCCCAGGTTTGCTGTGTGTCAGAAGATTTTTCCCTTATGTTTCTAAGTTAAGTGTTTGCATTTCAAGTGGCTCTTGGCACAGAGCGGAAGAGGAAGGGCTGGATAATCTAATTTGCGTAAAAATCACTCAGGAAAACAGGGTGCTTGTGTCTGGATGGACAGGTATATTTTTGACCTGTTCACTAAGCTTTCAGAAGGGGAAATTATTTCCGATTTCCTCAAAGGGATTTCAAGCTGTCCAGGAATTTCAGGGGAGACCAAGATCTGCTTTTCTGTTGTCACATCGGGTGTTTTTCGCTTCTTCTTTCTTTCTGCCTTATTTTTTCACAGAACTGGGACACATCCACACTAAATCACAACGCTGTGTGTTACTGATAGTTTGGGCAGGTTTTACGAGCACTTCTAAAAGACTGTTCTTCCCCCAACAGCGTTTAAGACAGGGACTATAAGGATGACTTTCATTTATTTTTGATCAGCATAAGCTCTTTCAGGAAGGACAGGACCATCATTTCAGAGCATGTTAAAAGGCTACTACATATGGCATGTCCTGAGCAGGTGTAAAGAGCTTTTCCCAGTCTGCAAATGCTGCTGAAGTCTCTTTTCTTAACAATTATCCTCCACAACCATGAAACCCAATTCCCTGTCAGGGAACAGCCTGGCTTGACCATCATTCAGGTCAACTTAGTGGTGATTGATCTCCTCAGATGGCTCTACATCTAGACCAAGGCAGTTCATCCCCTCTATATTTACATTTATCTTCAGGACAGGTTTTATTTGATGAGTCTCATTTCTTTCTGGTCCAGCGCATGAATGCTTTGAGATCCCGAGAAGACAAGGAAAGAAATTGCAACAGAAATTTATAGAGGTGCGTGTGGGGTGAATAGGGACTAGATTTATTGAAATCTCTGGTTCTTCTTGATCAGGAAGGTACTGGGAACAGCAGCCTGCAGGGAATACTTCAGCTCATCTCTTTCAGAGATAGGTAGGAATTTGGAAACCTGGAGGAAGGAAACAAAATGTGAAAAGCTTAAAAAAGAAGAAAAGAAAAAAGAAAGAGACTTGTAACACAGGTACCTAATCCAGTTCAGATATTTGTGTGTCAGAAGTTTTGACGATGGCTCATTCTTTTGTCTGAAATTACTCATCTTCCTCTTTGTTTAAAGCACTGGAGGTTCATGGCTTGTAGGCAGCAAGGATGAGTTGTGGCTTCTGCAGTCATCTCCTGTGCCATTGCTGGTGCTGCTGCTGTTGCCAGTGACTTCACTCCTCGGTCACATCATCACTGTGAGCATTAATCACAATTATTCACTTCTAATTAAGTAGCCAGGATGGATTTTTAACGGCATTGGAAACTCTCCGGAGTTAGCTTGGCTGGAGGCAACGTCTAGAGAAGTTATGCTGGGGTCAGCAAGAATGTTCAAGTGAAAGGCAGGAGCAGGGTGCTGGAAAGGAGGGCCTGAATTAGGGGGAATGTCTGTCCTAGGTGTGATTTTTCCCAGTTCAAAGATTTATCTGCCATGTTTCGTTTGTGAGAACTGGCTTAGGCAACTTTTAAATCCCCAAATAGTGGGAAGAGGAGGGAGAAGATTTTAAAGCCGGACTGGTGGATCCCAAGCCAAGTGTTGAGGAGCGCTTACATCTCCCTTGGGGGGACTTTGAAAGTGTTCTGTTTAGGGACAGTGATGGTGGTACCATAAACATCTGCAGGTGAGACAACTGCCACATCACCCACGCAGAATGTGGCCCAAAACTTTGCAGTGGTTTTTGTCTAATCTGTGCTGACCTGAGAGCTGTTGGTCTGAGGAGGAGCTGTGAATGCCCAGTGCTTGGTTGGGTGGCTGGTCCCCTCTTACCCTGTGCTTCCTGTTTGCTGTTATCCTGGTTTCTGTCAGGAAATGCTTGATTGAGAAGTCTTGCTCCTGGTGTCTTGCCTTTTGAGGCTGATGACCTGGATGGAGACAAGTTGGGCATTGGTAGGGAACAAAAATGGACTGTCTCATTAGTTTTGTTGTCTGTGTCATCCACTGTCTAATCTTCCATTTTTGTATGACTGACTGAATGGCAAATGGGCTTCAGGGGAGCAGGGATCTTCTCTGTCATACCCTGAACATGGGTTCTGTCTCTTAAGTCTGGTGCTGGAGGAACCCTTGGCTCTGACTCTGGGTGCAGCTCTGCAGTGCTTGTGACAGAAATCTCCTTCCACCCATTCGCCTGTGCTGCCCTTTTCATGTTAAATGTGTGTCCCTCCTATTCAGCCAAGACTTCTCTTTGTGATACAGAAGAGGCCTCTCTGAGGAGCTTTTTTCATTCAAAGGGATCTGCATGTGCTTTTGTGAGCTGAGGGAAGGAACGTCTTTCATCTCTGGAGAGGACTCAGGTTGTACGAGGACAACTGGGAAAAATGACCCGATGTAGAGACATGTCCAGAGGTTTAAGTTCACGACCTGCCAGTGCCTTTGCTGTAAACATCCCCTACTTCTCACAGCCTTGCTCTTGCCTGAGCAAATGCAGCCCTGGCATTTCATTACCCTCTCGGAGTCTCCCAACTGCCTTCACCCATGGAGGTTCACTTGCAGAAGCCATGGCTGTGAGGAGCACCAGGACACAGCATCTCTGCCTCATCTCAGCCCTTCACCTCCATCATTAGGACAACGGGAAATGGCCCCAAGTTGCACCAGGGGAGGTTTAGATTGGATATTAGGAAAAATTTCTTCACAGAAAGAAGTTGTCAGGAGTTGTCAAGCGCTGGAACAGGCTGCCCGGGGAAGTGGTTGAGTCACCACTCCTGGAGGAATTTAAAAGATGTGTAGATGTGGCACTTAGGGACATGTTTTAGTGCTGGCCTTGGCAGTGTCAGTTTTAGAGCTGGGCTCGTTGATCCTACAGGTCTTTTCCAACCTAAACAATTCTATGGTTACTGAAACAACAATAGCAAAGAAGAGCCAGGCACATCTTGTAGCTCCCTCTGGGAAATGTGGTGTCTGTGGAAATACTAGAAACTAAATCCCAGGGTGGTATTTCTGCAACCAGTGTGTCCTGCTGAGCTACAGCAGTGGGAGGGATGAGAAATACCAGGCCATCTGACAACTCAGTTTTCTGCTCCGAAGGCAAAGGGACAGGTTACATTTATGATGGTATTTATTCAGAAAAAACACATCTGTCGATGGGCTTTATGTTATTTTTATGGGCCTTATAGAGGGGTTTGGTTGTTTGCTCTCAGGGCTGCTTGTTTCCCCTCCTGTGCTGCTCAGAAATTAGGTGATAGTAACTGAATTTTATCTTTTACCCTTCATATTTAAGCAAACCTTCCCCTGATCTCTCATCAATGCTGGCAGCTCGCTCTGTGCCGGTTGGAAACAGTCAGCGCTGCACTGGCAGAGCTGGCTGAGGCCAGGGCTGAAGCTGCAGAAGCCTGAGTCATTCTGCTAAAGCAGATCAGCTTTTAATTACAATTTCTAGTGCACTTTTTAAGCAGTCTTATGGAAGTGCTATGTAGAAGCATTTGAATTAAAAATGTAAAGAAATTGTGTTGGCTTTTGTTGTTGTTTTTTTTTTTCTTGCAAGTCTCCTGGGAAGACAAAAGCCCTCTGCTGTAGGAAAAAAATAATTAAGAATTTATCGAGTGCTCTGGTTTGAAGGTGCAAATCAGGGCTCTGATGCAGAGTATGGCTGTGTGAGGAACAACTCCTTATATTCTCAAACATGTTTCTGCACTTAAGGAAGGCTTTGGAGGCTTTTTGCAATATGGCATCACCCATTGCGTCATTTTTAGGGGGTAGCTAAATTATTATTTAATTTAGCAGTATTATTTTACCCCTTTTACTGGGGATAACGCTGAGCAGCAGAGAGCCCAGTCTCTCGGCCAAGGTCGAGTGCACTTGGTGGGGATCCAGGAATAGCTTCCAGCTGCTCAGCTCGGCCTTGGCCCCACATCCCGGGAAATTGTCCCACGCCACACATCACTGGCTGTGCTTTCCCTTCTTCCTTGGAGAGTATGAAAGCACACTCCACAGTGTACTTTAAAATCAACGTTATCCTAAACAAGGTTGTAATGTAAAGGGAATTTATACCTCCTGTTCAGTGTAACAAAACCTACACCTGGCTGTGAAGGAACAGGCAAACTGGAAAGTCGGGGCTTTTTTTTACCCGGAAAAATGCAGGGAGGTCTTTCCCTGCTCCTGGCAGGGACTTATGTGTATCACCTTTGCCCACCCTGTTAAAGGTGACTTTAAGAGCTTAGCAAGCATTGATCCTGCTGGGAAAGTGTTAAAGTCTGTGGTGGCCCGGGAGAGGGGGCATGTTGTCCTGGCTGTATGGGATGGGGCTTGTGAGTGGCCTGAGCTGCCTTTTAGGTAGGAGCAGGAAGCAGCTGTTCCAAAGGGATGCTTCTAAAACTTTATCTTACCAATTTCTTAGTACAGCTGAGATTGGAGGTTTGTGGCGTGATTTGATGCAGTGCCTGGCCTTGGTTCCTTCCTGACGTGCCTACAGCACGGCACAGTCCGTGTGGATTAGCTGTGGATGAGGTTTCACGCCGAGCTTTTCAGATTTCCACTAAGATCTTTATCCAGTGGAATAAAAGGCCATCACCCCCTGCCCATATGTGTTCTCCTTGCAAAGCTGCAGGCAGCCTCCGTGAGCTGCCCACGTTCCGGCAGGCGCCCTGCAAGCAGGCAGCTTTTTGGGCTGCTTTGAGAGCTTTCTTGCCTGCTTTGTTTCGCTTTGCAAATAACAGTGAGTGAAATCCACAGCCTTCAGTCCGTTCCTTCGAACTGCACGGCGTCGATTTGTGTCTGTACACGTTACTGCCCTGTAAGTGGGGCCCACAATGGCTGGGCAGCCCTCCTGCATTGATAACCACGTCAGGCAGTGGTTGCAGCCCCCAATTACCAAATAGCGACGTGCTGTGCCAGTGCTGGGCTCGTCCCTCATGTCCTCAAGTGCTGAAGGTGGCAGGGACACTCGGTCCTTTCTGGCTTCCTCCCACTCGTTCCTGAGCTGTACTGTTCCCATGCAATCCCTGGTACCGGCTTAACCTTCCCCTGCTAATCCCAAGTCCTCCTCCTCCTCTCTTCCCTGCTCTCAAATCCCTGGCTAAAGCCCCTCTCGGCTGCGCTGCCTGCTGTGAGGCTGGATGGGGGTCGTGTGTGGGGCTGAGGGAGTGTCTTTTGTGGGGTCTTTTAGGGCTCCTTCTTTTCCTAGAGGAGTCCTCACACCCAGTTTCTCTATTTTGCAGTGAAATGTGAACTGTTGAAGAGCCCTGGGTGTCCCAGGAGGAGGGTCCTCTGCTGAGCAAGGGAGGTGGTGACATTGGGTCTGTTTTTAGGGAAGGCAGGGAAAGGCAATGACCTGGCTGCCTTACTGCTTCACAGAAAAGCTTTGGCTTGCCAGTGCACGGGTAGGAAATTCCTGCTTCAGAGAGGAGACTGGGAAATGGAGAAAGTATAAAAGCAACGGAGTTTAATCTGCTGATTGACGCTGCTGATCCCAACCCTCAAGGCTGGCTTAGAGGGTGAGCCACAGTGGGGCTGTTCTGCAGTCAAAAATCCCATCTTTATCCCAGACAAAGCAGCGAGTGCACGTGTGACATACGTAAAGCAAATGTAAGGATAAAGGGGTCTACGTGTCATTTCTCAGGCTCCCTTTTCCAATAAGTGGTTCTAAAATTTTGTTACTCAATACCTGACTCGCTTAAAGCATCGGACAGCACGGAAGCTTTGATGTATCCCTGTAGACCCAAATCAGTATGTGTATCACATAGTATTGCTCTGGGCATGGCTGCGTCTTCTAAATCAGTAGAACAGAGGCACTGCAAAATGTTTATTGACTCCTGACAGTAAGTGACTGGGAGTAGGATAGGATGGACAGTAAGTTGTCAAGGCTGCTCAGGGCAGACAAAGACCCTGGAGGCAGCTCTGGATGAAAGAGAATGTGATGCCCATCTGCCTTTGAGTATGTGAGGTCTAAAATTGATATTTAAGCTGACATAGATAGAAACGTGCAGCACAGGGTCTGCAGTATCTTGAGTTACAAAATCTTTGGGATTAGGGAAGCATCTCAGCCCTCCACAGCACAACATCTGGGCTTACTTATGTCATTCTTACACTTACTTTCCTAACGCTACGACTTAAGTCACCCACGAGATGTATGTGAGAGCTTCTGGCAGCTGTGGCATTTTCTCCTAAGCCCCATAAAACGTAAGTACCTTTATCAGCTTGCTCCTGTTATTTCTACCACCCTGAGACAGGGACTTGGAGTCGAGCTTAGGGTTGATGAACGTGTGAAGCCTGAATGTACGAACTGGCTCAGGTGCCAGTCAGCCTTGCCACGTGGGCAGGAACTAAGGTGGTTAGATCTGTACTGATCCAAAGGTCAGAAGGACTGGAGAGGCTCAAAGGGGGAGGCAGTGAAGGGGTTGTGAGGATGGCTTGCTTAGGCAGTGGTTTAAGGTAACTGGACACATATCCCGTGCAGGTTCAGCAGCGGGACCTCAGAAGTTCAGCCCAAATTTCTCCCGGATTTGGAGCATTAGGGTTGGTGCACAGAAGAACCTGGTGGGTTTGTGCTCAGGCTTCTTTCTGCAAGTCAGTGAAATGCAGTGGAAAACCATTGACAGGCACAGAGTTAAGTGTCCTTGATTAAATGGTCAGGAAAACACCACACATAACGGGCTTTCCTTCATACTCAGTTTTCCTTACAAAGGGACAAAAAACCAAAAAAAATCCTCTACCAGCTTCAGGAAACAGGTGTCGCTGTGTTACCTGGCTCCCCTGTGGTTGTCTCCTGCCACCAGTGCCATCCATCCCTGCTCCTGGAGAGGGTGCTGAGCACTCACATTCACGGGAGGGGGTTCTCCCCACTGTTTGTTGGTTGAAAAATCACCTTGCACTTTACATGCCACCTCCAAATTTGGATCTTGCTACTATGAAACTAGAGCCGAAGTCAAGCAGATGGCACTGAAGAGGTGTTTTCCAGAAACTACATTTCCATCAGCCTGTGTAGTGTTTTTTTCCGTAAGGGACATTCTTTTTTAACTCAGCTGCAGTTTGCAAGACAGTTACTGATTTGGGGCATGGCTTAAAGAGCAGGTGGCTTAAATTCACATGCTGAAATGGAGCTGTTTAATGTGTGGCATGGATGAATGAGGTACCAAAAGCCTGAGGAGGCTGAGGGGTACCTGAGTCCCTCGGTGTTCTGGAATGAATTGCCATGGGAGGCAGCAGCACACGTTTGCAGGCATTAAACCCTGTCTGCCCTGCAGCAGGGAGCGCATTAGGAGCAATCTGTTTTGAAGGGAATTGGTTTTTCTGAGAGTACAGAAGAAACAGCAGCAGCTGCCAGAGCGTGTTGCGTGGTGGAGACCGTGCTGGTGCCCCTGAGCCCTGGACACAGTGGCTCACTCACATCCCAGGCATATGGTCTGAGGTCATGAGCATCCCCAGTCAGTTCAGGGAATGCCCTGGAATGCCCATTCCTATGCCTGCACAGAGCCACCTTCACCTGTGATGGGAATTGGTGCCCTGAAGCTGATGGGCTCATCCTGGAGTTTGGGTATGAAAGTTGAAAACTATGTGATTCTGGCCGTGGTAAAGCTGAGGTGCCCCTGGGACCACACAGAAATGGTTGGCTGGGGGTCGCGTGCGGCAGAAGGACGTGGAAATCTGGATCTGCGTGGCATTCTGCAGATGTGAAAGCTCCCTGCTGCAGTCCAGACCTGGCCAGGTTTGTGGCCCTCTGACCCCTGTCAGGCACCAAGGCTCTGGAGGTGTCAGCCAGTGGGATATCCTGGCCTGGATCTTCCTTGGGCCACCCTCGGGAGCCAAGTGTCTCCCTTGAGAGCACTGGGTGGTCCTGGTGCGTGTGGGCAGCGCTGTTCCCTCCATGGCTCAGTGTTTCCCACTGCAAGGAACAGCCTGGTGCTGCTACCAGAGACATGGCCTGTGTGAAAAGGGTGCCTTATGGGTCTCCTAAACGCAGACTTAATTTTAGTTATGAATACTGCAGTGTTGAATAGGCAGCGACGTGAAACAGAAGCACAGTGGGGGTGTTAAAGGGTGGTAATAACATGGCTGTCATGAACTAGTGTTGTTGGGAACAGGCTGTGCTGCCTCCTTTTAGCTGCAAAAATGTGCACTTGCAGGGAAGCCAAAGGAGCTGGGGCAAAGGGAGGGCAGGCTGTGAGGGAGGGGAAGGAGCACCCAAGGTCTGCAGGGGCAGGGCTGCTCCCTGTGGCAGAGAGCCTGGGGATTGCCCCATGCTGGGAGCTGCCAGGTTGGACCTGGGGGTGCTGGGACAAGGAGCGAAGCTCACAGAGGGCCTGGGGAATCTGCAGGAGGTCCAGTGATAACTGGCAGCATCCCATTCCTCCTCCATCCCACTGGTGCTCTGAACGCTACTGCCTTCAGTGTGGGATCAACTCTGAGAATATTTTCCTAAGGCACTGCTTGTCCTTCTTTTTATATATATATATATATATACATACACACATTACTCTTTACCAGGAATCTCTCTCCTTAGTCCCTTGGTGTTTCAGGTTCCTGTAGGATGCTCCCTAAACCCACTTTTGGTGCATTTGTTGTCTGCTGATGATCTCCATCTCTCTCTGCTCTCTGCTGTGGTGCTTGGCCCACTCATCTTCCAGCACAGACCTGCTCTTGGTGAGGCTTTGACCTCCCTTTCCCAGAGCAACATTTGGCTCTGGGAAAGCCCTGCCAGATGCAGAAATATCTTGAAATCTGCTCTGCCACAGGGTTTGCTGTGACCACGAAGAGCAGTTCTTCAAAACCTACATCTTCAAACACTTGTGGACAAAAATCTGTCACAGCAGATACCCAATCCTCCGTGTCCAGTGTCCTAGTGCTAAATGGTGTCGGGGCCTCAAGAGAGGGACATGTGCTTTCTAATCAGTGGGTTTCTCTAGGTGGGAATTACAAGGGTTGCAAGCCACATCTAGAGGAACCATCTGCAGAAACTTCTGGAAGGTTTTGGGTTCTCTGATGCTGGTTTAGGACCTCTTATACTGTTGGTTTTATCCATAGAAGAGGGAAACCTCAGTCTTTCCTGAGCTGGAGATGGTGTCTCCAGCCTCCTTTGAACTACAGTAGGGATGGGGGATGGAATCAGTAAAAGCACTGGTGTGAGGGATGTGTTTCTTTATATATTAGGGAATATGAGATTAAAGCCTTGCTCACCTATATACCATGGTGCCTGTTATTTCTGGAGATGAAAAATATATGCTAATTTAACAATTTAGCTTGTTAATCTAATAATCCTGCCTTCTTTACTTAACGTCAGACCTATTGTGGAGCTTCACTAATGGAATTGCAGCTCTCCCAGCTGCATGGCCCTGATCAGAGCTTGACTGATACAGAAACACTTCAGTCCTGAGGTCAGCTTTGTTCCGTCAGCACAGAGCATTTAGCTTGGGCCTGTGCACTTAGAGTTGTCTGTGGTGGGAGAGGATTTAGGCTTTTCCAAGGGGAAGCTCTGGTTGATTGCTTAATCCAAACTTGAAGTGTTAATCAAAATGCCCAGCTGAGAACCAAAAAGAAAAAGATCCACTTCGTTCGGTTTCGTTTTGAATTTTTTTGAAAGTTTTCCCTGATTTTACTTTTTGAAACGTTGGAAAAGGTGATGGGTGTAAGGGGGGGAGGACTGGCTATGAGTTGGAATTTGTGCTTGTCCTGCTCAGTGAAGGTGGTCTGCCCTCCAGAAGCAGCCCAAAGGGCTGTCAGCAGGCTGGGCAGAGGTGAAGAGCTGTGTTCAAGTGAGCAACCAGGGTTCTGCAGGAGAGCTCAGGAGGGCAGAGGAGCAGCTCTGGAACCTCACCTGGCTGCAAAGGGCAGAGGTTTGGCTGCAGTAAGGCAGAGGGAAGGGGGTGAATCCCCAGCCAGGGTGAAGGCCTGGTCCCCAGTCTACAGAGCTGTCCTGAGTCCCCAGTGGCTTGAAATCTCAGTCCCAGTACTGGGTTTAAGTGCAGGCAGCAACAATAAGGTTTGGCCCGTGTTGGCTCTTGTTTTAATCAAACAGATATGTTACTCTTTGTTAAAATAAACATTTTTCCCATCCTGTTATATGAGTCACTTTTTCTTAGCTGGGCTGCTATGCAGAGTATCCGATGTTTTAATTACCTTCTCGGAGACGTGGACTTACTTCAGATGTGTTTGAAGAAATGTGTAAACCAAGTGCAAAGCTCGAGTACGTAATTTATAAAACAGCTTCTTTTGGAAACTGTTGAATTTTCACACTAGAATAAGCCTGGGTTTTATATCAGTAAGTATTTTAGCCCCTCAGACTAGTTTGAAAGTGGATTTTGGCACCCTCAAGATTGTTTTCAGTGGGAAACCAAGTACATAAATGTGCCTGTACTCTGTAAAAGCTGAGAACAAATCACACCAGGTGCTATAAAATGGTCTAATGTACTGCAGGATGGCAGTTCAGATTCACAGCTCCCGTTGGAAGGCAAAGTTCCTTCCTTCAGGAAAAGTTGGATGCAGTTTTCAGTGCAGTAGTGCTCATGTGCCTTCTTGCTAAAAATCTTGGGTTGAGACCCTGAATTGTCTTAAACTGCAGGAAAACAAGGAACTGGCAGGATCTGGACCGTGGACCTGCTTGAAATTCTGGCCCATCCCAGGAGAGGATTTGCTGCAGAAGGACTTGGATGCAGAAATGGAGCACGGAGGAGATGAGACTCACCAGGGAACACCTTGGATGGTGTATGTGCAGAAGGAGGGCTGGGCAAAGAGTTTGTCATAGTCAGCACTTATCAAAAAACATGGGTCAACATAGAAAACTGAAGTGGTGATTTCTAACCTGGCAAAATCTCTGGTGTCCTGTGCTGTTCATGTTGTAGGAAGAATAAGTTGGAGGTGGTGGTGTCGAGGATGTGCTGTTTGGAGGCAGGAGTTACAATAAAAGAGGTGGCTGTTGGGTTGCTGGCACCAGCTCAGTATTTCAACTGCAGCAAAAATGTAATGGAAGAAACTTAGCTGGAAGGCTTCTCTCCTGCCAGAGTGGTAATATTCGGATTTTTATGAGACTTTTTGTTACTTGTCTCAGTTCACTGAGATTTCTGTATGAGACAGAGCATTCCTTAGGTTATAATTCCTCAGCAGTGTTGTGGTCTGGTCCTAATAAGACCATTCACATCAAAATTTCACCAGTGCCTTGCAGAAACACCTTAATCACACTAATATTTACATGCAGCATGACTAAGGGCAGCACAGAGTGGCTGGATCCACGAGTGTTTTGCTTTAAAGTATCAGACCTACAACGTGGTTGCTCCATTCATTAGATGCCTGCTGTGGGGGTTATGTGTGTGTGGGGCATTGGATGCTGCCTTTCTCAAGAGAGTGACAATTCTGGTTGTGTCCCACTGGCTGCAGCAGGTGGTGGTGGGTCATTTATTTTGCTGAATGAATAAGAGCCAACAGCAGAAGTTAAGTAAATATGATGGGATACATTTCTGGGTACAGAAATTGCAGTTTTTGCTTAGAGGTGAAATCCATGCTTGTGCAAGCAAAATTTTAAAAAGCAACAATCAATCATCCTCTTTCTGTCCTTAAAAAGTAGACTTGAATTTTGGGCCAGGACATGCAGTTGTTGTGTACAAAGGCTGATGCTGAGGCCAGGGTTTATTTATTTAGTAAATATTATGCCTGGATGCATCAATTGATGTTTAAAAGCTTTTACCAATGTTTCCCATCATGTGCCGGTCCACTACACTTTATGGAGTGTGAGGACCACAACCTTTGAAGAAAAAAAACTCGTGATGCCTGCTTCATTTGCAGAAATTAGTCGTAATACTTGACATTATCAAGTTAGTGATAGTTGATATAACATTTTGAGAGTAATTAGGAGCATGGGTTTATGCTCAGATGGGTGTTTAATTAAAAATTGTGGCAGCTTTTAAGACCACGCTTGAATAAGCTTGAGGCTGAAATGTGGGTTTATACCCAAGTGAACCCTGACAACAAATCTGGAGAGGGTGAAAACGCTTTAGTAGCTCCAGTTTCCTCCAAAAACATTGGTGGTTGTGTGATCTGAAGGCTCAGAAGTGGCTTCCTTACTTGGGAAGGATCTCATCCTCCTGAAGGCTTCGCACCCTCTCCAGCATCCCCAGGGTTAACTCCCAAGCATGGGGCACCAAAAAGCTGGAATTTTAAAAAAGTAGAGATTTTCTGTTGAACTTCAACATTTTTTGCCTGTCTTGACCCACATCTTTGGTGTTGAAGGAATAGAGGTGACCCCAGGAGTAGGACTTGGTCCTTGTGTGGTTTTATCATGGAAGGCCCTGTTGGGGCAATGATTTAAAAGAAAAAGCCAACAAATTTTGATGGGTGGAGAAAATGCAGGAGGTTAAAGCATCACAACAGGGGAGGTTTTGCATTTTTCTTGCTACCCCAGTCCTCATTTTTAACCTCCTTACATCAGTGCAGATTCACAGTGGACAGCTTAGCAGTTGCAGCTCATTAATTAACAATTTCATCTTCCAGTTCTTGGTGTCTTTCTCCAGCCTGTCTGTATCTGTATTGCAAATCCAAGAATACCTGCAGTAGGGTGAAAATTAGCTGGTTTTTCTAAACTTTTTTGGTGGTTTCACTACAAGTCTGAAATAGGTATGTTGAATTAAAAGGGATAGTTGAATGGTGAGGAGTTGTGGTTTCCTTGGACGGCTTCATCTGCCAGGAGGAAGCTGTTTAATCCATTGTTATGAACAAACTATACAAAAAGCCAAACCTTTGTTAGAAGATCCCAGGCTAAATACTTACTGGTTCTACTTCGCCTGATTTTTGCGTGACTAAATGTCCCTCATGGCTCACATTAACACATGTTTCCAAGTGGTTTGTTTTGTTTTGGTAAATGCCTACTCAATAGTAAGTCCTAACCATCATCTGTAAATATCTGGAAGGCACACAAGGTGGTTGCAGATCCTTGGGAGAAGGATGCCGTGGGCATGCAGGGCTCTGCTTCCCCTTGGCCAGTGCCAAGGGAGGGAGCAGCACTTCGCCACAGCAGGGCTGGGGCGTTTCCCTAAAATACAAAATGAGGTGGTGATGCATCAGGTGAGGGTGGGTATAACTACTGAACACATGGGGTTGCAGTGCCCCAGCTTGCTTCCCCCTCTCTCCTCCACTTCATGGCAGGTGCGTCACGCCATGGTTGTGTCCGAGCGTTTTCCCTGCTGGTGCTCCGTTGGCTTTAATTGAAGCGTCAGAACACACAGGGTCTTCCTGGCCAAGCAAACAGGGATGAATTTAGGAAGAGGAGGCTTTGTTTCTGCAGATTTAGCTGTCTAAATAGATGGTGTCTGGCCATGTGCCCCTCCTTCCCGACGGCCGCATCTAGGGGATGCTTCATCCACAGCCCCAGTGCTGCTGGGCTGCGCTTGATTTTATTACTTTTTATGTTGCACATATTTTAAATAAAGCTCTTTTTCCGTTGTTAGAACATGCGGCTGCTCAGGACATATAAATTTTGTTAATAAATGAGCGAGGAGCCCTGGTGGGTGAATTGGCTTCCTGGTGAAGTCATAAATTTGGAGAGGATGATGCCGCCTTGCTCCGCAGCCGGCGCGTGGGTTTGCTTCCCAGCACCGTGCCTGGAAACCTGAGGGACCGGGGAGAGAGAGGTTCCCGTGTCTGGGAAGGCGAGATGGTGTGGAAGACCATCTCCAGCCTGCAGGAGGGCTGGGACACCTGGGTGCAAACCCCAGCTCATCAACATGCACACTGGTGGGGGGGCAGGAGGAGCCTGCAATTTAGGAAAAGCTCCTGTTTTTCCCTGTTTCTGAAGTGCTGTAGTTTGACACCCCACCTCTGCCTCTGCTCCTTGTTGCGTCCTTGGAGTGTTAATTATCAAAGCTGTAGGTCAGAAGCTGCCACTCTCTCTGTGTCCCCCGTACCATATCTCACATGATGGGGCCTTGGGCAGCTCCCATCGTAAGGAGTGACTGGGAAATAGGGATGCTTCCCTTTGCCTCCCAGCTCTTCTGCCAGGATCAGCATTTGCTGGCTTTACTGGAGGAGAAGCATCAGACTTCCTGCTTTGGAATCAGAGCACACGCCCTCAGAGGGTGTTTGTGTGTGTGGTTTGATATGAGCAATTTTGATATGGTGTTGTGTCTTCCATTGCTCAGGAGAGGAGGAAAGCCTGGGAATTGCCTTGCCTGCTAGCACTTGTGTTAGTTTGAAGACCTCATCAATAGTTGGAGCTCTTGTATTTTCCATATCGCTTCCAGGCGTTTTTCCATTAGGATTAATGTGGTCAAGCACTATGCAAAAAACAACCCATAGCAGTGATTTGCTAATTTTTCAGTAAAAAAAAGGACCTAATATGTGTCCAGTGCCTTGGTTCCTGTGCTGGTTCTCAAGCATCTCCTTTAGATGCACATTCCCTGCCTGTGCCAGCACTGAGGATGGGGCCACTTCCACAGCCCAGAAGCAAATCTGCTTTTAGAATCCTACCTAGCCTGTTAACCAGGACTTTCCCAAAATAAATGAATTATTGGTCAGAGTGTGCATATGGTGCCCTGCAGGCCAGGAGTCCCTGGTGTGTCCCCAGATCCATGAGAGCCGGGGCTGGGACACGAGTGGACCAAAGGCAGTGCCAGCACATTCCCATCATCACAGCCCCAGCAGCCCATTTCCAGCCGAGTCATGCTCTGTGCTCAGGAGAGGCCCTGAGCTGGGTTTTTTTTTTGCATGGCTGAGCATTAAAGGATATTTCCAGCACTTGTTTGCCAGGAAAATACAGCACTGAAGGCCCTGTACTAATTAATTGTAATGGCAGGAGGAAGGGGAGGGAATTGCTCTCCCATCATGGCTGCTGTGAAGATTCTCCTGAAAAAAAAAGAAAAAAAAAAAAAAAAAACCACAAACAGAAAATGTGCAGATGCTACCAGGACAAGGAGATTGTTTAAGGACATTGTGCACTGCAAGGAAAATATTGTCACTGAGCAAAACTAAACAAACTTCTCCCTTTGCTTTTGCAGGGTCGTCATGTTAAAACAGGCCAGCTTGCTGCTATTAAGGTTATGGACGTCACCGGGGTAATGTATCCTCACCTTCTGCATCCTTAAATTACAGATAGGGGTGGAAGGGGATGGGGTGGGATAACGTGTGGGGGTTGGTGGAAGACTGGTGTTCCTGGGAAGTAAATCCCCTTTGTCTTAATGTGATTTGTGCCATTAAGATGTTTTGGTTTCGATGAATACGTGAGAGAAAAATGAATCTGCAAGAGTTTTGGAGATTAGGTGGTTTTATGCTGAAACACGACAACATCCAGTTCCAGCAGTGGCTCTTTTAAATGCCTTAATAAAATCTGAAGAAAATCATGGGGACCTTAAAGACCCCACGGTTCCAGCCCCCTGCCATGGGCAGGGACAGCTTTTATGAGACCCAGTTGCTCCGAGCCCCATCCAGCCTGGCCTTGAACACTTCCAGAGATGGAGCAGCCACAACTTCTCTGGGCAACCTACACCAGTGCACCACCATCCTCACAGGGAAGAATTTCTTCCTTATATCCAAAGTAACCCTGTCCTTTGTAAGTTTGAAGCCATTCCTCCTTTTCCTATCACAGGTGCCCTTGACAAAAGTAACAACAGGATCGTGTATTCATAAACACATTTCAGTTTCTCTGTATCCATGTTTTTCACTAAAGAGCCTTTTGTTCACCAAAACTGTGTACAAGTATTGTTATGAATAACTTCATTAGGCAAGTTAAATAATTCCTGTGCATCCTACTGATAAAGAGGAACGAAACGTACCAACTCTGATGGCATAAACGTGGCTCTTTTGAAACTTGTGTCAGATTAAGAGAACCAAGAATTTACAAATTATGAAATGAATAACAGAATTTAGGGGAAAGAATGGTTTCACCATTTCCCAGTGGCCACAAAAGAGTGGAGTGGCTATTATCCCTGAAAACCTCAACAGCTGCATTTAGGAAGGTGACCTGAGGACACTTTTTATTGAATAATTTTTTTCAGAGTGCAGTACTATGCCTCCCAAAGTTCCTGCCTACAGAAACTATGGCAGGCTTGGGAGTAAGGATATGTTTTGCTGTGTTTGGGGTGTTGTTTGGTGTTTTTTTGTTGTTGTTTTTTGTTTGTTTGTTTGTTTGTTGTGTTGGTTTTTTGTTTGTTTTTGTTATTGTACTAGAATAACGCACTTCAAAATTTAGGACTTGATTACAGTCTGCTCACCTTAATTTTTGAGTTGGTGTTTTGAATTAGATTTCAGGAGCTCAGCACATGCAGAAATGACTCTCTGTGAAAGCAGGCAGCTGGCCTTCAGAGTATGTTTTGAAATAACTTAGATGTTATGGTGTGGTATTAATATCTGTGGGACCTTCATCCAGGTTATTTTTGGTGCTAACAGGTGAAGTGATGTGTGGAAACGAGTCTGTAAATGTGAATGAGATTTGTTCCTGTTTATTTGCAATATCTACAAGTGCCATTTGTCTCGTTCCCGTGGGAAGCAGGCTCTCAGGGAATAGGCAGACCCACCAAACATAAACCCATGGCATAAATAGCAGCGAGATTCCCATGGGATGAAGTCTGATGTTAGAATGAATTTAAGCTGAGAAATCAAAATATTATTTTGAGGCCAAACATGGGCTTAAATTTGAATACACACTTAATTCAGTGGTTTTAAAATATCATCACTTCCAAGCAAAGATGTTGGAGAAAAGTGCCTGAAATCTTGATCCTGCCCAGTAGTAATTTCATCCCCATCTTTAATCTGATGTCCCTGACCTGAAACTTTACCTTTCAAAGCTGGGCTTCACAGCTGAACATCCAAGGTTCAGATTTATTTACCTTGAACGTCAAGGTAAAATCAGATTTTAGCACGGGATGTGGTTTTTGGGTGTTTAATTATATTCCCCTTAGGCTACTTTTAGCCAGAGTAGTCTAGTTCAGAGCAAGACCAGGCTTGGGAAGGACGGGCAGTGACCACAGGGAAGACAGTGGAAATCTGTGCTGGGGTAAGGGACTGACTGTGCTTCATAGCTTTTGGTGCTGAAGTCAGATCTAGAGCCACATTCTCCAGCCAATGAAGAATTGCTTCTGGAGTATTTTCTCAGGCTGGTCCCTGCACTGTGCCGTGTTTGGCGCCTGGTCCAGGCTCAGTGCAAAGGCTGCTGGTGAAACCCCAAACTCAGTCCTTCACCTCCTCCTGACACACACCAATTTCAGTGCTGGTGCTGTTTCGTTTGATCCAGACCTTCCATCCCACCTGTTTTTCCAGGATGTCCCTGGTGACAATGTGTCTTTAAGAAGTCAACAGAGAACAGAGCTGGTGTGGCCATCCCAACCACAGCCATCTGCAGCTTTCGGAGAGTAAAGTGCAGGTTGGGTGGAGCTCTGAGCAACCTGATCGAGTGGAAGGTGTTCCTGTCCATGGCAGGGGGCTTGGAACGAGCTGTTCTTTAAGGTCCTTTCCAACCCAAAGTATTCCATGATTCTGTGTTCAGTGAGCTCCCAACCAGTGTCTCATCCTGACCACGTGCCTTGCACTAAACCCCTAAAGGCTCCTGACAATGATGCTTTGTTTAACTCATTTCTGCTCTTGCTAATTATCTCAAAGGGAAGATTGCAGCATAGAGGCCCTCAAATTACAGCACTTCATCGGTTTGGGCAGCCACTATCTCAGAATTAAGAGTTTGGATTAATTTTCCGGGGGCTGGCCCTGCTGTTTGCTGCGTGACCTACTTCCAGCGATGGATGTAACAGAATCGATTGATGGAGGCAAAGCGTGGCAGCAAAGCCTGGCCTGTGGGTTTTGTTCATTTTTGGGTTGGAGTAGGTGCAGCAACTCGCTGTGATAATTCCATTTTCTTCCCTCCCTCGCTGGATTTGCTGGTGGTGATTGCTGGCTGTAGCCCTGCTTGGATCAGGAGGCACCAAGCATGGCCATGCAGATGCAGACATGCCCTCAGTTGCCATCCCCAGCTCTGATGCTCTGGAGGGTTTTTTTCCTGGATTTTGAGGTCTTCAACTTTAAAGAGGGACCCGAGACAAAACCTTAGACCACATGTCCCTGGGGCTTGTCTCCATTTTTGCTAGAGAGCCAGCCATGAGGTGAGGGATGACTGAAGAGCTGGCTAGTGGTGTTCAGAGACCTGCTGGGATTTTATGCTGAGTGCTGCTCCATGCTCCCAGCACTGCTGAGCATCCAGCTCCTGTTTTGTTGTTGTTGCAAGGGACTTCAGTGAAGAAAACCCATCTCTTTGGCCTGATAAAGTGATGTGTTCTGTCCCCTGGTTTCCTGGACAAATGAAAACAAACAAAGTTGTTTTGACTACTTGAAGAAGAGAGGTGATAAAGGTCTTCTAAAATAGTCCCCAGGTTTTCCTTGTAACATTGGGGCCCATTTCTCATCTTCTTTGGTGTTTATACCCTCTGTGTTCTTACCAAAAATAAAACTGGAGGTTGTTCATACAGGCTCCCCCTGGATACTTTTTGCATTTGTTCCTCCAATCCTCATCCTCTCTACTCTTCCCTGAATCCTCTTAGAAGAGAGTAGCCACTAAGTCACTTCCTGTGGTATTTTGGGAAGAAAGATGGGTTTCTGCCTGAGTTGTGTGACACCTGGTCAGGGGGCACTGCTCCTCGAGAAGCTGTGCTGTTCCATGGGGTGTCTCGGCCTCTGCCCATTTGGAAGTCTGAGATTGGGATGAAGCAAGTGAGGGACACGGGAGGAATAAAGGAGAATGGAGAATGAACAGCCCTTCTGGTCCTTTACAATAAAGCTCACTGACATCAAGGTTCTAACTGCTGCCTGTGGAACTAGGGTAACGCAGGTATGGTCGAGCCTCAGAGCAGCACGAGACTGGTGTTAATTATGATATGAACTGTAAAAAAATTAGTTTAAAAAGGTGGAGGAATGTCTAAACTGCTGAAAACACGGGATTTGGCTGTGATGTCAAAGTCTGGCACTGGTGCACCTCTGGATGGAGAGCACATCTCCATGTGAGGGTTCGATTCCCAGCCAGACCTTGCTTTGCTTGCCCAGCCCCTCGGTGGGTTCTTACACCTTCAGATACCCAACTGTTTGGGACTTCCTGGGGCTGTCCCTCCTGCAAAGTGTGGAGCAGCACAAAGGGATAGTGGGTCACTGACCCATGAGAGAGAACTGCTGCCCTGTTCTGGAGATCCTCTTGGGATCCTGCTCTGGAGGAGATGACCTGATCTGAACTCTTGGGAAATAACCTGATTTCCACACCTCCTGAAGATGTCTCCAGTTCAGGGTTCAAAAACGTGGCAGGGAATGTGGCAAAAGCATGTGTTTTCTCCTTAGCTTTTGGCTCAAGCAGCAATCCATTAGTCTTCAGTCCAGCTCTCAGGGTTCTGCTGCAAAAAGTGGCTGTAGAAAATGGTGCAAAGAAGCTTGAAAAAGGTCGGTCAGGAGTGGGGTGCTTGGAAGTTCACCCACGTACAGAGAGAACAGGGAGCCTGTGAAATGCTGTCTCTTAATGCCTCTGGTTTTGTTTTTCTTTTCTTTTCACCTCATCCCAGGATGAAGAGGAAGAGATCAAACAAGAAATTAACATGCTGAAGAAGTATTCTCACCACCGAAATATTGCTACTTATTATGGTGCTTTTATTAAAAAGAACCCACCAGGAATGGATGATCAGCTCTGGGTAAGTTGCTTTCTTTTCTTTAAAAAAAACTTGCATTTGACAGAAATTATTTACTCCCTGTTGACCACTTAACAGCACCTGTCTTGCACAAAAAGCCTTATTTTGCATCCATCTTTTTTGAAGACATGCCTTTGAAAAGGCTCTTGCTGCACTGCAAAATGCTTCTCCATTTTGCCATAAAACCTTTGCAGGCTGATGATAAAACCCTTTTTATTCTGAGGTGTCATTAGCATTGTCTTTGTTACAATGTGCAGTTGAAAATTATTCTGTCCTATGAAAATAAATGCATCAAAAAAACAGTTGGAGGGAGCTGGGAGTGTCACTGGGAAGATGTAGGCTGGGGGGAATGCTGGGTGCACGTCATTCCTGCCAGCTCTCAGAGCTGCCTCTTGTGCTTCGTGTTCCACAGAGCCAGTGCAGGTGAATAAAGAGGATGGGGACGGTGAGGGGAGGGCAGGGAGGTCTGTGGCTGTTCAGCCATTTCAGTGAAGGTGCCTCATGTTGCTGAAGGGCAGCAAAAGCTGCTTTGTGTCTCCATAAGTCCTTGGCTGCCTCCTCTCCCTGCTTCCCTTGTTGGTGGCTTCTCAGTTATTAATTTGGCATTCCCAGACTGTGGAGGATAGAGTTTAAATCTACTGTCTATCTCTGGAGAGAGACGGAGCATCAGAGCCCACCCCTTGCTGGCAGCTGATGCTCTCAGGGCAGGGCAGTGGCTCTGCAGACAGGGGCTTCCCAGGAATGAAAAAATTAATTGAAGTTAATTGTGCTCTGTGTCTGAGCTTGGCTGTGCTGGTCAGAGTCTCTGGAGCAGCAGTTTGGAACCCTGCTTTCCTTGGGGCAGCATGGAAGATAAGGCTGTGTTGGAGTGATCCTAAATACAACGACCTGGATGTTGTCCTATGGCCTGGATAGCGTTTATTTCTTCACAGTCTTGTAAATCCAGTCGGTTCTGTGTTACCCATGGGTGGTTTCCAGAGCTTTTCTGTGCCTGAGCAAGATTACCGGAGCATAATTTTTCATGGGTAGCAAATATCCATGGTTCATCTGGAGACCATGGAGATGCTGAAGAGCCAGCAGCATGCTCTTCCTTCCTGTAGTTTCTGTACAATATAGACTTTATTTTAGCAAAACATTCAGTGACTTCAGCTGTTTGCCCCTGCATCCACATGCTAGAGCATCTATTGGGAACGGGAGGAGTTCAGAGCACATTCCTCCCAGGACAAAAATGGAGTTGATGGACTTCTGTGCTGTTTTGTTCCCCGAGACTTTCTGGTACAATGAATTATTGGAAAGACTTAGGAGCTTGGACTCCAGGGGCTTTTCTTGCTTGGATGTTCATGTTATTTTTGGTGGGAACATGTTCCTTGCAGCTGGCCTAGGATTCAGCAA